>NC_136060.1:217792933-218411838 GCF_964261635.1 Lissotriton helveticus
GCCAGACAGTATCACTGTCAAGGTGGTACCTGCTCTGGCTGTCCACTTGGGGACTTTTCTCACTGGAATCCTGAGCTGTGTGAACGGTTTGTTGTGACATTGTTGATCCTGTTAGAGTGTTGGCAAGATTCTGGGTTGCTTGCGTAACCAGCTGCTGTACAGTCTTAGTGGAAGCCAGGGGAGTTATTAAACCTGGAGTATCTCCTGATGTTGAAAATATTACTGAGCCCGGGTCGTTAAGCAATTTAAATTTGCTGTTTTTGAATTCCCTGAGTGCTCTTCGTTGATGTTCTAAACATAGTGGCTATTGGAGAGATTAATGGACTCCTTAATGTAGTGTTTTGAACCGGTTTTGTTTGTTGCTTCCCTAGTATTTTGTTTTGCTTTAGTTCCTTTTTTGAGGGCTTGTGGTTTTGTGCTTGGGGTCTTCCTGATCTTACCAAATTGCATATTAGTTTAAGGTTATGACCCTCCTTGGGTTCCGGTTAAGTTTTTTGGGGGGCCTTGATCAGGTTATAATTACTTATTTCAACTTCTTGTGGTCCTGTTTACTAGCTCTAGTTGTTTTTTCTGTTCAGTACATTTTCACCAGCAGAGAGGAGTAGGCACTGGGAGCAGGTGAGGGGTGGATAGGTGCCACTATGAATAAAAGTAACACCTTCTGGGATCCCTCCTCCGGTGGGTGTAGTGAAAGCCGGGGTTCGAGTCCCTCAACCCCACAGTAACGGGACAGGAGAGAAGCTCTTAACCCCACAAGTAGGCTGCTGCATCCTCTTGTAGACTTTGTAGTCTTTGTACGCTGTTCAGCCCTCATTCTAATCACTGCTCTTGCTCCGCTCTCCTTCTCTAGTCTATGATGCTTTCCTGTGTGCAGGTGGAGAAGCAGAAGGCAAGTAAGTCCGACAAACGAGGGGGACGGTAAGCTGTTCCCGGTCTGGTCAGGCCACTACAGCTGGCTGCTGGGTCACACACTTAGCAGCCGCTTGCTGGTGGTGGCGATCTTGTGCTTATACTTGGCCTCTCGGACCTCCTAGGTTACTGGCTCACCCATGGCAACTGCTGGTGAAATCCCTGGCTCTCGGGGGACTTAGATCACCAGCCACAGCCTATCTATCGTTTGCTCTTCTGCACGGGTCCCCAGGCAGGGGCCGATGAAGGATGAGGGATTGTGGCGACAGGGCAACCAGGAAATTGGGGCCTTGAAGATTGCAATAGTTGCGGGGGCTGTGGCAGTGCGAGGAACAAGAGGATCGAGAGGACCAAGTGGAGTCAAGCGGGGGTTGCAACCAAGCAGAGGTAAGGACAAGACCTCGGCTCTCTCCTCAGCTCTCCCCCTCCTCACCTCTGGTCAGAGTCGTCGGGATCTATTTCTTGTGATTTTGCTCCCACACCTCAGGCTCACTGCTCGCAGCTCCGGTCCTGTAGCGGCATCTTGTTTCTGTGAGGGTAAGGGCTGCAAGAGACAAGCATCTACGGAAGCATACCTTGCCCAGACCCTATGTCTGGCCCTGACCCCAGAAGAAGCACCAGCAGCAGGGGCAGCCTCTCTCACACGGCCTGCTGCTTGATGCTGCAGGGAGCAAGTTGTTCCCACGGATTCCGGAGGGGTTATGGTGAGATAAGGCAAGGTACGCAAAGCTGTATCCAAGCTGCCGCTCACTGACTTCGCTCCGCTGCTTTTCACTGCTGCTCGCTCGCTCCGAGAGGAAATCACGATTCACAGACCTAGACTCCCTACAACTCCACAGTCCCTTCTATCTAAGGCCAGCCGAAGGCATCTAAGGCAGGGACTTTTACTACAGCTGGACATGAAGCCATATAATTTGTGGGTGTATTAAACAATGCATGGCTTTGGCCAATCTGTTGACAAGGAACTTTGCTATGATTTTAGATTTTTAATTTATGAGGGTTATTGATCCATATGATAAGCAATGCTTCTGCTTTTTTTTAGTACCGGTATTATGGCAAATATCAGGTCCATTGAGAAGGAGTGTACTTGTGAAGACTAAACAAACTCCTTGAGTCGATGGGGTGTTAGGTGAGATGTAACCCTCAGCCAAAAAGCAATAGAGATGCCATTTGATCAAGAATCTTGCCAGACTGCATCTTTATAATTGATTCTTGGATCTTATCAGGGGTTACAGGAAGATCAAGATCCTTCTGCTCTTGACCACATAAAGCTATTGTTAGTAGGGCTGAAAATATGGGTATATTTGATTCTGCATCTGAAGGGATATTTCACAAAGTGCCAGATTTTATTGGCATTAATAAGTATGTTTTTTAATGTGAATGAACAGATAGAGGTCACAGGTCTGACATAGTACTCCATCAGTGCATTTTCACCTGGATGCAGGCATTAGCTGATATATTAGCATCGCATTTATATTGATGAGTGAAAATTACTGTGAATATGTATCCATATACTGTGGATTCTGCTGGATAAATTCATCAAGTACATCTTAAAAAGTTAGCAATTCCACAGCCCACACACCTTGCAAACTTATTGCCTGTAATGCCAACATAATACATCTGGCATTTGTATACCATTATTTCCATCACTCCATCACATTATGTATTTTATGCACTTGTTAGCCCCATTATATAAGTGAAGATTCACAGAGCAGTTGTAACATAGTAGCTGAATTTGAAGCCTCTCTGCTCCACAAAGGCATTGATTGTGCAATATATATATATAATGGAGAAGGATACTTTTGCAAAATGTTGTATTGTATGCTGTATTTGCCTCCTACAAAATCATTCTCAATTACTCATACTATACATCCTAAAAGTAAATCTAAAAGTAAATACATAATGTAGGCTCATTTCTTTTCTGCAATTTAATGCATATATTATTTCTATAGTGAAAACCTAAACCAAATGTCAGCTGAGCGTCATACAGGGTGAAAGATGAGCATAAAGTCAAAGAAGGATGCAATAGGTAGCTGGGTTGTGGACGGGTAATATATTTGTGAAGTAGCGTTCTTTAAAGAGGAGAGTCATCAACTGTTCTGGAGCACCATTAGGCAGGTAATGATGGTTACGGTGATGTTGTCCCAGATCCTGCATTCTTAAATAGAAAATGCTCGCTGCTTTTTTACTTTTTGACATTTCTTAGTCTGCAGTCTGATGGTGTTCTGGCTGTGGGTGTTAAGAAAAATACCAGAGATGCTCAGCTTGTCTGCAAGATAAGCGTGGGTGCCGGTTGTGGTGGTTTTTGTAACCAGTTGAACTGTTTTTGAAGATGATGCTGACTGTCTTGAGGTTCCTAAGGAGTTTCAATGGGATCATATTTCTGGCTGTGGCGTGTAGCATGCCCTAATTGGGTGACAGTGTGGAATCCGTGAGGCCATTGAGAAGGGTGTTATCGCCATCCAGTTGTGAGAATACATGGGCTTAAACTCTCTTTCTGGAAGAAGTGATTTCGCTTACTTTAAAATCGAGAGCTGGTACCTGGCCATCTTTGTTTTTTGTTTGTTTTTGATAACTTGATGGTGAGATTGGTAGCCTTTTGTGAAAGTTTGGCTTTGAAGCCGTCAAGGTTCAAGGTATTGAAACAGGTTCTTACTGGGGTTTTTCGAAGTTCTTAGTACACAACAGGATCTGTTTGCACTGGACATCCAGATCTGGATGGTCTGAATGTTGCAGAGGCAGTCTTTGACATGTTGCCTGAGGCAGATGAGACTTCCAAGTAGAGTTGTGATTCATTGGCTTATTGATGAATCTTGATTCTCTTAGTAGAACAAAACGTGGCTCTGTACTGAAATTAATTACTATTATGTGTAAATTAATGATTTTCATTAAATGAAAATATCACTCAGCTTTTATGGTAAGGATTATTATTTGAGGTGTGTATGGGTAAAGTTGGTATATTTTTGAACAATCATTCAATATTCCATGTATTTCTTATCATAAAATAAGTACAGAATGCTATCGTGAAGTTTAGCACTAGGGTTAGAATAAAGTTTCTTACTTTTGGTTTGTGTAAACGAACCACATTCTGTTTACATTTGCCCTCCCTCCCTAGGTGGCTTTTTGTTCTAGTGTTTCTCTTTGAAATTATTGAGCATTTCATTTTATGAAGTATATCAAACTGTTGAATTTCGAGACGACAATTTCTCAGAGTTTAGGTTACAGTAACATTGCAGGGATAAAGACTTTGAGGCAATCGTTGTAGAAAAAAAGGTGGGAGAGATGACCATGAGTATCTTTTTGCTAACACCGTGCTTTTTTTTTTGAGCTGATGACTTGCAGTGAAACATCATCTGTTTAAGTAACTTAGATGAAACATTCAATGCAGAAAATGTAGTAACGTATGTTTTGAATAGGCCTTCTGATTTTTGTTTCTTGAGAAACTGGGTAACTTTTTAATCTGTATCATTATTTCGAGCAAATTAGCATAGCCATTAAATTCCCTCGGATGCTATCCCATTGTGGATATTTCAATACATCTGCAATGAAATGCTTGCGTTAAAAAAAACATAATATACATATTTCTATGGTAATGGTTTACTTCCTTCATCACTTGGACAATGATGCTAGTCCATTTCCTGCTTATGAATATACAGTTTTCTCTTACAATTATCACTTATTCTTTCACAACACAAACTATACGTGTAGTAGTTCATGCAGAATTGATTTCCTGTTTCTTTATAACTACATTCCACAATGCTGCATAACTGAAGCAGCTTTCCCGGTCATGTCACGCATCATACAAGTGACTTGTTTAAAGAAACAAAAATCAAAATTATGCCTTTCTGTGCTGATATCTGAGAGGAAACTATGTGAATGCGCTTGATTATAGAATGAACTATAAACTGTTGTTTGATTACACCTAAATGTGTATATTTAAATTGAATTTAGCACTGGTTGGGTAGATAAACAAATGTTATTAAGGCGTTTGCTGCTCTTAATCACCATCTACCACAACAACAGGATTATGGATGTACCACCGGAACTGCCCAAAATGTTAGATTACTTGTAATGCAGAACCAGCACCTAAAATCTTGTCATGCTACTAAATGTAAGCTGCGACATTATAGGTTCATGATTTTACAAATCTGTGAGACTCATGAATAAACTTTAATATGTGGGCCATAATATCAGGCAGTACACAATTCTTAGAAAGTGAAAATATGCACTTAATTAGTAGTTTTGTCCTTGTATTAATGACAATTGTAGGGATGATGTGATTAATACTAAATATGTGAACGTCAAAGCTGATAAAAATAAAGAGTTAACATTGGGCAGGGTGGGTGAAAGCCTACTCAAGAGCTGGCGCAATTTCCGTTAAGTTAAACCACAAATGTCACTAAATTGCGCTGTTCTTTACCCTCTGATAGCTTAGCACAACATCAGTCAGGAATAAGTTAGAGGAAATGTGTAAAGTGTTTTTGCAGCACTTAAAACAGTAATAAAGTGAATACACAGCACAAGAAAAAAACAGCAATTTAGAAAATAGAGCAAAAGTCAATGAATTAATTGAGATCGAAATGAAAATGAATCAAATCATTTTCAAAGTTTTTAGTAAAAATAGTGCCTAGAAGCCTAAAGCAGCATCTGTGATTATCCAATTACGCTAGAAAATAGAGTAAAAGTCAATGAATTAATTTAGACCAAAATTACAAAATCCAATCAATTTCAAAGTTTTGGGTAAAAAAAGTGTCTAGAAGCACGAAGTGGCATCTGTGATTATCTTGTTATGCTGGACTGGGACACAGTCAAAGGTCAGGCAGACTGTGATGGAGTGCGGGCTGGGTGCAGTGACCAAGTTAGGCCTGCTGAACAAAGAAACATAAATCCTGGTTGGCTAGCTTTGCAGATCCCACGCCAAGGATGCATCGGGCAGCGGTAGTTCCAGAGAAGCTGTGGGTCTGCGATGCAAAGTCCTGCGTCATCGTCATGAATGCTGTTGACGAGCGACTAGCGTTGCAAAAGCATGTGTCAGAGATGCATCTTGCAGCGGTTCAGAGGCGGCTATGGGCTATAATACAGACGATCCTAAGCAGTGCTGTGAGGAGATGCATTGTGCTGTGTCGGTTGTGCCCACAGGACCACAATTGGGCAGGCAGAGCACCTTCAGTGCCACTTCCAAGGGTCCAGGACTGGAGTGGCACCGCTTGAGGGGGCAATATTTACAGACAAAATTAATCCAGGTGCTAGGTTTAAGGTGGTTGGGGCCTTTTCTTGTCCTGAAGGTCTGGTCATGAGGCCAGCCAGCTAGCCCTCGCTTTCGCTCCAGGGGTCCTGGGAACAAGGTGAAGTCCCTGTCCATTCACTCAGGCAGCAGGGTAGCAGAGCAGCTAGGCAACTGGGTAGCAGTGCTTCTTGCAGAGCATCACAGCAGGCCTTCTGATACCTCCACAGAATGGACTGAAGAGTTGAGTCTGCGGTCCATCATTTATACCTGGTGTGCACTGGGAAGTAGGAGAACGTTCTGGAGGTTTCAATCCCAAAGGTGTTTTGAATTTCCTGCCTTCCTGCCCCGACCCCAGCTTGTCTGGGGTCACAAAAGACTACTGTCAAACGCTTTGTCAGTGTGGTGTGCAAGTTTGGTAGGTGACAGCTGCTCTTCCTCATCAGTGGCCCAACGTGCAAACACCTAATATTCTTTCTCTCACTGTCTGGGAGCAATACACAAAGACCAAGTGCCAGCTACATGTAGTCATGTAACCAAGGAAACAGGTTCCAAAATTTTAGGACGAGAAAATGACAAATTATAAAAGGGGCATTTTTAGAATTGTGACCTAAAATCTGACTTTACCATTTAAAGGGTTTTAAATTACAACCCTTTAAATACAAAACTCAACATTCCTACTAGCTACCACTTGAATGTGATTAGTTATTAAGTGTAATAAGGTAATCCAATGTTATCCTCTGGGAAAGGTATGCCTTGCTTTTGTGAAAAGTGATTTTAAGAGTTTTCCACCACCAGGACATGTAAAACGTAAAAATACATGTCCATTTTTTTTATTTTTTATTCAATCAATGAGGCTTGCCCTATGGGCGGTTTAGGGCCTACTCTAGGGGTGACTTATATGTATTAAAAAGGAAGGTTTATTTTGCTAGGTCATGATGGCAGTTTAAAACTGGACACACAGGCTGCATTGGCAGGGCTGAAATGTTTAAAAGGCAACTTAAGTAGGTGGTAGTAGCAGTGCTGCAGACCTACTAGTAATATTTAATCTACAGGCCATGGGTTGTAGTGTAGTTCCTATATTAACAATAGGCTCTGCGCATTGGAATAATATATCCTATAGATTAGACGTAGGACTGAATCGAATATATTAAACTTAATAGTGAATGCCAGCTAGCTCAGAGGTCACTAGAAACTTTCTCAAATTCACCAGAAGGGATTAGTTTCTGACAACCGCATAAACATGACAACTTTGTTTCCCAAGAATAAGAAATGCATCTCTAGAGTCGCGGAAACAATGATAGGTATTTCACTCAGTCACTCGTGCATTCTTCATTTCTACAGAGGTGCAGAGAAATAGAGAGACGGGTGTTTTCAATAAAAGGTTGTTATTGAACAGTCTTTTTTCTCATGCAAGTAAAGTGAACTGCTACAATCGTAATGCAGACTGCAAAGTATAATGCGTACAGGGAGAACAATATTATAAAATAATACTGTAGGAGCATTGTATGGTTTCTAAACCATATATAAATACAGACCTAAATAACAATGGCTAAAAGTACTCAACTGGTGCTTCTAAAATACGCCTACCCCAATGTACCTAACCTAAGTCTAGTACGCGGGAAGGAGTAAGTGTGGTGTAGCATAGGTTTAGTTTTTCTTTGCCAAGAATCTATCCAAGTTTTCTCTAGGTTCTAATCAACTCCATACCTTTAGTTTAGAATGAAGGAGGTCTGGTATCTCAGTCTCAGGACTTGATTTCCCAAGACCCCGCAAGGGGAGCTTGGAAACACTGGAGCAGGATTCTTGGCGTGAGAAATGCAGCCTCTCGATCAGTGCGTCAGCTGGAGAGTCGGCTTCCTTCGGCACTTGCTGTAGCGATCTGCGTCGGGCAAGTAGATAGTCGAACTGCTCCGAACCACTGTGTCTTGCTAGAGCAAGTGAAGGCTTATTTATACCCTGAAGGTGTCTAGTTTGACGTAAAGCCAGGCATGATAACCTCAGGAAAGAACCCCAAGGGAATAGTGGTTCTTTGTAAAGTACATGAGTTCGTGGACAAATCAATATTCGAGCAAGGGAAGGTCCCTAACTGCTTAAGCCAATTTTCCAAGAAATCGTTGTGACGTTTTGGTACGGGTGGAAGTAGCCATGCCTGTATTTGGTCTGCATGGGCTATGTCTAAATAAGGGAATGATTTCTATGCCTATATTAGGGTAATATGAATTGTGCCTATATAAGGGCATGAATTGGGAAAATTCACTCGGATCCAAAAATTCCATACAACAGGGTACAAGTATCACCAATTTACTAGGGATTAAAAGTACATTTAAGGTGCCAATTGGGTGTAAGCTAATTTCACAATGTCATAAAGGAGAGAGCAAATGCACATTAGCACTTGTTAGCAGTGCTAAAGTGCACAGAATCCTATGGTCAACATAAAGGAGATCAGCAAAAATGGAGGAATAAGGTCAACTGTTTGGCTGAAGACCACCATAAGGCTGGCAGGCCTCACACATGTTCCCCCCGCTGGAAGTGGGGAGAACTACTCAACCTCCTGGGTATTCTCATCATGAACCTAGATAGACCATCACATTGGAATGGTTTGACCCAGGAATGTGTTCCACTGGAAAGTCCATTCCCTGGTTAGAGATGGAGCACCTCAGCAGCTAGGGGTTTTCACACATCATTTAAATGAGCTTTCTGAGGGGCCCATGGGTTGTCCGAATCTGGACAAGTATGGTCTCAGCTTCTTCAGTCTCCAGACCACAGCAATGGTCTCCCTCTCAATTGCACTCTACCTTTTGTTCCTGGGAAATCTATCTCCTACTAATGAAGGCAACTGGTTGGTCTAGGCCCTCCTTACTTAAGTGTGCTAAGACAACCCCTAGATCATGCTCTGAAGCATCCGTCTGCACAGCAAACTTCTTGTAGAAGTCAGGAGCCTTGAGTACAGGTGCTGTACACATAGATTCCTTGAGGGAATCAAAGGCTTTTTGACAGGCCACTTTCCAGATCACCTTTTTGGGCTGCTGTTTTGAAGTTAACTCAAGTGAGGGGGCAACAAATATGACATGGCCCTTTACAAACCTCCTGTAAGAGCAATTGAGACCCAGGAAGACCCTCACTTCAGTCTGGTGATTTTGGCGGCTAGTAGGCCAGGACAATCTCAATATTAGCTTAAAGGGACTGCACCTTACTCCCTCTCACCAGGTGGCCCAGAAACACATGGTACCCTGCCCTATTTGGCACTTACTGGCCTTTGAGTCTGGCCCACCCATTGGAGGCCTGAAGCACATCCTGAAGGTGGTAGAGATTTTCCCTGGATCCGCAGATAACAATGCCATCAAGGAATGGGGCACAGCATGCCTCCCAGCTAGGACCTCTGAAAGGTGGCAGAACCATTCTTTATACCAACAGGTATCACCTTGAACTAGCAGTAGCCCTTTGGATTTGAGAATACAAGCCTCTCTTTTGCCCCACTCAGTTAGAGCCATCTGCCAGTACCCTGATGTGAGATCAGAAATACTGAGAAAATTGCCAGCGCCCATCCTCTCAATGAAATGAGTTCATCAGCTCAGGGGATGGGGTGAGCGTCAGTCCTAGTGACATAATTGAGTTCTTGGTAGTCCACCCAGAACCTAAATTCTGGGGTGGTGCCTGGCGGAGAGGCCTTGGGTACCACTACCAGGACCACTGGGCTGAACCAGACACTACTCTGAGGGAGGGCTTAAACATCCCTAACGCCAGCATCTTGGAGACTCCCTCCATGATACTGGTCCTCACCTTGTCCGAAACCCTGTAACTTTTATTTTTTACAGGTATACTGTCCCCACTATCAATGTTGTGGGCACACAAGTGTGAAAGCCAGGGGTAACGAAGAACAGAGAATAAACCTCCTACGGCAACTGGCAACAGTCACACAGCTGTTTTGGGGTCAGATTAGGGGAAAGGTCAATACTCTCTACGAACCCATCATGCTCCTAGATTGACAGGTGATCAGGGACAGGGTCACTCTCCTCTTCCAATCCATCATCTGTCCCCAAGAGCATGGTAACTTCCGTCTAATTTCTGGCCAGGCAGAAACTCCACCAGATTGGCTTTCTGTCACATCAGAGTTTCATTTACTCTTGACTGGCCTAAAGATTGTCATTTGCCTTTTACCAGAAGTGTTGCATCTGGTTACGGAGAGCCAGCATGTAGCACACTATAGCCTGAAGGAGGATTCCTGGGAGCCTGCTCCCACCCCTCTCTCATGATGCTGAGAGTACCCCTAATAGGGTGTCCATAGAGGAGTTCAAATAGGCTAAACCAAAACCCCTTCTGTAGTAACACTTGTTAGGCAAACAGTAGGCATGGTAAGAAAAAGTCCCACTTCTGCCTCATGGGCTCAGGTAGGGCCATAATTATACGCTTGAGGGTCTTGTTAAATCTCTCAACAAGCCTGTTAGTTTGTAGGTGAAAGGGCGTGGTGAACTCATAATATATCCTTTTCTCATCCCACATTGATTTCATGTATGGGGAAAAGAAGACGGTGTCTCTGTCAGACACTACTTCCTTGGGGAACCCCATGAAGGTCCTAGCCACCACAGGTGCAGTAACTGACCTCAGAGGGATGGCCTCTGTGTACCGTGTGGCATGGTCCACCAAGACCAGGATGAACCTGTTGCCTAAGGCTGCTTGGGGTCAAAGGCACTAACTAACAATGTTGATGCCCACTCTTTGAAAGGGCATGCCAACAACGGGCAAAGAAATCAGGGGAGCATTCAGCTTTTTCTGTGCTTTCCCACTTGCATGTGGGACAAGACCTACAGAAAGTATCTGAAGTTGCTTCATCTGGGGCTAGTAGAAGTGGAGGGACAAGCCTGGCAATGGGTTTGTCCTTCCCCAGATGTCCTGCCAGGGGTATATTAGGAGCCATCCCACGTAGGAAGGTGAGTTAACACTGAGGGACCTCCACCACACAGGCTGGCCTTGGTCCAGAAACCTTAGGCTTGTGGTATAGGAGGTCACTATTTCAATGGATAAGATCATCTTCATAGATATCACCTCATGCCAGGGCCTCAGCTTTCAACTTCAAGCCCTGTAGAATTGGCACTCTTTCTGCATCTTGCAGAATTCCTCCCTGGTGGGCTCACCCCCACCTTGCCAGCCAGCAAGCTCAGGCAGGTCTCCTAGGGCATTAATGTCCTCCCGGTAGTCTCGGGGGGAGCTTCCTCAGGAGCCCCATCAAGCTGGACCATGTAAACTTCAGGGACTGGTTCACACTCCCCCGTCTTTCCCCATCTTTGTAACTGCTTGAACAATCTTCCAGCCTTCCTTGGCTCTACTCTTGGGCAGCCATGGACTTTGTAGTTGTATAGAACCATTCAGGCAAGCCTACCATCTCCAGGTTTGACCTGAGCTCCACTTCCTTTCAGATTGTGTGCTATAGGTTGTTGCCCAATAGACAATATTCAGGCAAGGCAGGTCTCATAGCTACGTTTAGAGAACCAGAGCAACCCACCCCCCCTTCCATGCACAGGAACCACAGTCACTGGGTACTATGCAACTGTGACCTGGTAGAATATATTAGGGATGATATGCTCTGAGGTCACCAGAGTACACCTCACAGTAGTCATATTGGCTCCTGTGTCTCTCAGAGACCCCACACTGTGCTTGTTGTTGGTGACCCAGTGCCTGTTTTTAGAAGTGTTTAAAAGCCTATGGACTTTTGGATCTATCTCTATACCCTTAAGGGCAAAACAATAACCTCTGTCCTCTCCTCTATTCTAACTGGAACCACTTCTTCAGCTAGTGCTACGCTCGTCAACGTGGGTGTTTACCCACTAGAGTGCGAAAGTGCCCTCTGGGAAATTTGGTGTCTCCCTTGAAATGCCCATACCTGTAACAATCAGTACACTGGCGGATAAACCTCCTTGTCTGTTTGTCAAGGAAACTTTTTTTTCGTAGGCTCAGACTGGTACTGGTTACTGTTGTTCCCTTGGGTATTATTTGGGGGACTGTTAGAGAACTTATTTTTAAGATTTTCTCCCCCCTATTTCTTCTGTCAGGACCCCTGACCTCCATTCTTGAAAACCCCAATACCTTTTTGGACACAGAGTTCATCCTCCTTTACAAGCTCCCTGGGGTCAGTGAGCTTGCTTTCTATTAGGTGCTGTGCAGCTCTGCGAAACAAATATTGAACATGTGATCTCGTGTTTCAGATTAAACAACTAAGTAAAATCATCAACTTTACTGCCTGTACCAAAACTATTCAGTGCCTTACTGGCATTTTTAAGAAAATTCATTCAAACTGGTTCTTAACCCCTTGCATGCGCCATGAATTTTCACGCTGTGCGGGCGAAATGTACAAGTGGGCGGGATTCAGATGGCCCCCGGCTGGGGGCAGTCATGAACATGAAAATGGTTAATCTTTTGACTATCTATGAATCTAACAAAGCACTTTCCTGGTGTGATTTAAGACTTGGTGACAAGGATGGTTTTCATTGGGATATACTCCATCTAGTCCCCCACCTGTAGAGCAAGCATGGTATTCCTCTTAACTGTATGCATGTGTTTCCAGAGTGAAATCCCCCAAAAATCTTCTGGGACCCTGTGCATCTAAATGGCTACCTCATAGGCAGTAAACTACTTTTCTATGTCATTCCCTACCACATATCTGGCACCAGATATTTAGGTAGGCAAACTTTTTCGTCCCCCTCAAACAATGCATTTGCTGCCACTGTTACTGCTGGACTCTACTTGCCTTGCTTTTATATCCAGCACACTGAGGCCTCTTTTATGAGTTAGTCACACTAAGGACAGTTTCTCAACCATGGCCAGTTTCTTTTCTTCCATTTTGAGTTTGATCACCTTTATCTATGTATTTGATGAGTTTTAGATAGCGCTGGCTAGACCCGGAGGTATCAGCGCACTTTACCTGAGAGTTACATATGGTTACACAGAATACATCATTTACAAGTTAACATCAGTTGCTAGGTCATTCATTAGCATAGAAAAACAAGAAAAAGGGAGCGTAGAGGGTGAAGAGAAACAGGGGTAGCAAATACAGATCAGTTAACAGTTGATAGTCAGTAAGGTGGAACAAGGCGCTGATCAAATGTATGAGTCAGTCAGGGGAAATGACGAGACCGTAAAATGGAGGTTTCAGACTCCCAGACCTCAGGTACCTCGCAAACGAAAATGGCGGTATTGCGGGCAAACAAAAATTGGGTAAAAACAATTCCAAAAAGGAAAACCTACCCCATGAGCAGGGTTGAATGGGGGCAGATGCCAGAATAGGTATGGAAGAAGTCTTCCATCACCCACGGCACATTGGAATCCACAAAAAGAAGGTAAGATGCAGGAGCTCAGGCAGCAGTCACTGAAGGAGAAGGCATCCATGGGGTCAGGAGAGGGCGTCAATGCAGGTGAGGGAAACCAACTCAGTGATCAGGGCAGCTGCATCGCAGCACTCTTGAGGCGGCTCTGTCGTGGGAAAACAAGACCCACGCATCTCCAACCAAGCTCTGGAAAGGTGCCACCAGGACTACAGGAAGCAATGTCCCAGGACCAGCACGCCGGCAAAGGCAGGATCTCCCCACTGCAATCTCACCGTTCTTCACTGCTGAGCTGCGGGATGGCAGGCAACTGCATCTCGGGTCCAGAAAGAAAGGTATGCGGCTACGCGTCCCAGCTGCAGTCCCAGAGAGGCATCGCAGAAAGACAGGAAATTGCAGTGAAGATCCGAAAAGGAAGCACCGATTGTTGGGCCACCAGAGCAGGAAAGCCAGGCATCAGCAGCAATGCAGCGGACAGGGAAACAGCAGACCCACAGGAGCTTACCTGAAGGCGAGGGAAGAAAGAAGAACAGCCGAGTGAAGATGAGCACTGTGCCGATGTCCGGCTGGGTAGGTGACAGCCAAGGCAGTGAACCAGTGCCGAATCCTCTGTAGCTGTCGGGGCAGCTCCACCGGACATCGGCCATGATGTTCAGGTTCCGCCGCCAGAAACCTCGACCACGATTCCATGGGAGGCATCAAGTCAAAATGAGGGAAACCAGAGAGGCGAGAACCGGCGAACAAGACAAAACCCCAGGTATGTATAAAGAGTCAATGGAGAGACGATGTCAGGGGATTTACGTTGACTGGAAGCGCCCTTACCTTACCGAACTCTTTGAGCTCAGCCACAGTGTGGACATTCATGAAGGCAAGCTCAGACTCCATTTGTGCAGGTACGGGATAGCATTCATTTACAAAAGGGAATATAATGTACATCCTTTCCTCTTGAAGGTCTTGAGAAGGCAGAGGCAATAGGTTTCTGCCTGTCCCTAACTCCCCATCAGTTGCTGGCAGGGGTCATCATTCACCGGCCCGCTGTCCAGGCCGGCTCATGATTGAACTCGCTTGGAAGCGCATTAGCCCCATGGGCCATTAGGTATGCCTATTTTATAGCCCTGGGAGATTTTAATGTCCATCAGGACCCCTTGGAGCCAGAGGTTGTGGCACTCCTACACACTAAGAGCATCTTTTCACTCAAGCAACAGGTTTTTGGCTCTACTCACCAAGCGGGCCACACATTAGAACAGGTGTTTTCGAATGTGGAGCTGGAGGTGCCACAATCATCTCCTCTTTCTTAGTCTGACCACCACCTTATC
This sequence comes from Lissotriton helveticus, assembly GCF_964261635.1. NCBI lineage: Eukaryota > Metazoa > Chordata > Amphibia > Caudata > Salamandridae > Lissotriton > Lissotriton helveticus. The sequence continues at coordinate 217,807,702 of NC_136060.1, forward strand.
TCATTCACGAGGCCACAAACATGTGTCAGGCCACCTCCTAAGGAAAATACCCAGGTCCCCCACTGAGCCCACCACAAAGTACAGTAAAGTGACTTCAGACAAGACTAGGTAACAAAAACCCCGGCTTTGTCTGGCTCTCTTGATGAGGATGCTGAAAGCCTGGATATTTGGACTCTAGGGACCATCAATGAGCTAGCCCCTATTACAGGGCGAGCTTTAGCAAGGACAACACCCCACCCTGGTCTGTTTCGACCCGCTGTCCATTGAGATGTCACTTACAGCAATCAAGTTCCTGAAGTCAAGCTCCGCATCTGATCCTTGCCCCCATTAACTTGCTGACCAAGGTTGCCCAGACTATCAATCCAATAGTAAATAATATACTGAGTACCTTGCTTGCAACTGGCACAGTCCCTGCACACTGGAAAAGGGCAAAAGTCCAGTCAATCAGGCTTTTGACCACACTTTAGCACCGAAACAGCTCCTCTGGAAGTAGTGGAGCAGGTCAGAATCAGCCTTGATAAGGAAGGCAAGACAATGCAGATCATGTGGGACCTAACCATGGCTTTTGACACAGTTCCCCATCTAAAACTACCCAAACACCTTTAGGCACTAGAGATCAGAAGCACTGCCCTGAAATAGCTTTCCTCCTTTCTAAGTAATTGAAGCCGAGATGTATGGCTGCCCCGTTCTCCTCTCAAGCTAGAACACTGACGGTGGGTGTACCCCAGGGATCAGCACTGAGCCCCACATTGTTCAATGTTTACCTAGAATCAATGGGTGCAAAAGTAATCTCATATGTGGATTATTCTCAGCTTCTCTTCTCCTGTGGTAGGGGAGAGAAGCTATATGGGGAGCTCATCTCATAAAGTTTCTCTGAGGTGTTTCAGTGGTTGGCCCAGCACCAACTGAAATGCAACCCGGACAAGACTGAGATTGTGATCTTTGGGGCTGCCCTCTCCCCCCACCAACTTTTTGATATCCTGTTGGCCTAGGGATGCACCACAACTAGGCCTTCGGCAGAGTACAGTAAGGAATCTAGGTATGAAATTTGGCAGTGACCTTTCCTTCCAACCGCAGATACAAGAGCTGATCAGTTCCTGCTTCTGCACACTTCGCATGCTGAAATGATTTCTACCGCTCCTGTCTGAGACAGCCAGGAAACAAGGCAATCCAGTATCTGATTTCCATGAGACTGGATTATGGGAACACCCTTTACCTAGCCTCCCAGAGTACCTTCTGAGCAGACTTCAGGTGGTGCAAAAATCAGCAGCCACCCTTTTACTCAAACTTCCTCCAAGTCTCACATTTCCGCTCATCTGGAGGCCCTTCACTGGCTTTCTGTGAAAAAGAGGGTGCAATTTAAGGCCATGGTCCTAGTACATAAGGCCTTGCATGATTCAGGGGCAGGATACCTCAGAGAGAGGATTCATGAATACATTCAAGCTCAGACTTTGAGTTATTCCTCTGCTGACCTGGAAAGAGTCCCTCGGATCCATCCACTTAGAATAGGTGGCGGAACATTTTCCTATCTTGGGTCCCTCAAATGTAATAAACACCTGAGAGATCTATTCCTAACCAGTGATCTCTGTTTTCAAAAAGAAACTGAAAACCTGGCTTTTCACACATTGAGACTAGGTTTTTAATTTGGTGCCGTAAGTCTTTAGCGCTGGGACACTCTTTTGAGTAGCTGTTCGCTGTACAAATTGTTATAACATAACATAACATGATCACAGGCAAAGACAGTCAGGTAGAATGAGGGTGAATTTGAAGAAACCAAGGAGAATTTAAAGACTAGAACTTCAATCAAATGATTTTTTACCGGGATTTTTTGTGTAATACAAAATCAGTTTATGGCACAGCACAAACACACTTACTAATCGCACCGCTAAATATCAATGTTGGAAATTAGGTTAGTTATTAGGGGGGTGATCCACAAAACTCACTAAATTAACCTGTGCTTAACCCTCTGGTAGCTTTGCACAACAACAGCCATGCTTAACTTAGAGGCAGTGTATGAAGTATTTATGCAGTACTTCAAACAGTAATAAAATCAAAAACACCACACAAGGAAAATCTCACATCAAGTTAGAAAAGTTTAATAAATTATGTGAGCCCAAAATGAAAAAAATTCAATCAGTAGAACTGGAGATATGCAATTTCAAAATTTCAAGTACAAATAATGCCTTTTATCCAACAATGGTTATCTAGTTATGCCGTACTGGGACAAAGAATGCTAGCTTGTATTTCAAATATCGATGTCAAAAATATAACCTTACTTAAATATTATGTCCTAAATACTGTTTTCAAAAATATCACTTCACTGCATTTAGATTTCAATGTATTATTAGCAATTGGGCAATATTTTTGTAAACAATGTTTAGTACACTATGGGCCAGATGTAGGTAGCCAAATACCGGTCGGTAACGGCCGATTTCGGCCGTTACCGACCGGTATTTGGCTTTTGACATGTAGGTGGCTCGGAATTTACAAAATCTGTATATTTACTGATTCGGTAAATTTACCACTTCGGTATTTTTCCGAATCGGTAAATATACCGATTCTGTAAATCCATATGTAGGTAGCACAGTTTGCAGTGCCACAGGCCCTTAGGAGTTCTTATTTACCACCCAATCCTATTGGGTGGTAAAATACAGAATTCCTGTGTACATGCACATCTGTGCATGTACACCTATGCCATGTGACACACAGACATGCCCTTAGGGCATGTCTGTGTGCCACATGGCACACAAGCCTGCAATTGGGGTGCTACAGGGTGTCAAAGTGACACCCCGTTCCCCCTGTAAGGATTCGGCATTTACCGATTCTGTAAATACCGAATCGGTATTTCCCATTGATTCCTATGGGCTTCAAAGCCCATAGGAATCAATGGGAAATACCGATTCGGTATTTACAGAATCGGTAAATACCGAATCTTACCGATTAGGTAATTGCAAAATAAAGATTACCTACATCTGCCTGCTTCCTATTTACCCACTCTTAAATACCGATTCGGTATGATTCGGTATTTAAGAGTAGGTAAATCGGAATTACCTACATCTGGCCCTAAATTTTTGTCAATATTTAGACTAGGCTACGCTAGTACCATATTGACTGCTAATTTCGGATACATTCCCCTGTGCATTGCTGGTAAGCGGGAGATGTCTCTTTGATTAACTCTTTACCTTCTGGTTTGCCAGTCAACACAATGTTGACTTTGCAAGTATCTTTGTCTCAGAACAATACTTTGATGCATTACTGTTTCTCAGACATGGAAACAGCACAGTGCAGTGCACAACAAGCTTTGCAAAAGTGGAAAATATTTAATCCAGCAGTTTCTGTGGGTATGGTTAGATCAGTTACACTATGATAGAATTCACAGCATCTTTGCATAATTTGCAGAAAATTGTTTACAAGTACACATATAACAACGGCATATCCTCAGAATGTTGTATTTCTTGTATTGCATGCAACATGAAGTATCCCCAATTCTATCCTATGGGATATGTAGCCTTTCAATAGTAAAAAATGAATTACACTGTAGTTCACTATCAGGATTTGTCACACACACCAGCACATGTCCTACTTTTCATATACACAGCACCCTGCCCATAGTGGTATCTTGGGCCTACCTTAGGGATGACTTACATGTCATAAAAGGGAATGTTAGTGCTTGGCAAGTGGGTCCACTTGCCAAGTCGACAGGGCAGTAAAAAGTACATGCAGACACTGCAGTGGCAGGTCTGAGATACCTTTACAGGGCAGCGTCTGCGAGTGGCACAATCAGTGCTGCAGACCTACTAGCAGCATTTGCGGCCTTGGCACTCTCAGTGCACCTTTCTAGGGACTTACCAGAAAATCAAACATGCCAATCATAGAAACACCAATCTTTAACATAATTTAAAGTAGGAGCATTTTGACTTTAACACTGAATAGCAAAGAGAAAGTGTGCAGAAACAATAAACCAGCAAAAACAGAGTCAAAACCAGGAGCTCAGAAAGCAAAAATACCGACGAAACATGCCAAAAGATGTCAGGTCTAAAAAGCACACCTGTGCCGTAGTCTGTTAAGTGGCTTCATCTCTGGTTGTTAAACAATGATTTACCTTCTGCCTCAGTCAAATGTGTCCTAAACTATTATAAAGTGTGCTTGGCTTCATCTAGGATATTCCAGAATGGATCTCTGTCTTTTCTGTGATCTCATACAGTCCGTATACCAGGATATGCAGTTAAACATGTCACTAACTTTTTTCATCTGCTGTTCTCATCCAATCCTCTGCTTTAGACCTACCACAGTTCCTATATAGAAAAATGAGGGCTGCCTTTTTTTATTTTTTGTCTTTCATGCTCCTAACCCTACGAAAAACAAAAGTAATAAGGAGAACCCTCCAAACTTCCTTCTGCCACATCGTTTGTGGACTAACGGGGCTGATTAGAGGTTAGGGGAATTGTGTATGAATGGTTTTACTAACCTTTCTTCCCCAGGGCGAACTTCGCTCATGTTTCTCACCCTGGAAACTGAGAGAGACATTGTGGTCCTGGTTTGGTAAAGTCCATTAACATCCACTCACTCTGCAAGTGTCGTGCAGTCACTGGAGCTGCTGCACGGGCAGCTCCACTGAAGGCGCAGGGACTGAGTTGGCCTGACCTGGCAGACAGGACACCTTCTAAGTTCTAAGTTAGGACCTAAATATGTTATACAGTTGCAAGAACACACAATTAATAATCCCTTGATATCTTTTAAAATACTGCAATACTGTAGGTAAATACTTAGACATTAACAAGTAGTCAAGGTTTGACTTTGAGTTGTGTACATTTGAAAAGCTTGAATAGTCTGATGGAGCAAGGTGGAGAAGCAACATTTTGTATACCCCTTGTGAAGTCACACTTCGATAACATGTAATCTGAATTAATAGAGTGGTGCATGGAAATAACCAACCTAGAATAAAAACTTGGACATATGTACACGTGGGAAACTAATCTCTGCTTATGTTGCAATTGTAATTAACTAACTATGTAATTTTGTTGTGTCCTGTACTAATATGCTGCATTGATATAATGGAATGAAGCATAAATGTGCTTTTGTTTATGTATTTGTGGCTAGAAACGGGACCTAAAGTGAGTATATTACGCATAAGTGTCGCTTATCCGCTAGGTAACTACTAATAGGGAAAACCTGAGTAAGGGGGAAGGTAAACAGAAAGGTTATTTTTCAAAATGTACTGTTTATTTGTGCTTGTTTCTATGAAGTTCCCATTCTGACTCGAGAGGCCTGTGACAAAATGGAGTCACTAGTTTACTGTGACAGCCAAAGACAGAACACATGCGCCGCCGAAGAAATGACAATAAATGTCAGCTGCTTGGGCCTGTACAGAAGGCGGTTCAAGGCCACCGTGGCTTGGAAGTCTAGATGGCTGCCAAATGATGAGACCAATGGTTCTGAACGTGAGAATATTGCTTGAAGTTGTGAGTTAAGGAAACTCGACTAGGCCGGACTTGGAGAAACAATGGGGGCATTAAAAAACCCCTGACAGGAAGAAATTGGATAAGTGGAGATGAGGTTATGCCCATCCCTGAACTGACCAATGAGGACTTGACTTTTCTTTAAAACTTACTCTTTTGATAGATAGAGCTAATGAAAAAGGTACAAAAAGTGCTGAATTTACCGAGTAAAAAAGTCTTCCTAATTTCCTCCGGAGATGCTGTCGGATTGCTGATGTTCCTGTGATGTAAGACCCTTCTTTTAGTTTATTATTTTTCTTTGCTGGAATGTCACTTTAGTGAGGGTTTTTATTTAGGGAGTTCGGAGAATGTTCTGAACCTAAAATGCTAACGTTATTTCAGAAATGTTCTAAAATAAATTAAATTAATTGTCTTTAAACTGAAGACTTTCGTTTAAATGTCATTTACAGATTAAATAAAGAAAGAAAGAAAAGAAACTTTTAGACTTGTTAATTGCTTAATCAAATTAGATAAATGGGAAATTAAAGCTGGTCTCGAGTTTTCCTACGCCTATTTTTCTTACTAGCAGACTCATCGACCCTTACGGCGATATGTCTAAATGTATATTTTCTGATGAGTAAACCATGGTAAACTTTGTAAAACTGCAGATGTATATAATATAAACATTTAGATAATTTAGACATTTCGCTAGGATACAGCAGCTCTCCATTTTAATTCACTGATCCCAAGAGTAAGATAGAAATTGTGTGTATGAAACTCACATTGATATGGGCCCCACTGGCGAGCGAATATATGTTCCGGTGTTACAGGGATAAGTGAAATGGTTTCAGAAATTATTTTTGGAGTAGCGCTGCATCAGTTATAAGCTTGGTAGCAGATTAGTGGTTGCTATAGAAATTAGCTAGGATTATGTGTAAAGTGCTATATAAGGGTTTTTGGTGTACAAAATTATGACTAACATCTGTTGAGTTTGTATTACGTTATATGTAGTTCTGAAAAGGCTTCCGAGTATTGCGTGAAGCTGGTCACTCTGTCTGCAGGCAGAGAAAGTGTGGCAATGAAGTCGCACATCGCATAATCTGTTTCAAAGAAGTAGTATCGTCGTATACTGCGGTGGTATCGTCGTATATCACTGTTTAGGGACACTACTTGTGAAAGGATACATGTATAGCGAGGACAGTCTATAAAATCTTAGCCTTCAAGTATAGGGATCATTGCGTATCCTGGTTTAAAACTTACTACAGGGAGAGTAATAGAGCTTAACCCGAGCTTGAGAGAAGGGTAAAGTAGAGGAAGTGGTGCTACTTTATTGGCGAGTTTAAAATTCTGTGGTGGAGAAGAGGTAAGCGCTGTCCACTGGAAATACAGAATAGTTGTATGATTGAGAAAACTATCACTTTTGTTTAGCGAAACAGACGAATGGAGTTGTTTTGTGTAAGTTACTAACCGAATTTTGTAAAATATCTTGTAAATACGGCTTCTTGAAAAAAAAGGGGTCAGTCGGCACTGCAGAAGCCGTAGCGCTGGTGACACAAAAGTGTCGCGCTGGGATTGGTCTGTGTGACCAAGACAGAGAAAAGGCTGATTGGTGCATCACAGAAAGCAGCGAATGATATTGGATAAGCACTACATAGAGGTATCTTGTTCTAATTGGTGCGCTAGTGTAAACCGCGCTGTGATAGGTTGGTGTTACGGAACAGCAACAGGGAAGTACGCACTCTTTTGAAAAGACAGGGAATTTACATAAAAATAAATTACTGTTATGGAGAAGAAAAGAAGAAACCTTCATGGTTTAAGAAATTAAAAAATGTGTTTGTAAAAGATATGGCGATAGTCACAAGAGAGGGAAAATTACTTCCTCCACCGAAAACGCCTGATTCATACATGTTGTCAAAATATGGTTACCATACGTGTGTTTGGTTAGAGAATTGGGTGAGATATACTAGACATGATGGTGTGATAGCTTTCCCGGAAGGAGGATCTTTTGATGTGGCAGTTTTGAGAAATTTGAGGGAAAAAATGATGAATCTTGACCCAAGACCCAGACCAACTCAGTTTGAAGCTTTAGTTGAATGGGAGGATGAGATGCATGAATAAGAAAGCGAAAGATTGAAAGGACATGTTAGACCAAGAGGTAGATACCGAGATTTATGGGGAGAGACACATGAGACCTGAATATGGAGATGGAGAAATGGTAATATGTGTGATGGCATGTTTCCAGTAAGATTGGTGGATTATTTTGAAGGGCGAAAATGTACAGAAAAGAGGAAAAACATAGCGACGGGGAAACAAGGTTATGGTGACAGTGAATCAGAGGATGCTGTATTAGAAGAAATATTAAATAGGAGACCGCCACCATATTAATCAGGTTCTTTATGGATTACAACCAATGCTCCATTGGCTGATGAGAGAAATAATGACACTCCAAGACAATTTTAAAATGTTAAAGATGTACCAGAAAGAGTAGAAGTGAGATACAACCCAAATACCTCAATAATAGAGTCAAGACTTCTTGGTACCCCTAAACAGAGTCATGAACAAGAAAATGTAAAAAGAGCTGAAAAACAAGTTGAGGAACAAGCCAGTACTGCAGAGTATATACGAACCACAAATGAATTAACAGAAAAGATACAAGAACTTATGAAAAATATAGAATGAGTAACAATAGGACCTGTAATTCCAGTATTTGAAAACCAGAGAGTAAAAGAACCCAGTTTAACAATTCCGTTACAGCAGGGCTTGCAAAAGCTGAACAGAAATATTTATCCAGACTTGTCAGCAGTAAAACGAGTAAACAATGTAAATCCGCCTGACTTGACTCTTAATCAGAGTTTACCTTATAAATATGCAACTGGAGCAGAATCTGACTTTGCTACACCAGAAAGGAGCGTAGAGAAAATATATTTAACGCAAACTCCTGTAGGACCATCAGACCAGGAACTAAGTGATTGGATTACAACTTTAAAATTAAAAGAGCTTGATTCTAAAGTATTGGATGTAGCCAGGTTAAAAGTAGACATGGAAGAATTAATAATTGGAACAATTGGAACTGATAAATTGAAAACGTACCAAGATGATGAACTTATGTGTATGTGTAAAAGCATTACATGGAAGGCAAAGACAGTGCATGATCAACTGGAAGAATTAGAAAATGATCTTAGAATAGAATTTTCCAAGAATAAAACATTGCAGAAATCATATAGAGTAGACTTTTCAGAGAAAGATATTGAGAACATGAACACTGCTGGAAGATTAACACAGATGAAAGAGTTAATTGTGATGTTGCGAAAATGGGGAGATGTGGGTAAATGGAGAGTTAAATGGGCAAAGAAAAAAGAGGAGATTAGTGATAAATCTACATTAGCGTTTCCGGTCAGGGAAAAAGAGGCAGTTGCAAATAAATTTCCCATGCGAGAAATACCTGGAGGAGGATATGTACATGTTCCTTGGAGCAGACAGGATATATTGTTGTTTACAAATGATTTCCCTATATTGAGAGAAAAGCCAGTGGAATGGTATCGACAGGTGGATCGATTTGTGAAAGTTTCAAAAGTTTTATGGGTTGATTTGGATGGATTATTCAACATAGTTGTGCCAGCAGACTTATGGACTGAATGTAAAATATCAGTAGATTGGCCAAGAGAAGAGTACCCCCGAGACAAGGTGAAAGGTGCTCCATCACCAGATGTGATGCGTAAATATGAACAAAAGATACACTGGTGCTACCCGTTCCACTGTTAGATCAGTGGAAGTCCAAAATCTTCCTCTCTCAGGAGACTCCATAGAAGTTGTAGGTGTAGCTAACAGACTGATAAAAACACCTTTGACTCAGCCAGTTGAAATAGAGATTGGGAATTTCAGAGACAGGCATCGATTTGTGGTATGTGATAGCAGTCCCGTGAATCTCTTAGGGTGAGATATTTTGTGTAAGATGAATTGTGCCATATATTGTTCACCGGATGGCACAGAATTGCAAACCCCAGATGAAGATAGCCTGTATAAAATGACTATGCTCATGGTTGATGCTTAGCAGAATAAATTGTTCCCTGTGTTTGACCGAGAAAAGATACCCGATGCATTGAAAGGGACAGTGAAAGAGAAGGTGTGGGATTTCACTGGAGAAGATATTGGATTGTTGAAAGATGTAGACCCTGTAAAAATAGCAGTAAAAGAAGGTGCAAAATACCCGAATGTTCCTCAATACAAAATGACTGCAGAAATAATTGAAGGGATAACTCCAGTGATTGACAATATGATTGAGCAGGGAATACTGAGAGAAATAGAGAGTAGTCCTTGTAATTCGCCAATAATGGGATTGAAAAAGCCAAATGGAACCTTTAGAATTGTGCAAAACCTGAGAAAAGTGAATAACATAGTTGTCCCATGTTGTCAGATTGTACCAAATTCTGCAGTGATTCTATATCAGATTCCTTATAATGCAGAGGGGTCACAGTCATAGATCTGTGTAATGCGTTTTTCACAGTTCCATTGCATCCAGAAAGCCAGCCTATATTTGCGTTCCAGTTCGGAGATCGTATTTTGGCATGGTGCAGAATTCCTCAAATGTATACAGAAAGTCCATCAATTTTTAATCAATTGCTGAAGAAGTCATTAGAAAGTTTGAGCATGCCTGGGGAGTCCGTATTGGTTCAATACATTGATGACCTTTTGGTGGCATCAAACACAAAATACGCATGCATAACTGATACTGTTGCATTGCTGAATCATTTGGCTCAAGAAGGACATAAAGTGTCTCCATCAAAATTACAATTTTGTCAGAGAGAAGTGCAATACTTTGGTCATAAGATTGCCAAAGGAGTTAGACAAGTTACTGCAGAAACAATTAAAATGATACAGGGAATGAAACCACCAAAAACTCAAAGGCAAGTGAGAATGTTTCTGGGAATGGTAGGTTACTGTAGACAGTGGATTAGAGGATTTTCATTGATTGCAAATCCATTGCAAGGGTTAACCAGAGCAGATATCCGAGACCCTATTGTTTTGATGAAAACAGAAATGGAAGCATTTGAACAGTTAAAAACAAGCCTCTGCGAAGCACCAGCTTTAGGGATGCCAAATTATGAAAAAGAGTTTGAACTGTATTGTAGTGAACGGGAGGGATGTGCATTGTCAGTACTGATTCAGAGACATGGAAAACTGAGAAAACCAATTGCATATTTCTCAGCTGTTTTGGACCCCGTTGCAAAGGCATTGCCAGGTTGTCTAAAAGCAGTGGCAGCTACTAGTGTCAGTATAGAACAGAGTGAAGGAATAGTGATGGGATTTCCTGTGAGGGTGTATGTACCTCACTCAGTGGAGATTCTCCTCACTAGGACAAAGACCCAATACTTGACCAACAGCAGAATTACCAAGTACGAAAAGACAATTCTAGGAGCAGAAAATGTGACAATTTCTAGATGTGTAAATGTAAATCCTTCTACACTATTACCTGATGTTCAGGAAGTTGAGGTGAGAGGCGAGGTTGATCACAAATGTTTGGATGTTCTTGAATACTGTACAAAACCAGGACCAGATATCAGATATGAGCCATTACCTGAGTTTGATTATGTGATGTTTGTGGATGGATCATGTCTTAGAACGGATGAAGGTGCTTTAAGTGCAGCTTATGCCGTGTGCACTGTAGATTGATTGCTTTGATTCGAGCATGTGAACTGAGAAAGGAGATCAAAGTCACCATAGTGACTGACAGTCAGTATGGCTTTGGAGTTGGGACAGCAGTCGTCCCAAAGAGGTTATTTGACTTCTGCAGAATCTCCCATACGAAATGCTGAGTGTGTAAAAATGCTAATCGACGCAATTCAGTTACCAGATAAAATCGCTGTGGTAAAATGTGCAGCACACAAAAAGGGGGATGATTATATCACCCGAGGTAATCGCTATGTTGATGCAATTGCAAAATACTGTGCAAAGAATTTGGCTTCAATTAATAAGGACAGAGAGAAAGAACATGTTCCAAGTCCTTTAATGCTAACCACAGTAGTAGATACTTGGCAGGAAGTGAGGCAAATGCAGGATGAGGCAGATGAGGAAGAGAAAAATACTTGGCTAAAAGTAGGATGCAAACAAAGAGAGGAAGATGAAATCTGGGTTTACAAAGATGAAAGACCAGTAATGCCTGATAGCATGATCTCAAATATGGCCCGAGCATACCATGGTCAAGCTCACTTTTGAAGAGATGCTATGTTACGTCTGTTTAGACAACCGTGGTACAATCCCAAATTTAGGATGATTGCAGAGAGTTTGTGCCAGAGGTGTTTGGTGTGCCAACAGTTCAATCCAAACAGGAAGACAATTGTGAGTCTGGGAACCATAGGACGGGAGGGAGGTCCATTCACACGAATGCAGTTAGACTTCATTGAGCTACCACCGTGTAATCGACTCAGATATGTTCTGATGATTGTCTGTTTATTCTCAAGGTGGGTGGAGGCTTTCCCCACAAAGAGTAATGAAGGAATAACTGTTGCCAAATTACTTCTACGAGAGGTTATACCTAGATTCGGTTTTCCAGTGACCATTGAAACGGACCGTGGTCCCCATTTCCAAAATGAGCTCATACAAATGGTATATGAAGCACTGGATATACGCAAAAGACTACACTGTGCATACAGGCCTAAGGCTTCAGGAGTGGTTGAACAGGTAAATGGGACAATTAAAAACAGGATTGCAAAAATGTGTTTGGCAACAGGATTGAAGTGGCCAGATGCCTTGCCCCTTGTTCTGATGACTTTGAGGAGCATACCAGACAGAAAGACTGGACTGAGTCCACATGAGATTCTGATGGGCAGGGTAATGAGACAGGCATATGTACCAGTTGATAAGTTATTAACTATTAGTGATGAAATCATGCTGGATTACTGCAAAAATCTGTCTGCTGTAGTGACTTCTGTGTTCCATCAGGTGGGAACTGATTCAGACACGAAAGAGAAAAAGCCAGCTCATGACCTAGTGCCTGGATTCTGGGTCCGAATCAAGGTGCACCGCACAAGAAATTGCTGACCCTGTAGTAGTACGCGTAGTCACGCTACGCAAAGCTACGCGAAGACGTTTTCGCACTATGTGAGCTTCGCGAGCGTGCGTAGTAGCTTGTTGGACCCGTTTGCAAGCCATTTTCCTTGCTCGGGAGCGCCTTGTGCGTGTTCGGGGCACTGTCTGCGTGCTCGGGGGATTGTAGCACGTGACCTTACCCATGCGGTGGGCTATGGGCGCGGCCATCTTGTTTTTTCAATTGTCCGGCCCGCTCACGTTTCCTATTTCCTCTTCCGGGTCGCGCATTACGTGTTTGCGTTGTGCAAGTCATGTTCGGGAACACATCTACTTGTTCACGCTGACAAAGTGAGTGTTCGCGAGAAATCGCGCACGAACTTACCCACGTGGTCGCGATCTTGTTTTTCACACTCTATGCTATGGTTCTGGGCCTAGTTTTCTATCCAGCTTTTATCTTTGCAATCTTTACTTATTTTCACAGTTTTTCTGACTTTTTTTTTACTTATCATCTATCTCTCTCTGTCCCTAAGTTTATATTTTGCATTTTATTTCTACTTTTACACCTTTTTTTACTTTTCTACTGTTTTATTTTATTTCTTTCTTTAAGCTCCTACTTCTTCCCCCTAACTTTTTTTCCTTTTGTTCAAACTTTTCTTTTCCACCTCCACCCCAGAACCATGGCAAAGGGCAGCAGCAGAACCGGCTCGAAGGGCAAGGCGCCTGCGCCCAAGAGCAGCCTGCCTTGCGGTAGAATGCGACCTGCAGGGGTGCAGGCCCGGAAACTTTTCGGGGAGGCGGAGGTGGCCGCCCTGGTTTTTTTAATCCAGCGCCACCGCTCCTTGACCTTGGCAGCAGGCGGCAGGCCAGGCTCCGGTTACCTTCCAGAGGAGGGTCACCGCCGGTGGGCGAAGGTGCGTCGGGCAGTCTTCCGCCGCTCGTGTATCCGGCGCACCCACCAGCAGCTGGCCCACCGGTGGCCAGACATTCTGGACAGGGAGCAGGACCTGTTGGACCTGCTAGGTGTCGAGGTTGTGGGGCTTGGGGAGTAGCTAGTAATATATATATATATAGTAGTATAAGTATTGTGTATAATTCTTGGACGAATAAGTAACACGATTACTGGTGCGCTTAGTTACATTGCAGATCAATTCCCGTTTCAAAATCTTCTGTTATTGTATGACACAGGTGCTGCTCGCCACTTCTCTTACTGGTTTGTAACTTTGTGCTAGCTTGGGCTGGTGATTATTGATGTTAGAGTTTACTTTAGAGAACTGAAGTTAGTTAATGCTATTGCTAGAGTCTAGTCCTTGCATTGTCCTTTAGTGAAATAGTGGTGGATGGATATAGGTTTACTTAGTATTAGTTCATATATTTTAACGGTCTGCATGACGCCTCCTCTGTTACTGAATGCTTAGTTAGTTCTTATTTATCCCACCCCTCCATAGAACCTGTTTGAAGTTTGTTTACTGAGTGGTAGGCTTAGCAGCAATAGCATTGTCACGTCAGTCAGTAGCAGTTCATATGACGCAAGCAACCAACAATTTTGTGTATGCACAAATTTATGCATGTGTCCTCCATCTCATCTATTAATGTTTGCGGGCAAAAATAAAATGGAAATGCCGACTTACTGAACAATTGGCCCGTCTCTGGATTCTGGAATAGGTGGTGTAGGTCAGGTGGTACTGGCTTTGTTAGTATATTCTGCAATCAGAATGTTTATGGAACATTTGATTAGTGTTCTATAAGTAGACGGTCTGTGAATCATGCAAGCCAGTAGTCATTTAGACTTACAGGTCAATTTTATTGCAATATTTGTTTCCTAAAATGTTTGAGAGGATTTTTGAATGATGTATTTGTTTCACAGCACACAATGTTTCTCTTTCTTTATTATTTCTTACATGATCAGCACCACCCAGGGGCAAGAAGACGGGGTCTGAGTCGAAGGGACAACCACCAGAGGAGCTCTCCTCTACCGAGGATCCTGCTGCTGGCCCCAGTAAGTCCTACAGTGCTTATATTATTAGCAATTATATTTCCCTAACTTTTTAACGCACCTTATTTTTTCCAACCTATTATTTAAGCCTCCTTCCTAATTCAATGTTAGCAAAAGCTTCTTTGGTCTTCAATTTGTTTTCCAAATTTTGGGTATCCAATGCCATCCCTGACTTTCAGTTCCTTCAAACTGCCTCTGCCCTATGACTCTCTGTGCTACTACTATTAGACTGCCTGTAGCTAAGCTTGCCCTGTTGGCCACTCTTTAGTTAAGGTATTCATTTGAATAAAGCTGTGATAGAATAGCTGTAGCCACTGGGTCCACTCCTGTCTTTTGCGTTGTCCTCTGTAATCTCTAGTCTTTGTTAATTCCCACCAACAAAATGCGCAACCAGATGTTTGTCTACTAGTTTTTGTTAGGTTAGTATACTACTACATACTGTTGTCGTTATTCTCTGCACAGCCACATACAGAACTATGCACAAGAAAATAGGATGTTGCTGATAGGGAGGTTGGACCTTACTTACACCCCAGTCACTGAACGCAGAAGAACCCACAATTTACTGACCGCCTACCTACCTAAGTGTCTCAGTCATAGTCATTTGTCCCACTCCCGACCCCCCACACGAAGATAGTTAGATATACCCAATGATCTTATTACACAGCCCAGAACATAAGTAACACCCTTTCGCTCACTCACTCGTTTAAGTCCACAACACCACAGACACTCAAAATATACCACAGAGTCTATGTGCAAGTTCAACAACTTTATTTTTTTAATAACAAGCTTTGTATTGTTGTAACTTGTAAGTTGTTCAATGAAAAACACCCAGCTCCACCATGCAAAATAAAGAAGATTAAATACTATACATTTTGTACAACTAGTGCACGATAGAGAACTGTGGGAATTGTGGGAGACCCCTCACAGTTGAACGTATACTGGTTACACATGCATCTTTTGAAAGCTCTGCAAATCTCTGGTTCGTAGAAGGCAATCTTCTCATCTGCCTATGAGAAAAATGTTGCACGTTAGACAGTGAATATAATTATGCAAGCTTTTAGCAGTCATGCCAAAAAGGGTAACATTATGGATAAGCAAAAGGGACTAACAAAACTTGTTTGTCAACCTCTTTAGTTGTATGCAACACTCATGTGGCCTCAAAGGTGTCTTTCTTACTGTGCAACAAGCTGCAAGGTAACATGGGCAAAACAGTAGACCCGGATCTAAAATGGTTACATGGCTCAGGCTGACTTTCAAAAGACTAGAGTAGGAGTAGAGATGAGATGACCCTAGGGACCATCTAATAAATTAATACTAATCTCTGTCTACTGACTGCTGTACAGTAGTACGCAATTTGGACTAGTTACAACGATTTATGTTGTACATAACTGTTTTTTCAATCTTCCTTCCTGGTGAAAAAAGTACACTTAGTAAAATAGGGGGAGGTGTGCAGGCATCTAAAAAGGTGTACTTGCTTTTATAGGTGCACAACCACTACCAACCACCAGTGCCGATGGGGCCAGCGGCGATGCTAATGCCATCCAGGAGGGGACAGGGGCTGCGGCACCTGCAGGAGCACCAGTGGGGGAGGAAACATCAGCCGTGGGCGGTGATAAGTTATATTCATTACTTATTTGCATTACTAGGTGGAAGGGGATCATTTTCCTCACTGTGCTTTGAGACTTATTAGGAAAGTATGAACTTGAAGTTGTACTGGACAATATACAATTGTTGAAGAGGATACCCTTTGCAGCATTACCAGCGTGAGTTGAGTAAACAAGGTCTCTTCTATCAGACTCCAACTCAGCTGTGAAAGTTATGGAGAAGACTAAAAGTCAGATCAGATGACCTTGAGGGATGTGTTGAACAAAAAGGGAAAGAAGTGAACTAGGGTAGAAGGAGGAAGGACTAAAGAGATGTAATAGGACTACCATAGAAGGATACTTTGGAAGGTTCATGCACGTGGCTGATATGAATCTGATGCATGGGTTGTTGAAGTATGGGTGGAACTGGAAGGTGAAAGAAGATGCATGCCTGGGTGGGCAACACAATATGGGTGCATGGATATAGTGGATAGCAAGAATCATCAGCTGTGTTAGTGTTAATCAAACCCAAGGCAAGGAAGCAGTGGACGCATGGGTGGTTGTTGGTGAAAGTGAAACCAGCTAAGGCAATAATAAAGAATGATAGACATTTACATTTAATGGATGGATGCCTCCTGGATGTATTGTATTCATTATAGGTGGAGACTGTCACTGGAAGCAGAGTCTTACTTTGAAAATATAAAAGGAGATACAAAAAAGACTGGTGTTTTTCTGCGTACTGAAGTCCACCCATAGTACTAGGGCAAGTATAATGCCGGAAAAAAACTTCAACAAATGTTACAGGCAGGGGAAGCAGGAGGATAGATCAGATACTAAAAGTTGCCACCAATTGTATGTACTGCGCTTGCTAGTGCTACTATGCCACTATGTGTTGAATTAATTTTGAAGAGTTTCAGTTAAAATCTGTTTCTTTTTTTATAGATACTCATACTCCTTCTCAAAAACCATCACGGAAGGAGTTGGCAGCCAGGGCCCGGCAAAGGAAACTGCAGGCGATTGTGGAGGCGTACCGCCGGCTGGTGGCTGAGGCCAATGAGGAGGTGGAGGAGGCAGCGGCAGCAGCTGCTGCCTCTTCCAATGCCCCAGGCCCCAGCCAGGCCCCACCTGCAGGAGTACAGCACCGTGGTCAGGCAGCCGCTCACTGCCGGCATTTCACAACATCTGCCGCCCCCCATATCATCGATGCAAATGTAGGTGCCGTGCATTTCGGCTACAACTTCTCCTTCGGGTGGCAAAGTTGGAGGACCAATTAGAGGAGCGCGTCGAAATAATAGTGGACAAACACTTCAAAGCCCGCCGATTATAATGGACCCTGTTCATTTGCCCCTTTTTTAATACTTTTGTTGGTGTGTGGAAAAGTAAATTTTGCCATGTTCTGTGTCCCTACGTGTCATCCATCATATGTTATGTGTGCATGACCAATATGCATATGTATTCCCCATGTCCGATTAATGACGCAATTATAGTTGTGTCCACCTCTGGTATGCTAGTTTCCAGTTCTCGTGAATACTACGAATATCAGGCCTATGTAAAGCTATGTTGCCACGTTTCTCAGTGTGCACGTTATTTCATTATAAAGTCCCCGTTTCTAGGCCTCAACAGGGCCCGGACATCAGATTCAGCCCCTGTCTCCTGAAGCCTCGCTGAGGAGCGATACAGCCCCCACCTGTATCCTCGACCTTTCACTTACTTCCTGCCTCGCAGTGCCCGGTGCAGCTTGGCTCTGTCTCTGAGTCTGCCAAGACTATGTTATGATTCCAGTTATCAGTTTAGTCTTCCTTCTCTGCATTCCTAAGCTACTGAACTGCATCAATAGTTTCCGTCATTGTCTAGCCTATGCGGCTCCATATTAAGAGAAATACTGTATTTAATGGTCATTTAATATTCTTCATCACGCACTACATGTAGAATAAATGCATGCTCTGGTCTTAGAGTCAATTAGCTTTTCCCCTCATGACTTCTAGTTTATATCAACATGTTCCCTAAACATCAGATACTAGATACTGTTTAGGTACATGTCGCTCCGACCCTCCAGACTTTAGTCTCTGCTCCTAGCACAGAGTTCATAGCCCCCAGCTTCTCCTAGTAACACGTCATTGCCAGTTTGCGCGCACCACCAGGTTAGAGGTCCCGGCTCCTTAGGTAGCCCCCTCCTATGTTTCCGCCCATTCATGACATATTCTGTTACGTTTGCATCACATGTCTGAGTTACACCTTCTTTTTACTCTTATCTTTCGCGACTGCTACGCGTCACGCCTTCTGCTCCACCCACTGCTACGCCTACTGCAATGTAATGTTATGTGTTCGCGCTATGTATATATGCTCGTGTATTGTTATTAAAAGTCAGCGCGCTCATCCCAGACCCAGCCCCAGCAGCTGCTGGGCCCTGTCATCCTATTCCTATGCAGGTTGTCCTGTTCCTGTCCTTATGCTGTATTAAACCTGCAAAACTCCTACTACCTCGAATCTTGACTCTTATTTATTGAGCTATCTGTTATGATATATGTCTAGTCAAAAATAGGGTATTATTTATTTATTTACCACATAATGGCGCCCGAACAGGGACTTGCCCTTTCCCCACGCGTCGGTGAAGCCACGCCGACCCCCTGACCCTCTGCAGTCGTGACGGAACTCTTCTGCGCAGTGGCAGATATTTCTGCTCAAGTATCCCTCAGGCCCACGGAGGAGACGGAGGAGGCGGTCCAGCATCCAGACGAGACGGTGGAGGAACGCGGCGAGTCCCGACCAGAGCCCAAGCCAAGAGTCCAAGGTCCGAGGTATCCGGAGGTCCACCCGTAACTGAAGTCCGAGGTCCGAAGTTCGTCGTCGTAGCAGTCCAGTCCAGTCCGAGGCCTTCCGTTCTTGCTACCCGGTGAGTACCGTTACTAGGGTGGTATCTAGACAGGGTCAATTTAATTGACTCTGGTCTGTGGGTTGGTGGTACACAGTCCCACAAACGAAGTGTCCACTTCGGTGGATGCGGGTCCTGACGTGTCTCTTTATGAGACCGGTAAGTTTCGTACTGTTTCAGCAGTGCATCTAGTCTCTGTTCTAGTCAGTTTCTGTTCTCGAGAAAATTCATGTGTTCTGTTCTCAGTATTTCCAGGTAGTATTCTGTTCGAACTGTTATTTTAAATGTTTTTCATGTATTTTAATGTCGTGGTATGAATGGAGTATAAGTATCGTGTTCATTGTGTATTGTATTGTGTCGAGATTACAGTTCAGTCATGCCCATATTTTCCAAGTTACGTCAGTTAAAAACTAGAAAGGGTCTGCTGGAAGCAGCAGTTCCCGTCCCGCCCAGGGACAGTCCAGGTCACTTTATGTATCAGAAACATGGCATAAGCGCCATATTGTATCTAGATTTATGGGTAGAGTATACCAAACAGTTAGAAGAAAAGTATAGATGGCCCGTATCGGGTACATGGGATGCCGAATGCATCATGCGAGTAGAAGAAGCATTATGGAAAAAGAAAGCCAGACAGTCACAGAAAGATGCCATCGAGCTATGGCGCAAAGAAGCTCATAAAAGAACCGAAAAAGAAATCAGAAAGTCAGAACTAAGTAGAGAATCCCAAGAACGAGCCCAAGAAAGAGAATTAATCGAGATAGGTGAACGAGTTAGAACTGAGCAATCAGACAGACAGAGGAATGCCCTCATTAAGGGTATGTATCCTCTTCTTGCTGAGGGCTTGCCAAAAGCGACCCCGGAGGCATCCAGTAATTTCCCGCCACCATTAGTTCCGACCAAGCTACGTCACAAACCGACCGCAGCTGATATTTTTATTTCGTCCTATCTGGACGACACAGTCCCCGAATATGCAAATCCTGTTCGCGCTCCGCCAGTCCCTGTAAATCAGGTAATTCCTGCTCCCCCAGATACCGGGGTGCCCTTAACAGCCCCCCTGGGTCAGCCCGCCATACAAGTCCAGCCCACGTTACAATTACCCACCCTGCCAGGACGAAAAGCATCAGTTGATGATTCTAGTTTAGGGGCCGCAGGAGGAGGTCTTCCTCAAACCCCGCCGCCATACAAACGTTTATCAGCACTCGAATTACATGCTCAAGCATCACAGCGTACTCCCAAGAGTAATAAGTCTGTCGCAGAAATCAGGCAAACCCTTGGCGAATGTGTCTATGACCCAGTTCCAGGCGAGTTTAATATGGTTTTATATTCCGTACGCGTAAGGAGAGTGACCGAGTATCTAGTCACCCTGCCGAATATGAAAGAAGATCTAGACAGGATATATCGTTTCATCCGTACAGGGGATGACCCACAAAGTATTAGTGATGCCATGTCTCAAAGGAAAGCCGAGATTCAGCGCATGATATTAAAGTTTTTAATTAACTGTCTAATAAGAGAACAAGATTACCCGTCTAAAGACCCGGAAGAAATGAAAACTCTAACAAAGTGGAGTGATAATATAGCCGAAGGAAAGCACAATACCATTGGTGCCATGGAAAGTATGTACAAGAAAATCCGTAGAGAGATAATAAAGATACACGAACAGCGTAAAGCCGCACAAGTAAGCGAGAAAGAAAGTACCTCTGATCCTGAAGAGGAAGACGATGAGAATACTGCCAGAATAGCGTATGTAGGAAAACCTAGATTTCCAGATCGCCATTTACGTCTAGAACCCAAGTCTATTTTCCATCATCCAGCACCAGAACAAGGTTCCCTAGAACAAGTATTTCAAGCTACCGATCACATTCTGAAATCACGAATCGGTTACAGTGAGTTAAGTACTATGCATGAACAGGAACTAGTCCGATCAGCAGTCAGATGGATTACTGATTCTACCACTTTTCCAGACGAAATAGTGGCACAAATGTTTCTGAAATTGCCCCCAGCCGAGCAGCGACTGGTGGGTATGTATATGATCCAGCACCTCATTACACTGTATGAGGGTCAACATTCTGATCCAGGTCCGTTACACGATATCCTGAATGAATTACTCCAGTATAGATGGAGAGGTCTAGGTACCGATTTAATTAGTGTCATTCTAGAACAGCGTCACAAATATAGAACATTCTTGAACCCGCATTTTGTCCATGTCTCACCCCCAGAAAGTAAATCATTCTACATAGACAGACAGAATCCGTTACGAGAAGTCCACCCAGTCAGAGGAACGGGTGGCGAAATGCAGCGAGTGTTTGTATACACTCCGATCACAAAGATGGAACTTCTCGAGATGAAGAAAT
Organism: Lissotriton helveticus; assembly: GCF_964261635.1. Taxonomy (NCBI): domain Eukaryota; kingdom Metazoa; phylum Chordata; class Amphibia; order Caudata; family Salamandridae; genus Lissotriton; species Lissotriton helveticus. The sequence goes on from NC_136060.1 coordinate 217,828,965, forward strand.
TAATTCCCTGTCATGATAAAGATCCAGCAGGGTTCCATAGAGAATTAAAAGACATGCTCCGTATGGGAGAATACACTTACCCAGATATCATTAAAATGTTAAAGGTTCTGCTACCCGCAGGGGTGTATGAAAAGCTAAAGGAAAAAGAATGGGAGGTGGGAGAGAAAAAGATAGATTGGGCAGTCCTAGAAGCAGAAGATAAGATACGTGTACCAGGTACTGGTCTAGGAGAGAAATGTAAAGAATTACCAGAATTATTGATTCAAGTTTTACCCAGATTATTAACAACTAGAAAGGAAGACTGGGATGCAATCTCAGCCTGTAAACAGAAACAAGATGAAGATATTAGTGATTTTTATTCTAGGTTTGAAAAAGGCTTTAGTATCAACAGTGGTCTCAAGACAAGTAGTGAGTCATACCCTCACCTTTTCGTTACCAAATTAGTCGAGAATTCAAGTCCACCAATTAAAAACCGAGTTTTGAAAGTCGAAAGCACCTGGCAAGCAAATACTCCGTCCCAGATGCTCCAGATGCTCCAGTATCACCAGAATAGAATCAGGGAAGAGCAAGAACACGAGAGAAAACGTATGAAAGACACAAAGATGAAAGTACTAGTTGCACAATCTGTTCCTCAAGACAGTCAGAAGAGGGGTCCGAATCAAGCCAGTCATCCTGCAGCTCCCGTTAAAGGGAACTGCAATTATTGTAAACAGCCAGGTCATTTTATAAATGAGTGTGCAGTTCTGAAACACAACATAGCTACTGGTAAGACTAAAGAAAGACCACGTCCGCCTAGACAAGAACAAGTTTCACAGACTCCTCAGTCACAGAATGCACCACAGACAGTTACAGCACCGCAGCCTATTGCTGCAACACAGCATGTCACATCGCAGATGTACCAGTATGCACAGTCTGAGTATCCAGAGTACCAGCCATATTCATGAAACAGCCTAGAGAGGGAGGTAGGCTTGCCTCTCATCGAGATACCTGTAGATCAAGAAGGTCCCTATGTTCACAGTCAAGTATTAGGGAAAGACAGAAAGTTTTTGATTGATACAGGGGCAAGTAGGACCACAATTAGTCATGCCGAAGTTCCAGGGGCTCCGCTCTCAGGCTCAAGAAATGTTTCCCTTGGATTTTCAGGAAAGCCTATCGTTAATGAGATTTCAAAGCCAGTTACTCTAGAAGTAGGTCCATTGTCCCGCACTACTGATCTGTTACTTACTAAGTCATGTCCAGAAAATCTATTAGGCATTAAAACACTGAAAGAGTTAGGTGCCGTTATATGTTGTTCCCCAGAGGGAATACGATTGTTCCTACGTGACTTTAAGGGTCACTATGTATTACGAGATTTTGATTCCAGACTGTCTATAGTTCCGCAGTATTTATGGGCGCAAGGTCCAACTGATGTAGGTTATATGCAAATCACACCCCATCGTGTGACTCTCAAACCAGGTGTAGTGTTACCACGAATCAGACAGTATAGATTGCCACCCGAGGCTGTAGCAGCCTTGTCCAAAATTATTGACGAGCTCATGGCTCAAGGAGTAGTTGTAGAAACTGACTCCAATGTATGCAACTCTCCGATCATTCCAGTCATGAAACGTACTGATCCAAATGCACCCCCAGTATATCGATTAGTGATTGATTTACGAGAACTTAATAAATGTATTATTCCGCAGTACCCAGTTGTCCCAGATATCTCTTCCCTATTGACAGCCATTGATTCCGAAGCCACGTTCTTTACAGTAATCGACCTCAAGAACGCATTTTTCAGTGTTCCTATTCATCCAGACAGCCAGTTTCTTTTCGGATTTTGTTTAAATGGAAGGAGCTATATGTTCACACGTGCTCCTCAAGGTTTCACAGAAAGTCCTAGTATTTACAGTCAAGCACTCAAGAGACAACTAGATAATATTCACATGCCAACTGACACTACCCTGCTCCAGTATGTCGATGATCTACTGATCACAGCCCGTTCTGAACGTGACTGCGAGCGAGCGTCACTGACGGTTCTGTATTTCCTAGCCGAGATGGGGCACAAGGTGTCCCCTTCGAAGCTTCAATTCTGTGTCCAGCAAGTGGTCTACTTAGGACACTTACTGTCCAAGAGGGGTAGGCAGTTGACACCAGACCGTATCCAGTTAATAGCGAGTCTTCCCCAGCCCAGAACCCAGAAGGAGGTACGTGCCTTTATCGGCCTTACTTCTTATTGCAGACAATGGATTTCTCAGTATGCATTTCTAGCCAAGCCACTGATACAGTTAACGACACAGGAGGCAGCCGTATCGACTGTCCTCCCTTGGACATCTGAACATACACTTAGTTTCAACGAGTTAAAGAAAGCTTTATGCCAAGCTCCAGTTCTAGCTACACCGAACTACAGTAAGCCTTTTACACTTTTCGTTACTGAACGTGAAGGTACAGCATTATCTGTTCTCACACAAGATCAAGCAGGACAATACAAGCCCTGTGCTTATTTTTCTAGCACACTAGATCCAGTCGCCCAGGCTCTGCCTACGTGCCTCAAGTCAGTTGCAGCCACAGCACTAGCTATCAGACAAAGTGATTCCATAGTTTTAGGACACTCCTTGACAGTACAAGTCCCACACTCCGTGGAAGTTCTTTTAAACCGAACACAAACACAGCACTTGACAATTGCACGTTTAACAGGTTATGAATTGACACTGTTTCAGCCACACATAGAAATTAGACGCTGCAACATCCTGAATCCTGCTACACTGTTACCATCAGTTAATTCAAATCCAGCCACACATGATTGCGTGGAAGTAGTTAACATTACGACAAAGCCAAGACAAGACCTGACAGACATTCCGTTACTAGATCCCAACCTGACACTTTATGTGGATGGTTCATGTATGAGGACTAGTACAGGAGATCTAGTCGCCGCGTATGCAGTGACTACTGACACTGAAGTTATTAAGACACACCGTATTGATACCCTGTCCGCTCAAGCAGCAGAGCTAGTTGCTCTGACACAAGCCTGTATACACGCCAAGAACCTGAAAGTTAATGTTTACACAGATTCACGTTACGCATTTGGAGTCGTTCACGACTTTGGAGTGCTCTGGCAAGAGAGAGGTTTCATGACTTCTCATGGAACCAAGATTCAGCATGGTATCCTTATCCAAGCTCTGTTAGATGCCATACATTTACCGACATCTATCGCTATCATGAAATGCAAAGCACATACGAAAGTCACTGACATTATTTCTCAAGGTAATGATCTAGCAGATCGCACAGCCAAGCTTACAGCACAGGCTCTAGACAGTCCAGTTAACATGACACACACTCCAGATCCGACTACATGTATGACAGTTAAGGACCCTACACAAGATGTCATAGATATCCAGTTACATGCTACTCCTGAAGAAATCAAGAAATGGTCCGAACAAGGAGGGGTCCAGACAGATCAAGGATGGTTAACGAAGGGTAGAGCCACATGGTTTCTCCCCGACTCTATGGTTCAAGTCATCATTAATACCGCACATAGTCCAGCACATTTAGGAGAAAAAGCAATGTTAGACAGTATCCAGAACATTTGGTTCAACAAGCATTTACGAGCTGCAGCCAAGCAGAAAGTCCGTACCTGTATGATATGTTGTCAGTTCAATCCAGGTAAAAGTGTCCCGGTGGAACAAGGTGGATTCAGCCTCCTGACCACCCTTTTGAAGTCCTCCAGATGGATTATATTCAGATGGAGCGATGTCGAGGTTTCAAGTATGTCCTTGTAGTTGTATGCGCTTTGTCCAGGTGGACAGAAGCATATCCAGTCCCAGATTACACAGCCGCGACCACTGCCAAGCAGTTGGTTCGTGAATTCTTCCCTCGATATGGACTCCCTAGAGTCGTATATTCTGATAACGGTCAGCCATTCTCATCTGAGTTGATGAAGCACGTTTCCCTGTTGTTAGGGTACCAGTGGAAGTTTCATTGTGTACGCCATCCTGAAGCAGCCGGTCTAGTCGAGAGACATAATCAGACTCTGAAAATTCGAATTGCCAAAATATGTAAAGATAAGGGTGTGGACTGGCTAGTAGCTCTGCCAGTTGCTTTGTTTTATATGCGCATGGTCGCACATTCCAGATCAGGTCTGTCCCCGTATGAGGTCGTTTTCGGCCGCCCCCCTAACATGTGGGGTACTCCTAGACCCCGAAGTATTACTGATGTTTCATGTAATATGCTGACAGATTACCTAGCTTCCTTGATGTCTGCCCTCAACTCATGTCGTTCACAGGTTGCCGCCGCATTTCCAGACAATACCGAGGTGGCACCGCATGAAATCGTTCCAGGTTCGATGGTGCTCGTCCGGAACTTCGACAGATCAAGTCCGCTGGAGCCACGTTGGAAGGAGCCCCGTCAGGTCCTCCTCACCACCCGTACAGCCGTGAAGTTGGAAGGACGCAAGGGCTGGGTGCACCTTTCTCATGTTAAACTTTTTAAAGGACTGAAACCCGTCTTTAAGAACATTTCCCAGGATTCGAAGGATTGCCAGAATATTGCTCTCAAGGACTGTCCCGCAAATGACATTGATACAACCCCTCCCTTGGTAGAGAAAACTCCGCAGCAGGAGTATAAGCAAAAGCTAAGGTCTAGTAAAATAAGTCAGTCAGTTTGATTGTCTAAGTCCTCCCCTAGGTGAAACGGTTAGACTGTTTCTGACATGTATAAAATAGACCCCCATAGTGAGAGAGTTAGTCAAAACTCAAACCGATGTATCGTTTTTCTGAGTTTCATATTATTCATCAGCATAATGATTTCCTGCACTAGTTACGCATTTTTCCTGTGTTTCCCAGTTCCTCATGTAAATAAGCATTCTAATGTTACAGTAGAACACACGTTTAGTGATCTGCCTCCTCACGAATATTCATACCGCTTCGCTATGCGTAACAATACCTTTATCCGTATGTTGCATTATTCACACCAGACCAGCAATGCCACTAATTGTTGGGTGTGTGGTCGACTCCCCCCTTTCCAGACGTCGAAGGGAGTTCTGCCACTGTTTCCTTATCCATTTTCACATAATGGTTCGTGTGGAGCATGGTCCACGTTAACGTCATCCTTAACAGATATGTCTTTTCTTAACAGCACATGTTTCCCAGACAAGCAAGGTTTCCCCCACAGAACAGGTTTAGATCTAGAAAATGAAGTGTATAATTTAGGTAACTATTCGTCGAATTTCATGGTCCTGAATGTTCAGTCTGATACTACTCCAGACTCACCTGCTATTTCAGTATTACCAGTCAAAGGCGAATTATGTGTCCGTAATTATGGTTCTGTACACGTAGGACATAGTGATTGTACTACTATTATCCAGTATAGTGACAGTGGGAAATCTATTTTTAAAGCTTCACGTCATTCTTATTTTGTTTGTGGTCAAACTGCATATGTTCGTCTGCCCCTCGATTGGGAGGGAACCTGTTACATTGCCTTCCTACTGCCACCTGTTTTTCTAGCCCCACCTGACTACCATAGGAATTCCTACCTAGTACATACCAGACACAAGAGAAACCTCCCGATTGTCGATTATACTGAAACTGCTGCAGAGCAATTCATTGATATTGATAAAGGTGTGTTCCCTTATTTAGGTACAGTTGTAAACAGTAAGCTAATCCGTAGGTTAACAAGAACCCTTGAAGCTGTAGTAGATGAGACTGCCTCCGCTCTAGGTAACTTAACCGAAGAGCAATCCTTTATGAGATTTGTCGTTTTACAGAATCGTCTCGTCCTTGACGTCATACTGGCCGATAGGGGCGGGGCCTGTAGAGTCATCGGATCTAGTTGCTGCATTTTCATTCCAAATAACGCGCCGTCTGTTTATTCAGCTATAACCAGACTTCATAAAATTGCCCATCTATTACACCGAGATCCAGGCACCTGGACATGGTCCGGTTGGTTCTGGAATATAATTTCCGCCTGGGGATGGAAAGTCCTGTCCCTTCTAGGTATCGCAGTAGCAATCATATTCAGCTGCTGTCTCTGTATACAATGTGGCCCTGCGATTTGCGGCATGTGTGCTACCTCTTGTATTCCTAGTCCCAAGCCCCGTTCTAAATCTCGTTCCAAGACAATTCGAGATGAACAAATGGTACTATATGAAATGATAGATGGTATCATGAATATTGATGTTTCCTGATGGAAACGTAGTGACAAGGAGGGAATGTGGAAAAGTAAATTTTGCCATGTTCTGTGTCCCTACGTGTCATCCATCATATGTTATGTGTGCATGACCAATATGCATATGTATTCCCCATGTCCGATTAATGACGCAATTATAGTTGTGTCCACCTCTGGTATGCTAGTTTCCAGTTCTCGTGAATACTACGAATATCAGGCCTATGTAAAGCTATGTTGCCACGTTTCTCAGTGTGCACGTTATTTCATTATAAAGTCCCCGTTTCTAGGCCTCAACAGGGCCCGGACATCAGATTCAGCCCCTGTCTCCTGAAGCCTCGCTGAGGAGCGATACAGCCCCCACCTGTATCCTCGACCTTTCACTTACTTCCTGCCTCGCAGTGCCCGGTGCAGCTTGGCTCTGTCTCTGAGTCTGCCAAGACTATGTTATGATTCCAGTTATCAGTTTAGTCTTCCTTCTCTGCATTCCTAAGCTACTGAACTGCATCAATAGTTTCCGTCATTGTCTAGCCTATGCGGCTCCATATTAAGAGAAATACTGTATTTAATGGTCATTTAATATTCTTCATCACGCACTACATGTAGAATAAATGCATGCTCTGGTCTTAGAGTCAATTAGCTTTTCCCCTCATGACTTCTAGTTTATATCAACATGTTCCCTAAACATCAGATACTAGATACTGTTTAGGTACATGTCGCTCCGACCCTCCAGACTTTAGTCTCTGCTCCTAGCACAGAGTTCATAGCCCCCAGCTTCTCCTAGTAACACGTCATTGCCAGTTTGCGCGCACCACCAGGTTAGAGGTCCCGGCTCCTTAGGTAGCCCCCTCCTATGTTTCCGCCCATTCATGACATATTCTGTTACGTTTGCATCACATGTCTGAGTTACACCTTCTTTTTACTCTTATCTTTCGCGACTGCTACGCGTCACGCCTTCTGCTCCACCCACTGCTACGCCTACTGCAATGTAATGTTATGTGTTCGCGCTATGTATATATGCTCGTGTATTGTTATTAAAAGTCAGCGCGCTCATCCCAGACCCAGCCCCAGCAGCTGCTGGGCCCTGTCATCCTATTCCTATGCAGGTTGTCCTGTTCCTGTCCTTATGCTGTATTAAACCTGCAAAACTCCTACTACCTCGAATCTTGACTCTTATTTATTGAGCTATCTGTTATGATATATGTCTAGTCAAAAATAGGGTATTATTTATTTTTTTACCACAGGTGGGTGGGAATTGGATGTTGTTTTTTTTTTGTGGGACATTCTTTGGACTTGGACGTTGGTTGGGGTTAGGGTGGGGAGAGGGGTGGGTGAAGTGTGGGATAGGAGGATATTTTTTATGTACATGAATAAATGTTATTTATTTTTAACGTACACATATGATGTTGTTTTGTGGTGGGGTTACTGTTTCACGAATTAATGTACATCACAAGGTTTACTGTTTTAAGTGCAGGGCAGCGGCCAGTGTTTGATTTAAATAATGTATTAATTGGCCACATTTGTAACATGCAAACAGATAGATGCGGTACCCCTCACTGAGTTATATTTGTCCTATTAGTACTACCAGTCTCTCCTTCATTATACCTCCCAGCAAACTTATCTTCTTACCTGTGATTGATGATGATTAAGTTCGGCACCGCAAGGGCTGCATGGTTTCCCAAGACAATGGAGAATATGCTGTGGTTGTGTGATGGTAGTAGTAGACTAGACACTGGCACTAGCATTGGCAAACAACAACAAAGAGAGAGAATGTGGGAGAAGTAGAAAAGTACAGTACATAATAAGACTGACAAAAAAATAAAAACAATATTGCAACTGCTAAACTAAAATAAATCAATGGTGTCAGGGACTGCCAAGTACAAGAAGATAACTGTAGTTGTGTTGAAGGAGTCACAAAAACACAATCCTAATTCGTAAACTGAAATGCTGTAAAATTAAATTCAAACAATACCACCAAATATTTAGATTTATTCGTTGGGTCCCTTTGGAAAATTAATTGCCTTGTACACTAGTACATACACTGAGCTTGGGTGGGCAAGCAGAAGAAGATTCTCGCCCTGCCTCGTTGACATTTCATTAGTGTTGCTTTCACCACATCTGCCCCAGGAAGCGTGTGATCAATTGTTGGTGTAGATTTAATGTAGTCACATCACACCTCAATATAAAACCACACAGCCCGGGGGAAGAGGGTTAGGGTTTGATGAATGGATGGGAATGGGGGTTTGGGGAAAGGTTTGACAAAGAAAAACAGTATGCATGGAGACAACAAAAGCAAAACAACGAAGACGATGATTGATGAGCCACACTACCCAATAAATCTAAAGTTAAGGTAGAAAAAGGAAATGCATGCATGATGAAGATAAGTTATACCTTGATGGTTAATATTATATAATGAGTGGTAATTGACTACTACTACACAATTTGACAGTACAAGGAAGTATTTCTTATATATGATATGAATATGACTTTTGCCTAGGCTGTATGCCCTTAGAGAAACCGTAATACCTGCTGTAGCGGGCTGAAAGCTAGCAAAGAAAATTAGGAAACAGTTTTAGTGATCAATCAATTACCAAACACAAGCGTAAAATAAATTAAGAGGAAAACGGAATAAAAAAAAATTACGAAAATGCTACTAAAGTTAATGTATTATCCAGGTCCAAATGTGTAGTTGTATCTCGTCATTCATCTTTGTCCTCCCTTACATGGACACTGTGACTGAATATCATTCTTGGGTGCCTATGGCTGGATGATGAGGAGGATTGGTAAGGTAAGTGTGAGTTGTTGCTTCAAGTATAATAGCACTGGGTAAAAGACCGGCCTGTAAGTGTGGATGGAAAAAGAAATGGGGTATTACAAAATAACTGAATGAAAACATAAAAATCATTTACGGTGTAGTGCAAAAAAGACAAGCGAGAAGACTTTCAGACTGAGGCGTTAATGGATACATTGTGTAACTCTACTCAACTAGTTGCACAGCATTCATCTAGAAGAACAACAAGATAGGTGCCAGCACAGAACAGTTACAGGACCACGCAACAACACCGGGCCGTGAGTCTGTGACCCAAACTCCATTTACCTAAATTTTTCACAGTTCCAGACAAAAGGCATATACAGCAACCTAGCTTTTTCCAAATCAAGTGATTAAATTAATGTACCATTGTCAGTCAATCATACCACTATTCTATTCCACCACTGCACACACTTGTATCCTAGGTCTGCTGTGGTTCTTGTTGATTGGTTGTGTTTACCTTGTATTCCACTTCCTGAACATATTCCATCAATTATCTCAGATCAAACTGACTGTCAGCGTGCAAGGATGGTATGGTGGTCATCATCATCTGGTGTGGCACGTGTACGTGTTGTCCAACAGACCAACAGCAACTCAGTCTGTAGTGAGTGACTATGATTAAGTGCAAACTGCACCTGCAGTAGTAGGAGTACAATTGGATATTATTAAACAGCAAGTAAACATTGACTATCACTTGAGTCACAAGTACTTTGTTATTATATTAAACTACTAGTATAATTCTACTTCATGCACATTTGCTCAGAGTCAGCAAGCATCTAATGCAATGCATGGCATCATTTATTTCATATACCTGTCTTGCTCTTCTCTGTGGCTGTCAGATCACAGATGCTGCAGAGCCTTCTGAAAGTGATTACGAGTTTACTTTAATTTTGGAGCCCTGCTCAAGTTCTGACAGTGAAGAGTTGTGTATGCCTGCAGGCAGAGGTGGTAGCCTTAAGACAGTGATGAGTTTCAGATTGGAAACAAAACAGAAGATGGCTATAGTCACGTACGTTTCACTTGTTATGGAGGGACTGTTAGAGGCTACATTATTGTACTATTCTCCATCTCCATCCAATGTATGGCAAGATGGAAATGTATTTAGGGTGAGTCAGGAAGATGGAGCAGGACTCTGAGGAGTGGAGTGCACAGTTTAATGCACAGATGTGCAACTCCAATAGGTAAGTAAAAATAGGAGACGGTGTTGATGGATTTGAAGTTTGAACCAGAAAGACAGATATACATACAAATAAAGGAAGGGAGAAAGTAACAATTTAAAAGCCTGGTTGTCAGGGAAGAGGAGCTTGTCCTCAAACCCTGGAGGTTCTTCTGACAGAAGTAGGTCATGTAACCCACTAGTTATGTCTTCCGACTCGCTCTCCTCTTCCTGCTGTGATTCACGTATTTTGTAGTCTGGTGGTATGAAGTGCTGATTGAATGTTGATCATGGTTAACCTCTCCACGCTTTTGGGCGAGAGACTGGTCCTTTTCACAGTTACAATGGCACCAGCAGCACTGAAAACATGCTCAGAAGAGACCCTTGCAACAGGGCAAGCCAGATACTTTATCGCCAGCCTGCTGAGCACTGGCCATTGGCTTCTTTTCCTATACCAATACACCAATGGGCTTTGCTCCATGAACACCTCTGTTGTGTCATCCAGATAGGCCTGGATCATCCACTCAATGTTCAGTGGTGCTCCGATTTTCTTGGCCTCTTTTGACTTTGCGACAGCAACGGACTTACCCATCCCTTTCTGTAGAAACCAAGCAGCTATTTTTTGGTTGTGTCTGATGAATCAGATCCTGTTGGTGCTGTTGTTGTTATTGGTAGTATTGGTGACCGCTAGGAACCAAATGAACTGCTCTCATGCTGTGAAGAAGAACTTGCCTCTGTAGGATGCTCTGTAGTACTTGCACTGTCCTGGTCTGGCACTGGCAGGCCTCTGATTGAGAGCCATTCGTTTTCTAAATCAGTGGCTTCCTCAGCTATTACAGTTTTGTACTTGGCAACATCCCCTTCTGAAAAAGAAATTCCTGCATTACTGTTCACAAATAATTTGTACCGTGGATCCAAAATCGTGGCAGTAATGTAATGTTGATGTGACACAATCTTATTTTGAATCCTTGTATTCTCAGATAAGCGGCCGGCTAAGGGCTTCGCCAAATAAAATGCTTCAAGTTTTCCTTCAACACCTTCGTATGTTTCAGACACCTCCTTCAGCTCTTGCTCTTGCATGTGCAGCAATGGGATAGCTTGGCCCGTAGTACAGTCCTCCCTGCTGACTGCACGTGTGAAGACCTCAAAAGGAAGTAGCATCTCTGTCAGGCATTTAATGAAGTCCCATTGCCACATCTCAAAGGTCATGGCTTTAACAACAGTAGGATCCCCTGATCTCCTTGTCATGACATAAGCATTAAGTGGTATGTACTGCTCAAACAGCCGATCAAGCATGTAATAAGTAGAGTTCCAACGTGTTGGGACCTCCTGGATGAGTGCTTTGACTGGCATTTTATACTCACGTTGAATGACCCGTAGCTGCTTCCGGGCTTTAAAATAATGGTTGAAATGCGTGCAGATTCTTCTGCAAATGGTCAGTAAGTTGCTGACTTTGCTTTCATTTTTCAGAAAGTCTTGAACAACAATGTTAATGCAGTGTGCCAAACACGGGAACCTGAAATAGCGACCATCTTGCATGGCCTTAACTACATTACTGCCATTGTCGGTGGCAACAAAACCAATGTTAAGGCCTCTTGGTCGCAGCCATTCAAAGACCTTGCTGTTAAACTCAGCCAAAATGTTTGCAGCAGTATGAGATTTCTCCATAGCAAACATGGCTACAGTTGCATGTCTGCGAGTATCATTAAAAATCTCAACAGTGTCAATGCCTGCAGATACCTTGTCTCTAACACCTGAAAAAGAGATCCAGTGTGCAGTGATGCACATGTAATCAGTGGCTTGGCAACTGGTCCACATGTCTGTTGTCAGGTGGATACTATGAACAGCACTCTGCTGTAAGGCTTTTCCAAGCAATTCCAGCACGTTGTGGTGTAGTGCTGGAACAGCAACTCTGGCAAAATAGTAGCGTCTGTGAACGTTCCATTTTGGACAGATGGTTGTCACAAATTCCATGAAAACCACCCCTTCAACAAAAGAAAAAGGGAGAAGGTCCAGTGCTACCATTTTAGCAAGCTTAGCATTGTAAAGACGTGCTATTGGGTGGTTGCGCTAGTACTTTCCCTCCTGCCTAAACATGATAAGAATGATAGGCTGCTTGGTATTTCTTTCAGTTATGCTCGATGCAGTACTTCTCGTCGTAGACTTCGCACCCGCACTCCTTGGTGTCTCTGGGTTACTCTTACTCTGGTGCCACTGAGATGTTGCTGATGCGAAGGATGTGGGCTCTACCACTGCAGTGCTGGGGACAGGGGTACTTTGTGTATCACTACCAGATAGAATATCTCCCTCTTCTTCCTGTTCGACCGTGAGTGGACATTCTACTACTTCCCCACCAACATTAATGGTTCCTGCTTTTATGCTACGTAGGTGGTCCTCCCACTTGATTGCGTGGTGTTTTTTCAAATGGGTCATTTGGCCTCCGGTACCATAGTTTGTACCAAGCTTACCACGACTAACAGAGGAATGACAAATGGAGCATATAGCAATGTAACTGTATGAAGTCCCACACTGGGGAGCTTAACTTTTGTCTCCTGCTAGAGGTGCCACTTCCAATGCCGGATGAACTGGAGGTTGTGTGTTGAATTTCGCTATGTGGCTGCGCAGTAGTACCACTACCTACTTCTGCTGAGGTGGAACTTGAGCTGGATGTAGGACGCTGCGGCCCTGTGCAAATGTAAAAATGGAAGCTGGAGGTAGTTTTGGTGTGGCCTGTGTTGGAGGTATGCGTGCTACATCCCTACTAGTCTCAGCCATTCTTGATAGGGTAAAAATGTTGGTCTCCATGTCCTCAGGGCCAGAAGTAATGCTTGTGATGACAGGGTCTGACTCGTCATCACCATAATTTTCCGGCTGTTCAACATCGCACTCCATAAGTGTAAGGCTTGCTGGAACCTTCCTTTTCCCTAGCCTGGTCTTCTTGGGATGTCTCTCCCTCTCATGCTCAGATTGTTGTGGCTCCCAATTGAGATCAAGATCATCAGAAGGGATGCTTGGCGAAGAACTCGATGGACCAACCCTCCTTTTCCTTGGTGGGAATTTGGAAAACAATAGATCTCCTGCATGAGCGGCTTCCTCTTCTTCTTGCTCTGCATCAGGCTCAATTTCCTGAACTGCCCCGACTTCGGGAGGAACAACAACTACTATTGCGGGTGGTGGTTGTTGAACAACTACAATTGCAGGCGGCGGTTGTAGTTGTTGTTTTCGTTGAATATCTACTATTGCGGGCAGTGGTTGTGGAACAACTACTATTGCAGGCGGTGGTTGTGGTTGTTCTTTTCGTTGAGCATGTACTATTGCGGGCGGTGGTTGTTGAACAACTACTATTGCGGGCGGTGGTTCTGGTTGAACATCTACTATTGTGGGTGGTGGTTGTGGATGCTATTTTGGAACATCTACTATTGCGGGCGGTGGTTGTTGTTCACCACTTTTCTGCTGTGTTCTCTCTTGCGTTGATTGTGTACTACTTTGAGATAGCGATAAGTTTAGGTCAGGCTCAGTATCACTGCTTTCCACCATTAGGCTGTCTACCTCTTCCTCACTCATCTGCTTGGGCCTTGGCTGGTGGCTTGGGCCCACTGATGCGGAGGTGGTTTCCCCAGCTTGCACCCCGGACACCGCTGCTGCAGGTGTACTTTTTTTTCCCCAAAAAGGTTTTCGGGTCAACACCAGACTTAAGTGTCACTTCCTTCTTCTGTTCTTCATTCTTCTTTTCAGCAACTTTCTTGGTCTTGGAGGACCTGGTACCTGCTTTCTTTGGGCCCATCTTCTTCAGATGTCAGCAGCAGCACTCAGTGGCACAAGTTGCTGAGATGTCTGGTCAGGTGAGTCACACCACACGTGACGTAGAACAGAAGGACGTCCGTCTGGCAGTAGAACAGGCAATGAATGATGACAGACACCTCCTCCTCAGTCTTTTGTGCACCTACAAGCAAAGAAGGCAGAATAACATCAGTCGAATGTGGAATTTTTTTAGCTTTAATTTTAATTACTACTAGTAGTATTTGTACACTCAGTAAGAGTAAGAATAGCACAGAATTAAAATACAAATGTAGTGGAAGTGGAACTTGTTTATCCTTAATTTGTGCATCATTTCGGATGGATGCAGCATCAGTGACCTGCAGCAGATAGCAATGGGGATGTGAACAGTAAGCAGCTTGCAGCAGTCATCTAGCTGCTGCAAGCACACGCGCCGACGGTGTGCGTTGCTTCCGCTTTAAGTAATACCGAATTTCCCGCCCGCATTCATTCTGGATGATGCGTGCGTGAGATGCTGCAGCCGAAATTTCCGTGGTGGGTGCTCCACTCTAGGCCGTCCTGGTCTAAAAGGTTATGAAAAAGTCTTTTAATAGTAGGCGCTAGTACGAGTACCTTACTGAGCATCCTGCTCTTTCTTTACATTTTAGATTGAAGCTCGGATCTGGCAGAGGTTTACCGCCGCCACACTTGCGGTGAGTTCCTTTAGATGATTAGATCATCCAATAATGATAATGGATACGTAGGATATGTGGTTAGGCTCATGTGCCTTCTGACTGAACCTTTCTCTCTTCTTATTTAGATTAATAGAACAGAATAGACCATGTAATTTACTGTCATTTACATCGACGTATGAAGAAGTGTCGGCTCAATCTGAACCCTTGGGTGACTGCCTATCTTGTTTACAAGGACCTAGTATGTTTGTTCTCCTGAGTCATGAGCGTGTTCTAATAGGACAATTGTATTATATGATGGCCCCTAAATTGTTAGGGTGCTTTAACAAGGGCTGATATCGCGCCTCCTATGTTTACGTTTCTCATGAAAGACTGAGTTTTCATAACACCCTGTACACCGTACTACCACTTGGGCCTATATTTTGGTCAATTGGGTAAATCTTGATGCAGCATGGGTGTGATGTCCTCTAGTATGTGATAAATATCCCATTTTTAACACGGCTGGGTAATCTTTGATGCTTGTTTATTTAAGCACGTTTTTGAACAAGTAGGCAATATGATGTGTGGGACGAATTTGATTGACGTCCACTTTTCTGATAGTAACCTAATTTTTTTTAGGTTGAAGCTCTCCCTGATGCCCGGAGCCTTTGGGCCCATTACTCTACCTAGAGGGTGCCACACAATCCCCTGTGGCCATATCGGTAATGTTTTGCGAATGTTCAAGCCCTTCTAAGTAATGATACTTGATATTCCTCATCTGATTCCAATGCTTTTACTTATAGGTGCCCTCCCTCACGTCCCCGGAATCCCGTCCCCACTAGTCCTGATGAAGACCCCGCAGTTGGGCGCGAATCAGCCTACAATACTGGGGTCGAAACGTCGACATACCATCTATTTGTCCTACCCAACAGCAACAGATAATTTTTGGCTGTGTCAAATTTATTGGGATAGGAATACGTAACTGTAGAGAAATACTCTGATGGCAATGTGAATGTGCCCCTGTGGTATCATTTTTTCAAATGTATATGTGACCACATGTGATTTCTTTTGAAACTTCCTTTATATCCTCACCACCCTCACCAACACTGTACCGCCTTTTACCTGTCCCTCTTTCCCACACCCTTCCCCTCTTGGGCAACGAAAATAAGTCTGCTAATTTGATAAATGTATACGTAACTGATCTACAACTGAGGATGTGAATTAAAAACATCACTCAAACAATAAAGTGTGAATAGTTTGTTTTTTCTTTTGAATTCCTGTCTCTGTGTTCAAGAGGTTTTGCAACTGGGACCCCTTTACATGTAATACTGACTACCCAGGTCCCAGCACCGTTGGGTCAACCCTTTATCTATAACACTATATCCCTATATGGCAAGAAAAAGGAGGATGCTATTACACATCACAGCTTAATGCAAAAAAAGAAAATCCCCATGGCTAAAAGGTTTTAAAGTTACACAACAACAACACATAAAACAAAGACATTTACAGTTTTGTACACACACCCAAAAAAGTTAACTACACCCCAAACACCACATTTGGAAATTCAATCCATTGCCATCCATGCCCTAAATGATGTTAAATTCAACAGACAAAATGGAAACCGCTACATCTAGCACCCCCGCTGACTACATCTGGGACTCTAGGCCTACTGGCAGAATAGACCACAAGTTTGTAGGCCTGCGGCAAAAGCACAATGGAAGGTCACACAAAATGGCCGCCCCCACATGGCCTGGCCACCCCCAACAACATGAAAAGAAAGAGAAGACAGACAATACATGCCTATGGCAAAAGGACAATGCTTGGCTTCACAAAATGGCCGCCCCGCCACCCACATGGTCAGCCCACCCTCAAACAACAAAGTACATAGAGGACAGAAACAGTAAGTTGTCCATGCTCCTAAAAAGTACAATCAAATGAAAACCTGAGGAGTTTCTCTAGCAAAATGAACAGCATCAACATTTTCGAGAAGGTTTTATGCAACTCGAGACATATTGCTCGCGAGATTGCAAATTCGGCGTGTTCGGCATCGCAAATTGTACAAAACGTCGTTATCGCGTGCCGAGCACGCAAATTGAGCGCGCGAAGAAGACAAACACTTTAAGGTCGCGTTGTCGCACTGTGCAAAGTTACTAAAACTATGCGAGCTGAATTCTAGGGTTACCTAGTGTGCAGAAAAAGCCATATTATTCAACACACACCCAAAACCTGCAATTCAACACCAAAAACACATTTTGCTAATCGATCCAAAGCCATCCTTGACGTACATGATGTTACACTTACAACTTAAACACCACAATAACAGTTGATCAACGTTCATGCACCCATGATGACTCTAGTAGTACCCTTGGGCCTACAGGCAGAGTAGGCCACAAGCTTGGAGGCCTATGGCAAAAGCACAGTGGCTGAAAACACAAAATGGCCGCCACCACATGGCCAAGCCACCCACAGAAAGTAAATGAACTCAAGCAGGCCTACACTAACTACATGAACTACTAGGGTTACCTATTGGCTGAAAAAAGCCAAAATGTAATTAAACACAAAAAAACTGAAATTCCACTACAACAGAGTTTGCAATTGAATCCAATGCCATCCATGATGTTTTACAGACACCACAGAAACATGGTTGGGCCCATGGGTACCTCTAGGCCTACTGGATGAAATTTCAAAGATATACAGCTTGGCCCCTCATGAAAGTACAGGCCTCCCTCAATAATAATTTTTAAGAAAGATTGAGAAGCCCAGAAAACTGTAGTGAAAAAAACCCAAACCAAACAAACATTTACAGTACACTAATTCTGAATTCTCAAACTTACTTGTAAAATAAAAGTTTAAATCCAAAAGTCCTCAATAAATCCAATCAAATTCTATGATGCAGCAGACATAAACAAAGAGTGATCCTTCCATCTCCAAATCCAAATGAAAGTGAACACCACATGGACAAAGCACTGGGAGGAGCCTGGTGGACAGGAACAGGAAGTTGGAGACTCAGCGGCACTTCCTTTCTCTTGAAGAAAAGAGTAGAAACAAAAAGAGGACTCCTTGCCCAAAAAAATACAGCCAAATCACAATCTGAGGGGTTTTCCTGAGCAAAATGATCATTTTTGAGAAGGTTTTAACATGCTCGAGAGATATTCTGTGCTAGATTGAAGTTTCTGCGTGTTCGGAAATGCGATCTTACCAACATGGCGCTGCAAGAAAGATCGCGCGTCCTAATGACGTGATCGCGCATCCGAATGACGTGATCGCGTTCGCACAGTCGCATGGGATTGTGCGGCCGGATTCCAAACATCGTGGCGAACGCGATCGGGAGAGAAAAGAGAGAAAGCGAACGCAGAACCACGGTAAGTCATTACTGCGCACACCAGAATGCTATTGAGCGTGCGTGGAAGAAAAACTACTACGCAACGCTGTAGATTGCAAAGTAGTCGACAACTTCAAGCTCACTGCTGAGCGCGAAGTTGCCGAAAATTCGCAAACTCCGCGAGCGGAGCGTAGTTCTCCGCCCAGGGTTGGAAATTGCTTGGTGCCTCGTTGGCAGAAACCACGACATGTTATCTTGGTTAGCACAACTGCAGTTAAATGTGCTGGAGTGAAAAGGTGGGTTCACTTGAGCCATACAATCTGTGTGCCTGAACCTGAAAATCCAAATGAAGGTGAAAGTACCACTGATTCGGACTCTGAAGGTGAACCAGAAGAAGGTACAGATTCTGAAGCTCAACAAGAACGTCGAAGTTTCAGAGGCTAGTTCTGCGTCTGAAGGAGAAGAGGGAACTGTTGAAGTACCACATTCTGAAAATCAATCTGAAGATCCAGAATTGGTAGAGGAAAACATCAGTGAGTACAGTGAGCAGAACAAAGAGGAAATTAGCGACCAGAGAAACTCTGAAGAACAGTCTGCAAAATCGAAAGATAGGAACAAAAATCCTGATACTGGAAAAGCGGAAGTAACTCATGACAAGGATGAGATTCCAAGAACCAGTTATGGAAATGTTTCTTACGGAGTGAAAGAACTGTCAGAAGAGAAAATTAACAAAGATGTTTATCATAAATGAAACTGTCGAAGACACTGAAAGCAAAACTGACGATAGTGCAGAGGAGACTTCTGTGAGAAGGAGTCCAAGAAAAAGGGCCTGGAGAGTGGAACACAACACCACAAAGCCTAGGACAAAAAGATTCTGTAAAGGAGATAATTGGCCTAAGAAAAATGATGAGTTGAAAATCAAACTGGTTAACAGAGAAAGAAAGCAAGAAGAGCAAGTTCATGAAATAACCAGTCAAAAAGAATCTTTGGGAAGGAAGATTGAGGTGAGAAGACCAAATCAGAAGTACAAATCACCCGACTGGACATACATTGTCCTACCGTCAATTGAGGAGGTTAATAGTAGCCAAGAAGATTTGAGTTGCCCAAAGATAAGTGGGAATAGTGAGTAAATAGACGAAATATTGAAAAGAACCACAGTTGTTCAAAGTATAAGATAAAAAGAATAGATACTGAAAAATCTGAAAAAGAAGAAGGTATTGTAGAGGGAAGTGGAAATTTGTAAGTGACATAAGGTCAAAGAAAGCTTGTTAGAGAAAAACAAAAGAATTGTGTAATTGACATAAGGTCGAAGAAATATTGTTAGAAGCAATAAAAGTAACTCTGTAGACAAAACTAATTCTGTAGGTGACACAAGGTCGAAAAAAAATTGTTAGTAAAATTGCTGTGTAAAAAAAAATGGTTAATAACGAGCATAAGACTAGATGTTCTATATTTAGAAAATGGTCTAGATTATGCTTGGTCTGTACTGGATTATTAAGGATAATATGGATAATTTTGGCTATTGTAATGCCTTTCCAGGATAGCTTAGTGAAATTAACAAATTAATGTTAGTTCAAGCGAACAGGGGACAGAATCAAAATCTAACAAACAGCATGTATATAGGCCAGAGATACATCAGGATAGTTTGATACGCGATTTGTCAAAGAACACTTTTTCAAAATTATTGTCAGAGTATGTTAGAACAATGGATGCATGTGATTGTTATGTGTGTGTAAAATTGCCTGCATCTGTTTCTGAAGGGGTGATCTATCATCACCTTCCACTTACATATGGGGTTACCTGTAGTGTGATTGCAAGCCTGTTTTACCAAATAGGTAAATTAGAATATTATTATTCTAATTCAGATGAAGTATTTGCAGAATTATAAATTGATAAAACACTGAATAAAAGAAAGCCTGCTACAGTTATGGGAGAATATTTTCTAGAAATGGACGAATTAAGTCATGACTATGCTTTTAAAATAATCTGACATGTAAAAGGAGAGTGGAGGGAAAGGCATTTTTAGACATGGTTGAAGAGAGAAGAATAGCTTATAAGCATGAAGAAAGGGTGAAACATGAGAAATGAAAATATTGGACATTCAATGATGTAAATATTGATGAAAGAAATGTGAATGTAGCTATAAATATTGACACTCCATTGATAGGAAAATTCTGTATTAGAAGAGATAATACTGTGTATGATAATTATTTTGTAGGAACGAGTCAATGTAAAGATTCCTATAGAATAATATGGTGTTGGGGATTTAAAGGAGGAGATGATCCTGTTTTTCCTGGAATTTATTTTATCTGTGGGAACAAAGCTTATTACAGGTTGCCCGACCATTGGTATGAGACATGCTATGTGGGTTTGGTCTTTCCAAAAATCTTTCACCAAAATGATTGCTATGAGAACTATGGTAATGCAAAATCGTCTTGCTCTTGATATTATATTGGCAAAAGAAGGAGGAGTTTGTGGGATATTGAAGGTGCAGCATTGTTGTACCTATATACCGGATAAAAGTCAAAATATTGGAAAATACATAATAAACATTACAAATTTGCATGGAGAAATTGAACCATTGGAGGTTGATGGCATTCTTGATTGTCTTAGTAGAGGTTTTACAGCAGTTAAACATTGGTTTAAAGAAAAAGGTAGTTCAATTATAGGCAAAATACTAATTCCAGTAACAGTCAAGGTATTAGCTATTTTAGTGATAAGATTATGCTGCATATACAGAAAAAGAAGGAATGTTAGAAAGTCATTAAAGAAGATAATTCAAGAAAAACGAGAAAGGGAAAGAGAAAAGGATGACATAGAAATGGAAGAGATTCAAGAAAAGATTTTTAAAGAGACTAAAGAAAAAGATACTAAAGTATAAAGGCTTATTAACCTAAAGAACCTGGAACATGTTTTGAATAAAATTTGCAAATTTTGGGAGATATTTGGTGATAAATCACCAAAGGGGGGAGTTAATGGAGCAAGGTGGAGAAGCAAAATTTTGTATACCCCTTGTGCAGTCGCACTTCGATAACATGTAATCTGAATTAATAGAGTGGTGCATGAAAATAACCAACCTAGAATAAAAACGTGGACATATATGCACGTGGGAAACTAATCTCTGCTTATGTTGCAATTATAATTAACTAACTATGTAATTTTGTCGTGTCCAGTACTAATATGTTGCATTGATATAATGGAATGAAGCATAAATGTGCTTTTGTTTATGTATTTGTGGCTAGAAACGGGACCTAAAGTGAGTATATTACGCATAAGTGTCGCTTATCCGCTAGGTAACTACTAATAGGGAAAACCTGAGTAAGGGGGGAGGTAAACAGAAAGGCTATTTTTCAAAATTTAACGTTTATTTGTGTTTGTTTCTATGATAGTTCCCATTCTGACTCGAGAGGTCTGTGACAAGATGGAGTCACTAGTTTACTGTGACAGCCAAAGACACAACGCATGCGCAGCCGAAGAGATGAGAATAAATGTGAGCTGCTTGGGCCTGTATGGAAGGCAGTTCAAGGCCACCGTTGCCTGGAAGTCTAGATGGCTGCCAAATGATGAGAGCAGTGGTTCTGAACGTGAGAATATTGCTTGAAGTTGCGAGTTAAGGAAACTCGACTAGGCCGGACTTGGAGAAACAATAGGAGCATTAAAAAAACCCTGACAGGAAGAAATTGTATAATGTGGAGATGAGGTTATGCTCATCCACCCCATAACTGACCAATGAGGACTCGACTTTTCTTTAAAACTTACTCTTTTAGATAAAAAAGGTATAAAAAGTGCTGATTGTACCGAGTAAAAAACGTCTTCCTAATTTCCTAATGCTGTCGGATTGCTGATGTTCCTGTGATGTAAGACCCTTCTTTTGATTTATGCTTTTTCTTTGCAGGAATGTCACTTTAGTGAGGAATTTTAGTTAGGGAGTTAGGAGAATGGACTTTGGGAAGTATCTGTCTTTTGCTAATACTTATGTTCTGAACCTAAAATGCTAACGTTATTTCTGAAATTTTCTAACATAAATGAAATTAATTGTCTTTAAACTAAAGACTTTCGTTTAAATGTCATTTAAAGATTAAATAAAGAAATAAAGAAAAGAAACTTTTAGACATGTTAATTGCTCTAATAAAATTAGATAAATGGGAAATTAAAGCTGGTCTCGAGTTTTCCTACAACTAATTTTCTTACTAGCAGACTCATCGACCCTTATGGCGATATGTCTAAATGTATATTTTCTGATGATAAAATCATGGTAAACTTTCTAAAACTGCAGATGTATATAATATAAACGTTTAGTTAATTTAGACATTTCGCTAGGATACACCAGCTCTCCATTTTAATTCACTGATCCCAAGAGTAACATAGAAATTGTGTGTATGAAACTCACAGTGATATTGTTAGGAAACAGATGTAGTGGCATAGAGACAAGCCTTGATGTATGCGAGATAGTGTCTCCACTCCCTTCCTTAAGCTGTAATTAAGACGCTCCCTAAATTACCCTGCAGAGCCCGTTGTCACATGCAGTAATTTGGAGACTCTGCCTGAGACTATTAAAGCCCGCCTTCACAATGACGCCTTGCTTGGTTTACTGGTTCCTGGTCTGACCACGCCCCTTTCCTACATTTCCTGTTCCTTTCCTGGTGTCTTTCGGCTCCTACCTTGTTATCGTGCCTGTTACGGGAGAAATTCCAGTTTGCCTTTTTTTCTACCCTTATTTCGGTACGTGCTCTCTTATTTCCAATTTTATGTTGTCGCCTCTACGGGGTGTTGAGCTATAAGCATCTGGGTCGGCACTTTGGGTTGGATCGCGTGCAGCAGTCTTTAACGGGCTAATCCCTTTGGCATCCAAAAAGGCGTGTTCTCTGCTTTAGGGAATTCGCCGCAAGGGTGCAGTTGTTCCGCTCTTCCCCCTCCCCCTTGAGCCGGACAATACGTCTCGCGGGTGTCTTGTACGTTTATTTTACCCTTGTGAATGCGTTTTTGTTCCGCTCTCCCCCTTTGGCCGGACAACACGTTTCACTAGTTAATTTTTATGGTCGTAGTGCACTGTTCCGCCCTCTTGCTCCCGGGAGCCAGACGGTCCTACTTCTTTCCAATTCCCCCAAGCATCATTGGGTGTACCCTGCTGTTATCTGTAGCTCTGATGACTCCCCCATTTTTTGTTAAATCAGAGTTTCACTGTTATACTCTATATTTTGCACAATATCAAGTTACTGCTGGAATTTCCCAGCATTTCTTGCTCAAGTGAGTGCGGTCCTGCGCTACATACCCTCCTACTTTCGCTCCTGGTTGTCACCTCTGATTCTATTGGAGCATCTGTTCCTCAACATCTTTTTGAAGAGGCTAATCCTTTAGTGACACAACAAGGACTTTGGGGTGAGTCGAACACTGTTCTTCGTTTATATAAATGTGCTTGATGGTCTCTATAAAGGGTGTATGATATAAGTTGTGGTGATTTCTGTATCCCCTACAGTACCAGCCTTCCGAGACCAGCTCAGTGCAGACTGCCTCTACAACATCCACTGGGAAAGAGTGGTGGTCACTCTATGGGTTTCCCCCCCCACATTTTTTGGGTGAATCATTACTTGCGAGCACGTTTTCACTGTTCTCCAAGTGTTATTTTCCAGAAGTGTGTGGGGTATTCATCTTCGCTCCCGTGGAATTTCTGGATCCCCGACAGATATGGGCCCCACTGGCGAGTGAACGTTTGTTCCGGTGTTACAGGGATACGTGAAATGGTTTCAGAAATTATTTTTGGAGTAGCGCTGCATCAAGTCCATTAGGATGTAATATGGATGAGATGTCTGTGAAGCCAAATTATAATCATGGTAGAGCCACTCAGTCTCTCTCACTGTTCACCATAGCAATAACCTTGGAGTAGATCATGCATTGGGTCCACAGTTCAGGCTGTATATCAGGTTATGAATAAGAAAAATATTGTCTGACATGCATGGTGTGGCCTAAATATTGTTTACAAAAATATTGCTCCATTAATTGTAGATTTTCTATCATCAACTCCAATAGAGTGACTGAACAGTAAATAGGCTATAATATTCTGATACCATACTGAAGTAGGCAAGGGTTGTTCTGTCCTATCGCTATTCAGGATTTTATATTTTTTGCAACAATCAGATCTACAGGCTTCTTAGCACAAATCATTTTGGGCTGTCTGGAGTCTTGAATGGTTGAGGCACCTAAGCAGAGCTATTTTACCACCACTAGTAAAGGAGTGCTTGTCACATGTCCTTTAATTGCATGAGGTGCCTTGGATGAAAATGTAGTCGTGTATGTTCACATATCTAAATATCTACTAACATATCTAAAATAAACAAAAGAACATAAAGCAGTAGCTTTCATAAAAAAAATACAATTAAAACATAACTGGACCCAACACAAAAACAAGTCAAAAGAACATTCAGCACATCAACTACGGTAGCAATACAACAGAACTTTGCCAAAACAGCACAAAATCACAGCAGCACATAACACATCTGAATAAATCAATAGAGCACCACAAAATAAGGCACAAAACAAGCAGGCAGAAACATTCTTATCATACATGCCACCGCCCAAAAACTGCTTTCATAGTACGGTGGTAAAAGGTGTTTTCACCAAGCACTGCCTTTATTTCCCTTCTAATAAATGAGATAGTGCCAGTCACAAAGGTTTTATGATCCGGCCCAGAATCGCATTTCTTGTGAGGAAGATATCGCAAGTGTAGTGTGCTGATGTTCCGCGAGCCCTTGGGATGGAAGCTGTAGCGGAGTGCCATGGCAGTGCTGCTCAGCCATGGAGCCCTTGGGGTTCTTGGTGAGGGATTGGATGAATATCACGAAGGCTGGTGTTTATTCGGCGACCGTGGACTGGTGAAGCAACACAGGTGGTAAGTTTATTAGGCTCTAGGTTATGGGTCTATGTGTATTATATTCCCTGGTGCTGCCTCTTGCAGGAAACAGCTGGATTACCAACCTGCAATAGGCATTGGTGAATCTTACATTGTCCAAATTTCCCTTGCTTAGATTTGGTGATATTTTCCCTGGGGGGCATATTTTTTCAAGTACTGAGGACCCTCGTTTCCCTCCTGCTACCACAATGGATCACTTTGTGCTTTTGAGAGTGCAGAAGGCACTGCGTGAGTGCCTGGATAGCTATTCCCTGGAACCTCCTGACTTTTCCATTCTGACTGGGGTTATCCAGGGCATGGATGGGAGCCTCTTGGTGGCATGGATGTACAAGGAAGTAGTGGCACCGCTCCAGTGCCATGATATGAGCGTGTGGGTCGTGTGAGAGGGGAATCTGGGCTACCCTCTGTCAGACGTACAGTGGGGTTGGTGTTGCGCACAAGTGCCCCAGGTGTCCCCAAATCATCGACAGAAATTTCTGCATTTTAAGTTTCTGTGACGGGTGTATGTATGCGAAAAAATAACTGTTTCTGATGGAAAACCACCAGTTTGCCAGGCACACTGCGAATAATAATGTATTTATGTTTCACATTTTTTAACTGAAGAGAACATTCCAAACATGCAAATTAAACACAAATCTTAACCAATCTATTTTTTTGTATTTGAATGCAACCAAACTTAGTTAAATATACATTGTTTACAATACAATGCTTATGAACATCAAATCTTTAATTTTACACTGTATGAACCATTGTGCAATTTTCTTTAAGAAACCAAAAATTCCCAGTCATGCCATTATGCCCAATGCATTTCGGGATGAAGATGCCTTCTTCAGGGTCCATTGCGGAAAATGGAAAAAACAAGTTAGAGTCCATGAAAATATCTGAAAACAACGCCAAACCTGGCCAGGGGGAGACAGAAAAAAGGAATGCGGGAAAACCTTATATGTATCAACATCAGCCAATATCCATAGAAATGGTGCGCTACCAGGGACAGAACCACACCCTCGTGTTAGTTAATCCAAGTAAAATAGAAATATATGAAACAGCAAAGCAATGTTAGTAATGGAGTGTTGCTCCATGCACAAAACAAGCGTCACCTCATTGTATCAACCGACCTTACTAATTATTAGTGTAAATGAGCATGACTTACGCTATGACAAAGTGCTACATTATGCACTGGTGGTTCAGAACCAGTATAATTGGAACAAGACTGGATGAAAAGGAAGACCACAGGTGAGTCTTACTCAATTAAAAAAGAATGATGGTGTCTACGTGTAGGATGACACTCAAATTAACTTACTGAATCAAAGTGTACGATGATGCCCAACAGTGCGCTCTTCTAATAAACACTTCTACTCTTTCGCTGTTCCAAGCTGTCAATAAACAAGAATAGAGATGGAACCTTGTGCTTCCCATATGTTAATCTGACTGAGACTCCCAATGCGATAAAATGGTTACCTCTATCTATTCGTGGTATCGTAAATCACTCGATACAGCATCTTACTGTCAATCAATCAATCAGGAGTTTGTTAAAGCGCGACTACTCACCCGTAAGGGTCTCAAGGCGCTAGGGGTGGGGGGGGGTTGGGAGGGTGCAGGTTCCATTCCATCAAGGAGGGGGTCTGTCGAAGAGCCAGGTTTTGAGGTTTCTTGCGAAGATGGGGAGCGATGTTGTCTGTCTGAGGTGGAGCGGAAGGGCGTTCCATGCTTTGGCCGCGAGGAAGGAGAAGGAGCGGCCTCCCGATCTGGTCTTTCTGGTGCGGGGGACCACAGCGTAGGAAAGCTGGGCTGATCGTAGGGTCCTTTGGGGTGCGTGGAATTTGAGTCGGCTGTTCAGGTATGCTGGTCCGGTGCCGTGGAGGGCCTTGTGTGCGTGGGTGAGCATCTTAAAGGTGATTCTCGCCTCGACGGGGAGCCAGTGGAGTGTGCGCAGGTGCTGGGAGA
This sequence comes from Lissotriton helveticus, assembly GCF_964261635.1. Classification (NCBI taxonomy): domain Eukaryota; kingdom Metazoa; phylum Chordata; class Amphibia; order Caudata; family Salamandridae; genus Lissotriton; species Lissotriton helveticus. Next base: position 217,855,665 of record NC_136060.1, read on the forward strand.
TGTGGCAGTGTTTTGGCAGGTTGAGGACCAGTCTTGCGGCGGCGTTCTAGATGTTCTGTAGCTTGCGGATGAGGTTTTTGTTTATTCCGGCGTAGAGTGCGTTGCCGTAGTCGAGTCTGCTGGTGACCAGGGCGTGAGTGACTGTCTTTTGGTGTTCGAGGGGGATCCATTTGAAGGTCTTACGAAGGAGGCGGAGGGTGTGGAAGCAGGAAGATGAGACAGAGTTGATCTGGCGGTCCATTTTGAGCTCGGAGTCCAGGATGATTCCCAGGTTGCGTGCGTGGTCTGTGGGGGTTGGCGGGTTTCCGAGGGCGGTGGGCCACCATGTGTCACTCCAGGCGTCGGGGTTTGGGCCCATGATGAGTACTTCTGTTTTGTTGGTGTTTAGTTGTAGGCAGCTGTTTTTCATCCATTTGGCGACGGCTTCCATGCCTTCTCGAAAGTTGCATCTGGAGGTGTTGGGCTCGTTGGATAGGGAGAGGATGAGCTGGGTGTCGTCTGCATATGACACGATGTTGAGTCCGTAGGTTCTGACGATGGGGGCAAGTGGAGCCATGTAGACGTTGAAGAGCGTCGGGCTGAGGGAGGAGCCCTGGGGGACTCCGCAGGTGATAGGTGTGGGGTCCGAGAGGAAAGGGGGGAGTCTGACCCGCTGCGTCCTGCTGAAGAGGAAGGAGCAGATCCAGTCGAGGGCCTTGTCCTGGATTCCTGCATCGTAGAGTCTGCGTATTAGGGTGCGGTGGGAGACTGTGTCGAACGCCGCTGATAGGTCGAGGAGGATGAGGGCTACTGTTTCTCCTTTGTCCAGTAAGGTGCGGATGTCGTCTGTTGCGGCGAGGAGGGCGGTTTCCGTACTGTGGTTTTTTCTGAAGCCGGATTGGGAGGAGTCGAGGATGTTGTGTTCTTCAATGAATGTGGCGAGTTGGCTGTTGATGGCTTTCTCGATGACTTTCGCTGGGAACGGGAGCAGGGAGATGGGTCTGTAGTTTTTGAGGTCGGTGGACACCTTAACTTGATGAATTCCACTTGGGAACACTTGTGACGCTCACTCAGGACCGGGATTCTCCCTGTAAATGGCAACAACCTATTAACTACACAAACTCGACCTCAAACTAGGCATCACTGCAAAAAACTGACATGTTGTCTAACTTACCGTCAACAATGACCGTACAACCGTGCTTGTTGCTGGTAAGTTAGAGAACATGGATATTGAGAACCGAATGTGAGTCAAAGTAGTGATATTCCCATTGTTACCCTATCATAGTCTCTCTCTGTGAGTAACACAAGAGTTCTGTGTCACTCCGAAGTAGTTGCTAATTTGATTCTGCAAAATAGTGATTCTCTTCAATGTAGAGGGATTGATGTATTTACAGTACCTGGGAAAAAAAGCTATACACAACAGTATGGAAACTTTGATTGCTATCTCCTGGAGAGCTTTCCCATGGCTTTAAATGAGATAACGGCCAAAATCCAAAGCTTCTGCAGATCTTGGTAGTGAATGGAGGGAGACATGTGGGGTCCAGACCTAAACTTCCTATAATTTAGGATGATTTATCTAAATGGAATTGGTTGGCTGGCATACTACATGGTGCCCGTACTTTGGGCCCAATGTTCAAATATTATAGTTAATATATTAGCCTAATGGTGTTTTCCTGAAATGCAGCAGGATTACAGAATAATCCTGAACATTTGGATTTTTAATTAGATTCAAGGCTGATGTAATCTGCATATTGAAAACCTGGTGCCCCTCTGTCTTTGTGGTAGATGGATATTTTGTTCTAGGCTGTAATGCCGACCCTTATGGGAAAGGGCAAGCAACGGGAGGGAAATCCATTCTCTTAAATAATAATTTGAAATAGATTTACAATAGTATTGTGGATACCTCTAAACTTTTTCAGGCTGTGCAAATTACCCCAAGCCTGTATGAGAGCATGGGGGACCCTATTTTATTTGAAAATGTGTATATCTTCCCGGATTTGCACAATAATAAACTGCTACCCACCCTGTGCCCCTTAATAAGCAAGGTAATGAATCAGGGGTGAGCCCCACGTTATCCTAGTGGAGATTTAAATTGTAAGGTTTCTAACTAATCTACAGCTTATATGCTGATGATGAAAGAGAGGACGTGTTACATATTCACCCAGTCCACTTCCTTGTCAGATGGAAAATCTGGTAAGAGAGTACAATTACCTAGTAAAAAAGAATGACTGTGTGATTATAAATGGTCGATTTGTCCATCACTCTCCCGCCCACTTTATTCATACATTTCCTTTAGGCTATTCCATCACTGATTCGCTCATTGCCTATTGTTCTGCTTTTAATCTTATAGATGAGTTGAAAATTATAGACAGCCCAAAAAGTAATTATTGAACTTCAATTTTTTCTCTGGTCTTCAGTATGTCATCAGTGGGGTCATGGAAATGTGATGGACCTAATTTCAAGTTTGTAAGAACTCTGGTAGAATGCACTGGATCCCTGTCAGCATTTCTAACCTAAGAGGGATATTTGAAAGGACAGTTAGTGACTCAGGCCTTTGGAAAGCTGATGTATGCCACTTTTTTAGACTTAAACAATAATGGGGTGGTCTGCACACCTTATTTCTCAAAAGTTAATCAAAAAAATTATTAGCCTCCTTTTAAATTTGCGTGCAAAACTGGGTAGTGCTTTGCCCTGGATGCACTTAACATAGCACATGAAAGTGGGGAGCGCAGAATCCACGCTCCACTCCCAGATGCACTTAGAGAGACGGTCCAGGAAACCTGCTTGCCATGTTAATGTTAATGTTAATTGGAATTTATTGAGCGCTCGTACGCCCGGAGGCTTCATGGCGCTATAGAAAAAGAACCAGGCAGGCAGTCAATAAGAGGAGCTGTGCTGTCAGTAGTGAGCTTGGGTGAAAAGCCAAGTTTTCAGGGATTGTCTGAAGCTGAGGATGTTATCGTTCAGCTTTATGTGGAGGGGGAGAGAGTTCCAAAAACCAGCAGCAAGGTGGTCAAAACAGCTGCCTCCAAGGCGTTTCCTTTTAAATGGAGGTACGATCAAAAGTGATTTGTAGGTCGATCGGAGATGACGGGAGGGGCAATATTTTTTGAATAAATCTCTGATGAATAAAGGGCCAGAGTCATTCAGAGACCTGAACAATATGCACCCGGCCTTGAAGGCCACACGCTGTTCAACTGGCAACCAGTGAAGCTGTTTAAGGCCAGATCTGATAGATTGCCTCCTAGGTATATTCAGAAGAAGCCTGGCGGCTTGGTTCTGAACAAGCTGGAGACGTTTGAGCTCTCCTATTTGGAGGCCAAGATAGAGACTGTTAGAGAAGTCAAGCCTGGACAGAACCAAGGAGATAACAATCTGTGCAAGGGCTGCTGAGGTAAAGAAACGAGCAATTTTTTTTATTTTCTTCAATTGGAAAATACTGGAAGATACCACCACTCCAATCTGTCTTTTTAGCGAGAGATCCTCGCTAATAAGGATACCTAGGCTCTTGACCACAGTTGACTTAGATGGGGGGACTCCCATACTGATGGGCCAAAAGCTGGAATTCCAACTAAGCGAGCTCTGTCCGGGCAAGACCAGCTCGGTCTTGCCCGGATTAAGCTTCAAATGATTGCAGCTCATCCAACTCAGTATGTGGGACATAGTTCTTTGGAATTCAACCACTGAGTCCTGGGTGTTAAGAGGGAAGATGAGCTGCAAGTCATCCGCATAGTTGAAGATGGTTACATTTGCATTCCGGAGGGAGTGCAAAAGAGGGCGTAGGTATACATTAAAGAGCAGGGGGGATAACGAGGAACCTTGTGGTACCCCGCAGGTGGTAGATATGGTAGGAGCAGAGAAAGAGCCCAGTCTGACCGATTGAGTACGGCCCGTGAGGAAAGAGCGGATCCAGCTCAATGCAGGACCCCTGAGGCCTGCCTGTTCGACACGGTCGACCAAGATGGTGTGGTCGACCGTGTCGAATGCAGCAGAGAGGTCGAGTAGCACAAGCGCCTGATGGATTCCTGTATCTGCGTTCCGCCTTAGAGTGTTTAACACCGAGAGAATGACCGCCTCGGTAGAATGGCAAGGTCGGAACCCTGCTTGATTAGGTGCCAAGTACTCGGTTTTTTCCAGAAAGCTGGAGATACTTTCACAAACATGTGACTCCAGAAGTTTGGCACAGTATGGCAGCAGCGATATAGGTCTGTAGTTAATAGGATCTAATGGGTTTGCTCCTGCCTTTTTTATGAGGGGAACGAGAAGAGCTTTTTTTAGACTACATGGAACTTTGCCCTGTAAAAGAGACCCATTCATTAGAGAAAGTAGACACCCGGGAAGATTGGTGCCCACTTCTTTCAAGATGTAAGGGGGACAGATGTCATCGGGGGAACCGGTTTTGACTTTGGTAAGAAGTTTGAGTAATTTGATCTTGTCTATGAGGGGATAAGAGTCTAAAGTGGTAGGGTTGTACAGAGTGTCAGCAAACAAAATAGGACGCTGAGTGATGGGGATACTCTGCTTGATAGTACAGATTTTATCAAAGAAAAAAGAATTCAGTGTGTTACAAAATTCTTGGGTGGGGACTATCGGGAGAGAAGTTCTATCATTAGAGCTGAGATTCTCCACAATATTGAACAGCTCTTTTGACTTATTTTGGGCTTTGAGAATTTTATCCGAAAAGTAGTCAGTTTTGCCATACAACACTAAAAAGTACTTACTGATTGGGGACCATCGATGGGTGGAGAGTGGAGGCTCTGAGAGACACGGGAGCCAGTGTGGCATCTATCAGGTGTCAATGGGTATCTGAAGAGCAGGTCATTCCAATGTGCTTCACCCTGTAGTTACTGTAGACTACAGACCTGTGTAAGGTGGCGCAAGTTCCCTTTGAGTGGGCGGGTCTCAGGTTCTTTGAAGGTTGTTGTAAGTTTATCCATGCCTGTTGACTGTGTGCTTGCCAATGACCTGGAGAGCTCACCTTGGAGGGAGGTGGCGCACCAGGCTCATTTAAAATGTTGGGGCTGCCTGAGTGGGCCTGTGTGACCACTTGGTTAATGGAGGCCGGTAGGGGTGATCAAGAGGACTTGGAGCCTGAAAGAGTGGCCCAGGTACCTGCCAGAAAGAAGAAGGGCAGGTGGCATCCGAAACCAACCCTGAAGTTCCCACTGTCCAGGAGGAGGCAGAACCTGAGAGGGGTGCACTGGAACCTACAGGGGAATAGGTGGCCGAACTGGTAGACCAGCCTGAGCTCACCCATTGGCAGTAGGAAGGAGGTCCCTCCAGGGTGGAGTTGTGCAAGGCGCAGATGGAATGCTCTACTCTTGTTGGTTTGCGGCAGCAGGCTGCAGACCAGGGAGCACGTGGTCCGTTCGGCTCACATTTGATTTCTTGGGTGAATGGTCTGCTTCCCAGTGAGCCTAAGGTTGCTGAACCCAGGGCAGCCTGTGTGCTGGTGGTACCCGTGTTCTAAAGGACTTTCTTACTGGGTCTGGCTCATGATGTGCCTTTAGCAGGACATTTGGGGTTCGACAAGATCTAGCAGAGGCTTGTCATCCACTTTAAATTGCCCCAAATGCAGATGCAGATTGGTACACATTGTAGGTCTTGTCAGACTTGCCTTTGGTGAGCACCCCTTTCAAGCAGGTGGGCATCGACATTGTGGGGCCACTGGAACCCAAGACAGCCTTAGGTAACAAGTTTATCTTGGTCTTGGTGGACCATGCCACCCAGAAGCTGTCCCTCTCAGGACAATCACAGCCGCTTTGGAGAGCCGTGCATTGATGGGGATCTTTACCCACGCGGGGTTCCCCAGAGAGGTGGTCTCTGACCGTGTTACAAACTTTATTTCTAGGTATATGAAGTCACTGTGGGAGGAGTGTGAAATCCTTAGGGTTCAGTCCATCTGAATTGCTATATGGGGACTCTAGGTGTAGGAGGGCTGGGAGAACACTTCTGGTAAGAGCCCCCAAGATGTGTCCAGCTACATGCTGGTCTTCAGAAACCAGACTCAATGCTTCAGGAAACTTGCTCAGGCAAACCTGGAAGCCAGCCAGGAGGAGATGAAACAATGGTACGACCAGAATACCACCTTGGTTGAGTTTCAGCCTGGCCACAATTGATGGCACCAGTAGAGCCTTGTGCACTCCAAGATAGGTGGACTGGTCCATTTGAGGTGGTGGAGCAGAAGAGTGATGTGACCTACTTGTTCAACTTGTAAAGTCCCAGTAACCCTTTGAGGGTCTTACAGGTGACCCGCCCCAAACCTCACTTTGAGAGGTCTGAAGTTACTATGTTCCTGGCTACAGATGATGGAATTGAAGAGGAGAGTGAGCCTCTTCCTGACCTCCTGTCAGCCAAGGAGCATGATGGGTCAGTGGATGGAGTGAACCTCTCTCCCACCCTGACCCCAGAGCAGGAGAGGGACTCTGGCCAGGTGCTGGGACAGTTTGCCTCCCTGTTCTCCCTGACTCCAGAAATTACCAATTGGTGTGTCTAAGATGTGGACACTGGGAAAAGTTTACCTGTAAAAAATAATAACTGACAAAGTCAGGGCCAGCATATAGGAAGAGGTTTCCAAGATGTTGGCGTTAGGGGTGATAGAGCCCTCCAGCATCCTCTGGGCTAGCCCAGTGGTCTTGGTTCAAAAGCTGCTGCACTCGGTACCACTCCTGAACTCTGGTTCAGCATGGATTACTGTGGGCTCAATGCCGTCACCAGGACTGATACGTACCTCATCCCCGGAGCTGATGAGCTCATTGATCAGCTGGGAGCTACCGGGTACCTTAGCACATTTGATCTAACATCTAGGTATTGGCAGATTGTCTTGACTAATGGGGCATGAAAGTCAGAGGGCATTACAAGTTCTGTGTCATGCCCTTTGGGTTGAAGAATGCCCCCTCACATTCTAGTGACTGGTCAACCAGGTACTCTCCAGGCTGGAGGAATTCAGCGCCGCTTACCTGGATTACATTGCTATGTTCAGCTCCAGCTGGGAGCAACATATACATCACCTCTGTGAAGTGTTGAAGGCTCTGCCTCACTATCAAGGCCAGCAAGTGCCAGATAGGGCAGGGATCTGTAGTGTGTTTAGGGTACCAGGTATGAAGGGGTCAGGTGGCAACCCTACAGCCTAAGATTGACACCATTCTGGCTTGGGACCTCACAAGACTCTGAGAGGGGTGACAGCCTTTTTACAACTCACCAGGTACTACAGACGGTTTGTCAAGGGATATGGCACCATTGTTGCCACCTTGGCAGTGCTGACTGCAAGGAATCAGCCAAGAAAAGTGATCTGGACCGATGTCTGTCAGACCACTTTTGATGCCCTGAAATCTTCCATGAGCACGTCGCCCGTGCTCATGGCAGAGGTTTTTAAAACTATTCAAGCAATTCTGCCCATAAAAATCTATGCATGCGTGAATTTACACAAATTACCTCAAATGTGTCACAATCCACAGGGCTGAACAGCCGCAGAGGAGGGAAGCGTCAGATAACACAGCAATGAGTCAGTTCCTGAGGCGTTGGAGAGGTGATGCAACAGTAGTACCGCATGCAGGAGAAGTTGTGCATCATATCCATACTGTAGGGGAAGTGGTGCCTAGATTTCCCAGGTGATTTTGGTCTGCAGGTGCTGCGTTAGAAAAACCTGGCACACAGGCATAATGTGATAGAAAATTCAGGTGCTACAGGTTGATGCAGCGCCGATCCAGGTGCTGCAAAAATTTCCATAGCCGCTGACAGGCAATGCATCACTTCTTTTAGCCCCATAGCAGGGCTTGCATTGGTGGCAGCACATGGGTCTAGGACTCCAGAGAAAAAGTGCTCTGACTTTGTGTACCGCATTTAATCAGGCCACTGGCAAGTTCTGCGTTGATTTGTACGGCCACACTGGGCTGTGCATTGGTAATTTCTCTCACATGGTGGTGCTGGGTCAAAATAAACAGTTGCTGGAAGAGTGTAGCATCAATTCTGGTGATTTCTTCAGTAATTTGTACTAGGAACAACCTTCTAGGCCCAAGAACCTGGTTTGGTACGCAGGGGAAGTCAGAACTCCCAGCAGTTGAGCTAAAGGATGCTGCAGATGAAGTCTTTGCTGACCCTGAGACTTCAGAACAGGAGGCAAGCATACACAAGCCCTTTGATAAACTTGAAAAGCAGGAAAACAGCAAAGTCTCGTAATTTTCCTCTCCTTGACAGAAGCAGCAACTGCAGGCCAACCCAGCAATCCAACACTCAGCAAAGTAGTCCTCCTCACAGCTCTTCTCCTTTGCAGATGTTCCTCTTGATTCCAGAAGTATTCTAAAATTCTGAGGTTTAAGGTCTAGTACATATGCCCCCCTTTGAGGTCTCTATTGCTCAGTAAAATCAGTTCTGTCCTCCCTGGTCCAGCCACACTACAGGGGGTGGAGTCTGCATTGTGCAGGGCAGCCACAGCCTATTTATGAGCTAGTGACACCTCCTCCCACCATTTTACCCCAGGATGGCTCATCAGCATATGCAGGACACACCTCTGCTCACTCTGTGTGAGTGTCTGAAGTGAATGCACAAACATCCCCTGTCAGTCTAAAACCCGAAGGTGAATCCACAAGCAGGTAGAGGCACACAGTTAAACAATAAAATGCCCACTTTCTAAAGTGTAATTTTCAAACACACAATTTAAAAACCACCTTTACTAAAAAGTGTGCTATTACATCTAGAGTTCAGAGAGTCCAAACTCCAAATCTCATGCTGTTTCAAATAGAAAGTTAAACTTGTAAAATATTACAAGGCATCTCCATTGATAGCCTATGGGAGAGCTAGTCTTTGCAATAGTGAAAAACAAAATACACATTATTTCACTATCAGTACATAGAAAACACACCAGTGCATGTCCTACCTTTAACAAGCACTGCCCTCTGCCCGTGGGGGTACATTGGGCCTACCATAGGGGTGCTTTACATGTAAGAAAAGGGAAGGTTAGGGCCTGGCAAGTGGATACACTTGCCAGGTCGACATGTCCATTAAAAACGGTGTTTAGACACTGCAGTTGCAAGTCTGAGACACATTTGAAAGGCTTCTGGTGTGGGTGGCAGAATCAGTGCTGCAGGTCCACTAGTAGCATTTGATTTACAGGTCCTGGGCACACACAGTGCATTTTACTAGGGACCTACCAGTAAATAAAATATGCCAATCATGTACAACCGATCAGAATAATAATTCACACAGGGAGCACTTACACTTCAGTACTGATCAGCAGCGGCAAACTACCGAGAGTACTTTACAAAAGCAAAAACTAAATCCAGCACACAGTCAAAAATACAGGACGAAGAGGCAAAAAGACAGGGAAAACCACACCAAGGATGCCAGGTCTAACAATTAGATTTCAATGTATCTAATTTTCAAAGGAAATAACCCATTGCTTGATAACCCAACTGAAGAGGAGAAGTTGTTCATCGCTTGGTTTGGAGAAACAGAATTTTGAACATAAATGGATTAATTTTAAAGTCATCACATTCAGGAAGAATATAGGAACATTTTGGGAAATTATTGTGGACTGTTGTGTGTCAAAAATGAGATCTTAACCATCTCCCATTAGACAGTTTATATGAGGCAGCTTTATTATGGAATTATATATGAATAATCCAAGAGTTAAATCCTGTTCTTGAGATTTCCCTGCATGTTGTGAGATGGTAATAGCTAGTTATGGCCCACCCTCTACAGACGAGATCAAGGTTTCAGTCTGTGTGACATGAACATCTGGTGCAATGGGCCTGACGAAGTCCCGATCTTAATCATAAAAATGGAAGGCAAACATTTTGCAACTATACTATATCCAGTCTTTGAACAGTGTTAAACCACCTCTATAGTGACTCCATCTTGGACTGGAAGTGTCTTTGTCTGATTGTATAAAAAAACTAACCGCAATTTGACTATTAACTACCGGCATATCACACTCTTTGATACAGTGGGCAAGGTTTTTATTAGGAGCAAACTGGAGCAAAATAACACTTGGATTGAGGATGACATGATTTTTCCGCTAGAACAATCAGATTTCAGAAAAAAGAATGGTACTATAGATAATATTGCAGCTTTGCAATTTTGTTACATAAAAATATGTATATATCAGACTTACCATTATATGTTGCTTTCATTTACTTTCCACAGCATTTGAAAAAGTCGATCATACAAAACTGTGGAAAAGCTGTCTAAACTCTGGTGTGGCAAGAAACATACTGCATATAATTATTGCCTTATACTCCTCCATTTGAAATCAGGTATATGTGGGGTTTTGGGACTATTTGAGGTTATTCCAACAATATCGGCCTGAAGCAGGGGCATCTGCTCACACCATTATTATTTACCCTATAAATATTTGACCTACCTAGTTTTTAATGCAAAGGGTCGTTTACCCCAAAGCATCAGGGGCTACCCGGTGACTTGCCTGTTTTACCCAGATGATTTCATCATCCTTGATTTAACCCCTGAAGGTTTAAACAGTTGTCTTGTTGTGTTAATGCAGTACACTGGATCACACTTGTTGAAAATTAATTCTTCTAAAAATAAAGTCGTATGCTTCCTGGGTAAAAGATTTCGTAATCATTCCAACTATTCTTGACACCTTAGCATGCAATAATTGGAAATAGTAACATCTTATAGATTTCTAGGGAAATATATGTGTACTATTATTCAGAACACCTTTCTAATTACATCAGTAAAGCACAACCACAGGCCAAGGGGATGAATGCACTACATAATGCAGGGGTACGGAGGCACTTATCACATCTTTTGACCAAAATTCCACCCACTATATTATATGGAGACCAATGTTTTTGAAGACCATGTTGCTAACTGTTTTTGTTTCTTTGCTGACTAATCTCAATTCCTCGACTCTCATTGAGCCGGCTTCCGTCATTTTTACTTCATGGAGGCATTAGTTCTGACTGTACTGGGTGAAATGAGAAAGGAGGCTGACAAGGCCATCCCACAGTCACTAGTGCTCCTTGACTTATCTGCAGCTTTGGACATGGTCGACCATGAACTTCTGGTGGATTGTTTCAGGTCCACAAATGTCCAGGAATCAGCTCTTGAATGGTTTGCGTCCTTCTTGAATAGACACTCCTAATTGGTTTGACTCTCTCAATAGAGATCCCCCAAAGTCAAACTGACCTGCGGCGTGCGCAGAGATCATCTTGGTCCCTACCTGTTCAATTTGTAAATTTTTCCACTGGTACACTCCCAGAGGAAAATTAATGTGGGCACCTTGAACTATGCAGATGGCATGCAATTAATTTTCATAATTGATAATACTCCTGACTCAATTTCGAATTTTCCAAACAACTATGCTATTCATCCGCAATTGGATGAGTAGCAATCATTTAAAACTAAATCCAGACAAGAAAGAACTTGTCTCAGACAGTGGCTCTCAAAACTCATGTAGCTCTCATTTTTGGCCCACTGTCTTGGGTGCACCCCTGCCCTCTACCTCAGCAAAGAGCCTCAGAGATATTATTGACAACAATCTCTCTACAAAGCCCCAGATCGGGGCTGTAGTATTCACCTGTTTCTTCCAGCTCCAGAGATCAGGAAAATATGTAGGTTCCTTACCTTTGAAGCTCTTGTTAAGGTTGACTTTCACTATTCATCTCATTGCTCTTTTACTAATCATCTCCCATATTGGCTATGCAAATTCTCTTTGCTTTGACCTCCCAGAATATCTAACAAAATGATTGTAACTGGTGCAAAACCAGACAGCCAGACTGATTAACCAATAGCCTAGAAAGGGCACCATCACCCCCTTAATGAGGAAACTGCACTGACTACCAGTAAAATAGCATAGTGCATTCAATAATGGGTGTCTCATCGTCAAATCCCTGAATAGCACCTCCCTGGAATTCATCTCCCACCTCAACCTCCTGGTTATCCCCACTTTAAAAAAGAAGAGGCTTGGCAGAGCCAGATTCTCTGTTCTGGCCCCTTGTTTTGGAAATTCACTCCCTCCAAATAACAGATTGTCACCTTACTATCTTCGATTCAGAAAACTCTTAAAAGCATGGCTATTCTCCCAAGCATATAAATGAATCAACGAGCCACATGCTATTCCCTTGATTCGACCAAGAAACCGTTTGGTGTATGTGCGCTTTACAAATATTTTTAACATAACATTTAACATAACATGCAATTGAGTTAACTGATGTGGCAAAATAGAACTTTTTAGATAAGACCAAAGGGCAAATATTAAGGAGGTTTTCAGAATTCATCACTCTAGCGGCAACTGCAGCATTGAGACTAGGATTTGGGTTAAAACGCTCATCTGTACAAGGTTTGGTGGGAGTGGTGCGATTGAGTTACTGTAACTCTCTAAGGCATTTTATGTGCAAGGAGATCTTTGAACTGAAAAATGAAAAATCTGTGTTGTATATGAATTTTAAGTATGCGCTAGATAATTTGAACTGGATCAAGGATTGGTATTATCCATGTCGGTTACCCAGTTAAAAGCATTTCTCAAGCAGGCCTTTCTTCACATAAGTCTTTGTCTGGAGATTGGCTCTTGCAGTAAAAAAAGGAAATTTGAAGTGGTAATGAACTCTTTTCTCTTGAAAAAGCCACAACCAACAATACTTGACATGGAATATGGCTCAGACGGTCAGACGCTTCTAGACATTAATGAGCCTAACTATGTTACAGTTAAGGGTTTTAACTTCTAAATGGTATGGAACATCAAGCACATGTAACTTTCGTAATAATGGATTCAAGGATCTGAAACGTATTATTTGTTTGACCCCAAGGACCTCAAGAACTTCTGTCCCATCTCCATGCTCCCGTTCCTGGCGATAGTCACCGAGAAAATCGTCAACAAACAACTGACCCGCTACCTCGAGGACAACAACATCCTGGACCCATCCCAGTCTGGTTTCCGCAGCAACCACAGCACCGAGACCGCACTCGGCGCCGCCACCGATGACATCAGGACCCTGCTCGACAAAGGAGAAACAGCAGCCCTCATCCTCCTAGACCTGTCAGCTGCCTTTGACAAGGTCTGCCACCACACACTACGAACACGCCTACATGGCGCTGGGATCCAAGAGAAGGCCCTGGACTGGACCTCATCCTTCCTCTCAGAACTCAGAGCGTCCACCTTCCACCCTTCCGCTCCACCAGCACCGAGATCCTCTGCTGCGTACCCCAGGGCTCTTTCCTAAGCCCAACGCTGTTCAACAACTACTTGGCACCCATCACTCACGTCGCCCGACAGCACGACCTCAATATCATCTCCTAAGCCGACGACACCCAGCTGATCTTCTCCCTCGCCAGAGACCCTCGCACCGCCAAAACCAACCTCCACGAAGGAATGAAGGCTGTCGCTGAATGGATGGAGAACAGCCTACTGAAGCTGAACTCGGACAAGACGGAGGTCCTCATTCTCGGCTCCACCCCTTCAGCCTGGGACGACTCCTGGTGACCAACATCACTGGGAACAGCACCGACACCCATCGACCACACACGCAATTTGGGGGTCATCCTTGACTCTACCCTCTCCATGTCCAAGCACGTCAACGCCGTCTCCTCGTCCTGCTTCAACACCCTCCAAATGCTCCGCAGGATCTTCAAGTGGATCCCCACCGAAACGAGAAAAAGAACCACCCAGGCCCTCGTCACCAGGAGGCTGGATTACGGAAACACCTTCTACGCAGGAACATCAACCAAGCTCCTGAGATAGCTGCAACGCATTCAGAATGCCTCAGCACGACTGATCCTTAACATCCCCCGCCACAGCCACATCACACCCCACCTGAGAGACCTACACTGGCTTTCGTTCAACAAGAGGATAGCCTTCAAGCTCCTCATCCACGCACACAAGGCCCTCTATAACACCGACCCAGTGTACCTCAACAGACGACTTCGCTTCTACACCCCTATCCGCAATCTCCGATCCGCCGGCCTCGCCCTCGCCACAGTCCCCCGCATCCGAAGAACGACTGCCGGCGGCAGATCCTTCTCCCACCATGCCGCCAAGACCTAGAACACCCTCCCCACCAATCTACCGCAGACCCAAGTTCTACTGGCCTTCATGTTGCTGATCGCGAACTAGGAAATAGTCTCGCCGGGATGTCATTTTGCTTGCTCGCGGTCGCCAACTTGATGTTGAGGACCGCGAGCAAGCAAAAAATGACCACTGCGCTACGCGTGTCTGCACTGTGCTACATGCACTTCGCATAGTGCGAAGTAGCGCAAACTTCGCAAACTAACCGAGCGTAGCATAGTGCTTTGCCCAGGGTTACTTTTTGTTCCATTCTTGCCTCTTTCTGTACATCTCTTGCTTCTTTTTCCAATTCTCTTGCCTCTTTCTGCACCCCTCTTGCCTATTTATGCACCTCTGTTGCTTCTTTCTATACCCCTCTTGCTTCTTTCATCAACCCTCTTGCTTCTTTATATACCCTTTTCCCTCTTTGTGCAAATTTCTTGCCTCTTAATGCACCCCTCTTGCCTCTTTCTGTACCTCTTTTGCTTCTTTCTGCACTTCTCTTGCTACTTTGTGTACCCCACCTGCCTCTTTCTGCACTTCTGTTGCTTGTTTCTGCACTTCTCTTTCTTCGCCACTCTTGTTTTCTTTTGCCCTCTTGCCTCTTTCTGCTACCATTGTACTCTTTGTGCACCTCTCTTGCTTTTTCTGTACTTCTTGTGCCTCTTTATCTACCTTTCTACCTTCTTTCTGCACCTCTCTCTCCTCTCTCTGCACCTCTGTTGGTTATTGCTGCACTGCTGTTCCTTCTTCCTGCTGCCTAACTTGTAAATTTCAGTACCCCTCTTACCTCTTTATGCATCTCACTTGCCTCTGGCTGCAACCCTGTTGCTTCTTTCTGCAACTCCTTTGCCTATTTCTGCAACTCTCTTGCCCCTTTCTCTACTTCTCTTGCCTCTTTCTGCCCCTCTGTTGTTTCTTTCTGTACCTCTCTTGCTTCTTTCTGCACCCCTCTTGCTTCTTTCTGCACCCTTCTTCTCTCTTTGTTCATCTCTTTTGCATATTTCTGCACTTCTCCTGCCTCTTTCTGCAACCCTCTTGCTTTCTTCTGCACCACTGCTGTTTCTTTCTGAGCTGCTCTTGCTTTTTTCTGCACCTTTCTTGCAAATGTATGCATTCTTCTTGCCTCTTTCTGCACATCTGTTGGTTCTTTCTGCACTGCTCTTGCTTATTTCGGCACTTCTTTTGCTGGTTTCTACAACTCACTTGCCTCTTTCTGCACTATCCTGTCTCCTTCTGCACCTCTGTTGCTTCTTTCTGCACTTCTCTTACTTCTTTCTGCACCTCTCTTGCTTCTTTCTGCATCCCTCCTGCTTCTTTCTGCACCATTCTTCCCTCTTTCTGCACCTCTCTTGCTTCTCTTTGCACCTTGTTCCCTTTTTCTGAACCTCTCTTGCCTGTTTATGCAAATATTTTGCCCCTTTCAGCATCTCTGTTGCTTCTTTCTACACTTCTCTTGCCACTAGCTGTACCACTCTCACCTCCTTCTGTGCCCCTGTTGCTCCTTTCTGCACTTCTCTTGCCCTTTTCTGCACCCCTCTTCTGCACCTCTGGTGGTTTTTTCTGCACTGCTATTCCTTCTTTCTGCACATCTCAAATTTGTGCACCCCTCTTGCCTCTTTCTGCACCCCTCTTCCCTCTTTCTGTACCTCTCTAGCCTCTGTCTGTATCACCTCCCCTCTTTCTGCACCTCTCTTGCCTCTTTATATATTTCTGTTGCTTTTTTCTGCACTTCTCTTGCATCATTCTATATTTCCGTTTCTTCTTTCTGCACTTCTCTTGCCTCTTTCGGTAACTCATTTGCCTGTTTCTGCACCTCTTTTGCCTGTTTCTGCAACTCTCTTGTCTATTTCTGTACCCCTCTTGTCTCTTTCTGTACCACTTTTCCTTTTTGTCTACAATGTATCTTACAAATTTCTGCACCCTTCTTGCCACTTTCTGCACCCTTCTTTCCTCTTTCTGCAACTCTCTTACCCCTTCCCACATTCCTGTTGCTTTGTTCTGCCCTTCTCCTGCATCTTTCATCATTTCTGTTTCTTGCTTCTTTCGGCACTCCTCTTGCTTCTTTCTGCGTCCTCCTTCCCTCTTTCTGCATCTCTCTTGCGACTTTCTGCACTTCCCCTTCTCCTTCTCCTTCTGCAATTCTGTTCCTTCTTTCTGCACTTGTCTTGCCTCATTCAGCACCTCTGTTGCTTCTTTCTGCACTTCACTTGCTTCTTTCTGCACCCCTCTTGCCTCTTTCTGTATTTCTGTTGCTTGTTTCTGCACTTCTCCTGCTTCTTTTTTCAACTCTCTTTTTGCTTTCTGCACCCATCTTGCCTTTTTCCGCACCCTCCTTACCTCTTTGTGTACCTGTCTTGCCTCTTTCTGTACCTCTCTTGCTTCTTTCTTTACCCTTCTTGCCTCTTTCTGTATGATTCTTTCTGCACTTCTGTGCTTCTTTCTGTACCTCTCTTGCTTCTTTCTGTACCCCTCTTGCCTTTTTCTGCATCCTTCTTCCCTATTTGAGCACCTATCTTGCACCTTTCTGTACCCCTCTTTCCTCTTTCTGTACCTCTTCTGCTTCTTTATGCACTTCTCCCGGCTCTTTCTGCACCCCTCTTGCCTCCTTCTGTACCTGTTGTTTCTTTTTGCACTGCTCTTGCTTTTTTCTGCACCCTCTTGCCTCTTTCTGCACCCTTCATCCCTCTTTATGTATCTTGTTTGCTTCTTTCTGCACTTCTCTTGCCTCTTTATGTACCCCTGTTGCCTCCTTCTACACAACTGTTGGTTCTTTCTGCACTGCTCTTGCTTATGTCCCCACCTCTTTTGCCTGTTTCAATAACTCTCTTGCCTCTTTCTGCACTTCTCTTGTCTCCTTCTGTACCACTGCTGCTTCTTTTTGCACACCTCTTGTCTGTTTTTGTACCTCTGTTGGTTCTTTCTGTTCCGCTCTTGCTTTTTTCTGTACCTCTGTTGCTTGTTTCTGCACTACTCTTGCTTGTTTCTGTTTCAATTCTTTCTATAACGCTGTTGCCTCTTTCTGCACCCTTCTTCCCTCTTTTTGCACTCCTCTTGCTCTTCTCTTGCCTCTTTCTGCACCTCTTTTGCTTCTTTCTGCACTTTTCTGTCTTCTTTCTGTACCCCTCTTGCCTCTGTCTGCACCTCTGTTGTTTTGTTCTGCACTGCTCTTGCTTAATTCTTCACCTCTCTTGCAAATGTCTGCACCCTCCTGCCTTTCTATGCACCCCTCGTGCCTCCTTGTTCACCTCTGTTTGTTCTTTCTGCAGTGCTCTTGCTTCTTTTTGCACCTCGTTTGCCTGTTTCTGCAACTCTTTTACCTCTTTTTGTACTTCTCTTGCCTCCTTCTGCATCTCTGTTGCTTCATTATGGATCTCTCCTGCCTCTTTCTACATCCCATTCCCTTTTTCTATACCTCTCTTGACTGTTTCTGCAATTCTCTTACATCTTTCTGCAGATCTCTTGCTTTCGGCACCTCTGTTGCTTCTTTCTGTACTTCTCTTGCCTCTTTTTGTATCCCTCTTGCCTCTTTCTCTTCATCCTTTGCTTCTTTCTGCACTTCTCTTGCCTCTTTCTGCACCCCTCTTGCATCTTTCTGTACTTCTGTTGGTTCTTTCTACACTACTCTTGCCTCTTTCTGCATCCCTCTTACCTCTTTCTGCACCACTCTTTTCCCTCTTTCTGTACCTCTCTTGCCTCTGTCTGAACCCCTGTTCCCTCTTTCTGCACCTCTTTTTTGCCTGTTTCTGCAACTCTCTTGCTTATTTTCTGAACTTCTCTTGCCTCTTTCTGTACTCAAATGGGAAGTGTAGTTTGTCAAGTGTAAAGGTCTGTGTGCTCTCATGACTGAGGTATATGTCTTCTTGTACATATATTCTCACATGTGTTATGCATTGGAAGATGGTATCCTAAAAAGAGGGTAGCTTCTGCTATAGGTGGTCAAATCTTCTAAGTTCTGCTCTCTGTCATTCGATTGCACAGGCAGATATGTCTTATGTAAATAGGTGTTATGGAGCCCCTCAAATATACTATTGAATAATTTTGTGAGCAGAAAGACATGCATGCACATTTTTGTATACAAATTTACAGAGTTTGCTGTTTGAAACACAGGTATTCAAGTATTTGTATGTTTATTTGTATGTACCATGTCGCTAGGTAAAAGCAGACACACAAGCATGCATACCTTCACAAACTTGGTAAGACTTACAACAGTGATATGGTGAGGATTGCTTTTTTACAGTTGATAGGCCTAACATTTTGAGCAGTCAATGAATAGTGAACCATCAAGAGAAAAGTGATGTTTAAGACATCTTGGATGAAGGATTAGTGATTAGGGTATGTTGTATGAGTCTGTGGACAGGTAGAGTTGAAGTAGGCCTCTTTCTGCACCTCTGTTGCTTCTTTCTGTACTTCTCTTGCTTCTTTCTGTACCTTTCCTCCTCTTTCTGCACCTCTCTTGCATCTTTCTACACTTCTCTTGCTTGTTTCTACACCTTTTCCCTTTTTTCTGTACTTGTCCTACCTATGTAGGCATTGTACAAAATTAGTATTTAAAAAACCTTAGAAATTCACTGAAAAAAACACAGGTTTCACAAACATTATAGGTAGGGATTCACATTTAAAACAACTTCAAAATTCACTGAGAACACCACAGGTTTCAGGGATGTTATGGTTAGGAATTAGCATTTAAAAACCATAGATATTCACTGAAAATACCATAGGTTTCAGGGACGTTATAGTTAGGCTGACATTTCTCTCATACAAAGTCAGAGAAATTCAGGCGTTAACTTGTGCCCCCGCAATGCACTGCTAACGATGTCACACATTACATCACTCATGACATGGTCAGTGACATCACTGATGACATCACTGATGTCATCTCAAATGACATCTTGTATATGGTGTGAATACACAGTGATTGTTTTACTCTTTTTTTCATACAATTCTTCTCTGCAAAATAAAAATTACGCCAATCTTCGGCTGAAGTGCGTTTGATAGTAATTCTTTTGTTTGTGGGCTTCAACTTCATAACATTGATTAATTCCATATTGAACTAATTTAATAACAGAGTTAAAAGGACTAACTCCCCGTGAAAGAAACAAAAGGTTTACATCATAGCGATGGAAAGTAATGCAGTACTGAATTCTGTAGGTACAGCCATAAGTGCAGGTCGCTTCCAAAGCTGTCACTTGGGGAATACTAGTATATAGTTATACAATATCACACGTCACCAACAGTTGCTTGTCAGCATCAAAAGGAAGTTGATCAATCAGCTTGATAGTTTGTAAAGTGTCCCTCAAAGAGGTTTCTGTAGCCTCTGCAATTGTCTTAAAAAGAAATCAATGTACCATGGAGCCACAGCAATAGACAATGGCCCTTCCTGGTGGATTTACCATGTCTTTATGAATCTTCGGCAGGGTATAGATCCTCGGTAGCCGTGGGACTTTTTGATTCAAATAGTGAAATTTGTGTTCAGACAGGAAGCCTTGTTCCAAACCGTCTGTGGTTAAAGACAGGATCTCCAGTGCCAAATCTTTGGAGGGGTTTGTTCATAATTTTCAGTAACTAATGCTGTCCTGCAATTGGTTCATGATTTCCAAATTGTACTTGTCGAGGTCTTGTACCACAATAGCACTGCCCTTGTCTGTGGGCTTGATCATGATATCTTTATTGTTCTTCAAAGACGCTAGAGCCTCTCTTTCCAGCCTTGTCACATTAATGTTGGTGTGTTTATGAGCTTCAAGTATCTTGGAAACCTCTTTCAGCACAATGTTTTCGTACGCTAGAATCTGATTAGTCACATTGTTCGCCGGAGGGACATAGGTAGAAGGAATTCTCAAGCCAGTCTGTGACATTCTAGGAGGTGTCAGTGAATGCCTGAAAAGTATCTGAGGCGGATTTTCCAAAACATCTCAACAATTCAGTCTTTAATGCAAAATGATTAGGTTGCACTGTTGGTACAAATGATAGGCCCTTGCTAAGGATCTTCATTTCATCATCTTTAAAGACATAGGAAGAAATGTGCACTACTGGATTCTGTTGCTTGCTCACCACCTGCAAACTTTGCGTCATCTTGCTATTTCCCCATGACTCTCCGGCGGGAATCATACTTGCTTCTGGGTTTTGCTTCGGCCCCTATACCAATTCACTTTGGCTTGTTGTTGGCCTTGTGGGGGTTTGCACAATTACCACTTTCTCACATCACTTTACCCTCGCAAAATCACTTCTTTTATGACCCCATCTTTTTCCCTGTCGCTCTTGGCACTTTTTGTACGAATTTTGATTATGTACTATATGCATTTGAGAACATGACGGTGTGAATAGATAATACTGTTCAATCTTCCATTTCTATTTATTGCTTTTCTAAAATTGTGTGAATATATAATACATGTTTTATGTGCTTTGTAGCAAAGCGTTGTTTACTGGGACCATTCCACATTGTATTACTTACTACCCAGGTCACAGTACCATTGGTTCTACCCCTATATATAACCAAATACTTGTGTGGGCTTACCCAAGAAAGTAAAGAACTTTTACCAAGCAATAGCAGGAGGCAACCAAAGCAACCAATTGATGTGGAGGACCTATGACAAAAGGTTATGAAGACATTCTAGACAAAACTATGCTTTGCTCTGGAGGGAGCCTAAAGAATGTAATGCTTACAGATGCATCTATCCTGGGGAGGGGGGTAAGCATTTGTCATGCTCATTTCTCCTATATGTACATCCCTATAGAGTACCACCAAAGCCACCTTAGCTCCAATTGATAATGGACTCAGCATCAGACTTACACAGTCCTGCAGGGAAGAGATATAAGAAGTGTCGATGTGTGAATGGTGGCCTAAGGGGGCTGCAGCATTGCTATAAAAAGTTATAAAAAATGTTTTGAATAGCCAAGGAAGCTTTTAATTTCACAAGGTTAAAACTTAAGAATGTCTTCATATCCTAGTTGTGCAGAGACTCTTCATTCATTGAAGCGCAAAGACATGAAAAGAAGGTAGGTTAAAAAATCACATTCAAGTTGAATTCTTTTAGTACATTGTTGGCAAAGGTGGCATGAGTCCTGAGACCAAAACATTTTTTTCAACCTCTTTATGTGAAAAAAAATATATTAAAATACTTCTTTTGGTATACAGTGCATACATGCGATTGCAATGAGTGATGATTCAATGGACTTTTGAGATGTAAAATGGTGCCTTGTACATTGCAATGTATGTACCCCGAAGGAGGTGAAAACATACATTAAGCCACGAGTATTGCTTTCCCACCTTGTGCTATTAGCTGAGGCAGAGCCAAACCCACTGTATATAGTATAAGGCCAGTAACAATATACTGAACCCATTTTGCATAAGTGTCCCTACCCTGAAAGTCGGGGAAATCAGAATTCTACTCCCAGGCAGATCTCAGGGGTCCCCAACCATAAGCACTTATAATCTGTTGTAAAAGTACTTTATTGGCTGCACGTTTAACCTCGAATTTTGTGTGCAGTATTTGTCTCCAAGCTCAAACTGCTGAAAATAAAACCTTGAGACGATATTTAAGTATTACATTTTTTTAACCAGGCTACTCGCTAAGTAGAAAACCACACGAACATTCTCTAACTCGCTTATTGTACGTAAGAGTGTTCTAGAAAACAACATGTATGTCGACCTCAGAGTCCGTTCATAAACACGTACATATTTAAATAGTGCTACTAATATAACTGCACTTTTGACCTGTGTTCTAGATCAGCAGGCTGAGACAAGAACATCAACTTGCTATGTCTAGTCTGAACTAAACAGCACTTCTAGCTATCAATATCAATATCACGTTTTTTTTCTTCGTAAAAAGGTTTAAAAATTACCTTGATCTTCTATAGTTTGTTTCACTTCAGCTGTGCAACACGTGGAAGAATACAATCAAACCAGGGAAAAAAGGACAGGTAGGGCTGCACACATCCCAGTTCACCAATAGAACATTAACCAGCCTGTCTTTATTGATCCTGAAAGTCTGTTTCAGTGTCAGAGGTTCAACACATTATTTGCAGGGGTGGCCTTCTCCCTCATGACGCCCGCGCCAGTAGAAATACGTGAAGAACCAGAATGTACATGTGACCTGAAAAGGTGCAAAAATAACTACAAACAAGCAGCACCAATAGAAAACCAGCCCTGGCTTGACTATACCTCAGGGCAGGCGGCTGTGAGCACGAGCTCGGGCGCAGGGCATGTGGGGGTTAATCCAGGGCAGGGTGCAGGAATGAGACGGGCAGGAAGTTAACTGCAGATATTGATGAGGTGTTAATGAAGCGACATGTCAGTGTCAGACTGCCCAGAGTTAGATAGAGCTTAGCAGCTGCTGCAGGGGGGAGGGGGGGCAGACAGGGGAGTGTGATAGGGCGGAAGTAGCACACTGGCACTGCCAAAGCTCCTATGCTCTTCCCCAGGTGAGCAAAGAGCATGAAATTTACTTGAAAGGAGACATGAAATCCTTTTCCTCTGGTGGTAATGGGTTGGCAGGGACGAGACATCCGTCCGTGCGGCCCTCCCTTCTGTATAGTGGTGACATGGGAGCAGGAGTCCTGGTTGCTAGGTGACCCTCCGGCTCCGTTCCAGGTGCAGCGCGGCTCCACTCCTCACCAAAACCGGCCTCGGGCAGTCGGCCCGAGTAGCAGTGGTGGAACCAAAGCAGGCACTCAGCAGTTCTGGGGATCAGGGGCCGGTGGTGATGAAATACCGGCCCTCAGTGCTTCTCTCCGAGCACAGGCCTGCGGCGGTGATGCACATTGCTACTGTTTGTCATGCATGCGTACGATGTAAGGCATCGCGTGCATGCGAGACAAAGAGTGCCAATAAACCCACCAATTAAATCACAAACAAGCATTGAAAATGCAATCAGACTCGTATTTCCACGAGACCGATTGCATTTTAAACGGCTGTCAAAGCAGGCACGAATGGGAGGGGGTGGGAGGAGGGTGGCAGTCCAAGAAGGTACGGACTACGGAGAGAACAGGGAGAGGCAGAGAAACAAAACAGTTTTTAAAGTAATGGGGTGATAGCCATGGAAGGACAAAAATGTCCTCATGGCAGTCAGGAGGTGGGACTAATAAGCCAGCAACCAATCCGAATGCAGCATTTCAGATTTGAGCCAATCAAAAGCATGGGCGGAAAGTGGGCGGAGCTTCCCCACCTATACTGTATACAGCATCTCTCGTCGAGACAGCGCATGCGCTGCCTAGGCGAGACCTAACAATCAGCCTACAATGGAGGCACCCTTGCACCATGATACAAGGGTGCATGCATTGGCACAAGGCAGACAGAAGTGCACCAGTGTTAGGAAAGGCCAGTAATGCACCATATAGTTTTAAATATTGCTCATTCCTGCCCTTTCTCTTTCATGCAGAACAGCCCAGTAAGGTGGCTTGCTCCATTATGCTGTGTGAAGAAATTATGAATATGGTCCCTGATGTCCACATTGTGTAGCACATTGAGGAGGCTATAATGGTGTTGTTAGAGTATGCCATTACCACCATTCAAAACCTTACAAACATTTTGTGTATCATCTAGATTTTGTTAAACTTTAAATCTGTACCTAGTTTGGTAAAAAAACAAAACAGCTTGCATTTGATCTTGATACAAACGTTTATATTTGATGATACATCACCTCTTGTCGGAACTTCACCAGGTAAGACAGTTTGAAATTATATCTATGCTAATCTTCACTTGTCTGAACACTGATCAAGGAAAATTAAGTCATAACATAATCAGGGGCCTGATTTAGATTTCGGTGGACTGGTTACTCTGTCACAACCATGGCAGATATCTCCTCTGCAGAAACATAAACCCTATAGGATGTAATGGGATTTATATTTCGGCTGCCGTGATATCCGTCACCATTTGGGGCAATCAGTCTACAGAGATCTCAATCAGGCGCTTAGATTTTCTCTTGAATAAATATGTTGAAACAGCAAGAAAGAGAGATGCAATGATTTCTTTTTTTAATTTCAACATGTTTTATTTATTTTTATACAAGAACACATGAGCAATTCTGTTATAGGGTTAGCATAGGTTGTACCAATCGCAGTTTATACATCAGTGTCCTGAGACATTATGACACGATTTCTAATAATCTTGAATTATAGTAAAAATATTCAGTGGAAGCAACAATCGTATGTCACTCGACAATAACTCCACTCACAAAGTAAAAAAAAAAAAAAAAAACACTCTTCATAGAACTCAATCTTTATAAATAGTTTTTTTCTTACCAAGAAACTACTTTGAATGTAAGACACTATCTTCAACGAGAAGTGCAGTATGCAAAATTAATACATAAATATGAAATATTACAAACTTAAGGAATAATGTTCTAAGACAATTCAAATGTAACATGTAGGAAACAAATGCCCAACCGCATCCTTATTTTGTATTAAACATTATGACTTTAAACAAATGAAGTGCCATTTGTTTAACTATGCCTGCCTGTTGTATGAGGATTGATGTCATTCAACCATGATCTCTAAAAGAAACATGATTGAATCGAGAACGTACAAAGAAAGCTGTGATTCAGCAGTTTGTCGTTATTTGTGGTTTGTTGATATAATGGTTCTGAGAGGGAAACTCACGGGTTGTGAAATAGAATCACAGCACTAAGGCTAGACTTGATAGAAAATGAAACTGTAGTTTGTCATCCTGTGCCCTGCAGGAAAGGTCATGACATAGATAATAAACTGTAGGCCTTAATTCATTTGGAGCAAAATAAAAGGTTCTACAGTTAATTAACACAGTACATTCGTATCTGCAATATTGTAAAACGACGGGCTCGTTTTACTCTTAAAACAATTCAGCCTTCTACCTCAGCTCCAATGATAGTGAAAGACGGGCAGTAAGAGATATTTTTTAGCCATTTATGTTGTTTTAGCAAATCGTGTAGGGATTAGGCCGTCGCTTTCCTGCGGTGGGAGAGGAAGCAGCCTCACAGTGTAACGACTAAATTGAGCAAAATTGCAAGAAAAACGCCTGAAATGGTCATATATTGGGGAACAGAGAGGAACACCAACGACAAAATGTAATTTTGTAACGACAAAATGTCGGGAGAGCAGATACTGGTTGCAACATATATGTAGAGAGTTAGGCCCTACAAGGTTGTACACAGAACCCCTGCCATCTGGATCACATTTGAAATTTGTAGGATCAATCCGGTACACCTGTTCAGCGGTACCTTAATCCATTGCTTTGGAAAGCGCATATAAATAGAGAAGAAAATGAAAAAACTTACATTTGATAACGCTTCATAATGATGAGGAATTTGAAATGTTAAATTCTTTAATGTTAAATTCAGATTTTAAGTCTCAATTCTGAAAATGTCACTTTTAGAAAATTGACCTTTTCTTGACTTAACCATTTGGTGCAGGCAGACTTTATCCTGGGTCACATGACCAGGTGTACCTTGCAGATTGTCTTTTGTATTGCTCTCAGTCACTGAAACACAAGGAGAATAGGTGCTGGCAGGATGGACCACCTCAACATGATATGGGGCCTATATGTCGCCTATGACACTTGCAAATCACAAAGGATCTGTCTCAGCTCACTCACTAAGTGTTTGTCACTAGTCATTCGTGCCCTCAGTCATGCTGGGTCCAGAGCAGAGAGTCAGGAATTTGCATACACCTCTGTGGGTTTAAACCTGCTACTTCAAAGTTGGCACCAGGTTTAAATACTGGACCGTCAGACCCAACTCTTCGGTACAACTCTGGACCTGTGTGAAAGTCAGATGGACTGCTGTACTCTGCTGCCCTGCTGCTTAATGAAAAGGGATGGATGTGCATCTTGAACCCAGAACCACCAAAGAAACTCAGGGACAGAAAAGGCTCCAACCACCTTCAATGGAGTATTGCCCCCCAAAGTAGTGCAACCTCAGATCTGGAACAGTGGAAGGGAGCCTGAAGGTGCTCTGTCAGTCCACCGGTGGTCCAAGCAGAACTGACAAAGTGAGATGCATTGCTCACAGCTCCGCATTGGAACTGTCACTGCACATGGCATCCCAGGCTCAGGACCCCGCATCTCTTCTGAACCACTGCTGCGCAATGCCCTTGACCCAGGACCTTGTATCCCAGCTCCCCAGAGTCACCGACATGCAATGCATCCTCAATGCATGACCACGCATTGCAGTCTGCAGATCATATGGGCCGCCACTACATGACACATCCTCCATGCAGGATCTCGCAATTCTCTTCAGCCTGGATGTAAGGTAGTTTGTACAGCTGGCCTAACTAGCTCTCTGTAACCAGATCACGCTCCATCATGGTCAGCCTAATCAGGTAACTTTAACTAAGCCAAATAACAAGACAGCAACAGAAAGCTAAGGTATGACGGGATAATTGTGAAAATTGACGAAAAATTGCAATTTAAAGTTCCTTAATTTCAATAACAATATTGACTATCAACCAATCTTGTGGAGAATATTTTGTCAGTCATTGTTTTAGCGAATTCTTGATCATACACCTTTTCAGTATGAAAAAAATAAGAGATGCATTTAATTTCCAACAAAAAATAAATGTTTACTAGCTTGTGCCTGTAATTAATTTATCACGTTCATAGTCAAAACAGTATTCGCTTCGGGTACATTGTCAAATATCATGAAGTAAAAATAGCTCTGCAGAGATTTTAATCCGTTTGTAGTCAATGCGCTCTGCTATTTCTGTGGATCAGTCTGAATCACATTTTGATTTGCTTCTGAAAAATGGGCTAGCTGAGAACAGCAAAGGCATTTTAGTGAGACACAATTGGTGTTTTTTTTTATAATAGTGTCCATGGGGAGGCATATATCCCATAATGTCTTACCTCCCTCCTTTTCGATGCATTCGGTTCTCTCTTGCAAAGGCACTGAAACAGCTCGAGCTGGCCGACATTAATGCCTTGCAGTAGGCTGCTAATATTAATTGACTCCAGTTCACTGAACCACCGATTGCTGTCTGTACAGGATTGCTCATTTTTAGGTCTGGTCTAGAGACAGCTTTAGATGTTGTACGGCTGTATTTTTTTTAGTAATACATTCCGACCAAAGTCATATCAGATGAAGTATAAAAGGCACAAACAAAAACATGCCTTATGGAAAGTCAGACCTGGGCATGACTACATATGTGCTATTGTTAATGATTCTGACTCGAAGGCATGAAACCACCTAATTCACCAGTTATGGTTATGTTTTGTGCATGTTAGACTCTATGGGTTACAGCATGTGTTATTTTTTTTATGATGATGCATTGAACTTCTAACGCAGCCGGAATGTCCTTCAGTTATCTGCAACGGGAGTCATCTGCAGGACCAAGCCACATCTTGTTATGGTTTGATTGCAGATATATGGTTTCAAGGACATAAATGTTAGAATTTATGGTGTAAGGTGTGAGCAGCTTTCAGAAATACAGTAATATGAATTAAGGCGTACATGCATGAGGCAGAGTAGGCTATAGTCATAGAGACTAAGAGGTGAGGGGGTTCAATGATGGGTAAGAAGAGGTAAATTCAATTGAAAGAAGGAGAGGGACCCATCAATAGGTTTAAGTCAATGGCAAATGTCTATGCAGGGAATTGAAAGGTACTGGGAGGAGGCTTTTAGGGAAAACATGCACTCTGATGATGTAAAAACTGCAGAAAGATAGATGAGTTTCACTTACGGGAAGGTGCTATATGTTGTAGCATATCTGATATTTTGTTTGTTGTTGACACTTCGTCCTTTGATAGGTAACATTAGTAGTGCAGTTTATTACCATTTTTTTATTTGTCCTCTGCTCTTTTTAATGTGATGTACTGTGTTTTGTTCTAAGTGTGTATATCTTCTCATTTGAGTTTGACAGTTAAGGTAAGAAAGAGTGAACCGTATTTGTGATTTAATATGACCAATGTAAAGCAAGATTGAATAAGATCCCTTACTTCATATACATGTGTTTGGCAGTAAATGTGGTATCAGATAAAGTAGGACTGAATATCTTCAGTACGCACAGGCCTCAATGAAATGTAACAACATTATAATCTCTGAGAGTGTTGTAAGGCTCTCTGAGGTATAGTTTGATACTTTGAATAACCTGCATGCTGGAAAAACAAATCACTAATACCTGCAGAAAGTTTGGCCTGGATCCAGAAAAATGGGCCATCTAACAGACGTGCTATTTTATGGTAGATTACAGAAGGCAACAGTTGAAACAGGAGTTAGTGGGCAATGAAATCTTAACTAATAATATATGTGTCAACCTGATTCGCTACTGTGATTGTTCAACAAAGATACTTGAGAACATGGCTGAGGTTTAAGTATGATGGAGGGATCTATGAAGACCACAGTTTGTCTAATAGTTAATAGTGCTTGTGAGCTGTAGTGAATTAACTACTTTATTAGACTACTTAGGAACGAGACAGATGTACTTATAAATAACAGTAATGGATGGTGAAGCTGTATTGTAACTTTTAATATTAAAGGTTTTTTTTGTTGTTGTAATATTAGAGTTTCTAATGCCCAATCTATATTCTGTGTTGGGACACAGAGCTCTGGGTGTTATTGATTTTAAAGTATTGGTTTTAATTTTAAATTGTAATCAATTTAAGGTTTTTTATACTCTTGCTTTATGATTAAATTGTTTCAAAATTATCTGATGGTTAGGTTTGTACCCAAAAATAGTTTTATCTACCGTCATGCTCCAAGTAGAAGTACTCCATGGGAGTACTAGCAATAATACCAGCATTTCTTCTGTTCGAAATATTTTATTGACTGAAATGATAGATTTAAGGACCATACAAAAAAGAGCACTGAAAAAGGTACATATTTCCTTTTGAACTAATAACAATTAAGAGAAAAGTACCTATATGATAAAAACGCTATTGAAAAGAAAGAAAACTTAAATATCAGTATAGCAAAATAGAGCTACTGACCTCCAATTTGAATGGTTTAGAAATTAACAGCTTATGCTATAAATAAATAAAATGATTTGTAAATATAATGTTGCATAGTCATCAATCAGTTTTCAAAATAAGAATTATTATGAAGAACACCCAAAAGAGTTCAATTATATCCTTGTCTAGTAAAAAGTATCCATGACCGACATGAAAGGACTGATAACAAAAACGCATTTTTCCAAATTGTAGTACTTGATTTTAAGCAGCAGCTAAGAAGCAGTCTAATAGTTCATCATGTAAACCAGACATATTAGTGGATAAAGAAATAGATTACAAAGTAACATGTCATAGAGATTTTCGTAATAATATCCCAGACCTCTTTCCAAAACTCAGAAACAACAGTGCAATCATAAATCATATGTTTCAAAGAACCAGGATTTATATTACAATGCCAACAATTTGGAGAGTTTAAAAGCTTTGAGTTGTATAATTTTAAAGGAGTCCATAAACAATGTAATAGTATAAATGAATTGGTTTGGTATAAAGTGACAGGGAGTCAACCAAAAATATTTATCATCATATTTTCTTCCATATATCATGGGAAACAGATATGCTGAGCGCATTGTTCCAGTAAGTAGAGAGATAGTTAATATTATCTCTTGTAAAATTATTTAATTTTGTTGTGAAACATGGAAACAGCATGTGGGGATGCAGCTCCTGTTAGGATATTCATTTCTAAATCAGAGGAGGCACTGTGAAGTGAAGTGATTGTAGTGTAGTTCCTATATCCCTGATAGGCTTTGCGCATTGGAATAATATACACTATAGTTTTGACATAGGACTGAGGTCAGACGTATACCACTATCGAGTATATTAAACTTAATTACTTGAGTGTGCCAGCTAACTCAGAGGTAACTAGAAACTTTCTCTAATGAACAAGAAGGGATTAGTTTATGACAACCGCATAAACACGACAACTTTGTTTCCCTTTAGAATCGGAACAATCTTAGAATCGTGGAAACAATAGATAACAGTTTCACACAGTCAATCGTGCATGCTTAGTTTCTACAGAGTTGCACAGCAATAGAGAGACCGGCCTTTCAATAAAAGGGTTTACTGAACAGTCTTATTTCTCATGCAAGAGATATGAACTGCTACAAGTGTAAGACAGAATGCGAAGTATAATATGTACAGCAATAGCAGTTAGATAAAAAAAATACTGCAATAGCATGGTCTGTAGCTATGCCATATATAAAAATGCATACATAAATAACAGGCTAAAATACTCAACTGGTGCTTCTAAAATATTCATACTTAACCTAATTATAGTATGAGGGAAGAAGTAGGTGCTGTTTAGTTTAGTTGTGCCAATAGATGCCAAAAGTTTCCCTAGGTTCTAGTCTTCTCCATACCTTAGAAATGAGAGAGGTTGCTATCTCTTTCCGGGACTCAATCTAACACCCCGCAAGGGGAGTCAGAAACACTGGAGCTGGATTCTCGGCAAGGAGGATGGGAGCGTCTGGTCAGTGCATCAGTTGGGTACCCGATCACCTTCCGAATTTGCCGTGGTGAACTGTGCCGTGCAAGTATGCAGCTGGATCGTACCGTGCACCGTAGTTTGCCATGGGAAGTGAAGGTATATTTATACCTAGAAGGTGTTTAGGAATGCCAGTATTGATGTACAAGTCGGGCATAAGAACGTCTTGAATGAACCCCTAAGGAATAGATGTTCATGCGTAATAAATGAGTTCTTGGAGAAATCAATATCCAGGCTAGGGGAAGTACTACAGGCTTAAGAGTCTGGATTACCAAGAACTCATTGTGACGAAGATGAACGGATGTAGTTGGCCATATCTGTATTTGGGTAGCATGAGCAATGCCTAAATAATGGCTGGATTCCTATGCCTAAGTAAGGGCAATGTGAATTGTACCTATATAAGGGCATGATTTGGGAAATCTATATACGGTATCTAAATCGACACACAACATGGTAGGAAAGGAATTAAGAATGGAACTACACAAAAGGTCATATTTGCAACTATCAGAGGCAGGTAAAGGAAATGGTTGTTGCAATTCAGTAGAAGTTAAAAAAGTATTATTATGTTATATATCTTTTCAGTAAAAAATAACTGCCTTCATCCAAGGCTGCCGAAATGTGTGATTTTATTAATGGGTAATACCACAATGACCGATTTAAAGTAATTGAAATAGAAGATTAAAAAAGATAGTCTAAATCATGTAAAATTAGTTTACTGGAATTAAGAATAGTCAATGTTATTAGCAAGGTAGAAGCAGTGGATATAGTTAACATTGTAGTTAAAGGGAGGGGTGAAACAAATCATTGCTCAATGAGATGCCACATGGGAGACTTAGATAGGTCTGTACGATTGAACCAAAAAAAACTTTGGGGTACATTATGATGGTGGAAGAACCGCTGCAGCTGGGCCGGCGGTCCTTCCCCATCACATAGTGATTTAACCACAGCCAAATTAGGATGGTGGTGGGTACTGTAGCAGACAGAAAGTCCATCCGTCGGTTCACCGCCAAAGGCAATTGCACCGATTGCTGACGGACAGAGCTGGGTGACTAATATGGTGGCGGTGCCTAGCTGGCACCGTCCACCAAATTAGGGTGTGGGATTTAAAAGGCCTTTCCATGGCAGTGAGGATGCCATGGAAAAGCTGGCAGGAATTTGGTTTGGGGGCCTTTTATGGGCCCCCCTGGTTTAGGGGGTGTTGCTGCACTGGGGGGTACCCATGGTACCCCCCTGCATTTCCATGCAGCAAGTGGCAGGCACTGCGTGGTGCCTGCCACATAGTGCAGGGAAATGCAGTGCAAGCACTTTTAACATTGCAGAGGGTACTGCAGCCAGCAGCACCGCCTGCAATGTTAAAAGCCCAGGATGCGCCCCCCAGTATGGCAGACACATCCTAATCGCAGTGGTGGGACAGCCGCATGTCTGGGGGACGGTCCCAAACGCCACTATGATGGCAGGCGGGCCAAGTCCACCCGCCATCCTACCCACTAAGTTTTATGATATTCAAGAAAATCTGGCGAGCCAAAATCCCAATTAATATTAGCAACTTTAATTTTTTGATAACTTAAATAGGGAGTTTTGTTCTTCCAAATTAATTTACATATGAGTTTATCTACCTTTTTCTTGAACTGAAGAGGCAATTGAGTAGGCAGTATTGGAAATAAAGGATTTTGGGAGCAATAAACTTTTTATAGATTCAATTTTCACACATAAAGATAAATGTACGGAGAAACACTAGTGAAATGTTTCTTAAATAGGATCAAGAATGTAGTCACAGTCCAAAGCAATTGCTTGTTTACTAGAGAGACAAAATAGGCTATCAATTTATTTATGTTTTTCTTTTTGCCATGTTATATTGTTGTTAGGGATCATATCTGGAAAACAGTGAACATTAAAAGAAAAAAATCTGGTTTTATTAGTGTTTAAAGTGCATCCTGAAACTTGACAGTAAACTTGAATTACTATCAGCAGAGAAGTACGAGAGGTGTCAGGTTTACTAATATACAAAAGAACATCATCAGCATGAACTGAAGTTTTTATGGTAACCTTGATAACAGTACAACCTTCTATTTCTTTAGAATTCCTGATGGCAGAGAGCAATGGATCAATAGGAAGAAGGAAAAACAAAGGTGTTATGGACCATCATTGTCTAGTGTCACTAAAAAGATACAAAATACTAGGAAATTGGCTATAAATGAAAAGTCTGGAAGATGGACCTTAATACAGTGCTGATATCATGGGAATAAAAAAACTGTAAAAAAATTGAATGCAGACAAGGTACGAAAAAAATTATTCAAATGGACTTCGTCAAAAGCTATTTTGGCAGGACTCCGGAAGCATGAGATAAATAAGGACTAGCTTCAATCACATGAAGTAGTAATCCAGTGCTTTTAACAGAGTGTCTGAGTTCCATGAAGCCAGATTGGTCAACAGGAATAACTGAGTCAAAAATAAAGGATAATTTGGAATCTAGAATTTGTGCATAAAGCTAACAATCTTTAGTAACTAAAAATTTGTGAGAACCCTGTTGCGTTTCATGTGAACATGATCAAATTGTCAGCGAAGGAGCCAGAAGTTGTTTCCAAAATTCCAAAGTGAGTGAATAGTGTAAGTAGATGAGATACCAGGTGCGAAGAAAATTCTTTATAAAGTTCAGTGGGAATCCCCTCAGGACAAGGAGATTTAATGTCTGACTCAATCTCTCCTAGAAAGATCGGCAAGTCAAGTTTAGCTCTTACTGGTTGAGAAATGTTGGTTAAACCACAGGATTCTAAAAATGAATCAATAGTATGGGTATCAGCAAATGAATTATAGCTATTTGTTTATCCACATTTTTAAGTTTAGTATCAAATGCTTTATTGTCATGTGCTATAATAGTTATGGTGACACCTCTGATGTAGGTTTGAATGTATTCCAATGATTGACAATTGAGGTAGGACCTTCTGGATTAAAAGAAAAATAGTCATGTATTGCTGATAACATTTTAGGTTAATTATTGTTGGTGAGGACAACATTAACATTCAAATGCCATCTACTTTGAGAATTCTGAGTGGGATCTAATTATGAACTAAAGAGATGCGCGTAGGATCAAAAATACCAATATTATGAATAGTAGAATCAGAAGTTGAATAGATTAATTGACGCCATGTTAAAAAAGATTTAAGAGTGTAAAAAGCTTTGGGACAAAGCTATTAAGCCAAAGGTGGTTTGTCTAACATGGGGTCACATTTAAATTGCAAATCTCCTCCAATAATTAGAGGAACATTCCCTAATTTGAGCACTTCTGGTGGAAAAGGGACCAATATTTTGAATCATCAGTTGTTGGACCATAATTTTCACTAAAAGATATCAACCATCAATATATTTATTTATTATTTGGAGCTGATGTTTTTTAGCATAGAGATTAGCATTCTGATTTTTGTTTGTTAACAGCGGGTGAAGAAAGTACATTACTGACCCATTTTCTTTCCTATATGATAAAACTGTACCATATATATGAGTTTCTTGGAGTGAACATATATCAGCTTTACGTCGTGCCACATAATCTAAAATGTTATTGCGTTTAACATGGTGTCAAAAACCTTTAACATTAAAAGAAACATTCTGAATTCTGTTAACGTTATCAAGATTCAGAAATGAAAGAACAATAGGCAAGCAGAATGAAGATAATCTGTAAAAGTAAAATGTAGCTCTAGGAATAAATGAAAAGGAAAGAAAAAGACAAACATATAAAAAACATGAATAATGCTACGGAATCTCACACAAATGTAGAGAGTGTGCAGAGGAGACAATGCTCTAATGAGGAAGAGCTTAAAATAAGTTAGCCAAAACAATATAGTAAGAACAAAAGAATCAAGTAGCAGTCTCATTAGAATCCATGGAGAGCAGAGAATGTTGATCCAAAAAGGCACGAAGATCATCAGGACGCTGAAATGATTTGGAGAAACCATCTTTCCAAATTCTCACTGTAGACGGATCAAAAAGGGCATATTTAAGCCCAGAGTTTCTTAATCTTGGTCTAAGTGCTGTAAATACTCTACGGATATTGACTGTTTCCTTGGCGAAGTCTTGGTGGATGAAAATGTTGTTACCAATTAACCAGGAGAGATGGGATATCTCTTGACGTTTTCTGGATCATCACTAAATGATTACGATGTGAAGGAATTCTGTGTGCCTTATCAATTTCATTTTGTTCTGGGAATTTTACATGCAAACGACTAGTAACACGTTCTCAAGATAGCGTCTACAGTCATTCCCTTCCAAGTCTTCTGGTAAATTAATAATGCATACAATTTAATGTCTATTGTGATTTTCAAAATCTAACAAGAGTTTACTCATTAGATCTACTTTTGCAAAAATATATATACATACATAAACTTTCATAAATAGACTTACCATATACTTACAAACATATTTCATTTCTGAAGCAATATTGTCTTTATTGGAGTGAAGCTTGTAATTCTTCCAATATACTGGTTAATGAAGGCAAATTAGCATCCACAATTTTTTACTTGACAGGGGGGGTTGCTTGCTTACATTTAATATTAATGATATGCACATTTTCCCTCCGTAATTAATAAGATACGGCAAAAGGATAAAAAAAGGATGCATAAAAGAATAAGTTAAAGTCACCCCAGTAACAGAAGGTACAGCAGATAAAACCAGCTATCGGAGTGGTCTGGGCCACAGCTGCGCCCTTTCCTGGAAGCAGCTCCACCCTCCTGACAGGAACTTTTACAGTATTACAGAGAGGAGATCCGGGAGCTGACTTTAGGAAAACTCGAAGAACAGCCCCAGCAAAGGAATCAAGTTAAGCGTTGGGCTACACTACTAAAAGCAGGCAAAGAATTTAAGGCTAAACTAACCTGTGAATGAAAAATATTCGTCAAAAATTGTGAGCATCAGGGAAGGGTATCAAGAGGTGGCCATTTTGCTTCTTGTGTGACTTGGTTCATTGGTCAGAAACTTTTAATGATCTAAAACAATCAGTAGTAAAAAATATGCATGCATTAAATCAGATTTAGCTCCAGCTCCCCCTGTGACAGTTCTCCTGTCCAGCTTGCCTGAAGTCTGCTACCCTCTGCTGACTGTCTAACTGCTGCCTTCTGTGCCTCCACTGCTCGTTTCCCGCACTGTTTGACTTTTTGCTTATTTTTCTACCCTCTGTTTTGCCTTTTTCTGGTCTTTTTTCTGCCCTTCACTTGGCCTTTGCTGTTCATGTTCTGCCTTCTGCTTTGCCCTCTTCTGCTCTGTTTCCTTTCCTGCTCATTTTTCTGCCTTCTGTTTTGCTTTTTTATCCTCGTTTTTCTGCTATCTGTTTTGCCTTTTCTGCTCACTCATTTTTGTGCCCTTTGTTTTATCTTTTTCTTCTTGCTTCTTCCCTCTTCCTGCCATTTCCTCAAGACCTGCCTATCGATGGAGGCCTCACACCATATCGCCCAGATACCCCCAGGGGTGACAGTGCCCTGCTCCACAAATGCTGATTGATTTTCATAGCCATAAACTTGTTGTCGCTATTGTTGATGTGCTGCAATAATTCAATTTTGAAACTGATCAAATTGACAAATATGTGTGTCTACTCAAGGCAGCTCCTCGAGGGAGTACTGCTGGGCAGTGATGCAGAGTGGGGGAGAGGCAGGGTAGGGGGTAGTAAAGTCCATATTATGGCCTACCTGAGGTAAGTATACAAATAAATAAGTAAAACCAATTTCGTTGTGCGCGCTGCATCGCCAAATGAGATGCAGCACCCGCAATGAAATTTGCGAGGATCAACATCTTAGCTTTTTAAAATTTTCAGCTCTTGAAATGTTCTGTGCCCTGAAGAGAAACCTCAAAAAAATGTGATAGGGTTTGAAACGTGTCAACAGCTTCTTGTTTTGGCCAAATAGGTGTTCAAATTTATGTGCTACCACTGTGGCTCACAATGAAGTAGGGTCACTATTTGACCTCTACCCCTGCTAATACTTCTAACAAATATTTTCCAGTGAGATAGCAGTCAGGGGTACCATAATATTATTGAAGTTTTGAAATGATACAGAGCCTGAGCCAAAAAAACCTGCTTATATGTTGTTTCGGTCTTATGTTGAATATGTAATATGTGATGTGATCTGTACGTTATTTACATTGATGTCGCTGTTGTGAATCCTGTGAATAATTACATTTCTTTATATGTATCAAATTTTCTAAAAAACATTCAAAGAAACTTTATTTAAAAATCAAAAAGTGAAAACAAACTAAATGAACACCACTTTGTGGATCATATCAATTGATTTGTGTGATCTTGTTGTGATTGGATGATTGAATGGAAATCAGTATTGGCATTTCTCTTGTTGTTTAGTTTACTTTTAGAAAGTTGGCATTTTCTTGCTTAACCGTTCTCTGCCCCTGCCTGTCCCTAGATAAACGTCTCAGTTGGAATACAGTTGGGCCTTGTGAATTCACTCTAGACAGTCACACACAAAGGTAACTGAGTTGTGCATATCCTGAGGACCCATTCCCAGGCTGATGGGTCTTACTGAGCTAGAGTGGTGGGAGGGTGTGACACTTCCACCAGAGTAGGTCTGTGCCTGTTCCCTCACAAATCAGTCTCTACCACTCTGTAGTGTGTCTGGAGCCAAAGCCAGGAAGGGCAGAGTCTTGTGCACTACAAAGGCTGATATGGGTATACATACTGGACCTCTGACACCATATATTCAGAACACCTCTGGATTCCCGGCATTCTGCTAGGAAGATCTGTTTGTTTTGCTGTCAGGAGGTACTGCCCCTTTGGTGTCCTGGCCTATGACTGCTGCTTTGGTCCTGGGAGTGAAAGAATTGCACTTTGCTTTCACAGAAGTCCATGGCACCTAACACCTACACTGAGAGTCATGGCTTGACTCTCAACACTTCATAAACTCCACACCGCCAGTGCCGCATCACCTCCCCAGTGCCTTGCAATGCCCTGGGCCACAATGTACAAATGACCTACACTGACAGTAAGGAACTAATGCTGCACCAGCCCCATCGATGTCTCACCTCCCCGGTGCCCGCAACATCTTTGTTTTGTCATTGTTTCCAAGTTACTGGAACCGGGGTCTGTATTAGTCCATAGCCGGCCCACTTTCGATCGCGGTCAGCCCCGAACTTTGAGATTTGACACTATGAAGCATATTGTTCTAGCCCCACTTGGAGCTACTGTGTTTCTAAGTGCTATAACTGCATTTCATCCTTGAGAATTCGTATTATGATTTGGGTTTGCTGGATATTTGACGTTTTGGTCTTGTTTTACTCAGATAAATATTGGCTATTTTCATAAACTGGTTTGGAGTACTTTTGTGGTGTTTTCACTGTGTTACTATGTATGTGCACGAATACTTTACACATTTCCTCTGAGGATAAGCCTGACTGCTTGAGCATGTGTTATTCTGAGGGTGTAACTGACTTACCCCGACTAGAGTGAGTCCCTGCATGAACAGTGTGCAAACGACAGCCAACAAGAGAGTTCATTTCTAACAACCACCATATGTAGTCAGCGGTCCTAGAATATCAGCATATAGAAATTGGCTGAATTTTCCTGTTTCAAGACCGAAGTGCATGCAATTGTTTGATGTTTGGTGTGTTCCCTCTCCATCCATCCAATGTTACTCTTTCTGTTTCCTCTGTGGAATTTGAGTAAAATACAGAAGTAACATCATGATCTAATAATAAATGCATTATTCACTAAATTCCCTCATAGTACCGAGTCTGTGGACTGGGGCAAAAACTCAGTAAGAAGACATTTCAAATATTCTAGAGTTGGTTGGATGCCACAGTGAACTGAATACTATTCGCGGATAAATGCAGTATTCTGAATGTTATGGGTTTGATTCCTTTCGAAGCAAACCGTTATTATCAGTACATTGGGTAATAGTAATATCAATTACTTAAAGTTCCAAATATTGTGTAAACACAAAACAAAACGAAAAGATTAAATCTGCCACAATTGTGTTTGACACATTTTTTTTGCTAAAATAAAATGTGTGTGCTTTTTGAGCCAATTTACTCAAATTGTTTCTTTTATATCTCTGCTCAGTGTAAGTCGTGGACAAATGAAAATGTTGGTGCAAAAGCTAATTGATTTTTTTTAAATTCTTATTTAAATATTAATTTCCCTATTCTTCTATTTAAATTTCTCTGCGACCCAATTCATTTGTTATTTTCTGCATTCTTCTGTGTTAAAACACACTCTCCTCTTAGTTTATATTCTGCAAGAAGTATTCAAAACTCAAGGGAGAATTCTGATTTATAATGAGGGTAAATGCAGTGAACTAATTGGTTTCAAAATGAACCTGGTTTATATTTTTAACAAAGACAAGTTAAATGTTGGTGTCCAAGAAAGTCCTTCATGGGTTAACCTTTGTAACGTTAGATGTAAGAAATAAATTGTTCAACATTAGTGTGAGATTTCTTTTTGCCTTGTTACTGCAAAACTAGCATGTTTAATTTGTTGTACAAAGAGAAACCATGCTGCAGGAGAAGTTGCACACATTAATACAGTATCAAGTATAGATGACCACCAAATATTAATTGTGGTTTTAGCTGTTTAACAACTATGGCATTTACAATATAAAGTTGTTTTTGAAAACTGTTTATAAAAGTAAAAGCACTTATTGTCATTATGGATACCAGCTTATGCTCAATTTATCCTTTAGTAAAGGGCTATTTCATTTTTATTTTTTTATTTTTATAAGTGCTTCATGCAACGCTTCTGGCTCTCTACACACGTTAAGCACAGTGATCCTGGTTGCACTTTGATACAATCTGTGAGTCAGAGTTGTTTGAAATTCTAACTAAGTTTTAACTGTCCTTCATGTCTCTACACTTTGCCTGGCTCACGGAGCAGTGAAATGGCCAAGATGCGACTACCAAAAAAGGACCCCCCCTGTTGGACACCTCACTGAAACAAGGTGTTTTTCACAACAATCTTCAATTCAGCCAGGTCGTCCCCATTCTGAAAAAGGCCAACACCAACACGAATAATCTGAACAACTGTTGCCTATTTGCAACACTTCCCTTCTTCAGGAAGATAGTAGAAAGCTCAACATCCAGTCCATTAGGCCCCCTGCATGTTGCAGTCTGAGGTAAAGAAATGGCCCTTCTGAAAGTTGTGACTCTCCCCGTTTCTTACACTCAGGGAACTGATGTCTACTTGTGCTCCTGGACCTTTCAGCTGCCTTCACTGCAATCAACCTCCACCATCTGATTAGTATCCTGAAGGAACGGATAAACTTCAATGAGACAGTCTGAAAATGGGTTTACTCATATTTCTGCAACTGTTCCACATGTGAAAACAGGTAGATCTGTCTCAGATAAAACCAATCCAAAAGAATCAGTCCCACAGGGCTCTATCCACTCTCCAACCCTGTTTAATCAACATCTTGAACTTCTTGGTGAGATTTTAGAAACATCTGTTCTTCTTTACCATCAATATGTGGATGATGCTCAGATCTACCTGAGGATATCGAATATGTGACGTTTTTCTGCATACAAATACCCCGCATACCATCACTCTGCAAAAATGATTCCACAAATACTATCACTCCGCAAATTAACACAACGCAAACTTTTACAACGAATATGCCTTTAATATGCATGCCTTTACAACGCAAAGGCATGCATGTTAAAGGTATACTCATTGTAAAAGTTTTAAAGGTAAGTGAGTACCCTGCAAAAACACTAACATACACTACACAAACACTACCCTACATTACACAAACCCTAGAACAATACCCCCAGTATGACCCTACACTACACAAACACTACACTACTACCCTAAACCCTAAAACACTACCCCCAGCATGACCCTACACTACACAAACACTACAACACTGCCCTAAACCCTAAAACACTACCCCAGCATGACACTACACTACACAAACACTACAACACTACCCTAAACCCTAAAACACTACCCCCAGCATGACCCTACACTACACAAACACTACAGCACTTCCCTAAACCCTAAAACACTACCCCTAGCATGACCCTACACTTCACAAACACTACAACACTACCCTAAACCCTAAAACACTACCCCTGCATGACCCTACACTACACAAACACTACCCTAAACCCTGATACACTACCCCAAGCACGACCCTTCACAACCACCACAACTCTACACTACACTAACACTACACTACACTACAATACACAATCACTACCCCAGCACGACCCCCCCACCCCTAAAAAATTAACCCAAACCCCCTTACCTGTCTCGTTGTCGTGGTTCCACACTCCTCCTGGTTCCATCTTCTTGAAGTCTATTTTTTTTCACAACGCATGTGCATTTACCATACATGCCTTTACAACGTAATTCGTTGTAAAGGCATGCGTGGTAAATGCACATGTTTTGTGAAAAAATGCGGAGTGATGGTATGCGAGGTCAAAGACCTCGCGGAGTAATGGTATGCGGACTGAAAGTCTGCGGAAAAAAAGATTTGGAGTAACCGTGCCATACCGAGGATATCCTCCCCTGAAGGCATCTGTCTTATCTCCTCCACCCTCGACAAGGTTGAAAAATGTATGACCAAACATCACTTAAAAGTCAATCCAACTAAAATGTAGGGCAATATTCGTCATAGTGTCAT
This sequence comes from Lissotriton helveticus, assembly GCF_964261635.1. Taxonomy (NCBI): domain Eukaryota; kingdom Metazoa; phylum Chordata; class Amphibia; order Caudata; family Salamandridae; genus Lissotriton; species Lissotriton helveticus. The sequence goes on from NC_136060.1 coordinate 217,896,644, forward strand.
GCAATGCAACACAACCCAGCAAGAAATCTTGCTGTGCTGCGCTGCATGATAAGGAGAGGGGTGCAATGCGTCATACCTATCAGGATATGGTGCATTCCTACTTTTTACCTCTGCTGGTGCATAAACTGCTGACTAGCGCCAATGCACGCACCATGGTGCAAGGGTGTCTGCATTACATGCAGTATTGTTTGTACACAAAAACCATGCTATAAGGCTTTTTCCTCTTACTTTCTGCAGAACATGTAGAAAGAGGAAAAACATACTAGAAATAGAGATATTTCTCTTCATTAGGCCTCCCATGGGAAGGTGCAACATTCTGATGCTTTAGAAGGTCTACCAGTATTGGCAAATCTGGGAATGCTTAAGAATCCATAGGTGGGTGCGTGGGAACACCCATGCTCCACCCATGGAACGACTTCCTCTGGCAGAGCACTGCAAGTCAGTGACTTCTGCTGATTTGCATTACTCCAGATTTATCAAGCCATAAAGGGTGACGCAAGGTGACCTTGCATGGCTTGGTAAATCTCGAAAAAGGTTTTGCATCACCCTGCGCCCCCTGCCATGGTGCAAATGTGACATAAAACACTTGATAAATATGCCCCTGAATTAGTGCTAATCGCTCCAAAAAACTCCAACCTCCCCAACCAAGAGTGACTGGAGTCCTTCTCTCCACTAAACTGCAAATTGGCAGATATGGAAAATGCCAAATGGATGGGCTTTATCCTTGACCACTGTCTAAATCTCCGGAGTCAAATCTCAATTTTTTTCTGCAAACGTATTTAAAAAAGTATTAGCCACAACACCATCTTCATCATCTTTGTTTCGATCACTTAAATCTTATAAATACACATCACAATATTATTATAAATATAACTGTCATAGTTAAAAATATATTTAGGAATAAATTACAATAAAACACAACAAAAGTTGCATACAAATAAACAATTATTACTAGAACCCTATTTAGCAAAGGTCTTCATTTCAAGGGTGTAGGACGTGGCCCTTTTGCAGGGTTAGCCCTGAACTTTGTTTTGCCTTCCTCCTAGCCTTTTTCCTGTCATGGTGTTGGTGGTTTTAGGACTCTGGGCACTTTAGCACTGGTTAGCAGTGCAAAGTGCATGTGCTCTCTGCCCTCCATATGCTAACATTGGGAACCCCTCCCCTTATGGGATAACTCCTAAGTAAAGCAAAATAAGTATGTCATGTTTGGTATGTGTGGAATGGAAATAATAAATGCTGCACAATGGTGTGCGCAGAATTATTTATACTATTTTGGGAATCCCACTTTTAGAAGTTGGCATTTCTATGTGCTGTGTGCCTGCATGTCTGGCTCTAGAAGTGTCCGGGGCTGGTGATGTGTGGGTGGCTCCAGGGAGGGCGGGGTGATTCAGTGTCAGGCTGAATAGGAGATCTGCAATTGGATTAGTGGGCGGAGATTTCCCCTGTCCCTGAATAGGTCTGTGCCTGCCCTGTAAAATGCTGGCTCTGCCCTGCTGTGGTGTGTCTGATTACCAAGCTCCAGCTCACAAAGGGAGGAGGGAAGCCTGGTAAACAAAGTGCTCTACACTCCCTCAAGACCAGTTGGGAATGATTTCTCTAAAGACCCTCTGAAGCTTCTGCCCCTTTCTAGTAGCAGGGCAGAAGGGTGTATAAATATAGGGGCTGTGACCCCATATGTGTTGTGCTTGTGCTGACTTGGAGGGGACACTCTGCCAGGAGGAACTGCCGCGGTACACTGCGTGCTGGCCCCTTTGCCCAACTTGCCCCTCTACCTTCTGCTGGACCCAGGAAGAGACTCTGCAGGAGTAAAGGCTGCTGCACTGGAAGGATTGCCTCTATGTTGTGCCTGACTGTTCTTAGGAATTCCTGCTCTGCTTAGTGTGCTGTCCCCTGCTGTTGACCTTGCCCATCCTTGCCTCTTCATCATAGAACCCAGCACCTTGTGAGCGCTACAACTTTATTCCAGCTCTGCCTGCTTTCTAGCGCCCCGTGAGCGCGTTGTCCTTACTGCCCAGGAGTTGAGGAGCTGGAGCCTGCAGCGCGAGGCTGCGAGGGAACCCCAGCTTGTGGGATTCCTCCCTGCACTCCTGAAATCAGCTGTAGTCCACCTCGCATTTGTTCCTTTTCGCGAGTTTCGACCCCCACATCTACGCTTCTTTTTGACCCGTGGGTGCCCACCCTGACTTATACTTCAAATTAAGCAGGTACCCACTCGCGTTTTTCAGCTCTTTCGTGGGTGCCCACCCCACATGTTAAAACTTTGGCGGGTGCCCACCCTGCATTTCTGCTTCTCTCACTAGTGGGAGCCCACCCCGCATTTTCAGCGGCGGCCCGACAGAAGAAGACCCGACCTGGAAGCCAGGCAGAGTCTGCCTGCTTGAGGGCGGGGCTGGAACCAGGAAGTTGCCAAGTCCCAAGTCCCAAGTGTGGGCTCCAGTGAATTGGTGGGAGCCCCGCACATGCACCTAAAAAAAGACCGAGGCAACAAAAAGAAGCTGTGGCAGGTGAGCGGGCGGTGCTCCCATGCGTTAGTTAGAGCTTGCTCCCTCAAGAAGCTGTCCAGAAAGGTCCTGGAAGAGCAGGGGACTATTAAGGCACATACCAATGCCTGCCCCCTGCTGGAAGAAGTCTGGTGGCCAGAGGAGTCAGCCCAAGAAGAGTCCCAGTGAGTGGGGGTTCTGGGGAGTATCTAGGGTGCCGGAAGCGGCACCAGAAGTGCCCGTGTGTGGTTGGTGTTACCGCTGCCCCGCCTGACAGTGGGCAGCTGCAACGTTGGCCAGTTTTCTCTTCAGGAGTCCCGGAGTGGGGCTCCCAACTGGGCATTGTCGGGCCAGTACTTTGTGGGACTTATTCTTCTCAGCTACATGTTAGAAACGGACAGCTGCGACGTTGTGGGCAATCCCCCTGAGAGTCCCAGGAGGCTCCATCTTCCACCATTGCTACCAGTGTTTTCTTGCTACACAGCAGTGCCACGGTTGCAGAGGCAGTTTTGGGCAGTTTTGATTTAGTAGCCCCGGAATGGGGCCCCCACATTGCGCAGTACTGCCAGTACTTGTTGGTTTTACCCAGCTGCACCGCAGGAGCGGACAGCTGCAATGTAGGGGGAACTTTTCCTTTCCTTGAGAGACCCAGAGTAGGGGCCCCCAGGCACGCATCAGGAGAATACAGGATATTTGAAAAAGGGCAACGCCCCTAAACCCTATATAACAAACTGATAGATCCATCCCTATTATCACAATAACACTCCATAAAACACTAACTCAAGCATCCAGTTAAGTACAAGGACTCCTTAAATTAATTAATTCACCTGATTACCCATAAGCTACCTGTATGCTTTAACTATCAAAAAGATACCTCGATCAGGGCCACCTTACGGCACCGGACAACAAAATTGCATAAAAACAGTGCTGAGAACAAACCCCTGAGGGAAATACAGTAACCCAGAAGAAACGAGCATTAACAATGGCAAACATGCAACATTTTTCTTAACTAACAAATGAACCAAGGTTTTATCCGATAGGTCTGCAATCGAACCAGCAAGTGCACCACCTTTCAGCTGCCACGTCATTACCCCAAAATGGGTCTAAAGTGCGTAACTCAAACTTACAAATTGCACTATGAACTTTTTGATTGAACTTTTGAAAGAACACAACTGATAACCAGAGGACAGCAGACATCTCCCCTCGATCCAAATCAGAGACCTGCAATGTTCAATCACAAGTTAGGTAGTTTTTCAGTACTATGTACCCTGTATCTAGTTTGGGTGCTGCCACACCAATTTTCTGCCAGAGAGGCACCTGGCCAAATGGAGTCTCTTCAGAAACTATCACAGCGCTTGCAAAGGGATCTGTCTCATGTCACTTTTAATTGCACGACCCTAAACAGTAGCATTCCACATGCACTACACAGCACCCTTTCATAACATGTGGTAAGAGCACATGACTTCCATAGGCTCGAAGACATCAGCCAGGTTGTGTTCCATCCGTTCGTTGATACCGCATGTGGTAGGCACAGATAGACATTCTTGTCCCAAGAGATAACCCCTGAAAAAGTAAAATGCCTTCTCTACTTATACCTATGCAAATTCAGGGTCAAAATCCAGCCCAACAAGGTAGAACCCTACACAGTTGTAATGAATCTGACCCGCTATAAGATCAACCCAATGGCTCCATACCTTTTCACTGTGCCTAGCGATATTCAAACTGAGCTAGACAGGATGTGAAGGACTGGCACAATAGGGGAGGATACTGTTTGGCCCCAAGACTTCCCAAAGACTAGATTCTTGGAGGTAACAAAATCCCCAACTCAATGCACAAACACATAGCATATTCGGGGCAGTCTTCTTTAACAACAAGTAGACCCACGACATGGAGTTCCTGAGTAGGAAAATCAAGATCAATTATATGAAAATAAATGGGTCTGTTAGTATTGGCATCTTTGGCATGGTTTTCCCTGACTTCTTGCTTTTACCTCCTGTATTTTTGATGCTGTGCTAGATTTTGTTTTTGTTGGCTGAGATGCTTTGGACACTTTGCCACTGCTGATCAGTGTCAAAGTGCAGGTGCTCCCTGTGTACATTGTTATTACAATTTGTTCTCCCTGATTGGCATTACCAGTATTTCCTTAGTAAAGTGCAATGAGTGTGCCAGGGCCTGCAAATCAAATGCTACTAGTGGGCCTGCTGTGCATTTAGGAATACCATCAATCTTGAAAGAGTTGACAGAGAAAAACATCTCAACATTATTTCTCTGCACGTCAGTCAATGATTACTGGTAAATTTAGTAAATCAGGCAAACTGTACACTGAATATGCCATGTGTTGCCTTCACAGATCATGATATTGACCCCAAAGGAAGAGAGAACAAGGGATTGTGTATATCATCTAGCGTTAGTCTTCTACATTGATAAACATAGAAACAGTGGCATTAAACGAAACCAAAATATACACATAACATCATCAAACACAAACACATGTACATGCAATATAATTGAACAGATAAAAAAACAAGCATACGTAAACTGATGAATTACATTAAATAATATTTAGACAAATATTTTTTTCAATCACAACACAAAACCTGAAACATTGAATGTGGTTTCCTATACTCTTAGTGTATGAGGGGTTAGCTTATTTTGACCCTCTAGTCAGTAGTCCAAAAGGTACTATTTGGCCCTTTCCTGTAGTGGTCAGAGCCCCTTAATATTTCTGAGTTATGTCATTAATCACATCACCAACATTACATGGATTGATTTGTACTCTTTAAAGTTGACAATGACTCCTGGCCACACCAATGGATACGCTGACGCGTTTTCACTGTTAATGATTGGTCTCCTCCTTACCCCATGATCCAAAAGGGAGACAAACAACATGTTGTGCACTTCCTTAACAAATGAAGAGAACAAGGACCACCTGAACAATTGATTAAACAATTCCTAGGACAGGGTAAGTGTATGTAAAAAAAAAGAACTCCTAGGCAACTGAACAGTTTAACAAAACACAATAAATATATCTATATCGAACGCAACAGATCAAGAAATGCTAAGATATATTTCAAATTTTTTATTTATCAATTCTTAAAAACATCATCATTTTATAATTTTTTTTATTCAAAACATGATTTCTTTTCATGAAATCACATTAAAAATCTAAACGTGGCAATTATTTAGATCTTCGACGCGCGTTTCGGCGTACACGATGCCTTCGTCAGGAGATAGTTACAAATGTATCTTAAAATGATAAAGAATGCATACTCTGTGCCAAAATTCAACATAGTGCTAAAACATTATTAAATAAAATCAATTATCTGTGATTTACAAACTTATTTATAATGAAACATTATATCACCATTTCTATGTATTACATTTGAAATCTGTTACTGTTTTTTAAGTAAACATTGATATCACTATGAGTGCCCCAAATTCAACAACATACTACACCTAATAACACAAGGTTTTTAAATGTAGAAACAAACGAAGTAAGAAAAGAAAATAAAAAGATAAAAATAGAAAGAATTCCTAATATCATTCATGCCTGAATGTTATGCTCTCTCAACCTAAGTAAACTTACTTTTCTTTGTGCAACTGATAGTGTTACATTGGATTATTTTCCTGTACCTCTTTTTCCTTAATTCTGAGGATTAAAATCTGTAATAGTTCATATATCAAGATTAGATGTTGTACCTTTCAAAAGCTATAATACTTTTCTTATAAATAATTCAATATTATCGAATTAAGTGTACTGTCTGATACTCTGGATATCTAGTGATCATTATTGATTGCTAATGATCTTTTTATTAACAAGTATAATGTTCGTATAACAGAATTTTCTATAGTGACGCAAAGTTATCTATAGTGAGATACCAGATGTTCAGTAGTGAATCCAAATATTGATTGGTTAGTTTACAGTAATAGTGAAAACCTTCGTAGACCACACAGCTTCGCTTGTTCCTCCTTATGTAAATCGCTCATCTACAGATATAAACAGACCGAAAGGCACTGGAGTCCGAGGGGACCTCGAGCAGTTTCACAAAGCAGCAGTCCACGGAGCACTCGGTGGGAGGAGGCCGGAGTTCTTTGTAGGAAATAATGCCAGAGGTTTGGGGTACTCGGATCCCAGTGCACTTGTTTTGGAAACGGTTTGGGTCAGGTCAAGGTCAACTAGAAAGGTTTTAAAGGAATTCACTGCCGAGACATTCAGCTCATTCCAGTGTAGCTTAAAGTCTCCAAGGACAATCTGGGTATCTTGATGTCCAGCGTTGGTTGTGATGATTTCCATGATTTGCTCAATGAATGGTAGATTGTCTCCTGGAGGATGGTATATTACATGAATTTTGCATATGGGTTTGCTATTACTTGCAATGTCAAAGCACAAGTATCCGCAGGAGGATAGGACAACGGTCTGTGACTGTTTCCTTAAGACAGTGGTTCCCAAACTGTGCGCGGTGGCTCCCTGGAGCACCGTCACAACTAGCCAGGGGAGCCGTGCACCAGGCACTTTATTGCATTTAATGTTTAAGGGTTTGTTGGCTTCAGCTAAACTAATTAGTCTTAAGTGCATGATGTTGATGATTTGCAAGTGACATGCCTAAAGCTGGAAACATAGGGTCAGATGTAGGTAATCCCATTTTACCGACTCTAAAACACCGAACTTTACTGATTCGATATTTTAGAATTGGAAAAATTGGAAAATGGGATGTAGGTAAAAATTGAAAATCGGTAAAAAATACTGATTCGGTAAAATTCGGATAGTCCGATTCTGTATTTACCGATTCGGTATTTACCAATTCGGTAAATACCGATTTGGTTATTTCCAATTGATTCCTATGGGCTTGGAGGCCCATAGGAATGAATGGGAATTACCGAACTGGTATTTACCGAATCGGTAAATACCAAATCGGTAATACAAAATACACCCAATCGAGCCTGTCAACCAATCAAGAACACTCACCACACCCCACAACAAAGCAACAGAGGAACCAACCAATCAAATGCATCTAACCCACCCCACTACCTGGAAGTGCCCACACCCATGCAGGTGCAGAGCCACTGAACAACATTGAGAGCAGTGACACACTGATGAACAGGCTGCCCAGCGCTGAGTCTGTTAAAAAGAACACCTGGGCTGGGGATCCAGTCCAAGGTGAATGCCATCGGGGTCACAACCAGGGACATTGATGACCTCAAAAAAAGGTGGTATGATCTACGGATCATAACCAAAAAGAAGCTGGCAGCCCAGAAAAAGAAAGCCAGTGTCACAGGTGGAGGCAGGAACCGTGCCCTGCACTAACAGACCTGGAGCTGATGGTGGAGTCCACCCTGTATCCAGAGAGTGTCCATGGGATAGGGGATGCTGACAGCTCAGCCAGAGCTGCAAAGAAACAAGGTAAGCTGCATGGACATCAATCCCCAGCCCCTTCCCTGTCCCCCTTCCCCAATGTGGTTGTGTGTATCACACTCCAGTACAGGTTTTAGGATTTACTTGCAATGCATCATGGGAGACGTAGTCATAGAAACACACATCAATACATACATCACAGAAAACAGCAAGGCATGCCACACACTACAAAAAAGCTATATAAAGAGGGTCTAGGGGAGTATATTTACCGACCCTGACATATCCTCACCCCTAACTCTATACATCAACAACAGAATAGGAAATGCCCGGTCAAAAAGAGAAAGTGTGCCCTCTCTATGTCTCCAAAAAAACAGGAATTATTCAGCCACCAATCGAGTACCACCTGGTTGAGAAAATCCCTATCAGCCCACCCTTCTGGCGGAGCATCATCATGTGGGTTGTTGGTGATAAATCCAAATGGTCCGCCCAACCATCAGATGATGGTGCGGCAATGGTTGTCAAACGATATACTCTTCCCAGGGTGTATCTCAAATTGTGGTGCTGATGGTATCGTGCAGTGCATGTGAGTGAAAATCTAAAATTGACTACTGGGACAAAAAATTAGTTTGATGGGTATTATCCAAGTGTCAAGATTAAAACTGAACACCTAATAGTTTGGAATTATGACTATATCATGGCGTTTGTGCAAGATGGTCAACATGTAACATACTATCCGGCTTTCATCAGGACCATAAGGATGGATTGGCTACTGCAATGTGAGAAATTATAAAGATAAAGTGCTGTTATAGTGATATAGTTATATTCAAATTCATAGAACCATCCTACCAGGTCTTGGAGACCCAATGTAAACTGGTGGATAGGAATGTACTTTCTGTCCGTCTGTACCCCTCTCCGTCAGCCGAGAGGAAGGGGAGGCTGACGGAGAGGGGTACCGACAGACAGAGCGGGGCCTCATTATCCCGAGCGGTTGCCGGGTGAGGTGAGGCACTTCCCCACACAAAGCTGGGGAAAAGAAAGTACATTCCTATCCACCAGTTTACATTGGGGCTCCAAGTTCCTGGTATGATGGTTCTATGAATTTGAATAAAAATCTTCCAAAGTTGTGCAGTTACGCCTTAATCTTAAGAATTCCCCGAATGGGATATTGTCCTTTTGTGATCGGGGATGGTTACTGCGATATTGGAGTAGGCTATTTTTATCTTTTGGTTTTGTGTAGAGTTCTACCTTAAGTTTCCCTTCTAATTCTTGTATTTTGATATCTAAAAAGTTGACACTGCTGTCACTGTAATGGGCTGTGAATCTTAGGTTACTGTCCCCTAAGTTCAGCCATTCCAAGAAGACATTTAGATCCTCACTGGCACCGTTCCAGACAAAAATGATATTGTCAATGAAACGGTGCCAGTGGGTGATGTTTTCAAAAGATAGAAATGGTATGTGCCGTATCCTTAAGGTAAGATCTCTGGGCCTGAACTAATGGACGCAGGAAAAAGTCAGCATACTTGCTGAGTGGTTCCAACAGGGACCCCAAACTGCTCACGATAGGCCGCATCGGTGGATATGATGTGCTCTTGTGGATTTTTGGTAATCCGTAAATTGCTGGAATAATCGGGTTTCTATTGAACAAGAATCTATACTCATCCTCACATATGTAGCACCTCTCCCTACCCTGGTTTAGGAAATTAGAAACATCTTTCTTAAGCCTCTCAATCATCTTAAAGGAAGCTGGGGTGTAGTGGTCTGTGACACTTAATAAGAGCCGCATCCTATTGTCATAGTCTTGACTATTAAAAACTACCACCCCCCCCCCTTATCAGCGGGTTTTATCGTTATCTGCTCGCATTTTTGCAGACTCTTGAGCGATGACCTTTGGCTAAAGGTTAAAATATTAGTCTGTCCCTGGTATGACTCTAGGCAAAGAAAGAAAGTGACCAACTGAATACCAACAAGTGCAGTAAAAAAATACTGTTGAAAGTGACCAAATGAATACTAACAAGGGCATGCGGATGAACACGTGTGTACGTTGAGGAAAATCAACCAAGTGAGTAATGGTGATAGGACAATGGCTCGAAGTCTGAATGAAGGAGTCAGGTGTATCAGAGTGGTGGCGGTAAACGGACCTAAATGAAACTCGGAAGTGAACGGAAGGTTCAGCGTGCACAATCAAATGACAAATTACATTGCTGGAAATTAACACCGCTCGGGGCGAGTAACCGGTATAGCCTTACAAGTTAAAGAAACATGCTGGTTCATGACGATAGTCTTACCAATGAACAGTGTCCAGCTCTCAGTACGGAGTGAAAGTTGAAAAGCTCCTACGCTATAGTATCGCAATGTTTAACAAAGCGCCGCGGTCCGTAGTGTCAGCAACAATGGACTATCACAATTGTGTGCGCTTGTAGAGGATTAACGAAGTAAAAGACGGACTATGTGTGGGGGTAACCAGTGTAGGTGAATCTATGTCAAGGGTAGGGTAAATGGCAGTGTGTTGAATATGTATAGTGAGAAAAAGATAGTAACCCTCGTGTAAATGAAAGCCTGTCTGTTGTATCTGGAGTAAACCAGAGATATGGCAGGACGATATAGGATGTTGTGATGGCGGCGGCCATCTTTGAAAAGGTAGATCGGGGAAACAACAGTGAAAAAAAAGTAAAAAAAGAGTGAAATCAATTATATTGGGCTAATGTAAAGGTACAACCTACAGGAAGTACTGTGTGTATGTGTACCCTCTACCAGCGCACACAATTGTGATAGTCCGTTGTTGATGACACTTACGGACCGGCTATACCGGTTACACGCCCCGAGCGGTGTTAATTTCCAGCATTGTAATTTGTCATTTGATTGTGCACGCCGAACCTTCCGATCACTTCCGAGTTTCTTTTAAGTCCGTTTACCGCCACCATTCCGATACACCCGACCGCTTTGATCAGACTTCGAGCCATTGTCCTATCACCATCACTCACTTGGTTGATTTTCCTCAATGTACACACGTGTTCATCCGCATGCACTTGTTAGTATTCATTTGGTCACTTTCAACAGTATTTTTTTACTGCACTTGTTGGTATTCAGTTGGTCACTTTCAACAGTATTTTTTTACGCTCATTGCACGATTGACATAGACCACGGCATGGTATGTGCATGCTTAACTTCTGCTAATGCCTATTTTCTTATTTACCTTGTTGAAACCATGTGTCTACTTCCTTATCGTTTTACACACATCCATTTTACTTCACTTATAAATGAAATGTATTTCCCCTGATGAAGTGCTGTGGCACGAAATGCATTGGGAATGAACGTGCACAGACTAATTATTTGGATATTATCACGCATCTACTAGAATTACATGGATACTGTTTGTGAACATCCTGAAGCTGTGATGTAACAGTGAATTTGGATAAAAATTAAAAGACATGAACTGTTTGGATTACCCAGATTGACTTATTTGGATTATATTATTTACACAATGGATTACGTTTGTTGAAGACATCTGTCTCATGAAGGAGTGCTGATGAACACACTGGTACAGTTAGCAGTGTCTTTGATTGAACAGTTAGTTACCTAGCAGGTATCCTTCCCCAAAATCTCCAGCAGCAAGACGTGTGTAGATCCCACTTTTCTGGAATATGTAGGAGTCGTGGGTGCTCCCAGGGAGGTTAGCCACAATGTCTGTTATGATGTTGCCAGCGTTGCATACCACCTGCACATTGATTGAGTGTGTTGACTTCCGGTTCCTCTATATGTATTCTGTGGCTGCAGGTGGGCAGATTGGGATGTGGGTGCCATCTATACAGCCTATGACATGAGGGAAGTGTGCCAGTTGATAGAAATCAGTTGTGGTCTTCCCCAGTTCCGCATGTGTGTCACGGAAGCTAATGTAATGATGCATTCTCTTCATCATGGCCTCCAGGAACTTCCTGAAGAAACGGGACAGTTCAGGGACATCCCACCTACCGCTGCAATCACACTCTGGTAACTCCCAGATTCAAGCAGGTGTATGCTACAAAGCACCTGCACATGGGGTGGGATGGCGTGCGCCCTTGGTCTTGGGTGCTCCAGGAGTGGGTGCAGGTCCCTGATCAAGTCCAGGAAGGTGTGGGGGTGAAGCCTGTATGTTTGGGATATCTCTGGCTCAGTGAGTTGGAAAAGCGTAAACTTCTGCCTGTAGACTTGCTCCTCTCTTCTCCAGACCCTCTCTCCTGCTGCCTGTAGCCGTAGCCGCCTTGCAATGACATAGAATGCCGCAATTCTGGTCAAACTGTTGCATTTTGGGTCCATTTTTATATCCTGCACCTGGTTACCATCTGCTTTCACTCCATGGTAAATACCAACTCTTAAATACTGAATTTCATGAAATTCAGTATTTTTGAGGTTTCCTACATCTCAATGGTAATTTTTTACCATTTCTTATTTACCGATTCGGTAAATAAGAATTCGGTAAATTAGAATTTGGTAAATAGTAATTCGGTAAATAAGAATTTGGTAAATTCAGAGTTGGAAAAATACCGACTCGTATTTACAGAATCTGTAAATTTTTGGCTCCTACATCTCAAAAAGCCAATTTCGGTCGGTAATGGCCGAAATTCTGTATTTTCGGCTGTTACCGACCGGTATTTGCCTACCTACATCTGGCCCATAGTGTTTAATTGATGGGATGTCGAGGGAGATGACCTCCAAATTTCACTGGATTCCCACGATCCAACACTCCCAAAGTAAGCAGAAGATGCCTGATTTCTTTTGTGAGACTTGTTGATAGTTTCGTTTTTTTCCAAATGCATTTTACACCAACACAATTTTTCAGGAAAGTAAAGTTTTCCTGTCTCTCAAGCACACTGTTATTAAGTATGTACATGAGTTCTTGAACCATAGGGACATCCAGTACAAATTTGTTCTAGTATTCACACATTTCCACTCAGGCATGATCTCTCCATTAGCACAGAGAAGTAAAACCCCATATATGGTATAATGCCAACATTTGGAAGCAAGAAAGAGGGACGTTTAAAAAAAAAGTCAAAGGAATTTATTTGGCTTGCATTGATGGGCAGCAATTTTAGGGAGGAGAGAGCTGAAATAAAGCTGTATCTAGTTTAAAAAACCACGAGTCACCCTGCTGGGACTAGTGTGCTGGCACACATGACATGGGTAGAAATGGAAGTACATGCAAGTATTCTTTAAGTGCAGAAACACTTTGGCAATGGGACCTACATGCATAGGGGTGCTATCTCGTACTCTAAGTGGGATAAAAAAACAGTTTGAGATGGTTCTCTAAAAAAGGCATGGGCAAAGAAGTGTAACTAGGAATATTTCATTATAGGCGCCGCCTTAGTAACACGAAACACCATATGTAATGATTATAATACATTCAACAGCTTCAACACAGTTATTTTCAGGGAGAAAAATGGAAGTACTCCAGAAGCCAGGCTGACATCCCCCCCTCCCTCCCCCTAAAAGTAACATAGTTGGGAACCGAGGTCAACGGCCAATGGGTCAAGGGAGCCTTGGATCAAAAATGTTTGGGAACCACTCCCTTAGAGATAGTTATGGAAGAGGCAGGCAATCCCACCACCAGATCTGTTAGCTCTGTATATATCTTGGTAGGACCCCCTTTATCCCTCTGTGGTAGCGGTTACAATTACACCATTGAGCTGACTGAGTCCCACCCTACGTATTTGGATGTGGGCTGGCTGAACCACCGTGCACATCAATAGACTGTTTACTGTACCGTAAGAGGTGCACCTCGGCCGAATTGGCGGAATCCTCTGCAGGATAACATTACTCGGTCACTGTCAGGCTGGTGGGTTTGTTCCAAGTCTTCTTACATGTCCCAATTGTGCTGCCATTGTCCTAGCACCGGATTCCTGATGGAATTTATCACTGGTGGAGTGGAGACTGGTAACTACTACTTATTGATGTGTCAGTATACATATATCTAGTTTTTGCTTCTAAAATATATGTGAATAATATGCTATGCCCCTTTTTTACATATTGCTTTGCACACAAACAACACACACCCTATTGAATACACAGGCACAATATCCATAACCACTGCAACAACATAATTTTCTTTTAAGTGTCAATACAGGTGTATTTATTTTACCTTGATGAGTTGTAAATTGAACACTAATGCATTACACAAAAGAAAAAAATGGCATGTAAGAGCAAGTACAATGAACAAATACATGAGACTAGAGCAATTGTCAACACACGAATCAGAGTAAGACAAGTGTAAAATAAGTTTACCATAGATCCCGGCAACAATGGAGTTGAGAAGCCCAGTCCAGTTCAAAAGAGCTTTATTTGAAGCATACTCATAACAGCACAAAACAAACAACAATTGATTAGACACACTTGAACATTTCTTGGCAAGATTATACATAGTCCAAAAAATTAAAAGATTTGATTTAAAAACTAAGTTCTGAGCAAATGGTACAAAATTCATGTCAACGATTTCCTTACATTAAAAGAGTTCATTACAACAACAATGAAAAACCATTTAATATTTAATCAATCACATTCTATAACCAAACTGGGAAGGCTAAATGTATTACTCAAGGCATAATTACCCAGACATTAATTCCAGCCTTATTTCCCACACCCAACCTAGGTATTTGGCTACGGCTATTGCAATAAATGGCAGAGTACTGGTGTGCATAAGCCGTTCAGCTACAGCACTCCTGTTTGTGCCAAGTAGTTTGCACATAGGGGTCAGCCAATATCGCCTAGGAGTGGCATAGGCAGGGGATGCAAAGAACATGTGGGCGACTGTTTCGTTGTGACTCCCACAGACAGGGCAGATGTTATCACTTATGGGAGTCCACCTGGAGGTAAGAGATCTTAAAGGTAATGAACCTGTCCTAAGTTGGAAATATAGTTTTCTATCTCTTGGTTTGGTGATGGTATCCCAGTAAGATTCAAATCGGGGGGTGAGTTTTGTTTTTAAGAAAATCCCAGCCTTTGAAGATAAATCAATGTTACCCCCAACATTATAGGTCACCCATTCCCAGTACTTCTCTTTTAAGATCTTTTTAGAGGGGAAGGAGGCTTCTGTTGGATTCTCCCATAACGTGTTCATACCCAAGCCTACCAAGCTATTTCTAACACCCCTTAACTAGCCAATTTTGTAGAAGCCATCGGATTTTATTACATCAAGAAATCCTGCGGCGTATGATGAGAGTTCAGGTGTTGTCCACAACCTGCGCCAGTATAAGATCAGGCGCAGTTAGTGAACATCCAAAATGGCATTTCTGCCCAAATCATACCTAAGCGGCGTCAGGGGAGTGCTTTGTGGGAGATTAGTAATGCTACAGAGGAACTTATTTTCAGAAAGAGCTAAGGAAGCTGCTTTCTCAAACCCCCAAAGTTCAGCACTAAAGAGCGCGGAGCTAACAGCTTTTGATTCATAAACTTGGAGAACTGGTCTAATTGGTTTTGTTGATGACCTTTTGTGTTCCATGCTTAAGGCTCCAGTGAGTTGTCTGTGTTTTAGTGCAGCTATATCAATATGACAATCCCACTTCAGGTCCTTCTCCAGGTTGATGCCCAAATAGTTGAAAGCCCTAACCAATTCGAGTGGTTGATCATTCCTAAAAAAAATTCTTTAAGACTTCGGTGCGGATTAAAAGCCATACATTTTGTTTTTGCCACATTAACTTCCAGGCCGTGTGCAACACAAAAATCTCCAAAAATTAATAAAGCTCGCTGGAGGCCACCAGGAGTCTTAGACATAATTACTGTGTTATCCGCAAACATTAACAATTGAATTTGTACACCAACTAGGGAAGGGGAATCTGTATTCTCTGGCAACAAACGGTCCACTATTCCATTAATATACAGAGAAAATAGGGTTGGTGCCATGGCACAACTTTGCCGCACCCCTCGCTTACCTGGAAACTGGTTGGTGACCCTACCCTGCCCCCCCCCATCAAATTCAAGCTTGGTTCGCCTCGTGCAGCCTCATTATCAAACTTAGAATCTCATCAAAAAGACCTTGTTCACTCACTGTCACCCATAAGCGGGAACAGGGAACAAGGTCAGAAGCTGCACGTAGGTCAACAAAAGTAGCATAAAGGCTGCCTTTGCCCAAGGTCACTGTCTTCCAATTTAAAAGAATGAAACAAAAGACTTGATCAATGGTGCTAGTGCATTTACGGAAACCGGCTTGGAAGGGGTACAGTATACTGCACTCTCAATCCAATCTAGGATTTTATTCAGGATCATCCTCCCAACTACCTTTTGGATCGCATCTATCAAGCTGAAAGATCTATAGTCCCCTAGCTGAATTGTATCTCCTTTTTTGTATACTGGAATTATTTCAGCCCCTTTCCAGGAGACCGGGATCGGGGCACCCTGGGCCAATGCATTTGCCACCAGCAAAATGTATCTGGCCCATCGTGCTTTATCGTAGAGAAACACGAGCGCGGGGGCGCCATCTGTGTAAAAAACATAATTAAGCTCTTCCATTTGATTCTCTAAGGGGTTACATGCATATTGGGGTCTAAAATAGTTAACCCATCCTTCTTACGAAACATGATTTTGGGAATGATCTGGTTGGCCCCCTCAACCCCATTTGTATTACTCAGGAAAAATTAAGTATTATTCTGCAAGCTAGCATCTTTAAGATCCTGCCATCTGAGCTCATCCCATAGGCGCTTGGCATTATGGATAGCATTTCTAGCTGAACAGACAATATCCAATTCCCCTCCCCTAATAGCATTACCAAGGTCAATTCTAGATCGACTACACTCATTGCTATACCACCGTAGGGGTTTAGAATCAGCTACTTTCTTGGTTCTCATAGGTTTAATAAAATGGGTACTCGTACGCATAAAAAAAACTATCATGTATTTGTGTTACACACCCCAGATCACCACCGGTAACCAGGATTTGTTCAATCTCTAGCATAGTTCTGTCTACGTCTTCGATAATATTTGCCATTACATGTGACCAATTAGGCCGACGCATATCGTTAGTAGGGACAACATCCGTGGCATGGAAATAAACCTCCCCCACCTGTGGTTGCTTCGATATCCACCAGCCATGAGTGATACACAAGGGGTTATGGTCGCTTTCCAGGCGATTCTTAACCACCATATCATTAATTGTGTGCCAAATTTTCATACTACAAAGGATGTAATCAATCCTACTTTTACTGTACCCATTATTAAACGTGTTAGCCCCAAACCTATCCTGCGGCATCCTACCATTAAAGGCCCTAAGTCCCCTTTCATAACAGATAGTATTCTATCCATTTTTTGACGGGGCAAGTTCCAATTTTGGTACTCCCCATTGGCCGTCACCATCATCTGTTAGGTGCCAATCGGGAGTAGCAAGTGGTGCAAAGGTTGAATTTAAATCACCCGTAACAATCACACTACTGTCGTTGAGTAGAGCTCAAGGAGGCTATCCAAAGCCACTATAACTTGGGACTTCCTCCCGGACTACCCTTACATAGACATTGTAATTGTCCAGAAGTCCTAAGAGGCCCAAGTCCAGCCTTAGCACCTGAATATCACTACTCTTGGAAGGCAGTTCTTTGATACTCAGGGCCAGTGCTTGACAAACCCATATGGTAAGGCCTCCCATTGGGCAGCCTTTGGCGCCGTTAATTGCAGGAATGAAATAATGTAAGTAGCCTCCACAAAATTGCGGTTCAAAGAGCCATGTCTCTTGGAAGGTGCAGATATCAAACTCATTTACAAAGGTGAGCCAATCCGGTAATGATAATTTTGAACCCAAATCCGTTCCGTGACATTAGTGAGCCCCTAGTGGGGACATACCCAATGTACAATAGGTCACTGCCTTGCCTTGGTAATTTTAGCCATAGCCTGCCTGTGTAGACCAAAGACAGGAGCATCAGTGACTTTGATTATATTGGGAGACCTCACTTTAGGAATACAGCTAGCAATATCAAAGTTATCGGACTGAGGCCTACCTAAATGTGCAGCCAAAGCCTCATGACTGCAAATACCTGGCCCTTGTAGATATCTCATTTCGGGGGTGTGACTAGGAGTAACACAACTATCCGCTAGGCTCTTTACACTACCAATGCATAGCCCTTGTACTTGTTCGCTAGAGAGTCAATCAATATTTTATATAGTTGGCCATTGGGCAAGAGTTTCCCCTCGCACTAGACAGCAAATACTCCCTCTCCCTTACCTTTGTAGGATAGGTTAAGCTGTTTAGTGAGCAGTGGGGGTCTATTTTGTGCATGTGGGGTGGATAGAGTTTTTCCAGATTTAGCCACCTCACTATAGGAGGTGGTGGCTGTACACTCACCACCCACTTTTTGATTTGCCAAAGGATTTGCCAAGGTACTGCCAGCTTTTAGTGGGAAGGAGATAGTGTCACTTGTTAAAGGGTTTGTCAAGGAACACCCCCCACATTATGCGCAAACCCAACCATGGAAGTTAGATTTACAATCAAAGCCCTCGTAGACTCTATCTCATCCGTAATAAAAATACTAGCTTCACTAGGTCTTGAAGATCTGGTATATAATTTCTACACTTGTTAGTGGATTGAGAATCAAGTGTATGGTTTAGGACAGCATCCATGGCTATTCCTGGTGATTTGAAGGGTTGTTGCATAATGTTCTCGCTGTGCACACTTGCCAAAATAGAGAACCTATTAGTGCAGGGGACTGAAGGCACAGATGTTAGGGATTGACTGCCATCAACTAGTAGTGAGTTGTCAATATTACTAGTTATAGCACTCTCCTTTGTTAAAACCCCCCCACTCTGGACACCACCACCCTTTTGGCCTTTCGGTTTCAGAAGAAACATGGCGGGGATAGCTGGGGAGGTAGGACCCTTACATGAACCTTCCAACCCCAACCCAGCTATATTCTGATGAGCCAAATCCCCTGCTGATTGTGGACTAGGTTCCGAAGTTAAAATTGCCTCACATTCCTCCACAAGGCTATCAAGTTTGATCAAGAACACAACTACTAGGAGCATGCTTGGACATCCTTCTCGCTTTCTTTCCTTTGCTGGGTCAGCTGGCATTCCCAGCCTCAATACCCCCTCCTCTCCCTTACATTGATTTAAGCTTGCCCATTCTGGTTTGCCCCTCCCCGCTAAAAGTGACATTTTAGTAGGCAACAGGCGACAATAGTAGTCCACAGTAAGTATCAAAAAGGTCCTTCAAGCTGGTAATTGCGACATGCACAACGGTAAACAGTACCTTCTTGGTTTTCCAAGCTGGGTCCACACTTCTCTTCAAAGTTCAACAATAAGCTGGTAAACTACAAATATAAGGGGGGTGGCCCTGCCCTGGCTCTTACTGGCACTGACGGGCTCAGTACGGGCCCACCCTTGGCCCGGGAACGCCCATGCGAATCCCACTCTGCGGGAGGCCGGCGCTGATTGAGAGGGCCTCAGGTGCCCTATGATGAGGTCCTTGCACCGTGTCACGCAAGACCTTCTGGATCTTGTAGGCCAATGTGGTGCGGACTGGTGTGGGGTGATGTATCGGTGCCGCTGGCCCCCAGCTGGCACCCAGGAGATGCAAGCAAGGCAGGTAGGTGCTGGGAGAAGCGTCGATAGAGCCGTTGCCCTCATGGCAGATAATGCGGATTCCGGCGCGTCCCGCGCTGCGGGAATCTGGCGCTGCCGGAGTCTGTCACTGATTAAGAGGGCCTCAAGTGCCCTTTGGTGACGCCCTTGCACCGTGTCACGCAAGGCCTTCTGGATCTTATAGGCAATGCGGCGCGGACTGGTGCGGGGCGATGTATCGGTGCCGCTGGCCCCCAGCTGGCAACCAGGAGAAGCAAGCAAGGCAGGTAGGTGCTGGGAGAAGCGTCGATAGAGCCATTCCCCTCACGGCAGGCAATGCGGATTCTGGCGCGTCCCGCGCTGCGGGAGGCCGGCGCTGACTAAGAGGGCCTCAGGTGCCCTCTGGTGACGTCCTTGCACCGCATTATGCGAGGCCTTCTGGATCTGGTAGGCCAATGCGGCGCGGGCTAGTGCGGGGCGATGTATCGGTGCTGCTGGCCTCCAGCTGGCACCAAGGAGAAGCAAGCAAGGCAGGTAGGGGCTGGGAGAAGTGTCGATAGAGCCATTCCCCTCACGGCAGGCAATGTGGATTCCGGCGCGTACGGCGCTGCGGGAGGCGGGTGCTGATTAAGAGGGCCCCAGGTGCCCTCTGGTGACGTCCTTGCACTGCGTCACGCAAGGCCTTCTGGATCTTGTAGGCCAATGCAGCGCGGACTGGTGCGGGGCGATGTATCGGTGCCGCTGGCACCCAGGAGAAGCAAGCAAGGCAGGTAGGTGCGGGGAGAAGCAAAGATAGAGCCATTCCCCTAACGGCAGGCAATGCAAATTCCGGCGCGTCTGGCGAGTCGAGAAGCATCATGGTTAAATAGTAGCAGCAAAGGGGGGACCTGGACAATAGGGTTCAATATGGAAACAGAAGTGGGGCCAGAAAGTAGGAGGTATCCCTGCTAAAGTTTCCTCAATGTAAAGGCACATCGTGATTGGTCACCTTGAAGGTCAACACTGATTTTCTTGGGCTCCCCTTGTTGCTCCAGGCTTGCCCTGACTTCCCTGACTCCCCTGTGTTGGTGAGTCTCCTGAACCTTGCTGGTCCGAAGCGTAACCTTTCTTGACCTTCTTCGTGGGTTGCCACTGCCAAGGCTTGTTGGTGCTCCTGCCGGACACCGACCACTCCGCTCTCGACATCCTTTATAGGACAGCTTATATACGGCTCCTGGTTGTCCTCAACGTCTCCTGGTACTGGTGGCTGTAGAGTCAAGAACCCCTCCAACGCACCTGAAGCACCCAACATCGGTGGGCATTTGTCTACCGAGCCGCTGGTCACTCCTGAGTGACCGAGACTTTGTCCCCTCTGCTTTCAGGTACTTTTCATCCAGAATCCAGTTTTGGAATCCAACAGACACTTTTCTTCTTCCCAGCAGTGGCTCTACATCGAAGTCCTCCATAGCGATACACAGAGGTTTGCGACTCAACTTCAGACTTATACACCCGGCTTCCCTGGGATAGGTAAACCTAGTACTACGGTATCCATGGGTGGGGTGGCTCTCGAACCTCCTAACTTCCATGGGGTTTCTTTGTAGTCCGCTTAGAAGGTCCTTAAACTTTAAAACTGCAACCATGACTTTCGAATAGAATTGTACAGCACACGCGGTCATGTTCCCACACTGCACCCGAACTCCATGGGACCCCAACTTACTCACCTTGGGTGGTTCTTTGGGGTCACAAAGATTCTACATCCTCTAGACTAAGTCTTGACTCGAGTAGTGGTTCTTATATATATATGGTTTGGTTTGGCCCCGGAGCCCACTGTGTACTCGTGCTATTTACGATTGTTTCTGTGCTACAGTATTGCGTGCTTTGTGAATACCTTCATGTAGAAGATATTGTGTCGTACTTGAAGTGTGTTATATTAATAAATAAATATTTCTATAACTACTGTGTGGATGACTGTACGGTAGTGGCTGGGTAATTGGATGAGTGCATGGTTAGTCCCTGAGTGAAGGGTGAGCGTAAGGGAACTGCCTGAGTGAATGGATGAGTGCATGGGTAGTACCTGGCTGAATGGATGACTATCATAGTAGTGCATGAGTGAATGAAAGAGTACATGGGTAGTGCCTGGATGGTTCCATGGGTGTATAGATAGTGCCTGGGTCATTGGATGAGTGCATGGGTAGCGTGTGAGTGAATGTATGACTCATGAGTAGTGCCTGAGTGAATTGATGAGTGTACGGGTATAGACTGCATAATTTGGTGAGTACATTAGTAGCGCATCACTGAATGGAAGAGGGCATGGGTGTGTCAGAGTGAAGGGATTAGTGCATGAGTACTGCCTAAGTGATTGGGTGAGTGCAATGGTAGTACATGAGTGAACGGATGACTGCATGGGTACTGTCTGCGAGATTACATCAGTGCATTAGTACTACTTGAGTGAATGGGTGAGTGCATAGGTAGTGATTGAGTGAATGGATTAGTCCATGAGTAGTGCCTTAGAGAGTTGATGTGTACAGGGGTAGTGCCTGATTGAATATATGAGTGCATGAGTAGTTCCTGGGTGATTGCATGAGCTCATGGGTAGTTCCTGACAGATTGTATGGGTACATGGGTAGTGCTTTGATGATTGGATAACTGCATGAGTGGTGCTGGTGTGATACTATTCATGCATTGGTAGTGTTTGTGCGATTGGATGAGTGTATGGGTAGTATCTGGGCGAATGGATGAGTGCATGGTTAGTGCCGGATATTGTAGATTGTATAGTTCTTAAGTTAGGCACATTAGCTCCAAGATATATGTTAAACTTCATGTTAAAATGCAAACATGCATCAGACATGGAAGCTGTCAAATTTTCAAATGTAACAAAAGGCACTTTCAGCTTCGAGCATAGATATCACTATGTATGTCCTACTTCAAGTATACCTTTGTGGAGAGTAATATGGGCTAGGATAAAGTTAAATAAAATTTTCAACATGTTTTTCTATACTAGTTTGTTTAAGCAGACGTAGTTTGCAATAGAAGGTCTAATTCAAAATAAATGGCCAACTATTATTATTCCACTTTTATTGGTATCGGCATTTTCTCAGAAAGTGACTGTGTTACTGCTTCCCAGGTGTAGGATAACAGTTGTTAAGTAGTAGATGAGGAGTGTAAGACACAAATGACATATTCAAAAATCTTAAACTATTGCCCAGTTTATAAAGAAAATTATATTATATATTCTTACCTTTGAAGAAATTTAGATACATCATTCAGTTAACCCGTTTGTAGAGTAGTATTGTCCTAAACAGTACTAAAGCTGTTTTCAATGTTGAACAGTGCCTACTATTAAGAAGAAAAAGAAATCTATTATATAACCATATTACATTATAAAAATTATAAAAATACATTTATCGCAACATAACATTATTTTATAATTATATAACATTTTCAGTTTTGCTTTCTTTAGTGTTCTCAGATTGCACATAACTTTACCATACACAGTGATTTGAGTGTAGTATCGCCATTGAACAGAGGGGGAAAAAACATTCAAATGGATCGTGCAAAAAAATAAATCAGCATAGTACATCATTATCAATATGTGTAACTATGAGTTTTCCTAACTATATTTTGTTTACCAGTTATTTTATCTACATTAACTCTATTATTTATCACAAATAGATCATAAGAAATGTACCATTTAATTTAACACCTGGTACAGTGTGGTCAAAAAATATATGTACTACTTGCTTTTTAAAGACATTTTTCAAAATGGTATATCTATTAGGAAAAATAATACTCAAAACACTAATTATAAATACTAATAAATTGTAGTAATTTCTGTTTCCTGTTGACATCGCCCCCAATAGGCTGAATAATGTCTCAAAACTTTGGCTGGAGAAATTACATATACGAATTTGCTAATTGAGAAGGCAGTTAGGTTTCAATTGCAGGTGGGCATCATTGCAATGTGTCCATCCATTGTTACACTTTAAATGAACAGTATTGTGTCCAGATGTTGCAGTAGGGCCTTCATAAAAAATAATAGCCACTGTTGTATAAGTTCTTCCTGAAATAGATATTTGATTTCTTTTACAATTTGTAATTTTTGCTTACAATTTTCTTCCATTTATAACATTAAAATTTGATATTTTCCAATTTGTTCTATATGTAATGTAGACAACATCTCTGATCTAAAATGTGAACATGTAATATCCTTAGTTGCTGTTTTAATCAATTTGTTAAAAGGCTCTGATTTGCAGTCTGGTTTTGTTAAGTATACGAATCGTTCTCTATGTTTTTGATTGTTAGAACTAAATGAACAATCTTTACACTTAAAGTCTCATTTATAACTTATTCCTTCATCCTCCATAACTCAAAGCTTGAACATTAAAAGTTCTTTTGTATCTTGTTGTATGCCAGAAGCAGTATGTATTTTAGTTCTGTCAGGTACCAACTGTTGAAATAAATGAAGTAGTACAGAACAAAATCATTTTTCACAGTTTTTCATGATTTGATGGTGGAAACATGGTAAATGAAACATTACATTCAGAATCACATTAGCATTATAGTTGCTACCTGAACTGTTTTCTAACTGACTGGTATCCTACAATGTCATCATCACTTTCCATGTTTTTTTCTTTACATCTTCAACTGTCTCTTCAATGCTTTTCTTATCTTGAACTTCAGTTGAATGTTTGATATATTTCCATTTTGGACACACTATACGTTTCTCATATATTGGATATTCATCTAAATGAGGAGCATAAAGTATTTTTAAACAATTGGACTCCCTTACACAATTTGCATCAGAACTAACTTCTTCTCATCAAAATCTATCAAATACAAACAGGACAATGCTCTTACTCAAGACAATGCAATATATTCCATTCCCTCTTTAAACACAGTACTTCCAATATTTACAAAAGCCCTGTCGATAGTTAAACCTTGAGATTTGTAAATAGCTACTGCATATGCTAGGGACAGAGGAAACTGTTGTCTTCGAACATCCACGTCCTTTACAAGCAAAAAACGTACAACACAGAGCCCAATCTGTCCTATTTAATTTATCTGGGCAAATTTTATAATCAAAAATTCAATTCCATCTCTATTTTTAATTTTTTTAAATTTTTTTTTTATTCCTCATATACCAATAATGGGTATTCTGGATAGGGTATCTCCTCCTCTCGCCATTGCGATGTACCGGCCCCCAGGGTTAAATTCAAGGAATTCAATCCAAAAATAGAAGAGAAAAGAGAATCCCCCTCCAGGCTGGACTGTTTGCTATGTCCACTCCATACCCTTTAATCTGGAAGACCCTTGGTTGGGTAGGAGATAAAGCACCGACAGTACCCGGGTAAAATCATAGGAATCTTCTCATCTGTTCCGCCAAGCCACCAAGGCCGCCCAGATCTTAACAAGGCTTGAGCCATCACAGGCAATATCAGATTCACTGACATATATGATATAACTTAGACAATCAGCAAAGGTGGGAGCCTTCTCTGATTTCCAGGATTTACATATTTCCCGTCTAGCCAATACCATTATATAAAATAAGAATTTGGTCCTCATCTTATTAAGCTGGTACTCTTCCCCTAGCCCAAAAAGGATGATCATGGGTGTAATGGCTATATGAGTACCCAAAACTTCTGTTATAAATTCTTCGATTTTAGCCCAGAAAGGCGATAGTCTTGGGCACTCAACAAACATATGCACATCGTCCGCAGTAGAAGCCTTACAGCGTGGGCAGCAGTGTTCAAGGTTCGTAAACTTAACCAGTTTCTTAGGGGATATATACGCTCTGTACAGGGTGAACAGATGATTTCGTTTTAAGGGGGCTGATTTCACGACTGTATGTGGTAGTTTAAAAGAATCTCCCCATAAACCTCGTAATTTATCGCCCTGCAAAGCTGTTGCTTCTCCCCATAGTTTATTAAGTTCAAGTTCTGTGACCTCATCCTTCTCATTTAAAGTCTCATACCAGAAGGAGATCTCTTTTTTCCAGCTCCCTTTTTTCTTTACCAGATCAAACTTAGGATTAGCTGTTAGACCCCAAGCTATAGTACTCCACCAGCTAGATAACTGATACAATTTGAACCTGGTAAGAGTTCCGTTTGTCAGACGGGAGAGTGAATCCCACCCCAGTAACTCTGAGTCATCGAGGAGATCCTTCCACTGTTCTGAGGGGGAGTGATAATTGATCCCTGAGACATTCGGGTGTTCCCGGAGAGTCCCATATAGGGGCCAGAGGTGTATAATAGGGGATATCTAGTTTTTTTCTCAGAAACACCCAACTTCTCAGGGCCGTTCCCAATATCTTTAGTCTGACCTTCTTGTAGAATTTTGGATCTCCAAACTTAAATAGGAAGGATTCATGCCCTAGGGGGATGCTATGTAATAGCGCCTGAAATAGCCGACCCAAGCAAGATGTATCAGCTTTGTCGGCCATTAGTCTAAAAATTTTAAAGTGAAAAGCATGGCAATAATGCAGGATGTCAGGCATAGCAAGTCCACCTGTCTTCAGCTTTCTTCTCAATTTTTTCATGGAAATTCTGGGCGATTTAGTGTTCCAGATGAAAGATCCTATTCGTCCCTGCAATTTGGCAATATCCTTGTGGTTAAATGACAAAGGTATCAAGTTAAAAAGGAATGTGATCTTTGGCAAAATAACCATTTTAATTAGGTTTACCCTCCCGAAAATGTTCAATGGCAGTCCCGACCATCGATGTAAAAGTACACTTATATCTTTGTAAACTCTGTCCAAGTTGACTTTGGAAATCTCGGAGATGTTCTGTAGCAAATGTACACCTAGATATCTCATCCGAAGCTTTGTTCCAGGCAATTGAACCACCGGATTCCATTGCATGACCTCGGTTTTCTCTTTGTTGATTCTGTACCCTGAAGCCTCACCAAAAGCTTCCGCATGATGAAATAATCGCGGAATTGATATTTCAGGATTGCATGTAAACCATAAAAGATCGTCCGCGTATAAGGCAAGTTTTAAATCTAGTTCATTCATACGGAAAGGCTTGATTAGAGTACCCAATCTTAACTGGATAGCCAGGGGCTCTAAATATAGATTGAACAATAAGGGAGAGAGGGGGCATCCCTGTCTGGTGCCGCGAATTATTTGAACCCAGTCTGTAAGTGAGTTGTTTACAAGAAATTAGGCTCTGGGGTGTAGATACAATGATTTAACAGATGCTATAAAGTTGGCTGGAATACCAAGCTTTGACAGAACTTCCCACAAGTACAACCAACTAACCTGATCAAAGGCCTTGGCGGCATCAATTGCTACGATAGTTAATGGAGATTTTTCCTCTGTGGCATAATCAATGGCAGCAATTGCCTGGAAGGTCAGCTTGTTCAGCTGTCTACCAGGCATGAACCCCCTCTGATCCTCATGGACCACAGACTTAATTACTTTGGCCAGTCTCCCTGCCAACACGCTCGCAAAGATTTTGTAATCTATATTTAGCAGCGAGATCGGCCTATAAGACTCGGCATTAGTAGGGTCCTTATTTGCTTTCAAAACGAACGTAACAGTGGCCTCTAACCAGGACGGGGGAATGGGCTCTCCTACTAGATGTATTTTGTCAAATAAAGACGTAAGAATAGGAACCAATATATCAGACCCCATTTGGTATACTTCTACCGGGAGCCCATCTGGGCCAGCTTGCTTTTCCCCTGGCCATTCTTTTTAATTGATCGTGAACTTCCCCCTCCTTGATCAAAGAACTCAAAAACAGGCTATCTGTCTCAGTCAGATGTGGAAGGCATACCCCCTCTAACCAATGGACTGCACCTTCAGTTAAGATTTGGTCGTTATTCCCCATATATAGATCTTGCATATACGTTTTAATTTCTCCCAAAATCTCGTCATTGTCAAATGAGATGTCTCCAGATCTCTGTATCCTTAATTTACTTATCTGGTTCCTAGTACGATCGGATCTAGCCTTCCAAGCTAATATTCGACCACATTTCTCCCCATATGAAAAGTTCTGCAGTTTACTTGCATCCCACTTTTCTTTGATCATTTTATCCAGATTAGCCTGATATTTAATTTTTAAGCTCTCCAGCTCCTTCTGTATGGGGATTAAATTAATCTGCTGTTCAAGGGAGGCTATCTGTAATTCTTGTTCTTTTTGCTTTATTTTAACTGCAGATTCATCTTCAGCCTTTTTCCTGATTTTATTCCTCCGTATCATTATGAATGCAAGTGTCCCCCTTAGAAAACACTTGAATGCTTCTCATATTATTTGTTCTGATGCGGTGGCTTTATTTAGCTCAAAATACTCTGCCATCTGTTTCAGTAGATCCTGTTTTAACTCTTCCTGTAATAATAGGGATCTATCTAGAGTCCACCGCCTAATTTGAGGGCTTTGTGAAAATGTAACTGTTATTTCTACCAGGGAGTGATCAGATAGGATTGTTGGAATATAAGAGGTAGACACAATCTCAGGAAGAAGACTTTGGTCCATGAGGAAGAAGTCGATCCGTGAATGATGTTTATGTCTGTGGCTATAAAATGAATAGTCTCTGATGTTCTGATTCTTGACCCTCCAGACGTCTAATAAATTGAAATCCCTCATCATATTTCTAAGCTCTCTTTTAGATCTACATAGGGAGGGCGAGGCGGCTTTAGAAGTACGATCCAACCTCGGGTCAAGTACAAGGTTAAAATCACCTCCTAAGATGATGGGGGCATTTAATTCAAGAAAGCTCGTTTTTAAGCTA
Source organism: Lissotriton helveticus (assembly GCF_964261635.1). Lineage (NCBI taxonomy): Eukaryota > Metazoa > Chordata > Amphibia > Caudata > Salamandridae > Lissotriton > Lissotriton helveticus. Next base: position 217,924,687 of record NC_136060.1, read on the forward strand.
ATCAGAGCCTCCGGAGAATCCTGGTTTGGTCCATAATATATTGCGCATGTCAGCTTAGCCTTACCTATAGCTAGAGATGCAGTCTGCCATCTACCTGTATGATCAGTTTCGTACTTCTCTACTCTTATCCCACTGTTGATTCTGATGATTATCGCCCCCCCTCTGGTGTTACCACTCTGATAAGAGCAGAGGAGGTCCTGTATCCACTTTTGATCTTTAAAAGCTACTTTACATTCCTGCAGTTCAAGGTGTGTTTCTTCTAAGAGAAGAATGTGGGCACCAGATTTGTTTAAGAATTCGCAGATTCTGCCAAGTTTCCTACTCTCCCTCAATCCGTTAACATTCCAATTTATTACTTTTATTCTATTCTCCATTTTCCCAGATTTTCACTGTTAACAGGGTACCCGGTTCTAGTGTTAGCTCCAGTATCCTTACAATAAGAAATTGAGCCATGCCTATCTCATCTTTTCTAAATATATGAGGAATTTTTTTTTCTTTTTTCATCACCTCCCCCTCCTCCCACCCTCCTCCCCCCATCCTCCTCCCCCCATGAGGAACACCCCTTTATTACCTTTGGCGATTGTATCGCCATTTGGGGCCTATCCCCCTGAACCGGATTCTGGTCCCAGTTGTGACACCTTTATAGAGTGAAGTAACTAACGCCTAACTATTTCTCTTTTTTTTTTATTGTGCAAGTTAAGTGGAAATTATTATTTTCTATATTTTCTTTTCTCACGTGTATGTATGCATATATATACACATATACACACATATACACACATAAACACACATACATACATACATATATACACACACACATACACATATTTTTTTATTTTTTTATTTTTTATTTTTTTTCCTTTTCCCCAGCTTTTTCACCCGCGGTTCCCTTTTTTTATATATTTTTTTTATTATATATATATATATATTTTTCTTTTTTTTTCCCTTTCCCCCTAGTGCCCCTCTCTTTTGTTTTGAACCCATATACTGTATGCTCTATGCTCCATACCCCTATATGTCTTATAGGCCTTATAGCCCATTCAATTAATCTCTAATATGATTTTGTCATCAGTATTCTGTGATGCCTGCTCATCTCTTGAGACTAAGTTTTATTGTATAGCTGTCTCTGAGCTTCTTTCAGACTAATAAGGAAGCTATCTACTTCTTGAGGAGACGTGAAATTGTGTGTCTTATTATTCCATACCACCCTTAGTGAGGCTGGGAACTTCATCATAACCTGTGCACCCAACCCCCTCAATTCCTGCATCCGGGCCCCCAGCTCCCACTGTCTCTGGGCTGTTGCTCTGCCAACATCTGACCGGATTAAATACTTAGATGAGTCAATCTGAAGGGTGGAATCAATGAGGGCCCTACTTAATATTAACTTAATATTATGTTAGGAAATTCACCAAGATTTTACGTGGGGCATTCCTATCAGGATGGCGTCGAAATGGATCTCTATGAGCCCGCTGTATTTCATTCTCAAGATTGATGTCCGGTCTGTCCTTCAGGACTCCTTCTCTCAAAAGCTTACAGATCAGAGTCTTTACGTCTCCATTTTCAGCTCCCGCAGGGACTTTCAGAAATTTCAAATTGTTACGTCTCGCATGAATCTCCATACGTTCCATATCCTGCTGCAAGGTCTGATTCTGGGCTTTTAATTCAGTTATTGTTTTCGAATGTGCTTGCGAGACCCGCTATTTTGAAAATTAACAAAATCAACAACTTTTCCCATTGCTCTATTTACTAATCCTTCTTCTACATTCAGATTATGCCACAAAATTACTAAACAGTTTTTACACACTTGTAAAGCAGTGGTTCCCTAACTTTTTTAACCTGCGGCTCTCTTGACATATTCGGCCATTGGTCGAAGCTCCCCATCATGTCACTTTTTTCGGGTGGGGGATGTAAACCGGACCTCGGCAATACTTACATTTTTCTCCCTCAAATAAATTGGGATGAAGCTGATAAAGGTATTATAATCAATTGTGTAACAAAATAAAAATACAGCAGTCATTTAATAAAAAACTTGAATTGTTCTGAATAGGTTTGCTGTTTGTGGCGCCTGTAGGTTCTAAGTCCTTGTCCTGAGGTGTAGCTCGCCTGCGTGTAACCTGAACCTGGAGTTTCTGATTTACCTAGAGAGAAGTACAGAAAAGACACTCATTGTTAACAGTGCAGGCAGAGTGGTCGATGAGTGGATGAGCAGAGAAGCTACTGCAGCTTTTCAGATTCATAGCAGTTTTGACAAGTACTGTACAATCTCAGAAGTTTGACCAGCACTGTAAGACAATAATTAAGTGCCTGCACTCTTTATTGAAACCCTTGCAAAATCCCTAACTTTAAAACCTTAATTACCCAGAGCTAGTGCATTTGCAACACATACAGCCCAAAATAGCATGCTCCTGCTGGTCAGTATTCCATCCCTAAGTTAAGTAAACGGATTTGGAAGTTGTACCCTCTTGTTATGTACAGTGCTTATACATTACTGAAGTGCTAAATAAAAACAAGTTGTTATGACTCCAATAATAATTATAATGATTGTCATTAATATTTTTAACGGAAAAGGAGTAGAGACGTGGTTTGAAGTGTGGCAACTTGGAACATGTCACTGTGACTCAAGACCACCCAACTTCCTCCCTACAACCTGCAAAGTCTCAGTGACTGCCCTGAAGGTGGTAGCTGTGCGTATAAGAAAACAGTGTCCACTTACAGGAGCGTACAGTTCTCTTTCCTCTGCCATGTTGGGCATGGCTCGGACAATGGCTGCAGCGAGGGACTTCCAGCTTCAATGTGTCTGCAAGCAGCCTTCTCTTTCTTCATGGCATGCTCAGTGCAACACAGAATTTGTTACTACCACAGGAAGAAGCCGACCAACTGCCTGAGAATAGAAAAAAAAGACAGCAAGGGCCTGTCAAAACTTCACACCCTCTACAGCATTCGTTTTGGAAGCACACCGTCTCTGGTGCTTCTCTATGAGTATGCATTTCAGGGCATTTTTTATTCATTAGGGGTTACTCAGGGTCACAAAAGACTCTTAGTTTTTAAACCCTTCACATTCTTCAACTGAAATACCTTTCTCACATTCCAAAGACATGCACAGTGCCCTGGTTAGTTGTAAAGGAGCACCAGGGTACTGCAGCACTCAGTTTGGAAGCCACTGATATAAACACTTATCTAATCCTGTTGTTTTAGATACATATTTTTCCAAAGAATCCAATTTAGCCTGCAGTTTTTTAGTGAGAAGAATTGTTTCCCCCTGGTGATGGATTTTGCCAATAGCTATAATTTACACAATTTGATGTTTTTTCCAATCTAATTAGTTGTTCATTAAATTTAGAGCACTCTTGCAGTGTAGGCATTAGGCAAACTGTGGATTTGTTTTCTACAATCATATTATACATTACTTCTGCTGCTGTTTTTTCCAATGTAAACACGTTCCTTATTAGCCAACTTTCTAAAGCTTGTTTACCATGTTTTGTCACCATACCTATTCTTTTTGTCTTTAAGAATATTTCCATAATCTTCATCACCTGCTTGTCGCTTATTCTTAACAAGTTTTTTATATTCAAATTTTAACCAACTATTTACATCCCCGATACTTTCAAAAAATGTCTTCATGAAGAAGTGTTTTAAAAACAGTTTGTCCTTTAACAGGAATACATTGTATTAGGTCTCCAAATACAATTAAATGTTTTCCTCCTAACAGCACATCGTAGTCTGATTTTAAAATTTGTTACATATAGGTGGAGGCATTATAGGTTGAAAGCTTAGAATTGTCTGGGTCTTATTCAAATTTCATTTCTAGCCAGAAAAGATCCAAAACGCTGTGCCTCTTGAGTAATTTTACCTATGACTTCTACTAGGCTAGTGGAAAAAATGTCGATGTCGTCGGCATACACAGTTAGTTTTAGTTTCTAACCACTAAGAAACACTGACGTTTTGCAATAAATGCCTTTTTTTGTTAAGGCTCAATGTAGAGAGCAAACAATAATGGGGATAGTGGACAGCCCTGCCACGTACCTCTTTGAACAGAAAAATGGGCTGAAGAAAGGCCATTCAGCTTTACTGCTGCTGTCAGGTTGTTATACAGTTTCTGAACCGCCGAGATAAACCTTTGACCAAGGCCAAATGATGACATAGTCGGCCATAGTGATCCCCAAGCAACTTAGTCAAAGGCCTTCTCGGCGTCAAGCATCAACATCCCTATATGCTGAATTAATTGACCGAAGACGTCGAATGCAACAATAGCTTTATTAATATGAGCTGCTTTGTCTCTACCTGGTACAAAACCATGCTGTTGTCTCGAAACTAACTGATGAATGATGGGTGCATCGGCATTGATTAATGATATAGGGCGGTACAAGCTTGTTTCCTCTACTGATTTCCCCTTTTTAGGAAATACTATAGTATTGGTAATATTCCAAGAAGAAGGGACATTTTCCCCTTGAATAATTTTGTTAAACAATGTAGTAAAGACAGGTGCCAAAATAACTTTAACATTTTTATAGAATTCCAACGGGATAGTATCCTCACCAACAGCTTTTCCTGCTGGTAGGGTGCTATTCACTTCCTCAACCTCCCCAAGTTCAATAATGTTTTGCAGAGACTAATAATCCACTCTCCTGTATATAATCCAGGACTGTTTGTTTACTAAAGGATGTTAATTTGCCATATAAATCAGCATAAAATGTCTAAATTGTTTGACTATATCTACTGATCGAATGTAGATTGGACCATCTCCCCCCTGTATTGTTTTAATGCATGATCTGGCCCTTTGGTCAGTGATATGAGTGGCTAACAAACGGCCAAACCTTTCCCCATATTCATATTACTTGGATTTATACGTGTGGTAATTGGCAGCTATTTTATCCATTAACTCCCGATTGAGATTAGATCTTGCTTCTACCAGCTGCCTATATATTGGCTGTTCCACTGTGTCTGTAGAGCAATAGCTCTTGCCTGTTGCTGCTCGAAATCTGATAAGAACTTATGTTCCTGCTCCACCTCCCTGGTAGGCTGAAGATTCTGCATTAAGATATACTGTAATGTGGCCCCTCTTACATAGGCCTTCATACAATCCCATACTACTGCAGTGGACGCAGTGCCTCGATTGTTCGCTAGATATTCTCCTAATGTACCCCCCATAAATTTCACAAAATCTGAATTACTAATTAGATGTCTAGGAAAGGAAGATTCCCTAAATGGTTCTTTATCACCCGTAGAATCTGCACAGTTAGCATCACCGGATTGTGGTCCGATGTAATTTTAGGACAGACCTCTATAGATGCTTTTTCCAACATAGTTCTATTAATAAAAATCATGTTGATTCGGGAATATTGTTTATGCGGGGATGAATAAAATGTGCACCAAGGAATTGTTGGACAAAATCTCCTCCAAGAATAATCCAGTTGATGTATATGGATACATTTTAGGATAGCAGGCCTAGTCGTGCCCATTTCAGCCTGAGTTGCAGTGTTAGTGGTGTCAATCTTCTTATCAATAATACAAAAAAAATCCCCCATAACTATCAACTCGCCAGCCAACTCCAATAGTTATGAGCATAAATGATAACCTTGGGGCAATCAGTATTAGGACCATAAAACACAGATATCGTGGTCTTACATTCAAAAATCAACAATTGAGCAATTGCCCATCTCCTTTTAGAGTCGGCTACTGTACGTAAAACTGTTGCTCTACAATTCTAAGATTTTAATATGGCTACCCCTCGAATAGAAACCGCCTGTGAGGTATAAACTAGTATATCGAAACCAAGCTGTTTTAGCTGTGATCTATCCTTAAATGTTAAATATGTCTCAGTAAGGCCCAATATATGAGGTTTAAATAGGCAAAGCTCCTCCATTAATGTGGCTATTTTATTCCCCCCATGAGAAAATAACAACCTAGGCAATTCACTATTTGCTTGTCAAATATGATAATAGAGAGGAAAATAAAATAATAACATATGAAGTTATTGCTTTTTATTAATTCCATAGAGTTTATATTTAAAGTTTACACATAAAACCACATTAATTAAAAATGGTGTATAGCTCACCAATGAAAAGCTTCTCACAATAATATTGTGCCACTTGTGTTTTTTCATTGAAAACCATTTCTTTGTCTTTTATTTTATTAAATAAATTGTAATCGTATTAACTCATGTTTCTAATTTGTTGATGTTGTAGCTCTTCATTGGTGAGCTATACACCATTTTTAAATAATGTGGTTTTATGTGTAAACTTTATATATAAACTCTACGGAATTAATAAAAAGCAATAACTTCATATGTCATTATTTTATTTTCCTCTCTATTATCATATTTGACAAGCAAATAGTGAATTGCCTAGGTTGTTATTTTCACATGTTATTTCCCTGACCTAGGAATTTTCTGTAATTGGCCAAGCAGGGGGTCCTTGTTATTTCCACTTATTTTATCCCCTCCTCCTTCCCAATCACCCTTCCCTCCTGCCGCTCCATCAGGTCAACCAGGTCGGCCAACAACGGTCAGCTACCATTCTCTGCGTATCACTCACTCTCTCTAAACCCCCCCTGTACCTACAAAAAGGAATCACCCCCTTGCTCTGCTGTTCCTGACTGACAGCGTTAAGAAAGCGCCCCCGCACCTCAGAGCTCCGCCAACCCCATCCCATTCCTCCCCAGTGAATGTGAAAAGTGGCCAAAACATGAAAATAATAAAGGAGAAAAAACAGATGCAGAGAGCGAGCACAGAGGTACTCATCTCCATTGCCCCAGGCATGCCAACTTTACTTAAACAATAATTTTCTAGAATCAGACAGCCATTTAGCTAATGCTTGAAGAAAAAATGGGATTGGCCATCTTTAATCTTCAATTTTAAGACGAGCTGGCTCCTGCAAAAACATTTGTGAGCAAACTGCCTTGAACGGGTCCCTTAGTTGCTGCAGCCTCCAACGTTTGTCCATTGTAAATTTGCACCAGTCAGAGCGCGCAAATATAGAAATACTGTCCAACTTAACAGGAGCAGATGGCCGTGCCTTTAAGTAGATTGCCTAACGCAGGAAAAAGTTGCCCAAAAACACTAATATTGGACGTGGGTAACTTGACGTGACTTGGGTCCCTCGTGGACTTGTCGAGGGACATCTATGCACTATGCACGCACTGGACCTGCATGTCCATATCCCAGTGCGCTATGTCCGGGAATGCTTGATGAAAGAGGCTAACAATATATTCCTGAGGGTCAGAGCCTTCCCTTTCTTCCGGTATGCCAAAGATCCTTAAGTTCTGGCGCCGTTTACGATTCTCCAGATCTTCAATCTTAGCCTGCATGAATGTCATTTGAGATTCCTGTGCTTTGGTTAAGTTCACGGTGTGCAGATTAACCTCTTCCACTGCTGCAACATATTCCTGTAAATCAGTGACCTCAGAGCAAAGCTGAGTGACCTTGGAGGTGACATTAATCAGTACGTGTGTTACCTCTCAACTATCTGTCTTGGCCTGTAGATAGTATTCTTCAGCATCCGCTCTCTGAGTGACTAATGCCTGCAATATTATAGACAATGATTGCTCCTCTCAACCAGCCGGTTGCAGGCCCTTTACAGAGTTTCCCAGTTCTAATGAGGCTAAGGGTGAAGATACTGAACTACAAGCCTGGTCCAAAGATGAAGATGGAACCAGAGATGCTAATGTTATGACCGGTGCTGGAGACCTGGCTGGAGGTAAACCTGGGGGGCTATGAGATCCTCTGTTGAATCTGTCTGCTTTCCCATCTGGATCATCAGGACCTTCGGCATGAATTGATAAAATACGGCAATTGGATGCAGCTACTGAATGTTGAACTTTAACTCCTGCTGCCATTATTATCTTAACCATATTACTGGGATTAGATAGCCTTGAGAGAATAGCCTTAACTACGCCCTTGGAAGCTACCCATTTCTACAAGAGGCTAATCACAGGGCCAGTACCATACTTTGTGCTGTTTACCACAGAGTCCTTAAGTCATCCCAAATCAGCAGTAACTTGAGGTTTAGCGTCACTGCCCCAGCATTTGCCTCCTTTGGTTACTTTAGTGTTTTTGGGCCTTTCGTCTTTGTGCCTTTCCCCTCAGCTCGGGTACTACATTTTAGAGTGTTCTGTTCCCCTGCCTAACCAGTGCAACTAATCGGGCTGGTTCGCTGATTTGTATCCCCTACCTGGTGATCGATCAGTACATTTCCACATATTGCATAAGTTCAGATTCCATAGTATCCAAGTATTGTTCAGTATTTGGGGCGTCGTTGGTCCAGGAGTCCATAGGGCCTAATTTTGATTGTTCCAGTGTCTCAGGTATGCCATTGCTTGAAAAGTTTCTATCCCCTGCATCTGCACTAATAGATCATACTGCAGCTGAGTAGAACGCTCAACAATTTCCTCAGGTTATAAAAGCCGAGTACACACAATGCTGGAGTATCAGAGGGGCTAGTTCCACTGTCACAGTGAGTTTTCCTGCTCACCGTAGTGTCTTTCTCCCTGTTCTCCCTGTTCCCCATACTATTAGCCATATTGGCCTGAACCCTGACAGCCTATTCACTTGCTTTGTAGCCTTCCTGATATTCTAAGACTGAGTTTAAGTTTAAGTTTAAAATTATTTATAGAGCGCACGTCTACCAGCGGTTTCTTGGCGCTAATGCTAACATGGTCCAGGGCTAGAAAGCAAGGGGGGGTGATGGCGTGTTACTCAAGGAACTTCTTGAACAAGAAGGTCTTGAGATGTTTTCGAAATTGGGGGTACAGAGTGATAGAGCGGAGTTCAAGGGGAAGGGAATTCCAGAGGATCGGGGCAAGAGTGGCAAATTTTGAGCCTCCCCACTTCTTTCTCCGGTAGCGTGGGACAGTGAGGAGGGACTGGGAGGACGAGCGGAGTTCCCTAGTGGGAATGTAGGGAGTGATCTCAGAAGAGATAAATGCAGGTGCCACGTCCTGGCGTGCCAAAAAGGTGATAGAGGCGAGCTTAAATTGGACCCTGGCCAGCACAGGGAGCCAATGTAGCGTTTTTAGAAGAGGGGTAGAGTGGTGAAATTTTGGAAGTTTGAAGGCCAGGCGGGCCGCCTGGTTCTGTATCAGTTGTAGGCGGCGCAAGCTGTATGCGGGAATGCCGGCATAAAGGGCGTTGCCGTAGTCCAGGCGGGATACCACCATGGCCAGAATGATAAGTTTGAGAGCGGAAAAAGTAAAGAAACGGGACACCCTGGGTATAGTGCGCAGTGCAAGAAAAGAAGAAGAAACCACAGAGCTAACCTGGGAGTGAAGGGTGAGTTGAGAGTTGAGTTTAATGCCCAGGGTTTTAACAGAGGAAGAGGGTACAGGAGAAGGGCCAAGGGAGGGGGGCCAGAAGAGGGGAGACCAGGGGCTGGATGAACCACCCGTCAGCACCAGTTCGGTCTTGTCGGGGTTGAGTTTAAGGTGATTGTGGTTCATCCAGTCCCTGATGTGGAGCATAACAGATTGAAAGTTTAAGATAGAGGAGGGAGAAGAGGATAGATTGAAAACCAGCTGGAGGTTGTCCGCGTAATTAAAAACGGCAACCTCCATCTGTTGAAGAGAAAAGATAAGCGGGGCAACGTACAGATTGAATAAGAGGGGGGAAAGGGAGGAACCTTGGGGGACCCCGCATTGAACTTTCCGGACGTCCGCTGTGAAGTCACCCAGGCGGACGGCCTGGGTGCGGTCCCTCAGGAAGGAGGAAAGCCAGACCAGAGCGGTACCCTCGATCCCCGCCGCCTTGATACGGGACAGCAGAATGGTGTGATCCACAGTATCAAAGGCGGCAGAGAGGTCGAGGAGCACTAGGGCCTGGCGCTGGTTGGTATCCATACCCTCCCTGAGGTTGTCCAGGACCGAGATGACAACGGACTCCGTAGAGTGTGCGGGGCGGAAGCCGGCCTGGCGGGGGGCAAGAGCCCCATGCATCTCCACGAAGGAGCTCAGGGCGCAGGTGACGTGGCGCTCGAGGACCTTAGCCAAAAATGGCAAGAGGGAGATGGGGCGGAAGTTGGCGGGGACGGTGGGGTCTGCCCCGGGTTTTTTTAGGATAGGCACGATAACCGCAGACTTCAAGGGGTTTGGGACTATGCCCTAGAGGCAAGAGAACTATTAAGGAGGTGAAGGGGGGGGGTCAGGGCAAGTAGAAAATATATGCCGGAGGATGTGAGCAGGGCAGGGGTCAAGCGGAGAGCCAGATTTGACCAAGGAAACTAAAGAGATCAGAGATTCCTTAGTGATGAGGGGGAGGGTGATGAGCTCACCCTTGGGAGGGGGACATTGGGGATCCATGAAGGAGGGAGAAGGGGGAGGGATGTTGGCTTTGATGATCGCAATTTTATGAATAAAGTAGTTATTGAGGGAGTGACAGAGGTCTTCGGACGGGACGGGCTTGAGGGTTGTTCTGTCCGAGAATGCTAGGTTGTGGATGATCGTAAATATCTCTTTGGATTGGTTATCCGCGGCGAGGACTTTGGAGGAGAAGTAAGATGTTTTAGCCTCCATGATGTCTTTTTTATATTGGGCGAGAACGATGGTATACTCCAGTTTTAAAATGCGGCAATAATTTCTCCTCCATGCCCGCTCCGCGCGGCGTACTTTAAGTTTGGTGGCCTTGTTATGTTAATGTTATGTTAAAATGGGACTTTTATAGCGCAACGGCTACTCCAAAGGAGTGTCCCGGCGCTTTGAGCTCCAGACCAAGGAAAAGAGCTGAAAAACATAACACTAAAAGAGCAAGGGCCTATAAGAGGGGACAGATTATCCAGCGAACAGCCAGGTTTTTAAGTCTTTCCTGAAGGCAAGCAGGTTTGCGGTGTTTCGCAAGGACACCGGTAAAGAATTCCATAGCTGAGGAGCAAGGAATCTGAAGGACCGGCCGCCTAGCCGGGCCCTTTTGACGCGTGGCACCCGAGCTAGAGCCAAAGCTTCTGACCTGAGGGATCGTACAGGTCGATAGAAGTCCAGCCTCCTCTGAAGATATTTGGCACCATTGCCGTGCAAGGCCTTATGAGCGAGAGTCATGGCCTTGAACAGTATCCTCTTCCGCACCGGAAGCCAGTGAAGGGATACAAGGAGATTGGAGGCACTGGTGCGGCGGTGAAGGCCGAAAATTGCACGCGCAGCAGCGTTCTGGGTGACCTGCAAGCGCTGGAGGAGGTATTCAGGCAGGCCCAGATAAAGGACATTTGCATAGTCCAATCTGGACCCTATGAGTGCCTGAACAGTGATCCTCCGATGTTCCTCCGAGAGAAGGGGAAAGAACTTGCGTAGCATTTTGAGGATCCCAAAGCATGTTCCCGTAAGAGTGGAAACCTGGGATTTGAGCGAGAGCTCGTTGTCAATTTTAACTCCCAGGTTCTTTGCCCACTTAGAGGAGTGAGCGGGAGGGAACATGTCAGTAGGCCACCATCCCTGCCAATCTGGTTCCGATGGGCATCCGAAGAATAGTATTTCGGATTTGTCCGAGTTGCACTTGAGGCTGTTGTGTGAAAACCAGCTAAAAACAGCCCCAAGGCACTCACGGATCCCTTCTCCATCGAACTCTTCGCTCTTACGACAGGTGAAAAGGAGCTGGGTGTTTGTCAGCATAAGAGACGATCCGGGCCCCATAGGACTCCGCCAGTGTCGCCAGAGGGGTCATAAGGATGTTAAATAGAGTGGGGCTCAATACAGAGCCCTGAGGCACTCCGACTCCCAATGGCGGCATCTCGGCGGACCCGGGAGGGACCCAGACCGTCTGCCGGCGGTTGGCCAGAAAGGAACTAAACCAGTTGAGCACCGTCCCCCCTAGTCCGATGTCATGAAGTCTAGTGAGGAGATCCTCATGGGGGACGGTGTCAAACGCCGCCGACAAGTCTAACATAACTAACATCACCCTGCCTCCCGTGTCCAGCGCCTCCTTAACGATCTCCGATACTTCCAGGAGCGCCGTCTCGGTGCTTAAGTTGGAGCGGAAGCCCGATTGGGATTCATGAAGTAATTCATTAGACTCCAGGAAGTTGGAAAGCACGCTGTGCACGTGTTTCTCCAGGATCTTAGTCAGTGCTGGAAGGAGCGAGATTGGCCTGTAATTGGAAGGCGCCTCTGGGTCAAGATTGGGCTTCTTGATCAGGGGGATGACCATAGCTTGCTTCCAAGCCTGGGGCAGGCAACCCTGACTCAGGGAAAGATTAAGGATAGGATTAGCTGTGGGGTTGATAACGTCTGCCATTTTCGCTAGGAATTTTGCTGGGCACGGATCTAACGGTGAGCCCGATTTAAGGTTCCTCATCAAGGCTAAGGATGTGGCAACCGGAAGGGGAGGAAAGTCTAACAAGGCTGGGCCTGGGGGAGATAATGAGGCTGTCTCAGTCGGCACCGCAGACAGATCGTCTGGAGTTCTCGACGGGAAAGAGTCCTGAATTTGCCTGATTTTGGTGGTAAAGAAGTTGGCAATAGTGTTAGCCCAGGTCTCCACCGGAGCACCCTGAGTAGAGATTGACTGGGGGCTGGTAAATTCACGCACGATTGAGAAAATCTCCTTACAGGAATTAGCTGCGTCTTCAATCCTTTTGGCGAAATAACATTTCTTGCCCTGAAGAACTAGATCATGGTATGACTTCATCATGATTCTATAGCGTTGTTTAGCCTCCGGCTCATACTGGGCTCTCCAAGCCCGCTCAGCAACTTTGCATTGCCTACGGGCGTGGGCTAATTCCTCCGTAAACCAGGGGGCAGAGATCCGTAGGGCAGCGGACCTGGGTGGCTGTAAGGGAGCGAGCTCATTAAGTCTGGCAAGAAGCCAGGATTGCAGGCTCTCCAGATCTTTCTCCAGGTCGCCTTAAGCTCTACGTTAAACCACCGGTTGGCATCCTTCTCGCGCTTGGAGGTGATAAGTTTGAGCAGGGCGACGGAGTCGCAGCCAGAGGAGAGCCAATGGTCGATGGCCTTGAACTGGGAGAGAGTGGAAAGACCCTGCAAGGAGGGAAGGGAGGAGGTGAGAAGGGAGGAGAGATTTTCCGGATTGACTCGGCCCCAAGATCGAACCCAGGTGTTTTTGGGGCGGGGGGGCTTAGCTGGGGGGTGGGTAGGAAGGGAAAATGAGATCAGGTAATGATCAGACCATGAGCAGGGCGAGATGGAGAGAGAATCCACAGGGCAATTCAGGGACCAGATCTGGTCGAGCGTGTGACCTTTGATATGAGTGGGGGAGTGAACGAAAGATGTAAAGTTAAGAGATTGGAGAGTGTCAGAAAACTCCTTAGAAGACGAACATTCAGCAGGGTCAGAGGGCCAGAAGTTGAAGTCGCCAAGAAGTAGGATAGCAGAGTTATTGACTGTAATCGTGGCTAAAACGTCCAAGAAATCAGGGAGAAACCGTATGGGGGATTGAGGGGGACGGTAGGTGAGGAAGCAGGTCAGAGGGGGAGAGGTGGAAGTGGTGCGAATCACCAGATATTCGGAGGTCGCAATACCGGGCAGGGATAGAATTTGAAAGGGGAGATCGGCAAGTGTGATGACTGCCACGCCACCCCCAGCTCTGCCGGTAGGGCGGTCGGCCCTAAGGGCATAGTGAGTGGCCGGTAAGATGGATAATAGGGCGGGGAGGGAGTCATCGCAGAACCAGGTCTCCGTTAGGAAAAGGAGGTCTGGGGCGTGAGTATCCAGCAGGACCGAGAGCTCATGCGCGTGCGCGACCGCAGACCGGGTGTTGAGATAACACGCCGTGAGGGCTTTAGGGGTAGCAGGAGGAACAATGCTGCAAGGTATAGAAGAGGGGCTGACGGTAGGATGGGGGATGTGGGGGGAGGCGGTAAGGGCAAGAGCAAGGGTGCGAATGCGAGAGCATGTGGAGGCAATAAGGGGCCAAGGTCCCTGGAGGCTGCGCAGTTGGTCCGGGGTGTAGGTGATAAGCGGGGCAGAGTGACGCGCCCCTAGCCCCGGACAGCCGCGGACGGGCGCAGACGGGCTTGCCTTAGGCGCGCCTTCGGCGCGCAAACGGCGCTCCCGCTGCGCTCGTCCGCTGCGCTTCCTGTAAATGCACATTTATATAACAGTAAGGGGCGTGGCCTGTAGGGGGCGGCGTCAGCGCGCACGCCTCAGCTGATGGCGGCCGCTCGAGAAATGCCCAACACAAACAGAGCCAACACAGGATAAATCGTAAGTGACACCACACAATGAGCAATTTTTAAAACAGAAGTAGTAGAAGGGCAGCAGTAACACAGCTGCACAGATAGCAGGTTTTTCCTTACCTTCCCAGCCCTCCTGGACTGCTGCACTGAGTACCTCTGCCATCTCAAGACCCGGAATGGAGGTCTCTGACCCACAGGATTAGAGTAAACCAGCTGCTCTGCCAGAATGCAGTAACAGGAGGATTGGTTTTCCGAGCTGGGAACCAGAGCCAGAGCCGACCGCTACATCGACAGGCAGCAGATCCGTGGCCCAGCATCACCGACACAACCACCACCATAACCAGCTTCAGCGTGCTCCTCTATGCAGCCACGTCCTGTCGCTGGGGGGCCATTCCTCCCTCAATCACTGCTGCCAGCACCACCGCCAGTCCCACCTGCAACTTTGGGCCAAAGAAAAGTTCCTAGGATCAGAGGGCAGCGATAGCCGTAACAAAACAACACTGCGCGCCTCGCCCCACAAAGATACAGTCCTGCAGCTGCCCCATTCCGTAACATATACTGTAGGTGTCACTGCTTACTTGCTTATTTCAGGAATATTTTTTAAATTGTTGCCATGAGTATGTTTGTTTAGATGAGGCAGGGGGTGTTATCAATGATTGCCCCGGGGAGTCATGAGGAGTGCTGAGGATGCATCCTCTAGCGCGGAATCAAATACACCATCTTCTTTCTCTTGCTTTTCTCCAACATAAACACCATTGTTTTATCCAATGTCCTCAAGCTCTTAAATATTTTGATAAATAATTTTTGTTTTACCTCAAAAGCTTTATCTGCTACACTTTCAATCTACACGTTTTCTTATGTATTGCTGATTTTTTTTGTATATTGTGTTAAATTCCTTAATACATTTTAAATATTCTGCATTTAAACATTATTCTTCTTATAGCCTTATACTGTTTCTGCCTTCTTGTTGGATGTTCAACATTTTGAAGTTCTTTCAAAATAACAAATCATCTGTTGTTTCTGATTTGTTGTTAAACTTTTCTTTTTCTTTTGTACATTTTCCACAGTTTTCAATCTTTGTAATAGTTTTTTAAGAAACTGTTTAGTTCTTTTCCAGAACATTTTCTTTCCTTTATTATATATCGTGTCACCACATTTCTTCTTTTCACTTTTCTCTAAATAGTACTCTTTTCTTTTTGCACTTTTCAGTTTTTTTTGGCATTTATGACTTTTTTCATTAAGTAAAGTAATTGTCTAAAAAACCAACAACAATTTTAATCGTATGTGATATCAATTAATATTTTCAAATTAATTAGATAATATTATGCTTAATAATCACTAACCAGTTATTTAAATGACATTAGCATTGTCTTCAGCAATAAGTATGTAGGATTTCTAACTATGCACATTAGGAAACCTGTAAATAGTTGAAAGCCTGGCCCAAAAATTGTTTTAAATTTGGTATACCCTTTCATAATCTGCATCTATGAGTTTGTACTTATTATACCACAAAGACTGGTATGAACCTGTGTAATCAAATGCTTACTTACGTCAGTCCTCTCTAGCAAGCACTGTGTTTGTGCTACTAAATTGTGAAATACTTCTAATAATATTTTCTCAGGGGTATGATAAACTGTATACTTTTTAATTTAACATCATCAGCTGTACTGTAGTGTAGTTCCTATATTCCAAATAGGCTCTGCGCATTGGAATAGTATATTCTATAGGTTCGACATAGGACTGAAGTCGACTAGGTCTCTACCGAATATACTAGACTTCATTGTGAGTGCCAGCTAGCTCAGAGATCACTAGAAACTTTCTTGAATACACAAGAAGGGATTAGTGTCTGATAACCACATAAACATGACAACCTTGTTTCCTAAGAATAAGAAATCTATCTCTAGAGTCGCGGAAACAATAGATAGTTATTTCACTCAGTCAATCATGCATGCTTCATTTCACCAGAGGTGCAGAGAAATAGAGAGACGGGCGTTTTCAATAAAAAGTATTTATTGAACAGTCTTCTTTCTCATGCAGAGGAAATGAACTGCTACAATCGTAATACTAGTTGCAAAGTACAATGCGTACAGTACGAAGAGTATTATAAAACAGTACTGTAAAAGCATGATATGGTTTCTAAGCCATAAAATACATAGAATACATACATTAATAAATAAAGACTAAAAAGTACTCACCTGGTGCTTCTAAAATACGCCTACCCCGGTGTACCTAACCTAGGTCTAGTACAAGGGAAGAGGTAAGTGAGGTGTAGCTTAGTTTCAGTATTCTTTTGCCAAGAATCTAATCCAAGAATTCTCTAAGGGTCTAATCAGCTCCTTACCTTGGTTTAGAATGAAGGAGGTCTGGTATCTCTCTCTGAGGACTCGATTTCCCAACAACCGGCAAGGGTAGATTAAAAACACTGGAGCTGGATTTCTCGGCAAGAGAAAAGACAGCGTCTCTCAGTGCGTCTGCTGGAGGGTCGACTTCCTTCGGCACTTGCTGCAGCAGGGCACGTCAGGCAAGTAAATAGTCAAACTGCTCCAAACCACTGTGTGTCTGTTTGGGCAAGTGTGGGCATATTTATAGCTTGAAGGTGCCGGGTTTGAAGTAAGGTTGGACATAATAACGTCATCAAAGACTTAGTTCTTTGAAAACTCCATGAAATCAGTATTCATGCAGGGGGAAGTCCCTGACTGCTGAAGGCGGGTTTTTCCAAGAAATCGTTGTAGATTTTCGGAACAAGTGGAAGTAGCCAAGCCGTATTAGGACTACTTAAGCCATGTCTTAATATGGTTATGATTTCCATGCCTATACAAGGATAGGGTGATTTATACCTATATATGGGCATGAGTCGGGAAAATTTCACTAGGGTCCTAAAACACTATACAACAGTACCATACACATCAAACTAAGGATAATAATGTCTTAAGTCTGCCTTAAGACTGTCTTAAGTCTGTATTAAGTCTTTCTTAAGTCTGTATTAAGTCAAACTTAAGACAAACTTAGGACAGACTTAATACAGACTTAAGACAGACTTAAGACAGACTTAAGACAAAATCCTAACTTTACCACTACTAAATGCCTTCTGTGAATACCAAAAATAGTAAGTTTAGGATTTTGTCTTAAGTTAGTTCTGTGAATCAGGCCCTAAATGTCTGTGCATAACGCTGAATGAATCACTTTCTACTTATTACTGAGGGCATCCAAGTATGAGGTATGTGTGAAGGAAGGACAAAGGACACCGTTATGAAAAGTATATACTTAAGAGATTTATTAGCAGGTACAGAGAGCCGTCCAGACTGGCAGCATCCTAGGCACAAGCAGCAACTGCCACAGAAGGAACACTTGTGGCAAGAAGCACCTGTCAACATTCAAGGTGACATCACACACAAATCTCTGCAGCATCACCACAATGTGTTTTACTGATTTCGGGATCCCTGCCCATCTAAGACATCTGTGTTTTTGGTACTCACACCTGAATTAGGTCTCACAAAATTTGTATAGGGGTATTATAGCCTGTATAACTTTTAAGTTAGGCTGATGAGCTGCACCACACATATCAGACAGTACAGACATAGCTGATACATGGTACAGGTCAGACATTCAAACTTGAGGGACAACGCTTTCACTCTAAAGTCAACTCCTCAGTATCTAGTGCCTACTCCCAATTCACCTATATGCACTAGGGTTGAGATTATTACATCTGGAAAGATACTTTAAACCTCATGTTTCTCTACTAGTTTCCTAAGAGAGAGAAGATTGACAAAATCAGACCTAAGCCAAGATGTAAAGCTGTCTCCTGTCATGCCAGTCTTGTGAATGTTAGCTTCTTTCTAGAGACCCCAATGAATCTGTCAGTCATTTTGTAGAGACAAGATGATACATTAAAACAAACCTATATCAGATAGAGTACCCCTTTTGACACTTGGGGCCAGATGTAGGAAGGCAAATACCGGTCGGTAACGGCCGATTTCGGCCGTTACCGACCGGTATTTGCAGATGGAGATGTAGGGGCCAGAAAAAGTGACAAATCGGTATATTTACCGATTCTGTAAATTTACCGATTCGGTAAAATACCGAATCGGTATATTTACAGAATTGGTAAATCTACATGTAGGTGGAACTGTAATCAGTGCCACAGGCCCTTACCGAATCGTTATTTACCATGGAATACTATTCCATGGTAAACAACGAATTCCTGTGTACATGCACATCTGTGCATGTACATCTGTGCCATGTGGCACACATACATGCCCTAAGGGCATGTATGTGTGTCACATGGCACACATACATGCCCTTAGGGCATCTATGTGTGCCACATGGCACACAAGCCAGAAACAGGGGTGCCACAGAGTGTCAAAGTGACACCCTGTCCCCCTTGCAAATTCGGTATTTTTACCGAATCGGTATTTACCGATTCGGTAATTGACATTGATTCCTATGGGCCTCAAGGCCCATAGGAATCAATGACAATTACCGAATCGGTAAATACCGATTCGGTAATTACAGAATCCTACAGATTCGGTAAAAAATACAGAATTTTTTACTACATCTCATTTACCGAATCTAGAATACCGAATCGGTAAAATTCGGTATTCTAGAGTCGGTAAATGAGAATTACCTACATCTAGCCCCAAATGATTTACAAATGTACGTAGAATAACCTGCACAAATCACATTCTACTCATTACAAAGTCCACTCGTGTACAATTCTGTGTGTTCAAGTCATCTCATTATGCTTGCCTAGCCTAGAGAATAAAAAAGCTTCTCTCCCTATAGAACCCACATTAATGTCACCATGTTTCTATACTCACCAATGATTGTCGGAATACCCTTTAAGGGTGAGATAACCCATGGAAAGTATGGTATAAACAAAATACTACCTCTATTTCACACCATATGCTGTACAAATATGTGTCTAGAAGAAATTGCAGTGATCTGTTTTTAATTACTATATAGAACTGTCAGAGAAGAAACTGTGTGTTAAATTTGTTTCAGAAGCCCTATCTCCCTAACTCATCTTTGCTTGCAAAATGCAATTCTAAAGTAGCTGTGATAATATTTGTCTACAGGAACTATAGACTGAATATTTTCAACACAGCAGCAGCAGTGAGTATCCCATTAGTTTTAAAATGTTTGAAAAGATTGACAAAATGGCGCCAAAGTTATAGGCAAATCAGAAAACGCTTTACCTATGTTATGTTATGTTATGTTATGTTATGTTAGGCTCATTTATTAAACGCACAGATGCTCCAGCGAAGGAGCGTCCTGGCACCCGACAAGGTAGCAACACAACACAACTAGACAGAACAGAGCAGGAAAAATTTAAGGGAACAAGAAGGTTTTTACTGCTCGACGGAAGGAGAGCAGGTCCCTGAGGGCGCGAATCGCCGGGGGAAGGGAATTCCATAACACTGCGGCACGGACTTGAAAAGAACGGCCGCCTGCCCTGCTACGCTTAAAGTGGGGGACGACCGCAAGTTCTAGGTCTGAAGATCTTAAAGTCCGGACCGGAACATAGCAGGACAATAGATTGGAAAGGATCGTAGCAGGGGATCCCTTGAGAATTTTGTAGGCTACACAGAGGGCCTTGAACCAGATCCTTTGTGCAATCGGAAGCCAATGCAGCGTACGCAGGGTGTTGGCAGTAGGGCAAAATCTGGGTAGTCCCACAACAGCTCTCGCTGCGGCATTCTGGATGCGCTGAAGGCGGGTAATTTCCGCTTGATTTAATCCCACTAGGAGGGAACTGGCGTAATCAAGCCTTGAGATCACGGTTGCTTGAATAAAAATTTTTAGCACGGGACGTAGTCCACGCAAAATGCCAAAGCAGCAGGCCGCCGTACGCTTGGTATGGCAGACAAAGGCAAGAGTTGGGTCGAGCCATACCCCAAGGTTTTTTAACTCAGAGACCGGAGTTGGCGTAGGGCCCAGATCCGACGGCCACCACCTGTCTCCCCAGAGTTCTGTTTGTTTGCCAAAGATCATAACCTCCATCTTACTTGCGTTCAGAGACAGTTGGAAGTCATCCAGCTGGCGACCGCCCGAAGTCCTTGCTGGAATCTGGGGGCATCCACGTCCGCATCCCCGCTGATCGTGACCGCTAACTGGGTGTCATCGGCGTATGACACCATGGTCATACCCCACTGCCTGACTACCTCAGCCAGCGGTCTCACGTATAGATTGAATAACGTGGGACTCAGCGAGGAGCCCTGGGGGACCCCCAGATCCAGAGGATGGAATTTGGACTGATAAGGCGGGACGGCCACGCAAAAAGAACGGTTGGCAAGAAAAGAACGGAACCACTGGAGAGCAAGGCCAGTAACACCAGCTTCCCCCAGACGAAGCAGAAGGATAGGGTGGGACACGGTGTCAAAGGCGGCACTCAGATCTAATAGCACCAGCGCCGCCGTTTGACTTGCATCTAGCACGGAGCGTAAATGCTCCACCATGTACAGTAGGGCAGTCTCCATGCTATGCCCAGCCCGAAATCCATTCTGCGTTCTGTCTAAGATGTTTGCCTGAAGAAGATGGTCCGAGAGGACAGAGTTGACATGCGCCTCCGCTACTTTAGCAGGCCACGGAAGAAGTGAGATTGGACGGTAGTTCTCGGGCTTGCCACCGTCCAAAGACGGTTTCTTAAGAATAGGCATGACCACTGCCTGTTTCCACTTCAGTGAAACTACACCAGACTTAAATGACGTGTTGATCAGAGAGCAAACCGGCGAGATACCGTGGGATGCTAGATCTTTAAACAAAGCTGGCCGTAGCGGATCAGCCGGTGACCCTGACTTCACCTGTTGGGCCAGTTTACTGAGGCTTTCTGATGTTAAGCTCGGGAAAGAATGTAGCACATCCGGAACTAAAGGCTTGAGAGGTCTACCGGCAGAAGGTACAACCGAGGGAAAGGCTCTGTAGATGGCATGGACCTTTTCCAAAAAGAAATCCGCCAAGGTTTCACAGTGTGCGGTAGAGCTCTGATGGGTCGCAGCCACCTTTTAAGCGGTCAGATCTTTCAGGGCCTTAAAAATAGTTTTGGAGGGGTTGGTACTGGTGCGAAATTGCAAGGCGTAAAAGGCCTATGGAAACTACGTCCTAACTATAACTACCTACTGTCTACCACCAGTAGGCAATATTTATAAATATAATATATATCTGTCCCACTATATTTGTGACATATTTTGGGAGTTTACACATTGAACACAATATTCATGACATTCAATATTGTTGTTTTCGATATATTGTCATACATCTATTTAAATACAGGGATGTAGTGCCTGATATTTTGTTAACTTTGCTAGCTTTCGTGGCTGGAGCAAAACACCTGTGAATGCTGCTTAGAAGTGTGCGCACTACTTCAGAGTGCACACTTAACTGTATTTCCAGTTGATGAAGTGTGTTCAGAAATGGGCAGATTTAGTCTGAAAATAGATGTGTCTTAGTAATCAAAGTAAAAATGACTGTTGGCAGCCACTGGGGAACTCTATCCCAGACTGAGGACCCTCACTCAATGGTAAGGACGGGGGTCATGAAAGTCTGATGAAACGCTAATGTAAACGCAATATCCTCCAATTCATGGTATGCATTTGTTCCAAGAAAATTACACAATTAGGAACTTAACCTAAATGGTGCAGAGAACAGCAGTAGCATGATCCTCTTAGGTGACACATTTTAAAAACATAAAAGAATGTATTAAATACCAAATGTACAATACTTTAGAGGAATATATTATGGAGAAGATAATATACTGACACAATTTTTTGTCTTCGCCACAAAGAACCTTTACAAATGTCATTGCCATTCAGGGAAAGCTGTGTCAGCAGTACAGTAAGAATGAACTGAACAGTACTACTATACTCTTTCGGCTGACTAGATTATTCATCATGGAAATTATTAGTGCAAACCCAAAAGCAAAAATGTAATTCTACTTGTCATTAGTACCATTCTTCTGTACTCTAATGAATGCAAGCATGAGAGTCCACATTATGTTTAGCTCTTCATCCTGGGGAGGCAAACCAACCACTCAAACTGAATGTTCTCCAAATCATTTAAATCATTAAATGAGGTAAGTGTGATATTTAGGTCATGGCTTGCATTTGTTCATTAATAATTATACAAGATAACTACAACTCAAGTCAAGTTCTGATGGTGCACATTACATCATGCCTAGATAAGCATGACATTTTGAAATCAAACTTTGCTGAATTTTTACTTTTTGTGAAAAATGTCTTTTAAACTCGTGAAACACATTCAAAGTTCTTGTCAATGCAAAATAATTATTTTCAGCAACGTTTCATCGTGTGTGAGGCCATGAGTAGGGTATCTGGGTATGGATTACGATTGAGTCCCTGTCCACATTTGAGGAATTTCCTACATTTTCATGTGTCCTCACAAACATAATACCTCTTCAATTCAAGATAAGATACGATCCACGCATTTTAACACTTTGGGGTCCATCACGAGCTTTACTGCTAAATCGCCGTGGCATCAGTCTAAAACAAACCGCTGAGTCTGCGGTGTTCCACCTGCCCTATTACAATGCATGGAGTGTCATGTAATCACCAGTTACCCTGTGTGTTTGTTGGACAACATAAACTTTGGGTGAGTTGCCTAGACTGAGTCAGGGTCCCCTGCAGGATATGTTGGACTAGAGACCAGCTAGGTCACAGTGCCACCATAAGCCCCCTCAACCTTACCAGAGAGTGAACAGTTTCCGGAAACCACTGACCATGACAACCCTGACCCCTCAAAGATTGTGGAAACAGATCAGAACCTTTCGCTCAGTCACTCATGCTTACTCGAGGTGAACAGCCTTTACAACAAAACTTTTACAACGCACTACCTTTACAACGCAACTTTTACAACGCAAACTATTACAACGCATTGCTCTGGGGGGCGCTCTAGGATAGGGAATAGGTTAATTTACTATCCAATAACCTTCCCTAGTGTCCACGGGGACTGGAGTTGGAATAGTAAATTAAACTAGTCACTATCCAGCACCCCAAAGCACTATGCGTTGTAATGGACTGCGTTGTAATACTTACGTTGTAAAGGCATGCGATGTAAATGTAGCGTTGTAATGTCATACATCCTTACTCAAGGGCGAAGAAATATACTGAATACACAGAATACACAGTAGGATGTTTTTAATATATTTATTGAACCAACGTTATTCTTGCACCAATAGCGTACATAGTGGATCTAATTCTACCATAGTGCCCAAAATGAGCATATATGAAGCATATAAACAAGGCTGTAGTCAGGCATACTCCTACTATGCAAACCCCATTCTAAGCGTACCTACAGTGTGTGTAGGTGAAAAGCCAAAAATCCCATCAAGGGATGATTCAATCCCTTTTCCCTAACGGGAGAGCGTGTAGGAGACCGTCTTGGTCACAAACTGGACACGACTCATGGAGATGTCAGACCGCTACATGGTGAAGTCTCAGCATGCAGGGACCCTCATGTCAGCTGAAGCGCATTCTCTGCGAATCTTTTGGGAGGCTAGTTATTTATAATAGAAAGCAGCCTTGAAATGTGCATATAGATTAGTGATGTTATGGATATGTAGATAGGCCTGTCACCCTGTGGATGAAGATACAACAACATTTGTAGATAGTGAATAGAAGGGCCTTTTACATGCTGTTCAAGGCATTGTGATACTGTTGTGCAAAGCTAGATTTGTAATTAAAGTGGTTTCAGGGAAACCAATCCAACAGTCATGCACTCAAATATGTGCCAAAGGTCACGACAGCAATGTTATTGTGAAAAATAGGACAATGACCCTCCAACTACTGTCTCTGGGCCAACTATCCGCGGAGAACAAGAATCTGCTAGCTCATCTCTTGATATTATCTTACAAACTTTATCTAGCCACCGGCAGGAAGCACAAGAAAATGTTTTGCAGCTTCGAGATGATAATAGCAAACTGCAGAATTCCTTGCAAGAGATTACTCTCAAGATGGGGGGGAACTCACAGGAAATGGAGGAATTACAACACCGGGTGGTTAATATTGAAGAAGGGTCAGCCCGTACAGAAGCCGTTGTGAGCCTACATGATGCCCAGATCACGTCCCTGCAGCTAAAAGTTGAAGACTTAGAAAATCGGCAAAGACGTTTAAATCTGAGACTTTTTGGTATTCCTGAGGGGGCGGAGGGAGCTGATCCTAGGGCATTTGCTGTCAATCTATTCCAGAAAGCATTCCCTGATTTAGTTGACTGGGAATGGGACTCCCAACTTCAGAGAGTACATTGGCTACCATTGGTTCAGAGGAATAAGAAAAGCACATTTCCTCGTTCTTTTCTTATTTATTTGGGGATTTTTTTATTGAGAAAGGCTGTCTCCTTGAAAGCAAGGCCAAATTATCCTGTTATAATTGAAAATTTGTCTCTTTTGTCCGATCTGATCTTAGCAAGGCCACCATGGAATGGCAGTGAAAGGTCCGTAAGCTTATTGACCCGTTTAAATCTCTTGGCGGGCAAGTGTTTTTGCAGGAGCCTGCCCGCCTTAAAGTTATCAAGGGTGGCCATACTTACTTTTTTACCGATAAAAAGGAGACAGAGAGGGTACTTTCTACATTCGCTTAACTTAGAGAAAGGGAAAGTTCAGATTTTCTATTTAATTATTATTTTTATCTCATGCACGTTCATTTCACTTACTTTATTATGATACTTTCTTTCCCTTTTCTCTTCTTCATTATCTACTTCTGGGTAGGGTAGTAGGGTGAGCCTCGCGCTGCTCCCTAGAGTAGCTGCCAATTGAGCGGCAGCAGAACATCGAGGGGTGTTCCCTCCCGAGGGAGGTGAGGGAACGGGGGGGGGGGCGTTTCAGGATGGGAGTTTTCTTTTGAAAAAAGCAACCCCGGGAAGGAGATCTGTTGGACATGGTCGGGATAGGTTTATTCGTTTTATTTTTGCAGAATGATAAGTTATTTGAACTTTTTGAAATGTTACGGCTGAGATGTTTGGCCTGGAATGTTGCAGGTCTTAATAATAAGAATAAAAGATGTCTGGTTCAAGAAGAATTAGCACTGTATGACCCACATTTTGTTTTTTTATCCGAGACCCATATTGCTTATAAGGATAGAAAGCTATTGTGACAAGTCGGCTATGAGGTTATTATCTGCTCATCTTTTAATGCCTCAGTTAGGGGGGTTGCTATCCTTAAAAATAGACGCCTCAGAGTAGAAACCTGCAA
Organism: Lissotriton helveticus; assembly: GCF_964261635.1. NCBI lineage: Eukaryota > Metazoa > Chordata > Amphibia > Caudata > Salamandridae > Lissotriton > Lissotriton helveticus. Next base: position 217,949,995 of record NC_136060.1, read on the forward strand.
AACTGTCTGTGATAAAAGTGGACGATGGGCTATTGTTCAGTTATTAATTGAAAAATGTAAATTTGTCTTTTGTGTTGTTTATGGCCCAAACTCTGACGTCTCTTCTGTTTTTGATCAATTGAACATGGAACTTTTGGAGTGGGAGGGAGAACTTGTCATCATGGGTGATTTTAACTGTATAATGGATTACCAACTAGACACCACCAGGCGCAGTGCTTTTCAACGGATGCTTAGATCCCGCGCCTCCATACTAGAAATTGGACGCATTGATAATATTGGAGATGTTTGGCGCAGTATCCATCCAAATGTGGCGGGTTATACTGAATATTCTGCTCCGCATAAACTCTGTTCCCGCATCGACATGGCCTGGGCTTCTGTTAATGGTGTGAATACTAGCTCTATCAAGCTATGCCCCAGAGTCACCTCAGACCACAATCCTATCTTGCTCCTGTTTAATATAGCACAAATCCATACTGGCCCCAGGATGTTTTCTTTTCCCAGGCATTTATTCACAAATATAGCTTTCATTTCCCAGCTTAAATTACATTTTACAGATTTTATCAAAATGAATCTCAATTCCACTTCATGTATTGTTGTTTGGGATGCTTGCAAAGCTAGTATTCGGGCGTTCACTCAGCAATTTCTTTTCAGACAGAATTCTGAGTGTCGTAAAATGAATAAAACTCTGATTAATAATATTCTTTCGCTCGAACGTCTGCTGGCCGAAGCTCTGCGCTTATTCTCTTCTAATGTTGTGGAATTGGGATTAAAACTAGGACATCTAAAATCTACTTTAAAAACAACTTTTAGGGAAAAAAGTAGTGCAAAATTACACAAATTTCATATCTCCCAATATGAGAGTGGAGATAAAATTGGGAAAATGTTGGCCTATAAAGTCGCGGATGGGAGAGCCAATACCCTGATTAAAACCTTCAGGGGCCCTAATAACATTACACTTGAGCAACCGCTACCGATATTAGAACAGTTTGCAGAGTTCTATAGGAAACTATACACTCCAGAAAACCATCCCACCTAGGCTCATATTCAGGATTATGTGGACTGTAACATCTTAGAAAAACAAGATCTCCCCGGGCTGGATCAGCTGTCCGAATATATTAGTCTGGTAGAGATTCGGAAAGCTATTTTCTCCCTACCATCGGGAAAAGTGGCCGGGGAAGACACTTTACCTTTAGAGGTTTATAAAATTTATATAGATGAGCTATTACCGCTCCTTCATCAAGTCATTTGTTCTCTTGGCTTTCGATTAGTACGCAAATGCCACCAGGGCAGAGTATGCAAATACATTAGTATTGATAGGCCCCTTGCGGCTTTCCTCAGCGGTGGGAAACAGTTGCAGTTCATGCTCAGCAAAGCAACTGAGCAGTGGCCATGGGATGTCCTCAAATACAACACACCTGATGCTCATTGACCAACTAGAAACATCTGCATAGGACACTGTAAAACACACCCCATTTCAGATCATGATCTTTTGCCACGCCACAGCTCCAAAGAAACTGTGAGTTAAATCTGTGACAAAGAAGGCGGGCTATTTTTTATCACTTATCACTCTCCCCATACTTTTCCTGCTCTTTTACCTTTTCTGCTGGGTGTGGATAGTTGTAGTTTTGTTAGTTCCTTCATTTTTTGATAATAGCTATTCCCAAAATTCCAAGGCTTTTAGAGCAAGAGTTGTTAGACATGGTGGATAAAATCATTAGAGTAAATCCACATCTGCTTGGAGCATATGTCCAAATACTACTTTCATTCAGAAAAGCAAAATGTGGGACAGAATAACCTTCAAAGTAAATGCTATAACTACCCTACCATGCACACAGAAGGTAATAAGGAAATGGAGGAACAACAGGAGGATGAAGGTGTGTAACCTGGCCTGCAAGCAATACTTGGAGGCTCAGAGGACTGGCGGTCTTCCTCCCAGCATACCCGTACATGTTTTCTCCTGGGAGGTGAAGGTCTTGGCCATCCTACACACTGAAGGCTTGCATGGAATTCCTGGAGGATCAGAGTTTGGTAAGTGACACTTAAGAAACTTACATGAAACCTAAATCTCTTGTTTGTTCACAAACCAGCTCTTAACAGTGTGAGTTCCATATATTTCCCTATCATCCAATCAGCAAAGTATCAGCATCAGAGATGTGAAATTGTTTGTAGAAAGTTTAGTGTCACATATAATGTTTGTTGCATCAATCTCCACATCATGGCACATGATGGAATGATGTCTGTAATTTTCTTAAATATTTAGGGGCATATGTATGAAGCCCATGTCCCGTTTGCAAACGGGCCGATTCTCAGAATCGGGCCGTTTGCGAACTGGAAAAAGCCTTTTGGGATGTATCATCCCAAAAGGCCCTCGCAAAATAAGGAATCGCAAAATTTGCGATTCCCTATTGTGCAAATGCATTTGATGAATCGCAAAGTGCGATTCCTTAAAGGCAATGTAGAAAGCACCCAAGTTGTGAGATTTCTCCTTAGAAAATCGCAAATTACCACCAACTTCAAGTTGGTGGTAATTTGTGATTTCTTTGAAAAATGCAGTTTTTGGCATTTTTCAAAGTGCCATAAGGTGCGCATACATGCCCTTAGGGCATGTATCTGTGCCACATGTGCACACATACTCATTTCAGGGTTGCAACAGTGTGTCCTTATGACACCCTTGCACCCTTGAAATTGCATTCGGAATTTGCGAGTACCTAATGGGTACTCGCAAATTGCAAATGTCTTCCCATTCATTCCTAAGGGCCTCTAGGCCCATAGGAATGAATGGGAAACCATTCCTTAATTGTGACTTGCAATTTGCGAGTTGCAATTAAGGAATGCCAAAGAATCACTAAATATTTGCAAATTTTTAATTACATCTCGCTTTGCGATTCACAAATAGCCATTCTCAAAAAAACGCTATTTGAGAGTCGCAAAAACAGTATTTGATACATATGCCTCAATATCACCTGATACGTCTTATCTGCCCCAATGTAATAGTATAGGCCATACCAACAGCATATTGTCAACAGGTAAGTCAACCTAACCAGCTAGATAATGTAGACAGGTTTGGTTAAAAATGACTACAACTTCCATGATGCTATATTTCAGTTACCCAAAACAAGAGTAAAATGTGCTTTTGCAGATTGTTGCATATCTCACAAATAGCACCTCATCTTCCATTCTCCTGGAGTGAAGCAAACTACATCCAATGCTCTCCTCAGAGACATGACGCTATAATGTCTTGTATGTAGCCATGGTCTCAGCAATTGAAAAAATTGATGGCATGAGTGACCCCACAACAATTGTGTTTGTCCAACATAGAAAGACATGAACCAAAATCAAAATATTTAACGTGGTAGGTAACCCTTTGAGGCTGTACCGCTCACATGATCACTAGTGACAAAAACAAAAGTTGTGTCATAAACTGTTTTGTGGAAAGCAAGAACGTTCCCCTGGATTTCTGTTACTGACCAGCCACTGCTGTTCTTCACTCACCACTGATTCTGATACACACTCTCACTCATCCTTCAGATTCCGGAATCTTACCCCTTATGTCATTAATCTTTATCCAAACTGAAAAGTAGTGCTAATATATGTTTATTTTTCTTTTGCATAAAAAGTGAAAGGTACTTGCATCAAATAGTCAATTATCTTAATACAATATTCAAAAAGAGTAAATCCTGAACAGTTTACACATTGAAAACACTAATTCATTAAAAAACACTAGTTCTTTAAAAGAGACATGTTTATGTAAAAAAGAGCACATTTCTTTAAAACCACAATATCACAGTAAATTATAAACAGTTCATTGCATCAAAATAACAAGACCCTAAGGCCAACCAACCACCCGATGGTAACCTAAAGTTGTGACCAAACTATTGATCCCAAGCTGATATATAATGTGAGGTAGTTTCGGCAAACAATTTATTCTTATTTTTGTCCTGAAAACAACCCTTCAGCAGTGGATTCTTTACATATGCGTCGACGCGTTTCGGCGGTGTTACTATTTATTGTTCATCCAACTTCTTCAGGACTAGCATTGATATGTACAAGGTCTAATTTTCCAATATTTCAATTCGTTAATCTAAATAAGAGAAAACAAATATCTGACTTATCACCATACATTGAACATTGTACATAGTATTAAATAACATTGGTCCATATTATTCCATTCCCTATAGTCTGTTCAAATGGCTATCATTTCTATAGCTATCATTTCACCTTTAGATAACCATTTCTAGTTTAAAGAAAACATTTTTTCATTGTGAGGTCAAGGTTATTCCTCTTTCAATTTTCTTTATAACAGCTTGATTACCACCATATATTCATGGATGGCTACCTGCATTATAATCAAAAAACGCCTTCACTAACGATTGGGCATGATTCTTCCATTTTATCTATAGTAAAACAGTGTTCTTTATGTCCACAACACTGGCTTACCTTAATGACCACCTGATTATATGTTCCTTTTAATATTTTCTTGTTATCGGTACACCAAACGTCCCTCAGCTATTATTGCCTTTGCTTGTCGATTGTCTGTAGGGGTCCCCCCGCACTCGATTCACAATGGAATCTGTAGGGGTTAAAAATAATCGAATGTTTGATTAACCGGTTAGATTGCCTCTACATTTTTTGTGTTAAATAGTGTTTCGGGGTTAGCCCTCTTCCCTACAATACAGACCTGCGCTTCATTCAGGCAAAGACTAAACGCCCCATTGTGCTTTCTTTTTTACCAATAATTATGATGTTGCTATGTCGTTTTATTCTCATATATTGGTAGCGCTTGCCTTTTATAGGAGGGCCTCTCCGAAAGTAAGAATAGGACCCCTTCACTCCCTCCATCTCTATTTAAAGAAAAGCGGGTAGCCGGGCATGTCCCCGTTTAAAACCCAACCTCTCCTTCCTGGCCCTGTCTCACCTGATAATCGGCCGGAGTTTCAGCGTGTTCGGTGTAAACGGACACAGCTGTTTTTGGCCTTCTTTTAATTGTTGGCCTGTGTGTAGATGGCGTGTGGCGTCACGCCGTGCCCCCTACGCTGTGCTTGTTTAGCGGTCATCATGAGTGTATTATGCTGTTCTCTGCATACAAAATATTGTTGGCCCCGTTGTCTGTTTAAATGTTTATTTCGATTCCCAATTATTTGTATATTCCCTGCATACCACGGGGATAGATTTATTCTCTTTTATTTAAATATTCCCCTATTTAGATTTACAAATACGATCTGTGATAGCAACATTTATAATGTACTCGTAACATATAGATTTTACCACCAGACAGGTTATTGTCAATTATGATTTAACCTGCTGACATATCATATGAATTTCATTATTGCCACATGATTTGAGTTCTTGGAATGCCTATTGTTGCAGATAAGGCTCACCCTCCAAAATTACTAACCACCTTGCAAACATACTGATATAATAAGTTTGCATGGTATATAGACAAGATAAAGCTATTCCATGAGGTAAACCCTAATGATCTCAGCCTAATTCTAAGTAGTAATGATCTTCTCCCAGTCCTCTCTACTGTTGAGCCCGTTTTTGATTGTGTCGAATCGAATGTTAAAATGGAAAGACTTTTTTTCTCAATAAAAAACAACGCAGTGGCAAAATAGTGTTATCGACGCGCGTTTCGGCGACCAGCGCCTTCTTCAGGAGTAGCCACGTTTTGCCTATAAAATACAAAAAAATAATAATGTACAGTAGATACTTTTTAATTCATAACAGAGACAGAACAAAAAATAAAAAATAGAAAAAAGTCTTTCCTTTTTAACAAAATATTGTTTGTATGAATTTATGATATTATTTGTTAACTTTTGATGTACTGACTTATTACCACTAAGTTATACATCTTTTTAAATAATGTGTTGTTATGTATGATCTTTCACCCGAACTAATAAAAAGTAGCACTTTTATGTCATTAGCCTTTTCCTTTCCTCTCTATTATTAGATTTGACAAGCAAATAGTACATTGCCTAGGTTGTTATTCCACATCCTACCACAGTGTCTCTCATCATTTGCACCCCAGTCCTGGCTACTGAAATCAATGTCACCACCCCTGCAACAGAAGAGACCCGATCGAGTGGGGTGTAGCAACCTATGAAAATGTAACAGTTTTGTGGGGGTAGGTTATCTGTGGGCCAGCGGACTGACGCCACTGGATTCACTCACATGCAGTCTTACATCGACAAAGTTTTGGGAGTATACTATCTTTCCCAGGACAAGATGGACTAGATATTCACCAAAATTATGGAGCTGAAGCAGGTGCAGATGGTCATACAAATGGAGTTGGCAACCAACAACACCAACATCTGCTCCCTCATTGGGGTGCTGCTGGACATTAATGGAACTCTGGCCAAGGCTTTTCCACCCCCATTCATGTCTTCCTGTGGTGCCCACCATAAGACCCCTCAACATCTGCTGCAGCCACCGGAAGGGATGCCCTACAAGAGGAAGAACCAACAGCAAAAACCCCAGGCCCTACACCTGAAGATCCCCCCTGTACTGGCAAGCCGGGATGTATATGCAAATTTCCAGTTTGTTCGGATCGCAAGACCAATAGCACCCCTTGAAAGAAACATCAGACTATTTCTGGGCCCTTTCTAATGGCAGTAGTATCTTATAGAATAGACTCACAATTTGGTCTCTACAACTATGGTTTCATCCCTCATGACAGACTCAACCACTTTTTGGTTTCCCTGTTTTATTTTTGAAGAATGTTTATTTCTCCTTGTTCATGTAAATATATGCACTAGTCTGAATTCATTGACTCCTGTACTATGTTTCAAATCTAGAACATCATATATGTACTCCCATCTAAACTTGCAATTCCTCAACTTTTGCTTGTGGAAGAAAGGATATTTTGTGCATACACTATGTTTAGCTCGGGTTAATAACCATGCCTCCCAGAAGGAATTCCACATCAATTACACCAATATACAAACACCTGGCAGTGCTACACTTTTGATACCAAACCCTCATGCTAATACACGGTTGCAATATCTGGTAGAATGTCACAACCAAATGTCAATGTGTGCCACTGGAGCCAGTCCCACAATGTTGAGACACATCAACAGCTACATACACGTTACCCAAAATGAGGAGTTAGGCAATGTGAAGAGAACTTTGCACGAATAGGCTCTAGTACCACATGTGGTTGGAGTTTATGATGGCACAGGAACGAGTCCAATGGATTCCTCAGAACTCCCATCCAATCTCTGTACAAGCTGTCATGCTGCAAGATGTGTTCACCCATAGTGTGTGTGTGTCAGTTCAAGGAACAAGCCATGTACCCTTGTACTTTCACACAGCAACATAGGCCTGCAGATGCCAACGCTTAAATATCCAATGAAGTTGACATAGTGAAGGTACCTACAACAGAATATTACATAAAGAATACATTACAAACTGTACATATACAATAATTCACATAGTATGTATTTAGAGAACGCAGTTTTGGACACACATCTGAGATAAACAATGCTTCAGAAACTAAAGACCCATGAGTCAAAATAATGTTTTTAAAAAACTTTGCCTACTAGTTTTCCAAGCATGCCTTTCTTTTCATTTTAGCTTAACATACCTATCTCATCATTACAACAAGAGGTGCTGTAACAGTCTCAGCAATGTAAGGTCAAGAAATATTTATGGTCAGGAAAGAAGTTGTTGATGAGATCCTGCCGCAAGTCCCCTCTTTCTTCTTCACCAATATCCTCTTCATTTGGCATTTCATGGTCCTCACCCGGAGGCTCGCTGTGGTTTCCATCCTCTACTATGTAACTGATGCTCCGTCACAGGGCGATGTCGTGGAGCATGCAGTACGCCACAGCAATTTAATATGCCTTCCCGGTTCAATTGTGGAGGGCTCCACCTGTCTTGTCCAGACATCTAAATCTGGCTATCAGGAGCCCAAAAGCTCACTCCAATAGCCACCGTGTTCTTCCATGAGCCTCATTAATGTGGACTTTCCCTGGCATTGTTGGATTCCTCAGCGGCGTCAAGAACTATGGTCAGTTGGGATACACTGAGATGCCTAGATGGAAGTCAGACATAAGTGCAACAATGAGTCGCACACTTTGAGGTGATACTACTTGACATTACGAAGTTAGGACAGTTTATCCATACCACCAAGCCAGGTCCTCTCTGGTAGAAGTTGGGACATCAGTTTGGTTGTGGTGATGTTCTGCAGTGAGAACAAATGTTTGAGATGTAGAAATCCACTAGGTAGATAACCTGCATGTTGATTCGGTGAAAGTGATGTTATGGCAAGCTTGTTCCCTGTCATGTGGTGGTATCAAAGCTATATTGATGCTGCTATCAATTGATCCAATCACACGTGGCATGCAAGCAATGCCATAAAAATCAGCCTTCATGTTTTCTAAATCCTCATGTCTTGGGAACTGGATGTAGCTGTCAATTTGTTACATCAAAGAAGAAAGGGCTACTTCCAACACACCACTTAAAATTGGTTGTAACATCCCACCAGATATTAAAAGCGTGCAGAACCTAGGGCAACTAACAATGGTTCAGAATTAACATGGCAAGGCTTTCAACAATATGTAAGGGCAGCACAAAATGGTGAGACCAAGTACAAAAATGGACTCCGGTAATTTATAAAAAACAATAACAAAAGTGTTACATACTAATTCACATCCACACTCCAATAATTTTTTGCATTCAAACTCAATTCAACCTCATAAAAAAAGCCAGGTACACAAACAAGAGACAAGACAGGCATTTTAGGTAAAACCACCAAGATTTTTGCCTGTCCTATGCTACAATAATGTCTCAGAGTCCCTATTGTTGAAAGCCTTACCATGTTAAATATGAACAATTGTTAGTTGCCCTAGGTTCCTCGCGCTTTTTGAATTTCCCTGCCTAGTGAAACCATACCCGACCACATGGGGCTCGTTTCTTTACAATATACCACCAGATTTTGCCACTATGTACTGGAAAGAACCAGTGGCAAAAAAATGCAGTGCTGCCAATAGTTCCACTATTGGTGGGATACATGTTGGGTTTTTGTTGTGAGGCAGGAGATCAGGCTCAAACACATGACATAAATCCAGTATGGTTTGCCTGTTCAGGCGAAACTTTTTAATTACATCCCTTTCTTCCATGGACTGTTGGCCTGGAAATGGGTGCTACACTGGAGGCTGCCTTTTCCTCCCTCTCCCAGGGTACCTGTCTGTTAAGTGACAACATATCAGTACGGTCAATTAAAATATTATGTGACACAACATAACTGGTGTACTATTTAATATTACATACGTAACATGTTAATAGTCTCCTGTTCAACATCCATCAATAAACCCCAATTGTGCACTTTACATGTCTTTGTAGCATTGATGTGCAAATATTGCCTCACAAAGGTGATATTGGCACCTTTTAATATTTTTTTGAATATTTCTGGGCAAAATAACGTCTGCAGCAGAATACACTGCACTGCTCGAATATAGCAATAATGCCCAGTAACACATAACACAGAGGTGAGTTTAGAGGACACTATATGGCTATGGATTACTTCCCTTGTCAATATGTAACCCCTTCATATGAGTGGTGGTAACGCATTTAAATTAAAAAGTCCACTACTTACAACCATTCACAAGGCAGCACCCTGACCTCGCTCTTGGGACTATCTGACTGTGAGAACACTGGTGGAAGTCATGCACACAATAGGCAGTTCACTCTACGATGGACACAGCCATAGGCTAACATTGTTAATTTTGATGGTTGTGGGCCAATGGCTGTGTCTGTCTCTGTGTATTACCGCATACATGTACGTCACAGTTTCAAAAATAGCTTACTTGCCTAAAGGCACTGCAACCACTTCAGCTGCTGTTTGCCACCTCTGGAAGTACTCATGCTCATGGCAGGCCAAAACGTGGAGAGGGCTACTGCCTTCTCTGTAGCAGAACTGGAAATGCTAGAAGACTACGGGGCATATTATCAAGAACGGCGTTAAAATTGAATTCCAATAGAAGCCCATTTTTACACCAGAACATGGGCTTCTATTGGTATTCTCAAGGGCATATTATCAAGCCCATTATCGCAGTTTTACCTGCAGTTTTCTGCAGCTAAACCGGTGATCATTTTTAACCCCGCTCTTGAGAATATGCCCCAAAGTTCTCTTCCGGTATGGCCAGCTCTATGGCACATCAGAGGAACAGGTGAGTTACTGACAATGTATATAACTCTGGACTACTCAAAATGTGCCATGTCCACAGGCTACATTGTGTCCCTGAGTCACATTATACGTCTAAATGGTGTTATCTTATTTGCAGCTCACTGCATAGTGTGGTGTAGCGTCCATTGCCAAAGGAGGTGGGAGGAACTGAGAAGCTGGTCCAGGAAGATCATGGAGGTCTAGCTGGAGCTGTCCTCCCAACATGTGTGGGGCACATGCCCCACCTTGACCACCCAAATAGCCCACATACTTGTGGTGGCCTATCCTGGGCTTGATGGGCAGTTGGGGGCCCAGCAGCAGTGACACGGGGGTATGTCATGACCAGAGTTGTACAAGTGGTCTTAACATTTTCTTCAGCTCACGGGCATGCATGTCACGATCTGAATTGAGCAAGGGGATGATGGACGGATTGTTGAACAATGTAAGCACTCACCCCCAGTCAACTGATCTGGGTTTATTCCATCATCATTCTTTAGCTCACTCCGCCACCCCAGTTCAGACATGGCCACATGTAAATCAGTCTGACCCTATGCCTCAATGGGAACAGTCCAGCCCAAACTAACAAGCCATGTCTTTCCTGGACCGGAAACAAGCATCTTGGGACCGGTGTCTGGCTAATCAGCCGTCATCAGCCAGGCTAGCTTGAATTCAGTGGCAAAGTGAGCAAGGTACCCACGTCTGGGCATACCCTGCCAACTTAGGGCGTACAAAGCAAAACCAAAGGGGATGATGGACGGAGTGCTGCACATTGCAAGCACTCACCCCTGGTCAATTGATCTGGGTTTATTCCATCAACATTCTTTAGCTTAATCCGCAACCCCAGTTCACACATGGCCATTCGCAAATCAGTCTGACCCTGTGCCTCATGGGAACAGTCCAGCCCGAACTGCCAATCCATGTCTTCCCTGGGCTGGAAAAAAGCATCCTGGGACCGGTTTCTAGCTAATCAGCCGTCGTCAGCCAGGCTAGCTTGAATCCAGTGGCAAAGTGAGCAAGGGACCCACATCTGGGCATACCCTGCCAACTTAGGGCAAACAAAGCAAAACCAAAGGGGATGACGGACGGAGTGTTGTACATTGCAAGCACTCACCCCCAGTCAACTGATCTGGGTTTAATCCATCATCATTCTTTAGCTCACTCTGCCACCCAGTTCAGACATGGCCATACTCAGATCAGTCTGACCCAGTGCCTCATCGGAACAATCCAGCCCGAACTGCCAAGCCATGTCTTCCCTGGACCGGAAACAAGCATACTGGGGCCGGTTTCTGGCTAATCAGCCGTCATAAGCCAGGCTAGCTTGAATCCAGTGGCAAAATGAGCAAGGGACCCACGTTTGGGCATACCCTGCCAACTTAGGGTGAACAAAGCAAAACCAAAGGGGATGATGGACGGAGTGTTCAACATTGCAAGCACTCACCCCCAGTCAACTGATCTGGGTTTAATCGATCACCATTCTTTAGCTCACACCGCCACCCCAGTTCAGACATGGCCATATGCATATCAATTTGACACTGTGTCTCCCCTTGTTTCCCCCGTTTCCACGCGTTTCCCCCATTTCCACTTATTTCCCCCTTTTTTTGTGACTTTTCTGCCCTTTCTTGTGACCTTTGTGCCTTCTGTGACACTTGTTTCCCCCCGTTTTTTGTGACCTTTCTTGGGACCTTTGTGCCTCTGTGCCACTCGTTTTCCCCCTGTTTTTTGTGACCTTTCTGACCTTACTTGGGACCTTTCTGCCTTCTGTGCCACTCGTTTCCCCCTGTTTTTTGTGACCTTTCTGCCCTTTCCTGTGACCTTTCTGCCTTCTGTGCCACTCGTTTCCCCCATTTTTTGTGACCTTTCTGCCCTTTCTTGTGACCTTTGCGCCTCTGTGCCAATCGTCCACCCCAATTTTTTGTGACCTTTCTGCCCTTTTTTGTGACCTTTCTGCCTTCTGTGCCACTCATTTCCCCCCATTTTTTGTGACCTTTCTGCCCTTTCTTGGGACCTTTCCGCCATCTCTGCCACTCGTTTCCCCCCATTTTTCTGACCTATCTGCCCTTTCCTGTGACCTTTGTGCCTCTGTGCCACTCGTTTCCCCCGTTTTTCTGCCCTTTCTGCCCTTTCTTGGGAACTTTGTGCCTCTGTGCCACTCGTTTCCCCCTGTTATTTGTGACCTTTCTGCCCTTTCTTGGGACCTTACTGCCCTCTGTGCCACTCTTTCCCCCCGTTTTTTGTGACCTTTCTTGGGACCTTTGTGCCTCTGTGCCCCTCGTTTGCCCCCATTTTGTGTGACTTTTCTGCCCTTTCTTGTGACCTTTGTGCCCTCTGTGCCACTTGTTTCCCCCCATTTCTTGTGACCTTTCTGCCCTTTCTTGTGACCTTTTTGCCTCTGTGCCACTCGTTTCTCCTTTATTTTCAACCTTTCTGCCCTTTCTTGTGACCTTTGTGCCTCTGTGCCACTCGTTTCCCCCCATTTTTTCTGACCTTTCTGCCCTTTCTTGGGACCTTTCTGCCCTCTGTGCCACCCGTTTCCCCCCATTTTTTCTGACCTTTCTGCCCTTTTTTTCTTTTTTTTTAATGATTTTTATTAATTTTTGTATAAGATCATAGAATACATAAATGTACACCGAGAAAGTTCATCATAACCCCCTAGCCCTCCCCCCACCCAGTAGTCTGGCAGGCTTCTATAGGAAAAGAGAAGATAAAGAAAGAAGAATATACATTATGAATACCACATTATGCATCGTTTGGCCCCATATAATAACTGAGTGCTGTGCCCTGAAATCAATCACAGAACTGGCATTTGAAAATAATAAAACAAGCTACATCAAGCTAGACCCATGTATGATAATGGCACAACATAAAAATCTTCAAATAAGAATACAGAGGCCATTACCCGTTCAAATACAGATACAAGAGCAATTACCAGTTCCTCTGTCCAGTTACTACATGGTTTAACAGTTAAACCCCATATATAGCCTTCACTAAGAGTGACACAAATAGATCTAGGTTAGGTTTGAAGGAGTTGCCTATTATTATTATTGCCTTGATTATCACACCATTCTTGTAGCGGAGCCCAGATTTTCAGGCCAGCAGTGCGTTTCTTTCTACCTTTCCCTTTATAGATTGCAATTTCCAACTTAAATGCGGCTAGTAATCTGGCGAGCCATTGCTGAAATGAGGGTGCCAGTTCATCTAACCAGGCCGATGCAATACACATCCTAAAAACAGCCATTGACATAAATATAAATTCTGCCCCTTGTCGATTCCAGTTTGGGTCAGTCGCTCCTAGAAGCATCATTTCAATAGTCAAGGTAATAGGATTTTTCACCACCGCTGATATAAACCTCTCAATATCGATAGGCCGTCGCAGGTAGAAAAAATATGTATACAGTATGCATTCGGGAAGTGGCACCGAGGACAGTAAGTTCCTTTACCCGAGCCCCATTTTGCAATTTTGTCGGGAGTATAATATAACATAAAGAGGGTTTTATAAAATTGCGTTTGTAATTTAGTTGATAGCAGATAAGTTTGTGACATTGCCATTGTTCTTTCAATTTCAGCTAGAGGTATACCAATTTTGTTTTCCCATTTCGAGGCTATCTTTCCTATATCATCAGGTGCCGAGTTGCTTAATAGGATATATATTTCACTAATGGTGTTAATTTTACTGGACGACAGTGTCTCAAATATCTCACATTTAGTGCTGATGATTTCACAAAGATTTCTTTTTGGTATAAAGTCCCGTATTTGTAAGTATTTGAAGAAGTCTCTATTGTTAATTTGATATTTCATTCTTAGTTCCTCAAATGTGTGAAGGCCCGTAGAAGAGCAGAGGTTGCTGAAGTGTGTAATTCCGGCTGCTTCCCATTTCTTCATACAGGTATCTCTGAAAATAGCGGGCAGATCTAGATTATCTTTAAAAAGTGTATAGTATGAGACTCGCCCAATATCCATTAGTTTTCTTATTTATTACAATATTTTGAAATAATGTGGAAGCGGCTTAAATTTTACTTTTTTGTGATAACTGTCTTGTAGATGACGCCATAGATATCCAGAGTTTTTTTTCACCTAGCAATAGGTTATAAATAGATGGTTGCACACCCCGTGATGCTACATTCGCTAATTCAATTTGAAGAAGTTCTTGACTGTTAATCAGGGTTGCTGCCCAGTAGTAGAACCGCAAATTTGGTAAGCCTAACCCCCCCCCCGTTCCTTTGGTAAAGCAAGGAATTTTAATGCACGTCTTGGTTGGGAATATGACCAAATACATTTTGAGAAGGTGTGTTCCATTGATTTTAAACAGGTGTCCGGAAATTCTAGGCAAATTGCTCTAAATAAATACAGCAATTTAGGGAAAAATGTCATTTTAATGGCGTTTACTCTACCAATCAGGGAAAGGTGCAGGTTATCTAGCCGGTGGAGATCCTTTTGCATTGTCTTTAAAACAGGTTTTACATTGATATCTACCAGATCTTCTAGTTTGGCGGTGATAGAGATCCCCAAATATGTTTATAATAATAATAATAATACTGATGCTTATAAAGCGCGAACAGCTATCTCTGGAGAGGTGTCCCGGCGCTAGAGAATCCTACAACAAGGAGCGAACCGTCAGGGGGAGGAGAGGATTATTGCATAAAAAGCCAGGTTTTTAGGAGCTTCCTAAAACTGGCTTCTGTCGTGGCAGATTGGATGGCAGGGGGCAGGGTATTCCACAATTTCGCCGTGCCGGCGGAGAAGGACCTGCCTCCATGTCTAGCTTTCCTCACACGCGGTACAGTTAGCTTAAGCAGGGAGTTGGAGCGCAGCTCTCGTTTTTGGAGGTAGCGGGGGAGTCGGAGTTTTAGATAGTTGGGACACTTGCCTTTTAGCGCTCTGAAGGCAAGGGTAAGCGCCTTAAACTTAATTCTGCTAGCCACTGGCAGCCAATGCAGCTCGTGCAGATGAGGAGAGATGTGCTGCCTGAAAGGGACACATTTTATCAATCTCGCAGCCGCATTCTGCATGATCTGTAAGCGTTTTACCGCATATTTGGGCAAAACAAGATAGAGGCCATTAGAATAGTCAAGTCGAGATGTGATTGTTGCGTGAACAACCGTTTTTCGACATTCGACTGGGATCAGAGGCAGACATTTCCGCAAATTTCTGAGTTTGTGCAAGCAGCCAGCGGTGAGCTGTTGTATATGCGGCAAAAAAGACAGGTTCTCATCCCATCTTACTCCTAGATTTTTTGCATGGGTTCCAGGAGAAGGGGCAGGGCCCATTTCCGTTGGCCACCACAGGTCCGGAGGGGGATGTTTGAGATTTCCGAAGAAAAGCACCTCCGTTTTGCTCGCATTCATTTTGAGCTTATTAGTGTTCATCCATTTGGCCACGTCTCGAAGACAGCCCCTGATTTTGCTGAAGGCTGCCTCAGACGTGTCTGTATATGGGAAGACTAGTTGGGTGTCGTCCGTATAAGATATTGCCTTGACCCCCCAATTGGCAATCAAGGTAAAAAGCGGGGCCAAATAGACATTAAACAACAGAGGGCTAAGTGCCGACCCCTGAGGAACACCACACCAGAGGTTTTTAGGTCCAGAGGAGAAGGGACCCAGGGCCACTTTCTGGGAGCGATTAGTGAGGTAGGAGAGTAGCCAATTAAGTGCTTTGTCTCCAAGCCCAATGTCCTTGAGCCGAGTCAGCAGTCTGCTATGATCTACAGTATCAAAAGCAGCAGATAGATCCAGGAGCATCAGCATAGCTGATGCCCCTGAATCTAGGGACCACCTGATTGACTCGGCCACCTCAATAAGGGCCGTCTCGGTGCTGAAGCCGGCCCTAAAGCCAGACTGAGTTTCATGTAAGGCACCGCTTTCTTCAACAAAGTTGTTTAACTGCCGTTGGATCATTTTTTCAAACATTTTGCCGGGGGCTGCAAGGAGAGAGATGGGTCGGAGATTGCTCAGATCATCCGGTGCTCCTTGGGTTTTTTTTTTCAGCGGTAGAAGAGTGGCCTGTTTCCAACAGTCTGGAAACGTGCCAGTTGCAATGGACGTATTCCAAATGTGTAAAAGGGGAACTGCGATTGCCTCAGACATTAATTTCCACAGTTTAGGTGGACAAGGATCATCAGGAGCTCCGGATTTACATTTTTGTATTTCTTTCTAAGCCTCCGAGAAAGTAATAGGCTGAAATTGATTTAGGGAGGTGGTAGGAAGTTCCGAGACTCCCAGCTCAGCCATTAATGTCGGCTCGGGGACCGTAAAAGTATCATACACTTTTAATATTTTAGTGTCAAAGAAGTCTGATATGGATTCACATAGTTTTACGGATGGGGTGATGTCTGTCTCAATAGCTCTGGGTTTAAAGAAAGATTGAACAATCTTAAAGACTTCCTTGCTTGATTGTTCCGCTTGCTGGATGGAGGTCTCAAAGAAATTTTTTTGGGCTTTTTTGATGGATAAATGTAGAGCATGAAGGGCTTTTTTATAGCTGGTTTTGGCTGAATCGCAGTAGTTTGTTCGCCAAAGGCGCTCCAGCTTTTTGCATTGACTTTTTTCGGCCATGAGTTCAGGGGAGAACCACGGAGCAGAGGGGGATTCTCTGCGAGACATAACGATGCTGGCCGGCGCTACAGAGTCGACTATATTGCCTATCCAGAGGTTCAGAGATGCCGCATCGGAGTTTACATCCGAGGTAAGGGGTAGGGGGTTTGCACGAAGTGCCGGACACAGTGTGTTCGCTGTTAGATTGTCCCATTTTCTCCGCACATAGGAACGTTTCCCTGTGATCTGCGATTGAGCGGGAATTGAGATGGCCATGGTGATTAAGTAATGGTCCGTCCAGAGCAGTGGTAGCGGAGAGTTAGCTATGGTGTTCGCTATGCTGGAAAAGAAAAGATCCAGCATATGCCCCGCCCGGTGCGTGGAACCTGCAATGACTTGAGTAAGATTGGCTGATTGCAGGGTAGAGATAAGATGAGTGGCCTGTGGACAATCAGAGTTGTCGGCGTGAAGATTAAAATCGCCGGCTACAATATAATAGGAGTGGTCTAGAGAGTTAAGGACTATAAAGTCCATGAGCTCACTCAAGGCTGATGTCGGGCAGTCCGGGGGTCTATAAATGACTAGGCCTGTAAGGGACAGTTGGGGGGTGATTTGGAGGCAGAATTGTAGCCCCTCAATACTTGGAAATGTGGTGGGAGTGGAGGACAACAGTGTGTATTTCTCGTTGTAGATAAAAGCCACTCCGCCACCTCTTCGGCCTTCCTTTCTATTAGAAAAACTCATTTTAAAGCCTGGCGGGATTGCTAGCGAAACGGATGCCATAGTGTCTTCACTGAGCCATGTCTCTGTGAGGCACAAGGCATCCCAATATGTTGCGTTTGGAGTAACTCTGAGGTCGGCAAAAGCCACATTATCAGTAATCACAATTTGGGTTTTACCTTGATTAAGGGCGTATCCAGAGATAGCTCCAAATTTGGTGGCTTCTTCAACGATAGCAAGCATAGTAGGTGCTGGGTTCTTAGTGACGATTGCTATGTCATCAGCCCTTTCTTGGGACCTTCATGCTTCTGTGCCACTCATTTCCCCCCATTTTTCGTGACCTTTCTGCCCTTTCTTGGGACGTTTGTGCCTCTCTGCCACTCGTTTCCCACTGTATATTGGTGACATTTTGCCCTTTTTGTGACCTTTCTGCCTTTTTTGCCACTTGTTTCCCCTGCCTTCTATGCCACTCGTTTCCCCCTCAATTGTTGTGCCCTTTTGCCTTCTCGTTCCTTTGTCGCCCCTCGACGCTCGGTCCCCTGCGGCCTGCTCCCCTGACTGCCCATTTGCTGCCCTCACTTCCCATCTCCAAGCTGCTCCTCCCTCCCACCTCCCCATATAGGCGGCCGTTGTGCGGTGAGGAGAGTGACCTTTGACCCTTGCAGGTAGGTCATTCCCCCTCCGCACAGCAACGCCTGTGCCTCCATGCCCAGCTGCCGCTGCTGAGGAACTTCGAGTCCATGCTCTACCCGCAGGTTGCCACCTGCGCCTCATCCCTGGTGGCCAGTGGTAGGCCGTAGGTTTGCTCATCCTCCATTGTATTGCCTGTATTTTCTTTCATTGCTCCTGTTGTAGTGACTGCATTTTCATTTTTGTGTCTGTGACTGCTGTTGTCTGTCTACCCAGCTGCCTGTACGTGGTCTGTGCCCGTTCTCTCCCTCTGTTCCCCTCGCTGCCCCGGTGTCTCTCTGCCCGGTTTCCCTTCTGCTCCCCTCACTGCCCCTGTGTCTCTCTGCCCGGTTTTTCCTTCGGCTCCCCTCGCGGCCCCAGTGTCTCTCTGCCCATTTTGCCTTCTGTTGCTTAGCCGCCCCTGCATTTCTCTGACATTACAGCCTTCTGTGCCACTCATTTCCCCCGTTTTTTGTGACCTTTCTGACCTTTCTTGTGACCTTTCGCCTTCTGTGCTACTCGTTTCCCCATTTTTCTGTGACCTTTTTGCCCTTCTTGTGACATTTTGCCTCCTGTGCCACTCGTTTCACCCTGTACTCTTGTGACCTTTTTGCCCTTTTTGTGACCTTTCTGCCCTCTGTGCCACTGGCCCTCCTCAATTGATGTGCCCTTTTGCCTTATGTTTCCTTCATCGCCCCTTACCGCCCTCGCCGCTGCGCCCCCTGCGGCTCCACCCCCCTGAATGCCCATTTGCTGCCCCAGCACGCTCTACCCCGTCTTCTCCTCAAGCCTGCACGTCTCCGTCAACCACACCACCGAACTCCTATGGACCGACCACCGCTGCATCCACTTCACCTTCCAGAAACCCACCACACACCACCACACCCAACAGATCCCCACCGCGGCTGGAGCAAAATCACCAAAGACCAACTATTTGCAAACCTCACTCTCAGCCCACCCACTAACCCTCCAACACCGACGTCGCTGCCCACAACCTCAGACGCTGGATCGAGGACTGTGCCAACACCCTCGCCCCGCTGAAGAAACCTCCTCCACAGAGACACCAGCAAGAGGGCCAGTTGGTTCACCACATAACTCCTATATTCCAAGCAAGCCTGTCGGAAACTAGAAAAGAAATGGCACAGTGAACAAACTCCGGACAGCCACGCAGCAAACAAGGGCGCCGTCCAAAACCACCACCACCTCATCAGGGCTGCCAACAAGACCTCCTTCAAAGACCGCCTCAACAACAAGGCACATGACAGCAAGGAGCTGTTCAACATCTTGAAGGAATTCTCCAACCCCAGCTCCAACACCAACAACATCCCGCCGTCGCAAGCCCTGTGCGACTCCCTCGCCACCTTCTTTATCCGCAAGATAGCAGACATCCATGACAGCTTCAACATCCGACAGCCCCAACAAAGAGCAACACAGCAGACCCTCTGCACACCATCGACCACGTCCCCTTGCTAGCTTGGACCAGCGCGAGCGTCGACGACATCATCAAGACCATGAGCACAATCCACTCTGGCTCTCCATCAGACCCATTCCCGCACCACGTCTTCAAGAAAGCAAGCAGCTCCAATACACCCCACCTACGCAATGTCTTCAATCTCTACCTTGAGACCGCGACCTTCCCAGAGAGCTGGGAACACGCTGAGATCAACGCCCTACTCAAAAAACCCAGGGCAGACCAAGAGACCTCAAGAACTTCTGACCCTTCACTCTGCTCCCCTTCCCAGCCAAGGTCATTGAGAAAATCGTAAACAGACACCTAACCCGATACCTCGAGGAGAACAGAATCCTGGACCCCTCACAGTCAGGGTTCCGCAGCAACCACAGCACCGAGACCACCCTCATCGCCGCCACCGACAACATCAGGACCCTGGTAGACAACGGGGAGACTGCAGCACTCATCCTCCTAGACCTCTCCGCCGCCTTCGACATTGTCTGCCACTGCATACTACGCTCATGCCTCCATGCCGCAGGGATCCTAGACAAGGCTCTGGAATGGACCACCTCCTTCCTCTCCCGCAGAACCCAGAGCATCTGCCTCCCCCCGTTCTGTTCCGAAGCCTCCAAGATCATCTGCAGCACACCTCAAGGATCCTCCCTCAGCCCGACACTGTTCAACATTTACAAGGCCCCGCTTGCACACGTCGCCCAACAGCACAACCTCAACATAATCTCCTACGCCGACGACACTCAACTGATCCTCTGCCTCACCAAGGACCCCATCACCGCCAAAGCCAACATCAATAAAGGAATGAAGGCCGTTGCCGACTGGATGAAGATCAGCAGTCTGAAGCTGAACTCAGACAAGACAGAGGTCCTCATCCTCGGCTCTAACCCGTCAGCCTGGGACGACTCCTGGTGGCCAACTGCAATAATAATAATAATAATAATAATAATTACGTTTGTAAAGCGCCTGGTTACACGGTACTAGTGTGTACCCACGCTGTAGGACGGCCAAGTAAAGCCACTCAGCTGCTAATTCTGCCGACCCAACCATATCAAAGCCCAGCCCTAGTCTTTAGGAAACAGGTAAGTTTTCAGCTCTTTGCGGAATGCCAGCTCTGACTTCTCCAGCCGGAGCCCCAGAGGGAGTCTGTTCCACTGTTGAGCTGCCAGGACACAAAAGGAATGCCCTCCCATTCTTACTCTGCTAAATTTAGGAACCTGCACCAGCCCCGTCCCGCTAGATCTCAATTGACGGGTCGGGTGGTATGGGGTAAGCAGGTTGTGAAGGTAAGTGGGTCCTTTCCCCTGTAAAATCCGGTGTCCGACACAGAGGGCTTTGAATGTCACACATACCTTAATTTGAAGCCAGTGCAATGCTTTCAGTGCTCTCTTTGAAGAGTCTCTTTTAGGCAGCATCAAGACCAGGCAGGCCGCCGCATTTTGTATGCGCTGCAACCTCTGAATGCATTTAGCACTGGCTCCCACATATAGAACATTCCCATAGTCCAGCCTCAATGTTATTAATGCATGGACCATGGTCTTTCTGGCTGTCAATGGCAGTAAGTCCAATGTCTTCCTGAGGAACCTATGAGTGCCAAAGCATGTGCCTGTCACTCGTTTGGTGTGGTCCTCGAACGAGATCTTATTATCGACCCACACCCCTAGGTTCCTCACTTGATAGCTGGGAGTAGGTAGAGGACCCAGCGCTGGAGGCCACCATGCTGAAGGAGCCTTCCCCACAATCAAGACCGCCGTCTTGTTTCCATTCAGTTTGAGGCAGTTATTTGCCATCCAGGCCGCTAGTACCTGCAGACATGACCTAAGATTAGTAGCGACCTGCTTGTTTGGCTGTGTCAAAGTCACCACCAGTTGCGTGTCATCTGCATAGGACATGACTTCCACCCCAAATTTTTCCGTGATCTCTGCTACTGGTGCCACATATAAATTAAAAAGGGTTGGGCTAAGACAGGACCCTTGAGGCACCCCCTGTTTAAAGCTGATGTCTTTGGACCGGAAAGTTCCCTGTGTCACTTGGAAACTGCGATCAGAGAGAAAGGACTCCAACCATTCCCATGCTTTGTCCACCACTCCTCTCCTTTTTAAACACTGTAGCAGAGTATGAATGGGCCACAGTGTCGAATGCGGCACTAAGATCCAGCAGGGTCAGTGCCGCCGTTTGGCCTTCATCCACATGTTCCCGTGAGGTTTCTGTAGCTAACAGCAGTGCTGACTCGGTCAAATGGTGTGCACGGAAAACCGATAGAGTGGGATGGAGCAATCTATTAGCCTCAATGTGGGCTGTCAGCTGATTATTGACGGCCTTCTCCGCGATCTTGGCGAAGTACGGCAGGAGTGAGATGGGGCGCAAGTTCTCAAGTTGCTCCATAATAATATTAGGTTTTTTTTCAGGGGGAGCGCCACAGCCTCCTTCCAAGTTTTTGATACCTTTCCTAACTCAAAAGAGAGCTCTAGTAAGTGTCTAATATAGGGCTCTAGAGTCTCCACACTACCTCTCAGTATTTTGGGTAACGCAGGATCTTTAGGGAAGCCTGATTTAATGTTGCCAGCTATAGTGCAAAGGATCTCCCGGGATGGGACACTAAAGGTTTTGAGGCATTCCGTGCTTTTAACATTGGTAGAGGTATCCCCTCCCTTGTGGCCATCTCTGGCCACTTCCAGGCAATGAGGAGTAGATCCTTTCTGCCTTGTGCGTTAAGAACTCTGCCACCAGATTCCAGGATTCTCTGACCCTGTCATAGAAACCGCGGTGCTAGAGAGGTTGGATATATCTTTGTAGACGGAGAACAGTTCCTTCACCGAGTTATCAGCTACCTCTACCCTACTGCTATAGTGGGATTTCCGAGTTTTCCTAATTAAGGCATGGTATTCCTTAAGCACAATTTTATACTCATTCCTATCTTTCTCAGAAAAGCCTCTCCTCTAATGTCTCTCCAGTTGTTTACATTCCGCTTTCCTACCCCAGAGTTCGACCCCGAACCATGGGGCAGATTTAGTCTGTCTCCTAGGTGCATTATTCGACCAGGGCGCCGTACTGTCCAGTACCTCCGTTATGCGCTTGTCCAGCGCCTCACAAGCTGACTCAATCCCCCAACCTCATGGGGGCCCACCCTGGCTTAGGGCCTTTTTAAATGCCTCTGTGGAGAAGTTAGCCAATTTCCTGCGTCTATCCTTGATTCCCAGCTTGCCCTGTGTTGGAATTGTGGGTACTGCCGCCTTAAATGATATCAGAAAGTGGTCGGACCATACCACGGGTGTAGGGGGTTCAATGTGCAACATCTCCCAATTCGTAAATATTGGGTCCAGAAGATGGCCACGGCAGTGGGTGGGCAGCTCAGATTCAGAGTTAGTTGGAGTGCAGCTAGTTCCTGACGGATTTCTTGCGCCTCCGTACTGGTAGCCTCATCAAAATGGAGGTTCAAGTCTCCCAGGAGAAGGAGCCTCCCATACCTGAGGGCTGGCTGAGTTAGGCTCTCAATCAAGCTTGCAGCGAATCGCGCCCCCGGTGGTCTCTAAACCAGGAATCCCTTGAGAATGTGTTTTTTTGACGCTGAGGCTTACAGATTATCGCAATCCCTCCACCGCTCCCTGTTGGCCTGTCAATTCTACTGATTTCATATCCATGAGAGAGAGCTTCTAGGATTTCTGGTGCTGAGGTATTATCAAGCCATGTCTCAGTGAGGAATTGGACGTCCATCTGCTCGTCAACCAGATGGTCGTCTATTTCCACCCTGTGCTTTCCTAGCGATCTACAGTTAATTAAGGAGAGATTAAGCGTCTGACCCCTGCTTCTGGGCTTTTTTTGCTGCAATTCTCCAGACTTATACTATGCTTGCAGGGGGACTGGCCCCTGGCCCCGGCCGGTCGCGGCTGGGCACAGACAGGCTTGCCTTTGGAGGTTTTTATGGGGAAAGGCTGGGCCGCTCAAACTCCACCCGCCCCTGCAGCCGGAAGTGCCTCCTCCCTCCACAACAAACGGGATACTCCCGCGGTGGACCGGGGAAGGGCAAACTAAATTCTCAACAGTAAGTGCCACCAATTAATTTAAAGCTCAAATTGCCTTAATTCTACATTAAAACCAAACATTTGTAATTTTTTAAAAACGAGTTGTGTAAAATATGGCAGAGTAGCAGCAAATGCAGAGAAGCTACTGTTGTGTTCTTGCGATTGTGCGTCCGTTGCGCGTCCTAGTTATCATCCGGTTTTTATGGGGAAAGGCTGAGCCGCTCAAACACCATCCTGCCCTGCAGCCGGAAGTGCCTCCTCCCTCCACAACAAACGGGATACTCCCGCGGTGGACAGGACAAGGGCAAACTAAATTCTCAAGAGTAAGTGCCACCAATTAAAATAAATGCATTGGGGGCAGCCCCGACCCCCACCGACCACGCACGCAACATGGGAATCATCCTCGACTCAATGCTCTCAATGGCCAAGCCAGTCAACGCCGTCTCCTTCTCCTGCTTCAACAACCTCTGCATGCTCAGCAAGATCTATGGATGGATCCCAACAGATACAAGAAAGACAGTCACCCAGGTCCTCGTCAGCAGCAGACTCGACTACGGAAAACACACTCTTACCTGCAAGAATTCACGAACTCTTACCTGCAAGGTGCCCTGAGTGAATTTCAAAGAGACGTAATGAGCCAATCTTCCTGAACCCCTATTTGTTACCTAGAACTTTAAATAAAAACTAGGGCCACAGAACAGGAAATCGGGGATGAAGGCCGGAATCGGACGCTGGCTATTACTGTAGACGACCTGCGAATCAATTAAGATTTATTTTGAGTGGGTGTTCTAATATTAATACTCTATAGACTTTTCCTGAAACTTTACTCCACAGATCTTTCCTTTTTAAAATATTTAAGAAATTATTTCCTACCTGCATTCTACAGAAATTAAGCTTTGTGTCCAGGAAGTTGTCGCGTGGTTTAGGTTGTCTTTTGTTCAGGAGTCGTCGTCATGTAGTATATTGATAAGTGAGTAAGATGAGAAGTCTTTCAGAATGGCTTCTTCCTGTGTATGTAAAATTATCTATTACTCTTCATTCTTATTTAAAAAGAACACCATGCAAAACTTTCTTTTTTCTTATAAAAAATCAGCCGTCACGTAGCATGCGTCTCAGACGCGATACTAACGTGCAGCTGAAAACAGTTTTCCTTTAAAAAGATGAGGGTGTAAACACGCGAGTGCTGCCAAAGTCACAATTCTTGCAAAATTTTCCTAAATACGTTAATAAACAACTTTAGAGCTTACAAATCAACTTAAAAAACAGCATTGGTAATTTGGTTATCAAACAAGCATTGATAAAACCAAAACAGTCATTGATTTTAAAACGAATAATCACTGAAAGAATCATACACACGTTTAGAATTTTACACACAATTAAAGGCATACTCTGGAGTGCTGGGAGCACAGGACAGGGGTGGGTTTTTTAACGTGAGGATTTTCTACTCTTCACAGAGTAGAGGCTGCGTGTTCATGTTTTGGGCGTGATTTATGACAGTACCCCCCTCGTATAATCCCCCCTAAAACCACTGATATGGGTTTTGGCTTATGAGGATATCGAAGATGAAAAGTCTTTACCAACTTTGGAGCATTTTCTAAATTAGCCAACGGTTCCCAGGACCGTTCCTCAGGGCGGTATCCTTTCCAATCTACTAAATAAAAGAATTTTCCTCAAACTCCTTTTGAATCAAGTATTGTTTTTACCTCAAATTCTGGGACTCCATCAACTTCAATTGTGGGAGGAGGTTTAGTGATTCTTGTTAATGGATGGAAAGGTTTAAGTAAAGAAACATAAAACACTGGATGAAATCGCTATGTGGCTGGAAGGGTTAATTTTACACAGACTGGATTGAATTTTTTTTCAATTCGAAAAGGGCCTATGAAGCGTGGACTAAATTTCTTACTATTCTTAATATGCAGATTTTTAGTAGACAACTACACCTTATCTCCGATAGAATAAGATGGTTGTGATGTGCGATGTTTGCACTTCTTTTGCTTGTGCCAAATGGAATAGTGCCGGAATCGGATGCTGGCTATTACTGTAGATGACCTGCGAATCAATTAAGATTTATTTTGAGTGGGTGTTCTAATATTAATACTCTATAGACTTTTCCTGAAACTTTACTCTACAGATCTTTCCTTTTTAAATTATTTAAGAAATTATTTCCTACCTGCATTCTACAGAAATTAAGCTTTGCGTCCAGGAAGTAATCACGTGGTTTAGGTTGTCTTTTGTTCAGGAGTCGTTGTCGTGTAGTATGTTGATAAGTGAGTAAGATGAGAAGTCTTTCAGAATGGCTTCTTCCTGGGTATGTAAAAGTATCTATTACTCTTAGTGGAGTGGTGTGGCTCACTGGTTAGAGGCGGCAGACCCTGAAGCAGAAGTCGGCCCGGGACCAGGGTTCTATTCCCGACGCGGCAGGGTCGTGGACCAGGGTCAGCGGACTCGATAAATCTCGCCTCGGTGCCTACTCTAACCAGGGGTCCCACTCGGCAACTCTGGGCATTAGCTTGCCTAATCTCCACAACGGCCCCATCAACACCGGGGATGCCTGGCTCCACCTTGGGGATTCCCAGCAGGAACCATCCCACAGGGAAAGCCAGGACGGGTTCCCCAGCGGTATACAGCGCGGGGACGCCGGCTGGCAACAGTGCGCTTTACACGTATACACATTACATTACTCTTATTTAAAAAGAACACAATGCAAAACTTTCGTTTATTTTAAAAAAGATTCTCTCTCTAAAACCTTCTTACTTACTGTATTGCACGTTATCTCTGGAATCACCAGGCGAATCTATATTTCAAAAGGAGGATACAAGTAGGCTACAGAAAACACTTTTAAATTAAGCTTCTAAACATTTCTAAGTTCACTTCAAGAGTCTTTAAAATAGTCCTTACATTTTTGTCTTATGCTTGCTTGATTGAAGATTCCCTTGTATCTTTAAAAGGTTCCAAAAATTGTTCCGTGATTTTGTTATTAACCTTTAAACACCTTAGCTGTTTTGCGTTGGGCGCCTTGTTATATAACAATGAAAAGTTCACTTAGCTTTCATTTCCAGACTCTTCACAACGTGACTTGTCTTTCCTGCAAAACGTGTGCAGCCAGTCGACATCAAGAAGGGGAGTCTTTCCAGAAGCTGCAACGTCTTCGGGAGATCGTAGGAAGGCTATGCGCCTTCTGGAAGTCGGGTGTGGCTCTTATATCCATGCCACACCTGAACCGCACCCAAATCAGCCGTCACGTAGCATGCGTCTCAGACGCGATGCTAACGTGCAGCTGAATACAGTCTTCCTTTAAAAAGATGCGCGTGTAAACACGCGAGTGCTGCCAAAGTCTCTATGCTTGCAAAATGTTCCTAAATACCTAAATAAACAACTTTAGAGCTTACAAATCAACTTAAAAACAAGCATTGGTAATTTGGTTATCAAACAAGCAATGATAAAACCAAAACAGTCATTGATTTCAAAACGTATAATCACTGAAAGAATCATACACACGTTTAGAATTTTACACACAATCATAGGCATACTCTGGAGTGCTGGGAGCTGGGGATAGGAGTGGGTTTTTAACCTGAGTATTTTCTACTCTTCACAGAGTAGAGGCTGCGTGTTCATGTTTTGGGCGTGATTCATGACACCTCTACGCGGGAGCCCCGACCAAGCTCATCAACCTACTACAGTGCATTCAAAACGCCTCGGCACAAGCCACATCACCCCCCACCTGAGAAACCTGCACTGGCTCCCCGTCAACAAGAGGATATCCTTCAAGCTCCTCATCCACGCACACAAGGCACTCCACAAGACCGGCCCGGCCTACCTCAACAGACGGCTCTCCTTCTACACCCCCAACCACCAGTTACGCTCCGCCGACCTCTCACTCACCACCGTCCTGCACATCCGAAGAACAACCACAGGTGGGAAATTCTTCTCCCACCTCGCTGCCAAGACATGGAACACCCTCCCACTGAGCCTATGACAGACCCAAGACCTGCTGACCTTCAGGAGGACACTAAAGACCAGGCTGTTGGAACACTAGTGGCCCCCACCTCCCCCGTGCCTTGAGACCCTCGCGGGTATGAAGTACACTTAACAAATGACTGATTGATTGATTGATTGATTGATTGATTGATTGTGCCTCATGGGATCAGTCCAGCCCGAACTGCCAAGCCATGTCTTCCCTGGACCGGATACAAGCATCTTGGGTCCAGTTTCTGGTAAATCAGCCGTCATCAGCCAGGTTAGCTTGAATCCAGTGGCAAAGTGAGCAAGGGACCCAAGTCTGGGCATACCCTGCCAACTTAGGCCAAACTGAGGCAGACCCAAATTCAAATGCACAAGAGTAGTACACAAATGTGTAGGACTGGTGGTAGGTGAATAATAATGTCCTTTGCCCATTACCGGTATCAACCTGCTACACAGCAACGATCAGTCACTTATCCATGTTCCCGGTAATGGGCTGTCACATGGCTGACTCAAGTGATGTGTTCATCTCATGTTGTTGAATTGCCTTGCTGGCCACTGCCCCCAACAAGCCAATTGTCAGCATTGTGGAATTAGTGATGCTCACTTACTACTGTGTGTCATGTGATGGTAGGCCTATCACATGTGACATAGTATGATGTGTACCTTTGATGCAGTGACTGGACAAAACCTCCAATCAGTAAGTTGGGTATGTATGGTAACATAAGTGTTCCTACATCACTGGTGGAATTAGTAATAGTGTCTACATGTTGGCCTGTGAACCTGTCCCTGTAATTGTGTCATCAGCAGTCCTGTGTTCTACATGATGCAAATGTTTAGGCCACTGAGACTATTTTGTGAGTTAATTTTGTTACCTAAAAAAGTGTTTTTCAACAGCCAGGACTGTGTACACATTGGTGAGTGTCTGACACAAACCCTGATCCATTACTCAAACCTTCAAGAACATTCTTCTAACTACCTCTGCTGCCACACCAGCAAGAGGAATCATCAACAATTCCTTCAGTATGGGAATCTTTTCAGAAGATCTTAAAAAGTCATACATGCACCGATTACTAAAGAAAACAAACCTAGACCGGGTTAACCCCGACAACTACAGACCAATTACAAATAGACCTTTCCTGGGCAAATTGATAGAAAGAGAAGCATTTGCTCGGATGTAACAATTCATTGAAGATAACTTCACAATTTCAGACTTCCAAAGAGGATTCCATCAAAGAAGAGGCATAGAACCTGCCCTCATTGCCATCTGGAATGACTTTAAGAGCACAGTTGATCGGAATCGGGTTGCTGTACTACTTCTCTTGGACCTCTCAGCTGCCTTTGACATGGTTAACCATGACACTCTAATACAACACCAGCTTAGAGGAGATTTTTCTCAACTGGATCACATCCTACATTCAAAACAGAGTTAATGACATCCATACCCCCATTTCTCATCCAAAATATACTTCACAAAAGCAGGAGTCCCTCAAGGCTCTATCATCCCACACACGCTTTTCAACATCTACATGTAGTCATTACTGTATCTGATCAATCAATTTCAACTCACAGGCTATAAATATGGAGATGACACACAAATACTCCTTAAAATGGAAAGACCCAAAGACATTAGAAACTCAAATGTTTTCAGTTGCCTCATAACTGTGGATGAGTGGATGACATGGAGCCATCTAAAATTGAATGCTTCCAAAATGGAAATACTCACATGTGAGGTTTGGAAAAATTAGGACCTACTTGCCACCTGGCCTGATGATCTGGAAACACTGCCTAAAGTATCAACGGAAGTAATAAGCCTTGGAATTACCATGGACTGCAATCTATCAATGAATGCCCAAGTGGACATACTAGCAAGATCAAGGTTGCTTCGTTACTATAAAAGTCTGCATCGCATCTTCCCCCACCTTGGTTTTCCACACAAGGTCCAGGCTACTACCTCTCTCAAAAAAGCTACGCAAGTGTTGGCTCTTCCCCACATAACCACCATACTCATACATAAATATACAGCATATCTCTGTGTATATAAGCATGTATTTGGAATATATGTGTACCTACATATAT
The DNA here is from genome assembly GCF_964261635.1 of Lissotriton helveticus. Lineage (NCBI taxonomy): Eukaryota > Metazoa > Chordata > Amphibia > Caudata > Salamandridae > Lissotriton > Lissotriton helveticus. Next base: position 217,979,596 of record NC_136060.1, read on the forward strand.
GTGTAGCTTTGTATAAACGTGTATAATAATTATGTTTATAAAGTATAGATTTCATTAGTTCTGCTTAACAAAGGTACATATTACTTATGGGTATATTATTCTATATTTAACATGTATATGGGAGACTGCATACATAAGTAAACTATAACTATTTATCTCAAATTGCTTCACTATTGAATTACAAGCATTATATTAACTTAAAGTGTAGCAACTCTAGAAAGTCTGATTTATTAAATACAACCAAAACCTACATATATTACCTTGCTTATACATATATACCTTCCATGTACTTATGCATCTTTATATTTATTACTTTACTTTTAATTCAGCATCTTCAATGCACCACCCTATATTTCACCCTATACCTGTCTCAATATATCCTCTACCCCACTCTCTGATTCATCTCAGACATCATTCGATTACTCTCGCCAATGCACTACCCTCTTTCTGACCCTATCTCTCTCTCCATATATCCTCTACTCCACTCTCTGACTCATCCCAACCCTCATTCTACCAATGTGGTCCTCAAAATAACCCTGTCTTGACTCTCCCCTCCTCTACCTTGCATCATCTCATACCTCTTTTACTATTCAGATCTCTAGAACAAGCCTTTCTAAACCCTTATATCTGGCTCTTCCCACCTCCACCGCCCCTTTACTCATCCCAAACGTTTCCTAGAGTTATGAGCTCCAAAAAAAACAACAACAAAAAACAAATGTGAGTGTGTCACATTCACTATAGCCTCTTGATAGGATTTACAATCACAAGGCCTCATGGTAGTTGTAGGCACTTCAATGGCACTTTAGCAACACCTAACAAGTCTGGATACATTCTCAATGTGGTACCTCTGAATAGGATTTGCTGCTGAGGAGAAGGACAGGGTGGAAACAACCTGGATTTTTTAACCAAGTTGGTAGGTTGGTCCTGGTCTCACATCAATTCTCAAAACAAAAGTTGACTGAAAGTTTCTAAGTCCGAGGTTTCGGGGACCTTGGGAGCAGAACTTGGTGGTCATGACTCACTCCAGAAAAAGCCAGCCGCAAGGCCTAGGGCAGTTCCAGTTGGAACTGGTTGGCTGGAAATGCAGGGGATTGGAAACTTGGAAGCTTATTGTGTCCCTGTAGCCCAAACAGAAAGTCAGCCTAATTATGTCCTTTGAAGCCATTTCTTTGGCTGTGTACAAGAGCGAGAACAGTGTCATTCTGCAAGGCTCCTCTCAGGCCACAGACAGCAGGTGCAGTCCATATTTTCCACAGGTCCAGAAGTTTTCTTATGAGGGTACTGTGGGTGTCACCTTTATTACCAGTGACAGCCATAGAAGGGGGTACATCCTGGCCACTAGCCAATGGGGGAAAGGTTCTCAGGGGGAACCTAGTCCAGTTTTGCCACACTTCCTGTGTGTTTAACTGTGAACAATCTAACAGTATCTCTCTCGGTCCAAAATCAACATGGTGGAACTTTTTCCCTTTGCAAAGGTAGTGGCATGGAAATAAACACCCCTTCCTCTGTGGTCACTCAAAACCAGCTCTAAGGGCAGCTCATCTCCTACTGAGCATGGTACCTGACTGGGTAGGTGGACCAAGGAAGGTTGCAGATCCAAGTTTTAGCTACATTTGCCTGTGACAGGATAGGACCCTTTGAAGTTAATTAAGTTGCTGGGCACAGCCCATATGGTCAGCCTGCCAGAGAAACAGAACTCCTCCCCACATTCAAGTCCTCTATCTCAGCTCTGGGAGCAAGTTCACACCTCATCAGGTAAACTAGTCAGCTCATGGTTGAAAGTTGGTATTTCATGCAAATTGGCTTGTAGATGATCCACGCAGGCAACAGATCACTTTTCAAATAGTACCTGTTCGAAAATATTTGTTTTAAATCCAACTTTACCAAATAATTGGGCTAGTAATAAATAATTTAAAAGTCCATATATGAAAGTTGTAGCTGCTAAGCTAAACGGAGACAGCAATTATTAAATCTAATATTGTATCACAGCGCTTTCCTATGCTGCAGCTACCCCTACTACAGTGAAAGTAGCTCTGAGGGCTTTTTTACTGTAAGCTAATTCTTAACATTAAGTTAAGTTCTACTTTAAATAATAGGCACCCTGCCTTATGGGTATATAAGCCAACTTAGGCATGACTTATTATTATTTAGAAAGGAATTTTTAGGCCTGCCAAAAGAGAGTTATTTTGACGGGTCAAATTTTGTTTGCATTGACACTATAGTGGATGGCACAAAGAAAGCTACAGTCCACTTGTTATATTTAACTTACAAGTACTGGGTATACTCTGGTACCATATACTAGGGATTTATCTATAAGTTAAATAAATATGCTGAAATGGGAAGCACAGGCACCTTACAGCTCGTTTGCAGGGGTAAGTTCTAAAGCCAGCAATACCAGTCAGGGCAAAAACCTAGAGTGGTATCACATGAAAGATGGTCATTTCCAACACTAGGCTTCAGTTTTCTTCACATTTCTTGTCTCTATAAGCATACATATCTGCTTCTTCTTTCTTGCAGACGTCAGTAGTGGTCCCAGGCCACTCTCGACTGGACACAGGCCCCTCAGACAGAGCAGAAAACCTCTGGTAAGTAAAATAACTAGATTAACAATTTCTTTTTCTCTTGTCTTTTTTCATCTCTCTTCTTTCATTGTAACCCCCCGATTTCTTTCCCAAAGTATCATCTCTAGAAGAGATCCTCTTTGGACTCCCTGCCACCCTTTGTTAATCCATTGCCCTTCACCTGTTCATGTGGTTTAATGTAGACACATGGTACTGAATTGGTTTTCTAAGTGAAGAGAGAGTAGCAAGCTTCACGTTCATTCATTCAGATCCTTTTAACGTCCCTAAATCACCACAGTGCATGTTGCCTAACTTGCCTCTCCCTCTCCTGTACTCCCTTTTTAAATACAATCCCCGCGAGGATTAATTTGACCCACCTGAGGATGTCACGACCTCCTGGACCATGGTGGCCAGGGAGTGTATTGTCAGGCAATGTCTTCTTTGCCTTCTATCCTCCTTCGTAAGCTAGATGCAGCAACCTGCTTCTCCTGTGGCTCTGCTTCTTTGGGCTTCTCTTTGTACACGGAAAGGGTGGGTATTCAAGTCTATCTTTTATTTTTACATTATTTCCTGTCTCCCTTTGCTAATCCATTCCCCTTCTCCTGTTCATGTGGTTTAATGTAGACATGTGGTAATTAATTGGTTTTCTAAGTGAAGAGAGAGTAGCATCCTTCACATTCATTTATTCAGACCCTTTTAACATCTCTAAATCATCACAGTGCACGTAGCCTCGCTTGACTCCCCCTCTCTTGTACTGCCCTCTTAAATACAATCCCCTTCTGAAATAATTTGACCCACCAGAGGAGGTCACGGTCCTCCTGCACTGTAGTGGCCAGGCAGTGATGTATGGCAGTGCTCTCTCTTTGCCTGATCTGCTCCCTCAGCCCCAGCAGGACATTGATTGTGCAACAAACATCAGCTCCTGATTCTGGCTGCTTCTGCTTTCCTCCACCTTTTTTGGGCATTGCATGTATGGCACCACAATTCCACTGTGTCTTCTTTGCCTCCTCTTCTCATTTGTGAGTTAGATGCAGCAACCTGCTTCCCCTTTGGCTCAGCTTCTTTTGGATTCGATTTGGACTCCAGAAGGGTGGGTATTCAAGTATGTCTTCTTATTTTTACATTTGTTCCTGTCTCCCTGCCAACACTTTGCTAATCCATTCCCCTTCTCCTTTTCATATGGTGTAATGTAGACACATGGTAATGAATTGGTTTTCTAAGTGAAGAGAGAGTACATCCTTCACGCTAAATTATTCAGACCATTTTAATGTCCCTAAATCACCACAGTGCATGCAGCCTCACTTGCCTCCCCCTCTCCTACACCCCATTCTTAAATACAATCCCCATCTAAATTAATTTGACCCACCTGAGAAGGTCACAGTCCTCCTGGACTGTGGTGGCCAGGGAGTGATGTCAGGCAGGCGTCTCTCTTTGCCTGGTCTGCTCCCTCAGCACCAGTGGCACCCCTGCTGGTGCATCAAACGTCAACTCCTGGTTCTGTGCTACTTCTGCTTTCCTACACCTTTTTTGGGCTTTGCTACCATGACACCACAATTCCACTATGTCTTCTTTGCCTCCTCTTTTCCTTCGTGAGTTAGAGGCTCTGCTTCTTTTGGATTCTGTATGGACTCAGGAAGGGTGGGTATTCAAGTCTGTCTTTTATTTTTACATTCTTTCCTGTTTGCTTGCCACCCTTTGCTTATGCATTCCCCTTCACCATTTTGTGTGGTTTAATGTAGACACATGGCACTGAATTGGTTTTCTAAGTGAAGAGAGAGTAGCATCCTTCACGCTCATTTATTCAGAACATTTTAACATCCCTAAATCACCAAAGTGCATGTAGCCTCTCTTGCCTCTCCCTCTTCTGTACTCTCCTTTCAAATACAATCCTCTTCTAAATTGGTTTGACCCACCTGAGGAGGCATGGGCAGGCAGTAATGCCAGGCAGGCTTCTCTACATGACTGGATTGTACTCTCAGCTACATTGGCACACTTGCTCATGCAAGAAATGTCAGCTCCTAGTTTCATGCTACTTCTGCTTTCCTCCACCTTTTTTTGGGCATTGCTGGCATGGCACCACCATTCCACTACGTCTTTTTTTGCCTCCTCTCCTCATTCATGTGCTAAGTGCTTCCCAATTGGCTCTGTTTCTTTTGGATTTTCTTTGGTCTCTAAGAGTGGGTATTAGAATATTTTTTTTACATTCTTTACTGTCCCCTCTCCCCATTTGCCCCTACTCTGTTTACCCTGCCAGCTCTATTCAAATCCTTTGTCTTTTTTCACAGGTGCTGTGTTGTCCCTAAGCTGCTGAGGAAATTAAATGGGGTTGCTACCTCTGGGTAAGTGCTGCTGTGATAAAGGCTTACCTCTCAGGATACAGGTAAGCTCTTTATCTAACCGCCATGCAGCCTCTCCACCCCAACACCTCTGGTGTCGCTCTATATTCCACTCACTGATGTCCCTCATATTCCATTCTGAATTGGATTGAATTGAATTGAATTGAATTGAATTGAATTGAAGGGGGATTTATACAGTGCAACTTTGCCCGTAGGCGTCAAGGCACTAGTGATGGTACAAGCTGTGCAAGACAGAAAGGAAAGGCGAAGTTACGGCTAGGTCTCCCTGAAAAACCAGGTCTTTTGAGCCTTATGAAAGAGGGAGTGGGACGACTGTTCCTTAATATCAGCCGGGAGGGTTTTACCTGATCTTGGGTGCTAGGAAGCGGAAGTCTCTCCCGCCCCATCTGGCTTTGAAGGTTTTGGGAATCACCAGGAGATTTTTGTTGGCAGATCGAAGGACCCTACCAGGAATATAAGGGGTTAGCAAGGCTTTGAGATCTTCTGATCCGCCGGCATGCAAGGCACGGTGGGCGAGACACAGAACCTTGAACTCTATCCTTGCCTGTATAGGAAGCCAGTGAAGATCCCTCCTAATGGAGGTTGCTGATGAAAGTCTGGGGGCATCGACGACAAACCGGGCAGCTGCGTTTTGAACCATTTGAAGGCGCTGTACCTGTTGTTTGTTGATACCCAGGTACAGTGCATTACAATAGTCTAACCTTGAGGAGATTAGTGCTATTGTAACAATTTTCCGGGCCTATGGGGAAAGATAGTGTACCAGCTTCCTCAGGATTCTAAGAGCTCCACAACAGGTGGAAATCGTCCTGCTGACCTGTTTGTTAAAAGAGAGTTTATTCTCGAAGATGACACCCAGATTTCGAGTGGACTGGGAAGGCGTGGGACAGACCCCAAGTACAGAGGGCCACCAGTCCATTGACCACATCTCCTCCTTGCCTCCGAAGACCAAGACCTTCGTTTTTTCTCCGTTTAATTTGAGAAAATTCCTGACCATCCAGCCAGAAACTGCTTCCATGCAGTGTCTGAAATTCTGGGCTGTGATGTTGGTGGATTGTGAAAGGGAGACCATAATCTGGGTATCATCGGCATAGGACAGGACTTCCAGCCCGAAGGATCTTACAAGTCTGGCAAGCGGTGTCACATAAATGTTAAAGAGCGTGGGGCTCAGGGAAGACCCTTGAGGAACCCCACACTGCACCGGTTTTGCTGGCGAAAGGAAGTCGCCCAGTTTGACCTTTTGTGCACGACCCTCCAAGAAAGATTTCAATAGGCTAAGCGCCGGCCCATTCACTCCTATCTCCTTAAGGCGTTTGACTAGAATAAAAGGAGATAGGGTGTCAAACACGGCTGTAAGGTCGAGCAGGACCAGCAGGGTAGCCTGGCCATTGTTGACCCTAGCACGGATGTTATTGGTGACAACAGTGAGAGCGGACTCGGTGCTATGAGCCCTGCAAAAGCCGTGTTGGGAGGGGTCAATAAGACTGGCGTTCTCCAGAAAGACACTCAGATGTTTATTAAGGTGGGCCTCTAACATTTTTGCGGGGGCAGGAAGTAGCAAAATAGGCTGGAAGTTCTGTAAGATACCGGGATCCAGTGAGGCCTTTTTGAGAAGAGGCTTAACCGTGGACATTTTCCAGGAGGTGGGGAAAACACCTTCCAAGATTGCCAGATTGATTAGTTCAAGGAAAGAAGGAAGCAGAACATCTCTGCATTCCTTAGTCTTTAGGGGGCAGGGATCCAGGGGGTAACCTGACTTCAGCTTATCCAAATGCAGATTGAGCTGTTCTAGCGTGAGCTGGGGGAAACTGTTAAGATTGCTATGAGATGATTGAACCGAATCCTCTGCCACAAAACGTGGGACAGAGGTAACTGAAAGTTCTGGTTCCCGATTGAGAGCTTCTAGATCTGAATAGATATCAGTTATCTTTACATGAAAGAAAGTGGATATCTAGTCACAGAGCTCCTGAGATGCAACAGTGGGATCTGGCGATTGCAGGGCTGATAGGGAATCAACAATCTTAAACAGTTTCCTGGCTGAACTAAGGGAAGTAGTCACCTTAGAGAAATGCAGTTTCTTTTCCACAAGCACTGCAGTTTTATATTCTTTAAGTAGGATCCTATGTTTTTGCTTTTCATCTGGATCTAAATGGAGTCTCCAAGCTCCGCCTATCTTCTTCATCCCTGCCTAAGGGACCTGAGGGTATCAGAATACCAGGGCGCCGAAAGGCGTTTCCTGGCAGAATAGTTCTGCTTGTCAGGAGCCAATATATCTACTGCCTTAAGGATGGAATTGTGCAAATCCAGCGCGTCACTATCTGTGTTCCTTACAGGTGACGGGCGGTGATTAGACAGACGAGGAGCTAATGAGTCACTGGTTATCTCTTGAAAGTTTCTTTTAAGTTCCCACTTACTGGAATCTGCCAAGGGGAGGGTAGAGTCTGAGTATGTAAAAACCAAGGGGATGGCCATATGATCTGACCAGGAAATCGGGAGAGGGATCCCAGTCTGCACCCTCGAGTCATTAGTGAAGACCCCATCCAGAGTGTGCCCGGCTATATGGGTGCGGCCATCTACTCTTTGAGTCAGGCCGCAGGAGGCTAGTAGGTCCAGCAAAAGGGCAGTATCAGTGGAATTGTCCTTCTCCAGATGGAAATTAAAGTCCCCAAGGACGGTGAGATTGGGTCTGTCAATGTAGGGCTCCAGGATCTTATTAAGTTTATGACAGAAAGCTGACCTAGGACCGGGCGGTCTATAAATCAGGATCCCGGAGAAGGTAATAGTGGGGAGGGGGTTGAGGGCAAAGAAAAGGGCCTGATAGGAATCACTCGATGAGGACAAACGCTCAAGAGAAAGGAGTTCACAGCTGGAGCTGTGGAAGTCAGAGTCAGATCCACAATCCACGTTTTGCAAGTCGCCAGACGCCGTGTGAGCCGAGGAGAGGAGGTTACGGGTGCGGTCGGGCGTGAGCTGTCGGGCGTGAGCGCTGATTGAAGCGCTGTAAGAACAACGCCGCCGACCCCCCCCCCAGCGGCGGGAGTTTGCCCGTGCCGGATAGGAACCAGCGCCGATAGCGCAGATTGCCAACCAATGGTCAGTACCAACTGGCAGTGTTTGCTTTGCCTCCATAAGGAAGTTGAGTCCTGGAAAGGGGTAGCACACCACAGAAAGCTGGCAGCGCTGCAGCTCTGCCGGGTCCGGTAATCACTCCCCGACTACAGAGCTGAAACAAGGATCGCTGAGCCAGTATTTTTGGAATCCAACCCACGTTTTGCGTCCAGCCAGACGCCTTGCGAGCAGAGCAGAGGAGAGGACGTTACGGGTGCATTTGGAAGTGAGCACTGAGTAAAGCGCTGTGAGAACAACGCCGCCCCCCCCTCTGCCGCCCCGCCCCACCAGACAAGTCGGAGCACAGAGAGCAGCCGCCAGGACAGCAGGCGAACAGGGTAGGGCCCCGACTTGGTGAGTCGTTTGGGGTGACTACTGTGAGTGTTATTAAATGGTGTAAATTAAATGGTGTAACTTAACTCACATAACAAGACCCCGAGGACCTGGGAGGAGTTGTGTCAATTCCCCTCAGTAGCCGGTGCAGCAGCAATAATCACTTATTCCTCTGGCAACTGGAGCCGAAGACACTTCCCGCTAGCCCCTCTAGAATCGGCCCCAGACGGGGGTCGGTGCGCGTTTTTCAAATTCGCCACCGAATCGTCCAGGAACTGGGTGAGGTGAGGCTAGGTGGTGTATTCCTGCGAAGAGAGAACGCAGGTCGTGATAGCTGCCGTAAGTGGCACTGAAGGCCAAGATCCCCCTTGTATGTGCCAGCTCCCCCCCCCCAGTGTGAGTTTCGCTGGTCTCAGCGGGAGCTGTGAGGAGCACCGAACTGTTCTATAAAATGTTATAAATATACAAGAAACGGACTTAGGGAACCGGAATCGGGCGCCAGCGCCGGTGTTGCATGAGCGGCGCACCGGGCACGGCCCCCGAAACCAAAACCTCCCGTTTACACCAACTGGAAACAGGCCGGAGCTGTTCCTCTTTTGCGAGTCAAAAGAAGGGAACAGAAGGGGATAACCCTTAAAGATTTCGCCCTGTTAAGATCCCTAAGTAACAACTTGCCAACTCCAAAAGACCTACTACAACGTAATGGCTTACAAAAAACTCAGATCTAGAACCATCTTCATGAAAAGAATGGGAACAGATGAGGCAATTAGGAAAAGCACCAACAAGGCCGTAAAATTGGAAAGACAACAGTAACCCCTGGAATTAGAAAGTATTTTTCTAAACTAATTTCAGACGAACAGGAGCAAAAAGTAAAAGATAATGCAAATATAGAAATAGTAGATATTACTGAGGATGGAAAAGGCGCAATATACCTAACTCAAGGTCAAACCCATACTAGTTCTGAAACAGAGCAAAAAAGTATTCTAATTAATCAAGAGGATTCACTTTTGGATCTAATGACAACTGGACTACAAACATCGGATCTATTCAAGATACAACAGTCCCCCGAGTGCTATTCCATTTGCCTAGATGCTAACAATAAGGACGGAGTACGTCAAATGGGATTACAAACGGAGACCGATAACGTACAGAAGAGCACTCCACAAAAATCTCCGGATATAGAGGGTCTCCTTGAAAATTCACCAGATCTCTCTATCTTCAGTACTACTGGTTTGATCAACACCCAAACTCCAGTATGTAAGTCATTGTTTACCCTGCAAAATGTTCTGGAATCAGTTCTTAACCATTTAGGCAACATATTGGAGAACTCTGACCAAACACTTGACGTACAAATAGGAATTTTAAAATTTCTAGTCGAGGAAAAAAAGAAGAAAGAGTAATTCAGGTCATCAAAAATAACAGGAATCTGTGGCAAATGTAAAGGGGAAATTGGTGATAACTTAACAATCAAAACCAACAACGAGCCATTTCCCCTGAAGAAAGAAACTGCAACACAAACCGGAAGGAAATTATCCGGGGAAACTGTAGGTAAGCAGGGAGATACCATCACATATTCCCTTAGAAACTTATTCAAAGAGGGAAATTATCCCGAACCACACCATCACCCTGTGGCTTATTACCCAATTTTTACAAAAAACAAAACTAAATCTAATACAATCAGTCCTGCAATTGACTCTGAAATAAACGTCAATACCGATCTAAACAGCGAGGATGCACAGAACTTGGAAAACACAAAAAGAAACAACGGCAAAGAAAGATAAAAAAGAGAAATGCGATAAGAAGATTTAAAAGGAAGAAGGCTTATAAAATCAAATTTCAGAACACGACTCCTTTACCTGCCGTATCAGAACATGAAGGAACGCCAGAACTGTCCCCTACACCGAGGATAAAACACCAGAAGTCACTGGAGAAAACCGGAAACAAAAACCTCTATCAACAGTCTACATAAAATCCAAAGGCTACTAAATTTTCATATGGTCCGGTAAGTTCAACATTAAGAGGGACCTCTAAAGGACTTTCAGAATCGCAGAGAAAAGGATAACAACAAGAGGAGATAAGATCCAACTATCTACAAATCACAGAGCTATTCCCTACTGATGAAGCTCCACTCAATCGTGGTCGAATCATTAATCTTTTACAACAGATTCAGCCGCTACAATCCTTAACACAACATGAAATTAACCTTGTTATGTTCCCAGATAAAGCCAAAACAAAAACTGCAATTGTAGAATTCTGGTCTCCAGTCTTACCAGGAATCATCTTAAAGGAGAGTGAGACTCTCCACAAACGTGGTTACGATTTGATCCCAGTACAAAAAAATGAAGTTTACAATATGATGCATCCGCTTGAAGGATCTCAAAAAATTTACCAACCTATAAACAAAAAGACCAATTCCTTAGGCCACTCTGCAGAAAATATATTTATCTCCATAAAGAATGGTGAAAGGGAAATCTGGAGTAAAAACACCCTTAACAAGGAAGTAACTACAAGGGATCAATCATGGAATTGGATCGCTGAGACCCTGAATGATAATAAACAAACTAAGGACACCAAATCCCCTGTTTAGCACAGGTCTAGTGATATCCTCCTGGAATATAGCGGGAAAAATTAAAGAAAAAATGGAAGAATTAGTAAAAAAGTAACCCGCTATTGTGGCCCTACAAGAAACATGGACTACACAAAACTTTTATCAAGAAAGATATATTACATATGATATCCCTGCTCTGCGGGTTGAACGAGGTCATGCGAAGGGCGGGATAGCGATCCTACTAAGCGAAGAGTATAACTGGGTTCAAGAAATAGTCCCAACGAAATCACGTCATTATCAATGTATCAAGATCAAGTGCGGGATAAACCCTTTAGATCTCTTAAAAAACCTATTAATATTTAATTTATATATTCCTCCTGGAACAAAAATGGATGGTCTGCTAATAGAAACTTTGGAAGACATCGAACAAATCATTGAAAGTCAAGATTATCCATCATTTCTTATTATGGGTGACCTTAATGGAAAACTATCCAATGAGGAAATAATAAAATGGGCCAAATGGTACAAAGAAGAGGCGTTGGAAATTTCCGTACCGGTATTTCCTATAGGGTCCAAGGCAGATAAAAGAGGAACATTTTTACTAGCAATACTTCCAACGTTAAATGGAATCTTGCTAAATGGGAATGTGGGAGGTGACATTCCCGCCTCAAACACGAGAAAGGGAAATAACAGCTCCTCACTTCTGGATTATATGATATGTAGCCTTGACTTGTTTGGGCTTGCCTCACAACTTCAAATTAATTTCGTCCATGGAAGCGATCATGCCATTCTGCTGTTACGCACAGAATGGAAAATATATCTATGTCCAACTAGCCACATCATGTACAAGTACAGTACAGTTATGGTAAACCATAAGCAAAGGCGGATTCATTGGAACTCAACGACACTTAATAAGATAACTACCTTAATAGACACTAACCAGTTTCTTCAAACAACCCACTCTACCAATCCAATAACCAATTTTGAAATGATCATTAATAAATTAACGCAAAAATTACAGGAAAAGTTGAAGCAATCGAGACCTTCAAAGATCCAAAACAAAAATTCAAAGCTAACCGCCAGTACAAAGCTTTTAAATAAACTGATAAGAGCACAGTTCCTAGAAGGATTATCGTCTAGACAGGTAGAAATTAATAAACTAAAGACCCAACTCAGGAGGGAAAAACAAAAACATAAGAGAATAGCCCAAGACAAAAACTGGGTGGATCTGCAGATAGCAGCAAAGCACTACAATCAACGTGTCTATTGGTCTATAATCTCCAAAGAAACAGGCACAAAAAAGCACTACAAGCTATCCCGGTTCCCCCAAAAGAATGGAAAACTTATCTCGCCAATCTATATAAATTAAATACCATCTCAGAAATGGCTCATACGTTCTCAAGCAACCCAGGTACTAAATCTCTAAATAATAGAACATCAACCCCCTTCTCTATCGAGACGCACATTAGAAAAGCGAGATCAACAGGAGCTACAGGCCCTGACCAAATTCCAATCAAGGTCCTCCAGTCCGACCCCAAAGGATGGAGCAAGATGCTTTCCCCCCTTTTTAACTACATCTTTAGCACTGGGGAAATCCCGAAGTCCTAGAAGGGGAGCATCATCATTCCTATTCACAAAAAGGGATCAAGACTCCAACCTGGTAACTATAGAGAAATAGCTCTTCTGGATACCACAGGAAAGATCTTCACGGCAGAGGTCTTGGACCAACTTAAAAACTGGGCCTTTTCATCTGGACTGATTCCTCTATACCAGGCAGGCTTTAGGCCAAAGCATTCAGTCACGGACAATATCACGGTGCAGCAAACCATCCTAGACAAATATGTGACAATCAAATCTCAGATCGTCTATGCAGCTTTTATCAATTTTTCAATCGCGTTTGACAGAGTGGACAGAGGAACACTTTGGAAAAAACTGGGTATCCCAGATCAACTATTACGAATATTAATCTCTCTGCACACAGACACCTGGTGCAAGGTCCAAATGGGGAGGGAAAAGGGCCTAACTAGTCCTATCCCAACCCCTAATGGCCTCAAGCAAGGATGTCTCCTCGCCCCCCTATTATTTCTACTCTATCTTAGTGATATGCCTCAATGCTTCCAGCAAGTACATAATTTTCCACCAAAGATAGCCTCCCATATTATACATACACTGTAATATGCAGATGATATTATCATACTAGACCTAACCCCATTCGGTCTACAAAACAATCTTCTGGCACTGCAAAAACGGAAACCGCTACATCAAGCATCCCCGCTGACTACCTCTGGGACTCTAGGCCTACTGGCAGAAGAAATCACAAGTTTGTAGGCCTGCGACAAAAAAACTAAAGCAGGATGGAAGGTCACACAAAATGGCCGCCCCCACATGGCCTGGCCACCCCCAACAACATGAAAAGAAAGAGAAGACAGACAATACATGCCTATGGCAAAAGGACAATGCTTGGCTTTACAAAATGGCGCCCCGCCGCCCACATGGTCAGGCCACCCTCAAACAACAAAGTACAAGCAAATGACAACCTGAGGAGTTTCTTTAGCAAAATGAACAGCATCAACATTTTTGGGAAGGTTTTAGGCAACTCGAGACATATTGCTCGCGAGAATGCAAATTCGGCGTGTTCGGCAGCGCGAATTGTACAAAACGTCGTTATCGCGTGCCCGAGCACGCACATTGAGCACGCGAAGAAGACAAAAACTGTAACGTCACGTTGTCGCACTGTGCAAAATTACCAAAACTACGCGAGCTGAATTCTAGGGTTACCTAGTGCGCAGAAAAACCTGCAATTCAACACCAAAAACACATTTTGCTAATCAATCCAAAGCCATCCATGACCTACATGATGTTACACTTACAACTTAAACACCCCAATAACAGTTGAACAACTTTCATGCACCCATGATGAGGACTCTAGTAGTACCCTTGGGCCTACTGGCAGAGTAGGCCACAAGCTTGGAGGCCTATGGCAAAAACACAGTGGCTACAAACACAAAATGGCCGCCACCACCTGGCCAAGCCACCCACAGAAAGTAAATGAACTCAAGCAGGCCTACACTAACTACATGAACTACTAGGGTTACCTAATTTTACTAAAAAAAAATTAATTCCACTACAACAGAGTATGCAATTAAATCCAATGCCATCCGTGATGTTTTACAGACACCATAAAAACATGGGTGGACCCGTGGGTACCTCTAGGCCTAAAGGATGAAATTTCAAACACATACAACTTGGCCCCTCATGAAAGTACAGGCCTCCCTCAATAATGATTTTTAAGAATGATTGAGAAGTACAGAAAACTGTAGTTAAAAAAAACCCAAACAAAACAAACATTTACAGTACACCAATTCTCAATTCTCAAACTTACTTGTAAAATAAAAGTTCAAATCCAAAATTCCTCAATAAATCCAATTAAATGCTATGATGCAGCAGACATACACAAAGAGTGATCCTTCCAGCTCCAAATCCAAATGAAAGTGAACACCACATGGACAAAGCACTGGGAGGAGCCTGGTGGGCAGGAAGAGGAAGTTGGAGACTTAGGGGCACTTCCTTTCTCTTGAAACAAAGAGTAGTAACAAAAAGAGAAATCCTAGCCCAAAAACATACAGCCAAATCACAATCTGAGGGGTTTTCCTGAGCAAAATGAACATTTTTTAGAAGAATTTAACATGCTCGAGAGATATTCTGTGCCAGATTGCAGTTTCTGCGTGTTCGGAAACGCGATCTTACCAACATGGCGCTGCAAGGAGGATCGCAGGTCCTAATGACCTGTTCGCGCGTCCGAATGACGTTATGGCATTCTCACAGTCGCATGGGATTGTGCGGCCGGATTCCAAACATCGTAGCGAACGCGATCGGGAGAGAAAAGCGAGAAAGCGAACGCAGAACCACGGTAAGTCATTACCGCGCAAGCGAGAATGCTATCGAGCGCGCGAGGAAGAAAAACTACTACGCTACGCTGTAGATTGCGAAGTAGTCGACAAGTTCGCGCTCGCTGCGAAGAGCGAAGTAGCCGAAAATTCGCAAACTCCGCGAATGGAGCGTAGTTCTCTGCCCAGGGTTACTAATGACTTCCACAAGAGCATATAACATAATATTTATTTAGCATACCACAATAATACCAAAATGTGCAGGAGGAGTGTGTGAACAGTAGATCATTTAAGCCTATGATCTCAGATGGAAACCAGATGTGCAGGATGAGTGTGCAAACAATAATATCATCAAAACCAATCGTCTCAGATGGTTGTGTGAACAATATCACCTGAATATATGACCCCATGCTCCATAGATACATTACTTAAATGCAGCTCAGGTAACTCTGCTGATAATGGAAGAAGGAATTCCCCCATTGGATGAAAGGGGACCTGCATGAAATAGTAACATGAGTATTCTCAATGGAATGTGTTCTCGTCCTTTCCCCCATGAGGTAAAGAAAAGTGAGTTGTATGTCTGACCTAAAAGAATGAAGAGACAACCTAATGCTATATGATTTTGAGTGTGATTAATGTCATTGTTTTTTATTTCAACCTTATGGTGTTCCAAATCCTTTCAACCACAGAATGGAATAAGAGAGATGTCCATTGGTGGAATATAGAGACATCGTTCTACAGTCCATCCACTGACATCCCTCACATTCCATTCTGATGGAATCCTCATTATCTAATGAATACTGAATATAATGAATATTTATTTATTGTTATAAAAACTGTCACCATATTTTACAATTAATACAGAATAAATGTGTTTGCTTTATTATACATCGTCCTTGTAAATGATTCCAGCACATTTTTTATTATTAATATAGATTAATAAGACATGTTTAAAATTCAAATCTTTTTTAAAATGATTAGTTTTCTAAAATGCACTAGTTGATATTGCAAGAATGCAGAATAATATATTGTTCTTCTTTGCAGCATATTATTTTAACATTTACTTCGATTCTTAACCATTCACAATCTTCTTAATTAATATAAAGTGGTATGTGCATCGGAATAAATTAACTACTAGTTTTACTTATAAGAGTATCAGCGGGTCCGGGTGTACGAGTCCCATACTTATGTTGATGTCATATTAATGTATTTTGCTCACAGTCTGGGCCAAGTTCCTTATACTGATATAAGCTACTTGGAATTTTATTTGATTGCTTTATCAAGTGATTGTAAACATTTCAAATGTTTGCAGTTTAGCTGGGGGTCTGTGGAATCATGATAGCTGTTCTGCATTTACGAACCCCCCTCTTGGTAAATAGGCACTTTAGGAGTATAAGGCGTACACTATTTAGTATGGGGCATATGCAGACCAAATGCATTAAATTCTCTTAAAGGGCACAACATACCCGACTTATTGTAGGGCCTTTGTATCTCCATGGCGGTTTATCTGCTAAGGATGGCAGTTCTCCTAAGAGTATAGCCAATCATTTTTTCTTGAGAAATGCCGCATAGGTTAGATGTAAATATGCCGCAGGTTGCAATGTGACATATGTTTGAATTGTCATCCAGGGATGGGATCCCCTTGAGAATACATTTTTATCTTCGACTAGCTAATTAAACTTTACTGCTTTATTCATCGCATGACAAGAAGTGGAATGCGTCAGATTTAGGTCCCATAAATCACCTGTATTTACTTGTAATGATGATAGCAAATATTTGTTGTAGCTTGAGTTATCATCAATAATCAGAGATTCCCATAAAACACTGATTAAAGGGCTGGACTGACTGTTCCATATTTTATGAAAGAATTTGATGAAATGGTATCTTCTTGCTATATCAATCCAAATTACAAACGGATTTGAGCAGGAGAAGCGTTGCAAAGAAGACCAAACACCGTTTGTGTGCTTTGATTTGTAATTTATCCAGCATTTTATAATCCTTACCATGCCTCACCATACTTGCGTAAGTTAGCGTTGGTAGCAATTTTGCTTCAATAAAGGCAAGCAATGGTTGAAAGGAAGGATCGTCAGTTTTTATTTTACAAGTGCACACAATGTGTGTATTAGAGTAATATTTCTTCTAACCATATACTGCTGGTGTAGCTGAAAAAAAAAATTCTTATCAAAATTGAAGCCAAAGTATTTGTGAGTGCTGACTTCTTCTGTGGTTGCATTACCCAGCTTGCTTTTTAATGAGGCATTAGGATTGTTTCCTATAGACATGATTTGAGTCTTTGCGA
Organism: Lissotriton helveticus; assembly: GCF_964261635.1. NCBI lineage: Eukaryota > Metazoa > Chordata > Amphibia > Caudata > Salamandridae > Lissotriton > Lissotriton helveticus. The sequence goes on from NC_136060.1 coordinate 217,996,686, forward strand.
TATTCATTTCCAATTTGTTAAGTTTTGTATATGCCACAGTTTCTTTAATTAATCTTTGTCATCCCACTTCCATGTGACTCAGCAGCACAATATCATCGGCGTATGACAGATGGGATATCATTAATGGGCCTACTCTTAGAGCATGCGAGTTTACTTGGTCCAGGTGGATAGATAAATCAGCATTAAATACCTTAAACAGATGTGGTGCTAGCACGTACCCTTGCTTAAGGCCCTTTGCAGTTGCTATTTTTGTTGATATTCCTGTACCATCTCCCACCTTAATTTGAATCAATGAGTCTGCATATATCATTTCAATTGCACTTAAGATTATTTCTTGAATGCCCCATCGTCCGATTTTTGCCCATAGGCGGGGGCGGTCCACCCGATCGAAAGCTGCTTTCAGATTGAAGTAGAGTTGTAATATTTTCTTTAGACATTTACTTTATTCCACAATTATTGCAACAGTTGTCATGTTAATTGAGGGACCGTATCATTTCCGAAATCCTGTCTGTTTTAAGGTGGAATCAAATTTTGGGAATTTGACCAATCAATTAAATCTTTCAATATTAGTGATGCATAATGTTTTGCTTCTGAGTCAATAGGAGCTATTAGTCTATAATTCGCTGGCTTTGTTCTATCACCCCCCTTAAAAATTGGGTTTATGATTGATCCCCTCCAACTATCTGGGACCATGCCTGTGTTGTCCACCTCTTTAAACAATGCCATTATCGAATTAACCCAATATTTTGCATCCCATTTATATATTGCCTGTGGAATGCCGTTTAGACTTGGGACACTGTCGCTTCTGCCAGCTTTAATCACATTTTCAATTCTTGATACAGTACAAGATGTGTTCGCTGAAGCAATTAAATACTCAAAATAAGGCAATGTTTTGATTCTGGTTGTTATATGCGTCTCAGTGGTTTTGTTGGTTTTATTTAATTGGGCTTGCTTTTCTTTGGAGAAAACTTTTTACAGATGAATTATACAATTTTGTTCCGTAACATTTGATGAAACTGTTGCATTAATTACCTTATTTAGGCCATTTATAGTTTTCCAGAAAGTTTTAATATTTGATCATTTGAAATTGTGGAGTAGCTTTATCCAGAAGTCTTCTGTCCTTTTTTTCCCTGCCAGACATGTTTCTTATATTCCTTCTTCAATTGTTTTAGTTTTTCCCATGTGGTTGCTTAAGTACCCAGTTTTTTTACCTTCCTCATTTCTTTTCTCTGTTCTTTTTTTAATTCTTTAGTTTTCTGAGATGATGGATGAACATAGTTTTTAGACCTCAATACTCAATTTGGTTTGTCAATTCTATCACAAATTTAGTCCAGGCCTTTAATGCCTTAGGGGAAAATGCTATTCTAGCTTTATCTGCGAGTACTGGAAGTAGATGAGATGACCAATTAAGCAGTTTTTGGGTTATTTCTTCACTTCCCTCATCGATTGTTGGTGCAAGCTGATATCTCTTTGGATTTATATTTATAGCTATTTGCTGGATTGAATGGTCGCTGTCTGTGTTGTGTATCGATTTAGATTGCGTATGCATTTCCCGATTCATGCCCTTACATAGGTACAATTCACATTGCCCTTATATAGGCATAGAAATCCAGTCCTTATTTAGGCATAGCCCATGCTACCCAATTACAGGCATGGCTAATTCCATCCGTTCATCTGTGTCACAACGATTTCTTGGAAACGAGACTCTTAAGCTGAAGAGACTTCCCCTTACCTGGATATTGATTTCTCCAAGAACTCATTTATTATGCATGAACATCTATTCCTTAGAAATTCATTCATGAGGTTTAAATGCCCGATTTTTACGTCAATACTGGCATTGATAAGCAGCTTCAAGGTATAAATATACCTTCACTTGCTATGGCAAAGCATGGTGTGGTTTGGTGCAGTTCGACTACCTACTTGCACGACGCAGCTCACTACAGCAAGTGCGAAAGGAAGCCAACTCCCCAGCTGACGCACTGACCAGAAGCTATCATCCTCCTGCCGAGAATCCAGCTCCAATGTTTCTGACTCCCCTTGCAGGGTGTTGGGAAATCGAGTCCTGTGAAGGAGATACCAACCTCTCTCATTCTAAAGCATTGAGCTGATTAAAACTTAGAGAAAACTTTGGCAATTGCTGGCAGAACTAAACTATAACCAAAGACAGCAACTACTTATTCCCTCGTACTAGACTTAGGTTAGGTACACTGGGATAAGCGTATTTTAGAAGCACCAGTTGAGTATTTTAGCCTGTATTATTTATGTGTGTATTTTTATATATGTCATAGCAACAGACAATGCTATTACAGCAATATTTTATATTACTGTTTACGCTGTACGCATTATACTTCACATTCTGTCTAACGATTGTAGCAGTTAAACTCTCTTGCATGAGAAAGAACACTGCTCAATAAATCCTTTTATTGAAATGCCCGTCTATCTGTTTTCTGCACTCCTCAGACTGCTTCATTCAGTTGCTAAGGCTTCTGTGTGACGTAGTCTCACTCATTTGAGGTTAATAAAGACGCTCTTTTATATTTCAACTTCTGTGCCAATTTCCTCTTTGTTGGTTTAAAAGGACCAAGTATCAGTGGGACCCCAGAGAAGGTTTGCTGTTTTCTTCAATCTATTGTTTCCATGACTCTGAAAATATTTCTCCGATTATAGGGGAAACAAAGTTGTCATGTGTATGCGGTTGTCAGAGACTAATCCCTTCTTGTTTATTCGAGAACGTTTCTAGTGACCTCTGAGTTAGCTGGGACACACACAATTAAGTTTAATATACTCGATAGAGACATACTGACCTCAGTCCTATGTCAAATCTATAGTGTATAGTATTTCAATACGTAGAGCCTATTGGGAATATAGGAACGACACTACACCGTAGTACAATTGATTTTGAACATGCTTAGTTGTTGTATTAATGGTAAGGAAAGAATAGTGTAGTCAATTATAGACCCAGACGTCGGTCTATATTATTTAACATTTGGAGGATTATCGTCCTGTGTTCTACCATTGACTACTCTCAAACCAAAATATTCTAAGGAGGTGACCAGTTCTTTACCCACTTTGTTAGCTTTCCTCCAAGGATGGGTCGCTTGATCATTTACTGACCAGATTTCATTTTAAGCTGCTAACTGGTCATCTTCATCTGGTGTGTGACTAAGATGGGTATTAAAGACACCTGTAATCAATATTTCCCAATTAGGTGTGTTGTATCTTACTTCGGCTATTTCATATATAAATTTATTGAATGTTACCGATTTGTCTTGGGCATTTGGATGAGCACAGATGTTGAAGAAGATTATTGAAGTTATCCAATGATCACTGCCAAAATTAAGTTTAATTATTTGTATGTTTGTGGAGGTCAATAACAACTGTTCCGATTCTACCTTAAGGTTGTTTGATATATAGACAGATAACCTGCCTTTCGGCCTTCCAAAGTGACCCGTTTTTCTGACATCCACCGGGTGTAGTGTAAAACCCGGCAGTTGAAATGGACCTAACAGCCAGGTCTCTTGCAGCGCTATATCATATGCGGCCCAGTTTTTTATTAGAGTACTATCCGTGAGTTTAGTTGTTGCACCTGCAATATTCCAGGAATATATATTTAGCTTAGCAGATTGCAGGGCACATGTTGTTTCACTAATTGGTCATTGGATATTTGAATTTTTTAATGCTAGCACTGATCCAAAACTGTAATTTTGTCTTCTTTCCGTTGGTATCTGTGCCCATTGGACCTTGGGTGCTCTGCAAAATCGAGTAAACAGGAGTATGCATGCTATACCTGTAATCTCGATGAACCCGTGGTGCTGGGTAGTGCTGCAGAATAGGTTTCATAATTAATATGTCCCATGATTCGAATTGCTCTTTGGCACTAAGATATTGATTAGCTACTTTCTCCGAGTTCCATGATGTTACAGTTATCTCAGACTAACCGTTATGTGCATTAGGCAGAAACTTCACCAATAGTAAATCTATCATCTTGATAAAACTTCATTGTCGTACTTCGGCTAGCAGCCTCAAAATGTTTCCTCTATTTAGAATATCTTGCTTGCCTCTTGAATTGTATTGAGGGATTAATGTGATTTGCCACTGCTCACTGCTATCCTTTGCTGTAGAAGATGAGATGTGTTCATACAATATTTCATTTGGATAGTCCTGCATTTCCCTTTTATGTTTTGTTCTACCTACATCATTTGCACTACCATTTCGTAAATCTTTGTCTTCAATGGGAACCTGGAGCAGTGTTTCTTGCACAGTGTTGCTCAGTCACTATATTACTTTCTAGTAGGGGGCATGTAATCACAATAGTTCTGTCCGCCCTTGATGTTATTATACGTTCATGTATTTTTTTGTTTGTTATGGTATGTGAAAGTCATTCCAGCAGCTGAAGCCTCTGCTGTACTGCTTTTGGTGGGTATAACCCCTTCCAAATTGTTCAGTTCAGAGTCATTTCTACATGGTATCTTTAGGTTTTCAAGTTGAGTAAGTTGTTCTTTGTCTTTTATATTCTTTAATGATGTTTCATTTTTGATGTCTTGATCATCAGATGTCGATGTCTCCAATTGTGAGTTATCTGTCTGATCCCTTATGATCAATTTATTTTTGCATCTACTTTTTTTATAGCTACAACTTGTTTGGGTATGATTTGTTTATTAACTTTTTTGAGGTGTCATCACTAACTTTATTTTCTACCTTGTTGGGTGGTGCCCGCAATGATCCATCCAATAATATTGGTGCAGTGGGTTTTTCTTCTAGAGCTTTATTACTGTAAAAACTATCTACTTTTGAGTGGCATTAAACACTAAGTAAAGTTTCTTGCCATTTTCATACTTTTGTATGGAATCATTAGTGTTGGTTCTTCCCTTTCTAGCAAGTTTTTTTTGTCTTTTTGATAATACTTGGGAGAATAAGTCATCTATATCTGTAGGCAAATGTTTTTGACCATTTGAATTTAGATTTATCATGGATGCCTCTTTTTGGATTCCATTTGTGCTGGCGCATTCAATCACATTTCGTTGTTCTCCCGTTTACTTCTATATTTCTGTTTTCATTGTGTTAACTATTAAGTATTCTTGCTGTTGTATTTGTATCTGGTCCTCTGGGATATATGTTTTAGAAAATGTGTGATCTTCCTTATGTCTCATTTCTTTCAATATGTCTGATAATAAAAGTGGCAAGGTACTTGATTTATCCATTATTCGATCACATTTACAATTGCCTTGTAGATCCATACTCTTAAGTGTTTGAGCTTTTGCAAGATGTTTGGTAAGCATGCCTATTTTGGTGTTAATACTGGAAGCATGTGTTGCCATGAGGTTCATGAGATCGATATGAAGGTCCAGTTTATCAGATTGCATATTTAATGCAGAGATATATGTTTGTAAACTACTTAGTAATGAGAAGTGTAAAAAATATACATATTCTCAGTATTGATTTGATTGGTGTGCTTTTTTGGTTTATAGGTTTCATATACTTCTACTTTAGTGTTATTCGGCCGTAGCGTTGGTATACTTGGACTTTATCCTGTTTGAATATCAAATTGATCCTGCCTTGGACTAAGTACTGGACCATTTATTGAGCTAATGTTTGAATCAATTTGGATGTGTGATGAAGAGTGACTTGGTATTTCTATAATTGAAAAAATGTCCTGATTTGTTGCAATTTCGATTGATTCTACTACAAAAACTTGATTCAATTTGTATGATTGTTTTGTAATTTCTGCTTGTGGTGTTGCAGGAATGATTGCCAAGTTTGTCTGATTTATTGTTTTTGTCTCCAAGGCATTTACTAGTTCTGCATTATCCGTTAATAATGTGGAATGCAACCAAGAAACTTGCAGATCATCTTCCTCCAGACCTTTGATAGTATCCGTTCAACCAGTTTATCTTTATTAGGAGTTGAGTGTGGGTGGTCCTAAGTTTCGATCTTTGCTGTCAACCCTAACTCACAATGTCATTGATTTTTTTGCGTACATTCAGTAGTACCTTCTGTAGTTATTTGCTTGCCAAATTCCGACTCGTTTTTGTGGTTGTTCAGGGAGTGCATTATTGCCTGAACGATAATTGTTGTTGTTTTTTGGCAGATAGTGAAACTCAAGCGAAAACCTATCTGTTGGCTCTGTTGTTATTTGGTCTGTTTTTACTTGGCTTTCGCTATCTATAGGATCTGTCATTAATTCTATTGTATAAGGGGTTGATTGCTACACCTCTGGCATTTTTGATGAAATTGTTTTTTGTGGCACAAGAGGAGTGAGCAAACCCTTTACGGTTCCTGTTTCAGAAAAAATTGCTGCCGCCTGGTCCTTCAGGATTTTTTTTTTGTCTTTTTGTTCCAATCTTACTAATTTTCTAAAATGCATTTCCAGGGGTGAAATTATTGGGCTCATCTGACCTACTACCCCTTGCGATCCCATTGATGCTACCCCCTGTTGTGGTTGATTTCTTTTGGGACTTTAAAGTTGGTGTAGTTTTTGAAGAGGGTGTGCCTGCCTGACCCGTCCCAATCTCATCTTGCCTCTTTCACTTTTTTTGGTGTAGCACCGGTTGGCAAATACCAGTGCAGTTGCCTTCCAGTAGCTTTTCGGTCAACCAGTAAAATCTCGTATTTCGAAGAGTCCTTCCTGATGAATGAGTTCGATCTTTCAATGTTCTGGTCTGTACTAAGACAATAGTAGTGACAGGTACAATAGGCAATAGGAGCAAGCCAAACACAAGTTCTAAACCGGGTGTAGGCTGTTTAGGGGCTCTGCGATCTCTCCTTTAACTCCCCTTGTCATCCTGCCTTTCAATCTGGTCATCACTTCCTCTGCAGGGATCAGCAGGGATCAATAAAGATCAACAGGGCTCCTGGGGTTGACATAAGCCCTCTCCCAGCCCTCTCCGAGCTCAGCAATACAGTGATTCTGTTTCTGCCCTCCGTCTTTCTGTCTCTTCTACCACCCTCTCTGCAGCTCGAAGGCAAGAGGGGGAGCAAAAGGTGAAGAAAGGGCGCAGCATGGTGCAGGCCAAACGTCTCCAAAGCAGTCGATCAGCCAGCCAGCCAACCACCCGCATGTCAGCCAGCCAGCAACTGGATTACCAGCAATTTCCAGCTGTCACCAGAAGCCTTGATAGCCACCCCTTCTCCAGAGTAAGTCAGCCATTGGCTATTTTCTTTTTGTACTCTATTTTGGCTCTGTTTTTTTTTTGTGTGGTGGCCTGGTGTTAGCATAAACCCATATACTACAGTCATGGTTCCTTGTAACACCCTAGTTGTTTGGAAACATCTTTTTAGTATATAATAATGAGAGTATTCTGGGTGATTGCAGCTGCATACAGAGAAACAGGAACAGTTCAATTCCTGAACTCTTCTACATAACTCAAGCTCATAATATCACCAATTCCTATGTGTGCGTGTATGTATTTGCAAGGGTCAATGTGAATTATATTCCTATTTTGCTTTCTGGGAAATCCCCTCTGAAATGTGAATCTCTTCTCACCTGATGGGTTGGTAGTTGGGTTTTTGAGCCTTGTATATACATTGACACTGGGTGGTGGACATTTACTACCCATTTACCATGGACTTTGAATATGCTTCAGCTCTACTCCAGCTTACTAAACAGCTGCATGAAAAATGATGTGGTGTGACCTGAACATGTGCATACTACTAATTTCTTCAAGGCTTGACTGCCCCCTCATGGTTAATTGAAGATATCCTGTCCTGCTGTTATATTCCATATAGGTACCTTATATAGGTGCAGGTCACATCGCAACCTTTTACCTATATTCTTCCCTACATTACATACATAATGGTTCTTGGGCATTGACCTTTTACCTAGATACGACACTGCATGCAGAACATGGGTTTTCCATAGTTTAAATCTCATACATTATGCATGAGGTTTCTTGGAAGCACAGCAGGACTACCATCTACTGTATATTATCTCTGTATAAAGTTCAGGCCTGACATCATCCTCTAGGCCGACATAGTAACACAGCAAGGTAGGACCCCTGACGAGACCTGTGGGTATATATACATCACATCTTGCTTTAGAAAGAGTAGACTGTGGTTTCCTGGCTGACACACTGACGAGATACGCTGTGGTTCCTGCATGCAGACACTCGCAGTGGCCTAACATCCCTCGTCCAACTTGAGACCAGGACGGGATCCCATATTCTCTCATTCTCAGGTAATGAGGTTGACTAGATCCTAGAGGGATTCTTGGCATAACACCTACACAAATGCTAGGTACATTTAGGTGCATCTAGTTAAGGAGGCATCGTAGGAGTACACACTTTTTATCATGCACTGTATGTACTTGTATATATTCATGATTACTGCAAAATGGTAGCACTGTACCATCCCTTTTTCTTTTGTAGTACTGCTAATCATATATCTCTGCTACTGTCTAATGGTTGTTACAGCTCATCTATTCTACACTAGAATAACAACTGTTCAATAAATTCTTATTGAAATGCCCCGCCTTTTTATTCTGTGCATCTCTGAGACCAACTAAGTGAGCACAAGAGACTCAGCGAAAGGTAGTATATTGTTTCTGCAGCTGACTTCCTCCTGTGTCTGTACTGATCTGTAGCTTAAGCTTTCTCCTGCTTGGTTATGCTGTCCCTCTCCCCTAACGTTGTACTGTTGACTGGTACTGTAAGACAAAGGCACTAGATTAGGTAGTCTACTGTGAAGATTGCAGATGTTGCAGACACAAGCAAGCTCTTCTATGCTTGTTTGTTGAGAAGGTTTTCTATTTTTTACTCATGCTAAAATGATGAGAAAGTGGCTGTGGTTATTGTGACCCCCATTGCTGCATTGTATGTATTATTAGTCAGAATCCCACCAGTTTTGATGACAGTGCAGCATGGCAGAATAGTAGTATGAGGACAGTCCCATTACATTTGCCAACCAAAACCATGTGTCCTCTATTGACCAATTTATTCTACCCTTTATTGCACTTGAAATGACTCACAGTCATCATATCACTGACCCCCCTTAAGTTTGGCTTGACTACTGGCATTGTCAACCAGCAAAATGGCTAAAGATATATTTTATATAAGAGATGAGAGACTGCGAACTGAACTGTAGTCATGTGTTGTTGTTATATCTTGTTTAGAAAAAGAGGGGGAGGTGTATGTAGCATCTAAAATGTGTAATGTTTAATGTTCTTTCTAGCCACACAGACCACCAGTGATGGGGCCAGAAGCACCATAACACCAGCAGCAGCTGAAGGGTTAGTCTCTGCAGCAGCAGGGGCATGCTATGTTAAATCACATTGCTTGGTAATTGACATATACTAGTATACCCACTGTATTTGTTAAGTGAGGCAGATCAACCCATCATCATTCACCCATGACCTCCTTGACCATGGCACTTCACGAGTCACAACCCAGGAGCCATGACCCCACCCAACTGCACCATAGTTCAATCCAGAACTTTAGTGTTGGCTGTGCAATGTGTGTCTACTTCTATTAATGTAGCATTTACAAAGCTTTCAATGGAATGCAAACTGAAACAAAAACAAGGTGTCTTTTTTTATGAAGAGTTTTATATAGCGCGAACTCGACCCGAACCGAATCAGGTATCAGAGCGCTTTACATAGCACCAGTTACGTTACATGAGGACGGACACACATTCATTTTAGGCACGGGGAGATTAAGTGATTTGCCCAGAATCACAGGAGGTTTTGGCGTCGTTACCGAGACTCGAACCCAGATCCCCAGGTCCGAGGTCGAGCGCCCTAGCCGTTAAGCCAACTCCACTCCCCCTTTCTCTTTTCTCCCAGTGCCCATTCAGTCACTTACCTCCTAGTAACACACTCCTTTATTCATTCATACGTTCTTCTGTCCCAACCTACCATAAACATTGGAAAAAAACATTTATGGCATGGGTCACATGTTACGGGACAAGTGGTTCATATGCCTTCCATAATTGATTTACCCCTGTTCAAACTGGACAATCATCAACTTTCAGTTTCAAGTACAGTGACTGACTAAGCCTAAGCTACATTATCAGTAAACCACCCATCCCCCCTATTCTATAGCAAAATCTCTAGCGTACCCACCTGGCCTTCTTCCTCTACCTTACTCTGATGTAGCAGACTAAGGGAATGAGTTTGACAGAGGGAGTTACTCTGTCACAAATGTAACATATATCCTGTCTACTGTATTATAAATCATAATATGGTGGAAGGGACATTTGTCACGTTTGTGACAGAGTAACCCCTCCACCAAACTCTAGACTTAATAAGTCCCAAAGTCAAATGTCCTTCCCTTACTGCCAAGCAAATGTATTTGATTTAAATACTTTTGGTTTGAGGATGAGGCCAGGAAGTAATTTGGGATTAAGTGTCTGTGATTTTGTGTTTAGCGTATGGAATATGCTGTGATGAAAGTACCCAAGAAAGTCAATATATATCCTGTTCCTTTCCCCGTACTGAAGTGCATCGTTTTACCCACTGTCTACTTACAGCAGACTGGATATCTATTATCGGCATGTTATACATTATGTGTATGACGTATTATTAATCATCGGCCTCTTTGGAGTTAGGGTAGAATTGAAAGGCATTTGGAGAAGGGCACAGCAAATAGAATCAAAGAATATGTTTTGGCCATTGCAGCTACCCCAGCTGCAGACTGCAGAGAGTAGCAAATTTGTACCTGATGCACTGGCTAGCACACTTCCAGTCATTTAGTACAACAAGAATAGAATAATTGTCCTCCATAGCGGATGATGCCTTACTCATTCAAAAAAGTTATTTTTCTTTTTTCCAGACAATGTGTCTGTGTAGTTTACTTTTTTAGGAAATGCTTTACAAGAAAAGATGAATGACTCTTTCTTTTGTCGTATGCTGCCTCCTTTCAGCCAGTCAGTGCTTTTATGTGAGGCATGTGTTGTTGAAATATGTCCCTGTGACTGCCTTTCCTAATCACATCAAAAGGTTCAATGACCCTAGGGGACAAGCCAATGTACTTAAACCATGCCACTATAAAGGTATTAGTCTGGTCTCTGAAGAATCAGAAAAAAGGTGTGGACCCTGCAAGACCCTTGGATAACCTTTGTTTTACCACCCACAACAGAGATCAATTGTGCAGTGATGCACATGTAATCAGTTGCCTGATATTGTTCCACATGTCTGTCATTCGGTATATAGTGTGAATAACACATTGCTGCAAAGCGTGTCCAACCAATTGCATCACATCGTGATGCAGCGCTGGAACAGCAACTCTGGCAAAATAGGTCCAACTTGGAACCTTCCATTTTGGGCAGAAGTCTGCCACAAATTCTAAGACTCCAACTACTTGCACAAAAGAAAAAGGGAGGAGGTCCAGCGCTAAGATTTGAGCAAGCTTCCCATTGTACAAATGTGCCATTGGGTGGTTGTGATTGTAGGGTCTCTCCTACCTAAACATACCTGTAATAGTAGCCTGCATTTTAGTCTTTTTTGGGGCCACTGATGCAGGCGACCTTTGAGAAGTAGGTAGTGGTAGACTAAGCATGAGTCATGTTGGGCAGTCATTGTATGCCATGATGTCAGGGCTAATTGAATGAGGATGTCACCCTCTTCATCTTCATCATCCCCCCCACCATGAATTGACTAGAAGCTGATGTTCCCCCGGCTCTTCTCACCTTTGCCACTATGACCATGTTCAGCAATTTTTTTACCCCACTGGATTGCATGATTTTTTTTCATAAGGGTCGTTTGGTCTCCAATACCATAATGTGAACCAGGCTTACCTCGACAAAGATTTGTGTGGCAAAAGGTGCATATTAAAATATGCTTCCCCTGTGTGCTAAACAAAAAAACATTACAAACTGGGGATGAGTACTTTTTATTGTCCATTGCCTCTCTACAGTGCATATTTCTACAGAGTTAGGGGTTGGTGCAGGTCTCAGCTGGAGCTTTGCAAATATGGGAGCTGGTGGTGCTACCTGTGCCAAATCCCTTGGAGCAGGTTGGATAGTAATATTGGACTCCTCTGTATCACCTTCCACAATGACTAGCCTATCATCGTTCTCTTCCTCATCATCCACTTTCTTAATTCTAAAGCTTTCAGGAATTTTCTTTTACCTTGCCTCTCCTGGCTTTGTTCCTCTCATTATCATCAGAAGTGGTGATTGGAGAAGATGGAGCAGGAATATCCTTCCTTTTCCTTTTCCTTGAAGGAGATCTGGGAGCCAATGATTCTAAAAGTAGAGGTTTTTGCTCAGCAGGAAGCTAGACCTCCTGTTCTGCTGCAGCATCAGGAAGTTGCACTATTGCTGGCAGCAGCTGTTGTCAACTTTACTCTGGTTCCTGAAAGAATTGGGTACTACTTTGCGAAAGGGACAAATCCAATTCAGTATCACTGCTCGTCAGTGTCACCATGATTGCAGTGGCTGCCTCACTGACAGAGATGGTCTTGGGCTGGGGGGGCTGTTGATGCAGGAGTGCTGCTCCCAGGTTCCTTTGCGGAGGGTAGACTGGCAGGCACACATCTCCAGAAAAAGGTTGTGGTCAGAACGCCACTGGTGGAAAGCTACTTCTCACTGGCCACTTTCTTTGGAGCAACTATCTTTGGGGCCATCCTAAAGCTCCCAGTTGGCAATGGCACTAAGCTGCAAAAGTGAAATTGATTAGAAGATTGACATCACTATACAGATTTTCTGTTTGGGAACACTGTGGGTGATGTCTCTTCTCCTCTTGTGCACCTAAATGCAAGAAAAACATTTAGGGGCTGATAACGATGCGGCTAGGAAGGCGTGGACCTACAGTTGTAGCCTTCCGTGTCTCATCGTAATGTGCTGGTCGGATTCCTTTCCAACCACCTCAATTTGATTCAGGCAGTTGGAAAGGAAACCGACCGGTCTATCTGACTGGCTACCGATGGGATTGAAGATCCCGTCCACCAGTCAGACTGTGGCAAGTAATCTCAAGGGTGGGCCTTTCCACCCTTGAGATTACTATGACGGTTTCCAATATGGTTTCCATGCTGGTCTGTCCAACATGGAAACCATGCCAGAAAGCATCTTTGGGGCTCCCAGCAGGGCCCCGAAAGGCCGACGAGGCACCTATGATACTCCCCTGTTGATGCCTGCACCCTGTCCATCTTGAGATGCCTGACACTGGGTGCAGGTATGAAATGCACCTTGCATTCCAGTTTATGGCCGGAATACATGCTCCCATAGTAAAATGTAGAAATGTGACTAAAAAGTGTTCGGTTGCATCCTACGAGGCGGTTGGGACCGCCGACCGGGTGTCGGTTGGTCCCATTACGGATGTGGTGTCGAGCAGAAGTGATTCCATCCGACATCGTAATGAGGGCCTTCGTGAAAAAAGGCCTTGTTGCAGTTTGAATTAGTACAGACAAAGGCAAAATTAGCGTGGTTAGTTACTCAGGTAATATTAAATCAAACACTTTAAAGTCAAACCACACAGCATTTCAAATCAGGATAACACAACATACAGATATAGCTCTTTGCTTTATGCCCATATATTCTAAATACACACCTGTGGCACTCAGGGAACTGCATGGGTAAATTGAATAATAATCTTTAAAAAAATTGAAGGATGCTGATGCACTGCACTGCAACCAGGGTTTCCAGGAGGAAATTGAATTGTACCAAATAAAAATAGAATGATGTTGCACTTCTGTGCACCTATGATGGATGGATGGACCATTGACCCTATTTTCAGGTTAGGTAGCTCCCCACACCGCACAGCACCACCTGCCTGTGCGTGTCTTCCTTCTGATTGCTGCCGCTGATGTAAATTTGCTGCCCCGCTCTCTTAGCAGCCTTACTGCTTTATTTAATTTTGTACCTCTGCAATTGTATTTCGCTGTAGGTGTGTTGCCTTTTTCTGTTTTTCTTTTCTGTTTTTCTGCACTGTTATTTTTATCGCTGTCACTCCTTTTTTGCCTTCTGTATCCCGCCTGCTTGTTTCCCGTTGCTGCGTCCCCAGCAGCCTTCCCCTCTGCTCGCCAATTTGCCACCCCACTCCCGCCTCCCAGCTGCTCCACCCTCCCACCTCCCACCTCCCCTTATATGGCAGCCACGCGCAGCGGGCATTGCGCTGGCACATTGAAGGCGCACCTAAGGGAAGCCCGTCTGCGCCCCTACATGCCAGGACCATGCCCAGCGCCAGTCCCCCTGGCCCCCGTGAACGCCACGATACCCGTCATCGCTACAATGCCAGCACCCTCCACACACTCAACACCGGACGATCACACACCTGCTTTCTAGCCACCCCCTGGCTTACCCAAGGACCCCTTTCCTGCCCGAGCTGCAGCTTCACCAGCATCCGACCAGCCAATCCACCCACTGAGAAAGGTCGCAACCACCTCAGATGCATTCTACTGAACACTCGCTCCGCCCGTAAACATGCCATCAAACACTGGGACCTACTTGACTCCACCTCCCCCGACGGAGACCTGGATGAACCCCTCCTCTGCACCCGCCATGGCCATAGCCATCCCGGACAGCTACAAGATCTCTTACAGGGACCGCACCAACGGAACAGGAGGAGGAACCGCCATCGTCCACAGGAACACCCTCAGAGTCTCGACCATCACCGACGACACCCTCAGCACCATCAAACACCTGCACTTCCAGATCCACACCGATCCTAACACCACCCTCAGAGGAACCGTAGTCTACGAACCCCCCGGACCATGGCCACAGTTCAGTGACTCCATCGACGCCTTTGTCAGTACGCACGCCCGTGCATCCACAGACTACCTCCTCCTTGGGGACCTGAACTTCCACATCGAGAACAATAATGACACCAACTCCGCCACCCTGATCGACAACTTTGCCAACCTCAGACTCAGACAGCTCATTACAAAACCCACCCACTCTGCAGGCCAAACGCTTGACCCCATCTTCTCCGCGAGCCCCCATGTCTCCTTCAGCCACACCACCGAACTCCACTGGACCGACCATTGCTGCATCCACTTCACCTTCCGTAAACCCACCACGCACCATCGCACTCAACAGATCCCCCGCTGCTGCTGGAGCAAAGTCACCGAAGACCAGCTAAACACTGCCCTAGCCCGAAGCCCACCCATCCACCCCACCGACACTGACATGGCCGCCCGCAACCTCAGACAGTAGATCGACAACTGGGCCAACAGACACATCAACAAGATGACCAGATGGTTCACCGCAGATCTCCTGGCCTCCAAGCAAACCTGCCAAAAACTAGGGAAGAAATGGCACCGCAAACAGACACTAGACAGCCAAGCAGCCCACAAGAACGCCATCCGCAGACACCATCACCTCATCAGATCCGCCAAAAGGGCCTCCTTCAAAGAATGCCTAGACAACAACACGCACAATAGCAAAGAGCTCTTCAACATCGTGAAAGAACTCTCCAACCCCTGCTCCAACAGCAACGACATTCCACCATCGCAAGACCTGTGTAACTCCCTTGCCACCTTCTTCCATCGCAAGATCGCAAGATCGCAGACATCCACGACAGCTTCAACAACCTGACCGCCTGACTGCCACCGAGACCTCAGACCTCACGGCCACCACCCACATCAATCCCCTGCTTACCTGGACCAACATAGACG
The DNA here is from genome assembly GCF_964261635.1 of Lissotriton helveticus. Lineage (NCBI taxonomy): Eukaryota > Metazoa > Chordata > Amphibia > Caudata > Salamandridae > Lissotriton > Lissotriton helveticus. The sequence continues at coordinate 218,012,231 of NC_136060.1, forward strand.
ACGATACCATCAAAATCATGAACACCATCCAATCCGGCTCTCCATCAGACCCTTACCCACACGACATCTTCAACAAAGCCAGTGCCACCATCGCACCCCATCTCTGCAAAGCCATCAACATCTCCTTTGAGACAGCGACCTTCCTGGAGAACTGGAAGCGTGCTGAGATTAACTCCCTACTCAAAAAACCCAAAGCTGATCCGAAGGACCTCAAGAACGTCAGACCCATCTCCCAGCTCCCATTCCCAGCGAAGGTAATTGCAAAGACCGTCAACAGACAGCTGACCTGCTACCTCGAGGAAAACAGCATCCTATACCCGTCCCAGTCTGGGTTGACACCAACCACTGTTCCAAAACTGCCCTCATCGCCAACACCGATGACATCAGGGCCCTGCTGGACAACGGCAAAACCGCAGCCCTCATCCTCCTGGACCTATCAGCCACCTTCGACACGATCTGCCACCACACCATACGCACACACCTCCACTATGGTGGGGTCCGAGACAAGGCTCTGGAATGGACCACCTCCTTCCTCTCCGGCAGAACCCAGAGCGTCCGCCTCCCCCTGAGATCCAAAGCCACCAAGATCATCTGTGGCGTACCCCAAGGATCATCCCTCAGCCCGACATTGTTCAACATCTACATGGCACCACTCACTCACATCGCCCGACTGCACAACCCCAACATCATCTTCTACGCCGACGACACCCAGCTGATCCTCTCCCTCAACAAGGAGCGTTTCACCGCCAAAACCAACCTCCTCAAAGGAATGAAAGCCATCACCGAGTGGATGAAAAACAGCCGTCTGAAGCTGAACTTGGACAAGATGGAAGTCGTCATTCTCGGCTCCACCCCCTCGGACTGGGACAACTCCTGGTGGCTGACCGCCCTGGGAGCAGCACCAACACCCACCGACCAAGCACGCAACCTGGGGTTCATCCTTGGCTCAACACTCTCCATGACCAAGCAAGTCAACACCGTCTCATCCTCTTGCTTCAACACCCTCTGCATGCACCGCAAGATCTACATGTGGATCCCCACCAAAACCAGAAGAACGGTCTCCCAGGTCCTCGTCAGCAGGAGTCTGGACTATGGAAACACCCTCTATGCAGGAGCCTCGGACAAACTCCTGAAGCGACTACAATGCATACAGAATGCCTCTGCATGCCTGATACTCGACATCCACAGCCACATCACACCCCACCTGAGAGACATGCACTGGCTTCCCCTCAGCAAGAGGATCACCTTCAAGCTCCTCACCCATGCACACAAGGCACTCCACAACACCGGACTGGCATACCTCAACAGACGACTCAATTTCTACACCCTGAACCTCCAGCTCCACTCCGCCAACCTCACCCTCGCCACCGTCCCCCGCATCCGAAGAGCGACAAGCGGTGGCTGATCGTTCTCCCACCTCACCGCTAAAACCTGGAACACCCTCCCCATCCTCCTACAGCAGACCCAGGACCTACTAAACTTCAGGAGGCTACTCAAGACCTGGCTATTCAAGCAGTAGCAGCATCCCTCCCCCTTCCCCATCAGCACCTTGAGACCCTCCAGGTTGAGTAGTGCGCTTTACAAATGCTCTGATTGATTAATTGATTCATTGATTGATTGATAGATTGATGGATGGATGGATAGATGGATAGATGGATGGATGGATGGATAGACCGAGCCACAGTGCAAAAAAGTGTAAATAAATACATTAAACACATTTACATTGAAAAGTTAAGCAATTACCATTAACAAAATGCAACAAATTTATTAAATATTAAAATTAAAAAAACAATCAATAATTGCCAATGTTTGTATGGGAGGATGAGAAGAAACCTATTGTGAGGCAAGGAGGTACAAAATAAAATAATGCAAAAATTGCATTTAATATGTAAGCACTGTTCAGCAAAATCATATTCTTAATACACATATACTACAATGAGCCTCATGCATATTATACAACTGATATCACATCCATCCACATAAGGGTATTGCAAAGATGCACTAGCTGAATGCACAAAATGGCTGCCAGTCAGTACCACATGGTTAAATACTCGCAGTGAGTAAGGAGTCATGGGGAACATGCAAGCATATGGCAAAGGCACACTGTCTGGATTAACAAAACGACTGCCCTCCAGTGCCACTTGGTCAAACAACAACAGCAACCAAGGAGGCATGAAGAACAAAGAACACATTGAAGCCTATGGCAAAAACATACTGGCTGGATAAGCAAAATAGCTGCAAGCCACATGGCAAAACAACACTAAGCAAGGAGGCACGGAGAACAAAGAGAACACATTCAGGCCTATGGACAGTGACTTCACAAAATGGCAATGGCTTCATGGCATGTGGAACAAAGACAAATGGTGGCGTATGGCAAGCACACTCACTGACCATAAAAAGGAGGCATGGTAACTCTGAAGACAGTGCTACTGTTAATTGAGCAATGACAAATACTAAAATTAAGTGAGCTATAAAATATTTACAACACAAAAGGCATCAATTATTACTCCATATACAATTTTTTTGTCCACAAAATATAACGTGAAATATTAAAAAAAAAATTTTTTATTTAATCCAATGCCATTCCAGTCCTAAATTATGTTTTAAAACAACATATGAAATGAAAAGAAAATTGGAGCATATAAAGCGTGCAGCTACTCCGATGAGTGTCCCGGCACTGCTGGACCGAGGGAACAGAGAAATCAGGGATCTGAAGCCCGTACACTAGAGCAGGGCAGGGCAGGGCATAGTGGTTAAAAAAGCCAAGTTTTCAACTGTCTCCTGAAAGCACATCACAGAAAAAGTTGTTTCATGAACTCATGACTAGTACTGACCTTGGCTGGCCCCTTGGCAGACTAGGCCACATAGTAAAATGAGTAAATATTGCAAATTTATTAAAAATGCAGAAGATTTACTGTACTGTGCAACATTGTGCCTTTACAAAAGGAGTAAAAATAAATGCAAAAATATACTAGGCCCCTACTGAAATTGAAGGCCACCCACCAAAATAGAAAATAATAAAAATAAATACATAAATAAAGAATAATGAACAAAAGTACATATACATAATGGTGCATGTCCTCTATCAACAAAACAACCAGTTTTTTTTAACTACAATGTGAAATTTCTTATACAGAGTCCCCAGATCCAATGGCATAGATGCAGCAGACAAAGAGAGTGATCCTTCCAATTCCAAATTCAATTGAAATGTGACCAGGAGATGGACAAAGCACTGAGAAGAGCCTGCTGGACAGGAATAGGAAGTTGGAATCTCTGAGGCACGTGGAGTTTTTTTTTTAAAAAGCTTCTCGCACAAAAAAAAGCTTGACCAGTACTTGACCTACATTGGTGGTGTAATGGCCAGAAGCCGTGCCAGGGGTTGCAAAGTCCTGAGCGCCCTCGTTAGTGGCCTGAGGATATTGTGTTGCTGACTAGCAAGCGCCAAAACAACCCTTGAGAATGCAAATAGAAGCAAAAACTCTGGTTGACGCCCAGAAAGTGGAATCCAGAAACTCTGCCTTTCGCCACAGAGCGTGGAACGCCTGTATTCTGAAAAATCAGTGAGCAAAGCAAAGCTTTCCACCTCGGCCTAAACTCAATGAAATCCAAAGTTCAAGGAATATCACCTGGCCTTTCTGCATGTGCGTAGCTTGGTCGGCAAGATTGGGACGGGGATGAACTTCTTATTTCTCAACAATCACCTGAAATATCTTGATAAATTACAATATTTGAGAAGCAGGTCTCGAGGGGTTCTTAAAGGGCAGAATGTGTATTATTAGGAGTAATTGAAATACAACATTATTCAAACAAACCAACATTTTTTCGGACCTTCGAAACAGAGATGAGAGAGCAAGTGTGTATGTTTTTGTCTGTATGTATGTAGAAATTACAGATGAAATATTGCCCAGCAGAAAGCACTTGTAGCCAACTATTTAATACAGAATACTTTTTCTTATGGGGGTGTAACACACCACACAGACACCTGAAGCTTCGCTCTTGCCTTTCTATCACATGCACACATTTTGAAGAGCATGCCATTGCAAAAAATCTTCTTGTTGTTCCTGTATATGTGCTTTTTATAATGACATATGTATATTTGTTTAAAATATGTAGAAATATGATGATCCTGCTCCTATTCTTGAGAAACCATTTAGACAACAACCATGTTAGTTTTTTTTTTACTATTCAATGTTTTTCACTGAATATAGGAAGAAAAACTGAATTATTTCAGGGAGAATGATTACCTAAGTGGTATGGGGGGACTTGGTCACGACCATGATAGAGCCAGATATGTAAATCTGACCTCCAGCGTAGCTAGGTCAGCAGCCAAAAATGTCCTGGGAGCATTGTGGTCCAATATCCATGCTCAGACACCTATGGGTGAGACGACCCTCAGAGATTCGAAGGATTCCACCAACAAACCCAAGAATGGTGAGGTGGTGAGTAGGTGTGGACAGGGTCCTGCCATGCTGAGCAAGATGCCTTACTGACTAAGGGCCAAACCCTTTTTGTGATTTGTATGCCAAGCAAGATTGTGGCAGTGGCGGCTGGACCCAACTTACTGGTGTGGGCTGTGAGGCAGAGGCCTGCCGACCCTGTGGAGGGCAAGTCCCTGACAGGCAAGGGACCCTATGCATACCAGAGGTAAGTGTGGTTCTGCTGGGTGACTTCAGTGGCACCGACAATCCAGGACCCTGTGAAATCATTCCCGCCCATCGAGCCCTGCCCAATCAAGAGACACCAAACCTTGACGGCACCCAAAACAAGTGAAAAGACATGCACACATGACCTCAGTGGGGGGCTCCAAAACTCAAGCTTGAACGCAGCCCCACGGAGCTGAGGTGCTCTGATCAAATGGAGCACCATGAACGGATCTCCGTAGGTGAGGTGCTGCCCCTGGACCTGGACATTGGGGCTTCCTCAATGCCATCATCCCCATTAGACATGGGATACTCACAAATTCTATCAAGAGGACTACCCCCTCACAACATCAAGGAGCAGTGGAAGCTATTGGTTTCACTTATAAAGGCCTGAAGGGTACACTGTCTGTAGTGGTCACATGGGAGCTGGAAACCAGGCCACAAATTGGCGCTCAATGGGGGACACTAAGAGGAAGGACATTGTGTACAGTGCAGAGACTGAAAAATACATACCAAAGGCCGTCTCCTGGTGCAAGATGGAACACCCAAAAGAGAGACTACTGTAAAGTCTCCAAGGGCAGTAAGAAATATAATGGGGGTAGCTGTGCCGGGGAGAGACAGGGACTGTCATCACAACCTCAATATCCCAATATTCTCTGGAACAATAGGATGTGCATCCAAAACCCCAAAGCTGTTGCATTGCAAAGAGGACTGTTGGGAGGTTGAAAGACCTCAAGGAACGCACAACTGTGATCTTAACAGCGATTTGAGACAATAAAGACTGATTAAAATGTAAAATTGAAAAGATGTAGGATTGGTGTGCGCTGACCACAAGAAACTTGCCAAATGAATAGCAGACACAGATTCTACTATTGCACATCTTTGCCCTGTGGTCTTAGACCATAAACTGCAACAATCAATCCACTCCCTTTAGGAAAAAGTGGATGATGTGGGGCCCAATTTAGTCAGAGCAAGGGAGTTGCAAGCTGAAGATAACCCCTGCTCATCCCCATGGTAGCTTGGCACAAGCAGTCAGACTCATCATAGAGGCAATGTGGAAGGCATTTGTACAACACACTCACACAGCAGTGACACACTAGGCACACCACAAAAGAAATTCCACACAAGGTTATATCATAAATAGCCTTTGCATTACTCATAAAACACATTAGAATGTAATCACACATATACACTGTGCCACCTGGCACTTCGTATGACTTTACAGGGATGATGTACACTACAGGGCCCATTGGACCACTGTCATAACGTCACCACTCACAGTTAGTGAAAACAACCAGTAAATACTGGTAAAGGTACACTTAGCATGAACATATTAGGCAAAAGTATCAGCAACAGTGCATCATCGTACTCACTTTCAGAGGGCACACCTTAGTCAAAAGCATTAGGCATAAATCACATCATTGGGGCACATTATTCACTGACAAGGTGCACACAGCACCTCATGGCATTATATCCCACCTAAAACATAGGGGTGAACTTCAGGCCATCTGGCCTTAACCTAGGGGGCCTCGCCTGGGTATCGCCGCAATGTCCTTGTCCAAAAGTCAGGGCTCTCCCCACTCTGTGTGTCAACAATCCGCTACCCGCCATCTGGCGGTGCAGCTGCGAACACCGATTCTTCACACTTAGGGCAACACCAAAAGTGACTCAGGGCAGTCTCAACCATCGAGGGGGGAGGGAAGACTACACCTTGCGTCCCCTCCAATACCCTGGCTCAAAATTAGTAATGCTCCCGCCCTCATGGCGACTGGAACTCAATGCAAGAGAGCTCTGCCCCACTCACCATTCCTTGGGCGCTGAGCTGTTCTGCTCACAGCTGTTGGCTGTAACACCCGGAAGCTGGGAGGGTGACTGTCTCTCCATCGGACGGACTGTCAGTACAGCACAACTGCCGTGGCTAGGGCCCTTCTGGGACCTACGTTGTTCTCTCCTCGGGTCCTCAAACCCCATACCCTCCAGTGGAGCCCTCACACTTTGGCTACACATGGGGCTCCCTCCTCTGGCCCCTCAGGGACGAACAGGCACGGAGCAAAGTCTCTGCCTCCCCCTCCCCCTTCTTGGGCTCACTCTCCAAAACGCGGTCCGCTTTTTGCTCTGCCCACCATGAACTCTGACAGCATGAGGGGCTCTCTCCACTCCACAGAAGCCCCGCCCACACCCAGGCATAGACTTGTCTGTTTTCGTGCTCTGGCTCTACTTCCTCTGGCCGGCCCTGCCCACGGTCAGACTCTCCTGCCTGACTTCCGCTCCACGGGAGCGCAATGAAACGAACGAAGGGCTCCAAACACTCCTTCGCATGCCCTGCAACAGTAGGAGGGTATAAGCACAACACTCCCCACGCTACTGGTGGCCGCAGCAAAACCCAGCCAGTGCCATAATTTGACCTCCAGAAAAATCAGAGGGCCACAGTCCCGAGCTTTTTGTGGAACAGTTGCTGTTTTCTACAGTGCTGGTGCATCACTAATAAAAAAACACACCAGCACAATGCATCACTACAAAAACAAATTGCAACTACAAATCCATTATGCAACAATCAGTGCCAAATAAACGACATCAGTGCAACAACAATAAATACAGAACACTCCAACGGAATGGAACAATATCGTAAAAACTAACAGAAAACGCAATGACACAACAATACATCACTAAAAAGCTACTCTGGCCAACAACAAAACATTGCACAATATCACCATGACCGATTGTGTTGTCATGTTTGAATGAGTAATTAATGTGGGGGGAAATTCTCAAGAATGTGTGATAACCATTGCAAAAGTAACAACGCAACCTTCAACATCGCAGTCTATCGCACGAAAATGATGCTGTGTTAACGAAGTATTCAGAATACGGCGGTACCATGCGATAGTCTCCAGATAACGCATCAAATGACCATATTAAAATGAATGCCACGCCGCAAAATGCAAAACACGAACGCAAAAAATGCTGCAATGAGGACAATTACGATACAAAAATCAGCAAAAACCAGAGACAGGCCTGCAATTTACACGCTTCAGGTGGGAAAAATCACCATAAAAGTAGAAAAAAACAGACAAACAAATAAACAACAGGGAAGCACAATGGATGTTGCCGGAACAAGTATGGAGAACCAGAACCCCAAAAGCCCCCTGGAGGACCAGCCTGGAACCTTGAGGTCAGGGAAGTCCAAGGAGAAGAAGAGTGGGAAGAAGCGGTTCAGTCTGCAAGTAAACGGGATCCCAACAACAGAGGTGGTGGAACACCATCAACAACTGTTTGTCACCTCCACTGTGTCATTGGCAACAACAAACGGACTATGGCAGTCCATTGTGGTCAAGGTGAATGCAGTTGGAGGGATGTATGACGTTACAACGCATACTTTTACAACGCCTACCTTTACAACGCATTTTTTACAACGCAATATCCATTACAACGCATTCCTTTACATCGCATGCATTTACAACGAATTTTTTAAAACTAGCTTTACAACGCATTCCATTACATCGCATATTACCTTTACAATGCATACCATTACAACGCATAACATTACATTGCATATAAGGTAAGTATTGGATAGTGTAGGGGTAAAAATTACTATTCTAACTCCAGGGGGTGCAACGGTAGGGTAAGTGTTGGATAGTGTAGGGGTTAAAATTACTATTCTAACTCCAGGGGGTGCAACAGTAGGGTAAGTGTTGGATAGTGTAGGGGTAAAAGTTACTATTCTAACTCCAGGGGTTGCAACAGTAGGGTAAGTGTAGGGTAGTGTAAGGGTACTATGTGTTGTAATGCTATGCGTTGTAATGGTATGCGTTGTAATGACTGCGTTGTAATGACATGCGTTGTAGTGGTGTGCGTTGTAGTGTCATGCGTTGTAATGGTGGCGTTGTAAATGCATGCGTTTTAATGGATGTTGCGTTGTAAAAGTTTCGTTGTAATGGTAGTGCGTTGTAAAAGTTGCGTTGTAAAGGTTGTTCCCCAGTTGAAGTGGTGAAGAGGACAATGGAAGAGGTCAAGAGGTCAAGAGGCGCTTGAATGATGTCAAGCGCACAACCAAGCTGAAACTCGACAACAACCGGAAGGCAGCAATGCAGAATGCGCCACAGGAAGAGCTGGACAATATGGAGTAAATGGTGTCCACAGTCATCAGTGGGGAAACAGTGGCAGGAGTTGGGAGACCGGACACTGCTCAATATGACCAGTCACAACAGCACCAGCGTGAGTAACGACCGGGGACTGGGAGAATGGGAGAGATGTGCACAATGGCAAACATGCACAATTAAGTATAGCACATCTGCGGACAAACCATGCCCCAGACCCCCAACTCCCACCAAGGGACCAATGTACCCAAGTATGCAACATCACAGCACTGTACAAGCAGAGAAGTCAAAGGCACACAGAATGAAAGGGATAAGGGGCTGCAAAATCAGAGCTGCAGGGGCGGCTCCCCCAAAATTCAGCGCACACACATAACATGCAGAGCACACAAACACTGACCACAATGTGGTACAAACCGAAAAACACCTACAACAGAACCCAGGACACAACTAGTGCTGCTTGGGTGTAGACACTGGCCGATCACATTTGGAATTGCAGGGAAATTTGAGTTGATAATGTACAAGTACAAACAAACACACGTCTGTTGTTGAAATGTCCACTGCCTCCCCTCAAATAGGCAGCTCCTCCCAAACAGCCACAATGTACACAGTCATGAAGTCTGTATGAAAACATGTACAATGTGACAACATAAATGTGGACACATTGTTAAACCTCATCTCCCCTTCACACTGCAGAGGGAGAATCAACACCTCCTGCAGAACAGCCCAACCCTCTATTCTCTGATGACGAAGAGCACCACCACAGCTTCGACTCCAACGCCCTCCGACAGCTTGTGGCGAGCCTACGCAGCCCACTTCCAGGTGCTGGGCAGCTCAGCAGCTATGAGGAGACACACCGCCTGCACATCAGGAAGCCCCACTACCACAGCTACCTCCCAGGACCCCCACAAAGAAAATATGGCCTCCCATTGCTGTGTGTTGGGGTGCCAGAAGCAGCTGGCAGAATAGGTGCTGGTGGGCTTCGACCGCATGGAAGAGAAACTAGATGCCATATGTGGGTGTCTATGTCCTATCAGAGACCACTCACAGTCCCTAACAGACATGCTCTCCAATGGACCATGGCTGACATCGCTGAAGCCCTGACTCAGAGAATCGAACAACTGTCCAGTCAGAGTGGCTCTGGCAATTTCACACTGAAGTTTGGACTCATATAAAGGTTAATGGAGACCATGGAGCAGGAGAATGCGGAAAGAGCGGCTGCCACAGCTGCACACCAGTGAGTGGTAGCTGGGTTCCTCAATGACCTCAAGACCCTCCTCATGGCATTGATGCCACAAGGCCTGCCGTTGATGCATGCTGCTGCTACCACTCCATCTACATCTACGCCCCCTGAAGTGTCAGTGCCCCACAGTGCGGCAGACATTCCACCTCCAGCCCATGAGGTGTCACTGCCACAAAATGCTGGAGACAAAACACCGCCACCCACATGTGCGGCACATGGAACAGCAGAGGACAAAGATGCTTATGAAACAACCTTACTGGTACGAAGAAAACTGTAGCATTCATCTCCGTCATATGGCATGTTTCTGCTTGGTTCTGCCCTCTGCATCATCGTCTTCCACTGTCCCCGATGCACTCTGCGACACTCACCTTTGACCTCGGAATGGACTGCCATGTTCTGTTTGATCGCCAATGACACAGCAATCAGACTGCGGACTGAACTCTTCCCCTTTCTTTGGACTTGTCATTCCCTGAAGGACCCTGTCTGGCCCTCCACGGGCTAACATCGTCATGTGGGGTTTGCATGGCCCTGTACTGCTCCAGATGCAACACTCCACTCAATGTGCATTAAACATTCCTAATCACACAAATGTGTCATGTCTATGGTCTTTTAAGTGTGGAAGTATGGATGAATGTAGGCTCAGTGAATTCCTCTTACGTCCATGTGGCTCATGTCGGTCGACTAGGGTCACAGGGTGACAAATTGCTGAATGCGGTTCGGGTGGCGCCAACACAACAACGGGGACACAGGCATAATTTACTTCCTTGTGCAGCCCTGTACGGAACCACGCAAAGTGCCCCGGGGTCATTATTCACACCCTTATGCTGGACTGGCCAGCCCACTCCACTTACGCTCACAGGGGGGGATGACAACGCTAAATGTCCCAGGTCTACCCTGTAGTGATCTGCAGATCACAGGTCTAGTTGTCAACATGCCACAGGCACTTCATCACGGATGGCATACACCCACACCACACCCATCCAGCACACACATCACAGGACATGTGACCCTGAAATAAAAAGGGTGTGCGGACATACTTTACACCATTTCCAACCTCTCTCTGGGTGTATCTGTGTGGTGTTCATATAGGCATGAGGGCCCAAGGCCCTGCAACATCACATTTCAACTGCCCAGAGGTGACATGATGGTGTCTGCACCACGATACCCAATCATACAGGGTCCATGACTTGCAGGGCAGAGGACGGTGAATTACGGTGCCCTGTGGTAGGGGCACCTTATGTGCCGAGCGGGTGTGCAGCCTGCGATGATGCCCAGTCCTGGTGGTCCGGACTGCCCAGGATTTGTGTGCCCTGCTGGACCACAGTGTAGGTCATAGCCAGCAGGCAGCGTGGGCCTACTGCCACGTGGTGTCACCTCCTGGATCACAGAGTTAGTGGCACCTCAAAGGCTGGGCGGTTGTGCAGCCTGCGATGATGCCATGTGCACTGGTATGTCTCTGCCATGCGAAATAAAGACCCAGAATCAAATGTGCGACCTCGTGGCCTGTGGAGCGGGGCTGCATGATGTGGAGGGTGCCATGTCAGTGGGTTTGGGTCTTGCACTGCCATGTGGTGGGCCCTCATTGCTACACGCCGGTGGCAGAAGGTGAACAGTGAGGCCTGGGTGTGCAGGGGCGGGCATGCACTGCTGGGTGGTGGGAGGGGTTGGGTGGATCTGCCTGGGTGCGCAGGGGCAGACAGGCAATGATGTTGTGTGCAATTGTGTGTACTTTGACATTCATGTATCTGTACTCTGTTTCAGATGACAGATCTGTTTCAGATGTGGGACCTGGTAAACTGCACTACATACCGGCACGTGGTTTGACATACCCCAGTGTCAGCAGGTGAGCAGTGAAGCCTGGGTGTGCAGTTTGTACACTATCTCTCCCTGTCCATCTCTTCTGTTATCTGTGTCTCTCTCCCCCTCTCCGTCCATCTTTCTCTCTCTCCCCCTCTCTGACCTTCTTTATCTCACTCCCCCTCTCTGTCTGTCTTTCTCTTGCTCCCCTCTCTGCCTGTCTTTCTCTCGCTCTCCCTCTAATTCTCTCGCTCTCCCTCTCTTTCTCTCTCTCTCTCTTTATCTCTCTCTCTCCTTCGCTGTCTGTCTGTCCTTTGATGAGCACAAGACACACCTTCTCATCTGGATTTTTGTCTTGCAGGCTGTGATCTACAGATTGTCCAGAGGAGAGCCGCCATGTGTCTTCATTTCTGTTCTGTATTTCATTTGTTAATCCGAAGGTGAATGTGTGATACTCATTTTTGTGACGACACATGCATGTCCCCAGATGTGATTATGTGATTATTTGGTATGTGTTTCGTGTAGTTGTTGTGGCATGTCTTTTCACAGGGGTGGGTGCTCAGGGAGGGGGGATCCTGGGGGTGGTGGCGGTGGGTGTTGTGGCCCTGTTGGGGGTCCGAGCTGCATGATCAGTAGCTCCATGGCATCTGTTGTCCACCGAGAAGGGATCCCACTTCTCCGACAGCAGGGAAAAAACCTGAGGATCCAGCTTCCACACACTGGCATCCAGAAGGTGACGGGAGTGCCAACCAGCCACCTCGTTCTCCCGCCCTGGCAGGTACTCTGCTGTTACTGATAAACGGTTGTCCCAGCAAACGTGCCAAAAATCCCTGGCTAGATATGCTAGTATCTTGAATCTGTTACCCCCCAGGTGGTTGATATACCGGACCGCCGAGACATTGTCCATCCTGAGGAGAACACACAATGCACTCTGTCCTTCGTCCAGCATTAAACAGTAAATGACACCGCTAGTAACTCCAAGCAGTTGATGTGCAACGACTGCTCGTGAATGGACCAGGCTCCACCTTTGGAAAACTCTCCGCACCTGGCCCCCCAACCGGAGTGAATGCCGTCCAACTCGATAACTATGTCCGGGGCTGAACCAAATATTGCATGGCCGTTCTAGACCTCCATGTGCGTTAGCCACCATTGCATTTCGTCCCTCACTTCCTCCAACAGCGGAATCAGCTCAGAGTATGTTAATCCCTGTCTGAGGTGATATGCCTTCAGGCGCTGCATGGCTCGATAATGTAAGGGCCCTGGGAATATGGCCTGAATCGAAGATGAAAGAAGACCGACCAAACGTGCCAACTGACGGAGAGAGATCTGCGACTTTGCCAAAGTTTGACATAACTCGTGTCTGATCTTTGCCATTTTCTTGACGGGAAGACTCAGAGTGGAAGACACGGAGTCGACATTGAATGCCAAAAAGGTTGCGCATTGGACAGGGACTAAAAGGGACTTCTTTTCATTTATAACGATCCCCAATCCTTGAAGGAGGTAGACCGCAAGTCTGCAACTGGGAGGCCAGCCATTTGGGGCACTGGTCCAGAAACAGCATGTCATCCAGGTAAACGATCATCCTCACACCCCGTGCCCGCAGGAACTCCACTACCGGCCGAAGGACCTTTGTGAAGCACCATGGAGCGGAGGAGAGTACGAAAGGGAGTTTGGTGAGTTTGTAAATTTGACTGTCCCATCTGAACTGTAGAAAACGTCGATGGGGGAAAAATAGGCACCGTCAGGTACGCATCTCTCAGGTCGAGCCTGACCATCCAGTCGGTACGGACGCAACACATCCCGAAGGAGGTGTATGCCCTCCATTTTGAAGTGGCGATACACCAGCCACTCGTTGAATTCTTTTAAATTGATGACTGGGCGCTGGCCCCCGTCGACCTTGTCGACCAGAAAGACATTGCTGAGAAAACCACCTGGATTCTCGCGTGTGTGACAAATCGCCCCTTTTTGGAGGAGGGCGAACAGCTCTTCGCGCACCAATTCTGCATCGCGCTGCGAGAAGGTAATAGGGCGGGGGCGATTTAGCTGACATGGACGGCCATGAAACTCCAATTGGAAGCCCTTGACCATCTGCAGCACCCAAGCATTGTTTGTGAGGGAAACCCAAGCCGGGAAGAACTGCGCCAAGCACCCCCCTACCTGCAAGCTCGCTGAGGGAGCACACTCACCTCTTCCAGGACCCTGCTGCTGGCCTCTGTGGCTTCCTCGGCCACAGAACTTCTTTCTTCTCGTCGGGTTAAAGTTATTGAAGTTGGAGTTATCCTGGAACTGCCCTTGACCGGAGCCTTGCCCCCGATCCAAGCTGTTGAAGTGGCCGATCGAGCGGCCCCTGCCACTTCCAGACCTCTCGAAAACCCGAGGGTTAAAGACCTTCTTAATGTTGGACTGTGCCCTGTCAAGGGAGGTAAAAGTTGCCACAAACTTCCCCAACTCCTTGACGAAGAGGTCCCAAAACAGACCCCCCTGCACCATAGCACCGGCCTCCGAAGAGGCGAGGTCACCCAACTTGGGGTCGATCTTAATAAGGACTGATCTCCGTCTCTCTGTGGAGAGCGCGCAGTTCGTGTTCCCGATTAACACAATCGCACGCTGTGCCCAGTTGGAGAGAACCTCCAGAGAGATAAGGGCCACCGACACCTTAGCCTCCTCGGTCATGTCTAATATCTTGGTGATAGGCCCTACCGCGTCCAACAATTTGTCTTGGCAGGTACGCCACGAGCGGTCAATACCCTTCTTGGGGTCTCTAATGAACTTCGCTAAAAATGTCACCATCTTCTGGTCTATGTCAGGAGTCAACGTCACCTTTCCTTCTAAGGTGGGGCGTGGGCATTCCACCCTGAGGCGGCTGCGAGCGTCCTTATCCATGGGCTTACACAGACGGCTCGCTACATAATGGGCGGTAAACATCACTTACAATAAACATTTTACAACGCACTACCATTACAACGCGGTCATTACAACGCAAACCATTACAACGCATTGCGCTGGGCGGCGCTCTAGGATAGGGAATATATTTAATTTACTATCCAACACCTTCCCTACTATCCACGGGGACTGGAGTTGGAGTAGTAAATTAAATAAATCACTATCCAGCGCCTAAAAGCACTATGCGTTGTAAAGGTTAGCGATGTAAAAATCGTGTTGTAAAGGCAGGCGTTATAATAGCCTGCGTTGTAACATCATACATCCATAATGGGCTACCTTGTCCCCGGGAACCCAGTCCGAACACCTTGGGTGGACAATATCATCAGGGTCCAACATATCTGGGGTCCCTGCCGGGGTCGGGGCAGGAAGCCAGGACCTAGAGGAACACGCCTCCTCATCCATATCAGGCAGTCACCATCGTCCAGGGGGTCAGGAGAGGCAGTCCGTGGCATTGGTGGAATAGCCTCAGCAGGGGGCAACTGGACTGGTTGAGGAGCTTCCTGTGACAAAAAGGTGATTTTCAAGCTTGCAAATGCGTCAGCATCAACCCCTTCTGTGCAGGGCTTCTTGCTAGGAGGGGAAGGGGGGGCGGAGTGGGGGCCTGGGTGGGAATAAGGGCCGCTAACTTTGCGTAAACTTCATCTAAACGCGCTGAGAGGTACTGTTCAAGGGGTATCATGGTTTGATCTACGACCTTATAAATCAAATCATCCACTGCTTGATAAAAGTCATCATCCTAGGGGATGTATTTAAGAGGGTCATCCTCCTGGTACTGGTCTTGCTCCCCCTGCATGCTGAGGTAAATTAGGCTCTGCATGAACTCAGGAGCTTCAGGCAGTAGCACTCGGATAAGCCTTGAATGCGACTAATTTGGAGCTGGGAGGAAGCCCAGGCGAATATGGGTGGCACAACAGGTGCACAATAGACAGGCCAAGCCTTGGGGACACTCCAGCCATTTCAAATCACAGGCCAAGCCACCCGGGACAGTGTCCCACAGCACCACAGGAAACGGTGCCAATTGCGACCCCGCAGGGTGTAAGCACACTTACTACAGACCCACAAGGGCATTCAAGGTGAGGAAAAAATGGGAAAAACCGACCCCTAAGGGTGTCACACCGGGTGGCAAGAGGCAGGAAACTCCCTGAGGGCAGCCCTCGCCAGAAAACTTTGTGACTGGAGCTTCAAAACTCGCGCTGACTGCAGAGAGGAACGTCTGCCCCCTAGCGGGCTTAAAATCGCATCAGGCACGCACTAAGCGTCCCGCGATTATTAGGGGATCTGCAATAAGGGCAAAAACAGAAACGCTAACCACAACGCTCAGAATAAAACCCCCAAAACCCAGGAGACAAGAAAAAACTACTTATCTTGCTCCTGAGCAGCGAAGAAAGAAGAAGAGGAAAAAGCGTAGAGGGACAATGGTGGCTGGTCGGAGTGCGGACACAGACAAAGGACTCCTGATAAGACTTTTGTTTTCCGAAGTGTTCATGGGAAATGTAGTTTGATGATGTTTTTTGGTGTTGCTGCTGTAAGAAATAAAGCGAAGGAAGAAGGCATAATCCGAAGTCTTCGGTCCTCCCATAGAATTCAGCCAACCATAATAATATGTCACTTATACACATGGCCACTCACAGGTAGTGATATCTCCAAGTAATCGGCGTAAGCAGTATAGGCAGTATACAGCACTACCAGCATGATGTGCAATACCTAAAAATAAGATAAATGAAATAAAACAAATACATTGATGTAGAAACAAGCCGACTTGACTATACACATTGCAGACTCCAATACACCTGACAATGTATAATTGTAAAAAATAAAAATAAATACAATTTAAAAATAACATTACTATTAAACAATTGTCATATAATCATTTACTTTAGACAATTATAGAAATCATATGATTAAAATATAAAAAATTTGATTGGGATTCTGCCACTTAGGATATTGAAAAACATGCAAATTGTTAACAAATTATTTAAAAAATTACTCATCTCACATTTAAACACACTCAAACACACATCATAACAAACTCCATCTCTTGGTCTTTGTCTTTCTATTCCTTCTTCTATGTTTTTTCTTTTTCTCCTCTCTTCTGGCCAGAGCTCACAATACATAACAATGAAAAGAAGGCAGAACTCAGCTTATGGGCTGCATTTTTGTGCTCTCTGTAGTAATGTTTGACAGGCGTGTTTTATTTTCCTCAGGAGATGCATATTTCCCTATTTTTTAAAATTCATAGTTCTACGAAACACAGGTCGAGACCTTCAGCAGTGCTATGTAGAAATATATTTCGCTGACTGAAAAAGCCTCAAATACACTTGCAACTCTGCTATTCGTAACTTTACAGTTGTATTTTGAGTGACACAATAACTTTACAGTTGTATTTTGAGTGACACATCAAACACATATAGTAAGAAGAAGTACAGAGAGTAGGATTTGTATCAGCTTCCTTAGCCTATTGTCTTTCATGTGTTTTTCATAGTTTGTCAATGCTAGAATTATCTTTTGATCAATGTTATGCCATTTCAGTGATGGCTACATTGTTCTATTTGTATTCCTACTGGGTTTTGGTGGTTGGGCATTATGTAGCCTGTGGAAATTCCTTGATGTTTTCATTTTGCGGCCACAATGACATTGTAATTGCTGATATATATTTTTTTGTTTAGGATGTGGGTTGCAGTTGGATGTATTTCTCTATCCTAAAAGTACAATCATTTTGAATAATCCCCCTTTCAAGTTACTTATTTTTCTTTGCTGTAACAATAATAAAAAATCATATTCCTAAGCTATCTTTAATATTTTGCTATTTGTGGTGTTTACGTTCACTACTTGTAATGAAGACATCATCTTCAGACTCGTTTTGATAACACTTGTGTTTGATACGAAATCTTAAAGCTGCTAATGTAATGTGTTCAACAAGAAGATCCAGTTTTTAAAGAAATATTCAAAAAAGCGAGTGAACAGATCTTAATTAATATACCATTCCTTTAATCTCTTCCTTACATGCATTTTTTTCAATTCTATGTTGCCAATTTCAAGCAAACATCCTAACCAATATATACCATTAAAATATGTTAAAACATCTAATCCACGTGCAAAAAGCATGCTCTTTTAATGACAGTACTTGTTTGAGCTTTGCTTAAAAATGCTCTGATAGTATAAACGTTTCAGCATCGTGAAACACTTCTATTATGTTTCCTATTATGGTCAATATTCATCCTTTAAACAAGTCTACATAAACTACTCAAAAGCACACAATATAAATGGCTACATAAATAATGCAATTTTTCTTTTCATATTTCAAATATAATGAATGGAAAAAGCTCTGAATAAATCACAGTATATTTTTTTTTACATTGCGACGTGTTGGAAATCGGGGGAACCGGGAACATTTTGCATTATGCATACAAGAGGTTGCCTTTAGACACAGGGTTTTCAATAGAACTATTTTTAAAATCTTTAAAAGTAAATGTGTCTCAGCTGCTGAATAACATAAGCAATATACAGTTAAAGGTGGTTTCTTAAATGTGTTCTTTTTCCTGCGCAAAGGCTTACTCTCAGCGATGTAACTTTAACAGTTTTTCAAACAGATGAAATAATATGCTATTGTGTACACATTCTTTCCTAGTTTTAAGAGTTATTTAGTACCAAAAACAAACAATATAACGTTTTTGAGCTTTTAATTAAACTTATCGCCACTGTCCTGAGACAACCATTAACTTGTGTTTATTTATTAGTCTGGTGCACATGCTACTTTAGTGGGGTATAGTCTGAATATGTATGCTGTGTGGTTTGATAGATGGGAAAAGAAATTGATGGAAGGAATGCTGAAACAATGTCAAACTTTCACCCCCAGTACAGAGATCTGAGCCTAATCCATAGTTTTTTTGCACGCCATTCCAGTTTAGTCCCATCCATATGCAAATCAGTCCTGACCCTGATCCTTACGAGGATTGTCCTGCCTGAACTGCCAGGCCAGGTCCTCCCCTGGCCTGGAAACAAGCAGCCTAGGACCGTTTTCAGGGTATCACCCCTCATGAGACAGGCTAGTGTGACTCCAGTGTCATGGTTAACACTGGACCCACGTCTGGGCATACAACTTTCTACTTAGGGCAACAAATGCAAAAAGAACAATTGATGGACGGAATTCTGAAACAATGTGAAACATTCACTTCCAATACACAGATCTGGGCCTAAATCCTTCGTTTTTTTGCACACCATACAATTCCAGTTTAGATCCAGCCATATGCAAATCACTCCTGACCTTGCTCCTTAAGCAAACGATCCAGCCTGAACTGCCAGGCTAGGTCCTCCCTGGAGCAGAAAGAACCATTCTAGGACCAGTTTCAGGGTATTCTCTCTCATCAGCCAGGCTAGCTTGACTCCAGTGGCATGGTGAGCATGGGAACTACGTCTGGACATACCCTTCCCACTTAGGGCAAGAAATGAAAAAAGAACAACCAATTGACAGAATGCTCAAACAATGTCAAACATTCACCCCCAGTACAGAGATCTGGGCATAAACCCATTACTGTTTTGCACACCACATCATTTAAGTTTAGGCCCAGCCATATGCAAATCACTCCTGACCCTGCTCCTTAAGCGAATGGTCTAGCTTGAACTGCAGGCCAGGTCCTCCCTGGATCCAAAACAAGCACCCTAGGACCAGTTTAAGGGTATCACCCCTCATCAGCCAGGCTAGCTTGACTCCGGTGTCATGGTGAGCATGGGACCCATGTCTGGGCGTTCCTTTCCCACTAATGGCAACAAATGTAAAAAGAACAATTGATGGATGGAATGCTGAAACAATGTCAAACATTCACACCCAGTAAAGATATCTGGGCCTAACTCCATCACTGTTTTGCACACCACACCATTTAAGTTAAGACCCAGCCAAATTCAAATCATTCCTGATCCTGTGTTTTGATAGAGCACACAAATGTGCAACAAAATATGGGCATTACAACAAAAGCATGCACCTAAGTCATGTCAGAACTATTTGCTTTGCCAATGTTCGTTTTCAGAATGCCTTTAATCCCCCCTTCCACATACACACACTCTTCTTGAAAAATGTGAGCTAGGAAGAATTACCTTTTCAAAATGAAATTGTATGGACTTTCATAGGCATTTAGAATAGGACCGAGACTGATTTGCATATAGTTGGTCTCTGTATAGAGTAGCATTGTGGAAAACTATGCTGGAGTAGAATGCAACCCATGTAATTGCCAGCAGTTAATATTAGCTCAAACATTGTTCCCATCACTTTTTTATTTTTGTAAGTGGTTCCTCATTAATGGGCTCACAAAAAATATGTAAGCATAGTCTTATAAAGCAACAGTAACATACGTTAGTGAAGTGGGAGTCAACCCTACAAATCATATCTCCTATTTTCATGTTGAATTGATTAACATAGAAATTATTTTCTATAGTACTTTCATACCACAAAACATATTTTTCTCACTGTTAATTGATGTTTATTTTGACTCCATGTGGTTCTTTTTATGAAGCTCATCAGTTTGAAAAGTACAACAGATGTTCCATGATTCAAACCTCTGGTGGCTCACAATTGTGTTTTAAATTTACTTAGGACAACAAGATGTTTCAGAAATAATTATATCACAGACTTTCAAAGTTCATTTACTACATCAGACAGATATGTTTGCATTTTGGCGATCACATATTGATTTGTCCGGACCTTTTTAAATCTTGTATCTCATTATGGGCCCCTGTCCTTACTGCTGTAGTAAATGCAGCTGCGGCCTCTGGATGCCCAAAGTCGTGGGGGACATCGACTATAGTGCCCGTGTTTAAAAAGGGTGATCGTAGAAGTCCGTTATGCTACAGGCCAATATCTCTAATTAATTCTGTAGCCAAAGTGGTAGGGGGCGTAATCCTGAATAGATTAACTGCATGGGCAAACGAGAACAATGTCATATCCCCAATACAATACGGCTTCAGACCCGGTCACTCGACAGTTACCCAGTGCCTGAACCTGTATTTGATTATAGGTAAATATACTATGGCCCGGCAGGGAACAGTCCACATGGCTTTTATGGACCTATCGTCCGCATTTGACTGTGTGGACAGAGGCAAGTTATGGGATACCATGCTAAAGATGGGTGTAGAGCAGAATCTAATTAATTTACTGGCTGACCTGCACTCCGATACAAGAGCTAATGTTCGATACACCCAAGATCTGAAAGTGACGGGGATATCAGAATTAACCGGGGTGTTCGACAGGGGGTGTATTTTAGCTCCAATTCTCTTTAATTTGTATATCAACGAGTTAGAGGAGTACTTGCTAAAAACCGGAGCAGATTACCCCTACGTAGGTCAGAAAGGCGTCCCAGTTCTGCTCTACGCGGACGATGCTGTCCTTATTTCAAGGACAGCAATCGGCCTCCAGACACTTTTAAATTCTTTCTTTGATTTCATGGAGTCTCAAGGCTTTAAGTATTAACAACTCTAAGTCTTATGTTATGAAGACAGGCCTGGGGTCACGAAAATCCAACCTTTTTAATATAAATGGGGAAAAAATTCCAACCACCAGAACCTTCTCATACCTCGGGGTCCTTTTCGATCATCAACTATCTTGGGGCCCCGCTGTTTTGAGGAAGAAGGGCGAGGTAACCCGCGTCAATGCGGCCATACTTGATTTCGCTAGAAAAATTGGCAATAGTCCGGTGGCTGCCTTGCTTAAATTATACCAGGCAAAGAGCATCGCCGTTGCTTGCTATGGAAGCGAGCTCTGGGGCTATAGCCAGATGCGGGACCTGGAGGTTGTAGAAAATAATTTCCTGAAGCGGATATTGAGGCTGCCAAAGGGAACTGGAAACTTCTCTGTACATGAGGAGCTAGGTGTGCCCTATTTAAGTTATAGAATAGCAGCTAATCCCCTATTGTGCTGGTTGAATTGCTGGCTAAATAATGACATACCTCTTATGAAATGAAAATGAAATGAAATGAAAAAAGAAACTTAATAAAGCGCACTGCGGCCAAACGGCCTCCTGGCGCTGAGGACTCATCCAATCTCACAGAAGGAACCCAAGGGGACTAACTAGGGAATGCCTGAGAAAACAAACAAGTTTTGAGGGCCCTACGAAAATGGGTGTAGATAGGAATGGAACGTATAGAGAGAGGGAGACTGTTCCAGAACCGGGGGGCCAAGACCGAGAAGCGGGTGCCTCCGGTGCATGATTTACGGAAACGGGGGACGTGAAGGAGAGAGAGTGATGAGGAGCGGAGAGTGCGGCTGGGGGCATGGGAAGTGATGAGAGAATTGATGAAAAGAGGGGCGGAACGAGCGTGCGCCCGAAACGCCAGACAAGCAAGCTTGAAGAAGGATCTGAAGTGAACAGGGAGCCAATGTAGGGATTTAAGTGCCGGAGTAATGTGGGAAGATTTGGGTAGGCGGAGGATAAGGCGAGCCGCTTGGTTTTGAATGGCCTGGAGGCGGCGGGTTTCATAAGCGGGAATGCCTACATACAGGCCGTTCCCGTAATCCAGGCGGGAAATGATGAGAGCCATGACGATGGTCTTGAGGGTATCTACAGAAAAAAAAGGGGAAATCTTACGAATTAAACGAAGAGACAAAAAGCAAGATGACATACTAAAAGAAGCCTTAGCATGGGATGGTAGGTTTAAGGTTCCGTGGCTGAAGTATATTAATGATTGTTTTACTGAAATAGGACGGCCTGATTTGTTTTTAACCCCAGACTCTACCACCAAATTGGATGTCGCCTTTGTGAAAAATACATTCATGACAACCAGGTACTTAGCCCGGGAGGAGGCAGAGCTACAGAAAGACAGTGTTAGGAAACACGCACTACTTAAAACCTGTCTACAAATGGAACCATACTTATCATGGCCCATGACTGGCTATGAACGTTATCTATTAACAAGGTTCCGTTTTGATTTGTTTCATCTTTTACTGGCGGTACCGAGTGGGGCCCATCGAGGTCAAGTGTTGCCAGCTTGCGGCTGCGACGGAAAGTCTCCGCAAGATCTGGCGCACTTTTTATTTATTTGTTCTTATTACACAGTACCCCGGAGGCTATACTTAAAACCACGCCTCAAAGAACTGAAATTTGCACAGATTAAACCAGCACTTTACTACCTTCAACTCCTGAACTGTGACTGCACCTTATTTGTATTCAGTTTTTTTAAATTAGCAATTACATTCAGGAAAAGTATGGAGGGATGACTATGATGCTGTTGTTAGGTATATTTTTAAATTTTTCTTTTTGCTATAACTATTTATATTTTTTAAGTGTTATTGTGCCTGTTACTTTTGTTTTATATTGTTCATGTAACCTCCTGTTTCACAAATGAAATGGATCACTTGTTTTTAATTGTATGCTTATGAATTGTGCTTTTATGATTGTAATGTTAACAATCGAATAAAGTTATTTGAACTTGAACCTAATATTGAACTTTAAAGACTTATCAAACACAAAATATTGCAGAGTAATATTCAAAGTGTGCACTATAATAGTACATTTATTAAGTTACACGGACAACGGATGTACAACTATATACGAATTAGGAAATTACATTAATGTGGAGGTATCCACCCTATTGGAAAATGCTGCTGGTGCGTGGGATGGGACTGTGTGTCCTTTAAGTGAATGTTAATTGCTAAGGAGGCAGTTTGCCAGGGATTTTAACATACTCTGAAAGCACAGTGGAATACTAGGTTGAGGTTGTAAGTACTAAATGAAAGCAGTGCTATAAGCCGCTACACAGAAAAATATTGTAATTTAGATCAGTGATTCTTAACTTTTTGACCTCTGTGGAGCACCATGTAATCTGGGGATCCCCATGAGTCGATCTTAGAAGCCGAGGACCACGAATTAAGAAATGTAGATAATTTTAACCACTAAATGTTACACAAAAATACAGAAACAAACATTCAACAAACAAATGCACAAATGATGAAATATTTTATTTATTTCATAAAACAAACAAAAAAATATTATGTTCTATTTTAATGAGAAAGTTTAGGTTTTTCTAAATTAAATTCAAGGAGGCCACCAATCGTCCTTGCAGTCCTCTGTTTGATGCATTTACCATACTCCTACCAATCAGTCTGAGGACACCAAATTATTTTAATCCTCAAATTTCAAATGCCCAGAAATTTACAGACCATTTTACAATGTTCAGTTTTGCTTCATTCATATTGATGCTAGTGATCTTTTAATAATATTTTATTTTCCAAGCAGTTACGGATCCTCGGGGTCTATGGACCACAGATAAAGAATCACACTTTTGCCTTCATCTTTCCTATTTTTCCTGATCTTGTTTCTGCGGGCCTTTTGGACTTTGCACACTTCACTACTGCTTACGAGTGATTGTGCTCTATCCTTAAAGCGTGGTGGAATTTGCTTGTATCCAATAGGCACAATTAATTTACTTGTGAGTCCCCAAGAGAGTGGTAACACGTGTACTCATGGCCTGTAAATTAAATGCTACTGGTGGGCTGCACCACGGATTGCGCCACCAACTTAAGTAGCCCTTCCAAACACGTCTCAAGCCTGCAATTGTAGCCTACGTGTTCACTTTTTAAACTGCCATTTTGACTTGGCAACATAAACCTCTAGCCAAGCCAAACCTTCCTTTTTAATACATATATTTTACCCCTAGGGTAGGCTCTAAACAGCTCAGAGAGCAGGGTGCAGTGAATTTAAAAAGTAGCCTGGTCGCATTCCTATGTATGTGGGGTATGTTCCCCGGGCACCGGCTTGTAAGTACCCGATGGATTTCAACAGTTATTGGAGTTTTCAAAAATAATTTTTAAATAAATAAATCAAAGTACTCCGTTTTTATGTCAGAAGTTCATTGTATTGGTATATCACAAAACCATATCTTCTTTGTCAGTTCAGTTCAGTTCAGTTCAGTTCAAAGATGCTTTATTCGGTGTATAAAAATACAACCATATAGCAACAAACATAAAATAAATGACTGAATACAACATACATATGTATCAATTAGGATTCCAGATACATAGGTTGCTTAGGTACATTGTACATTTAACGAGACATATCCAACAGTCTTAAAATACAAGTGCATTTATCCACAAATGTATGTGCAAAATTTGGCAATATCGAGATACAAAAAAATCTATTGTTTCATCCTTGCCAGTGCTTGGCAAATTTCTACCAATTCCAAGTACATTTAATTATTTAATGCTATGCAAAACATGGCAAAAATAAAGTGCAAGGCAAGTATACCATTTTTCTAAGTGCAAAGTACAATAGCAGCATTTGTTCGTCATTAGTAGATGTGCAAATTAGCATAATAAAGTGCGGAGTGACAAGGACCATCCTTCCTAAGGTGAGAAGTGCTTTAGCAACACAAATCCGACTACTTTATGGATCTGTCTCACTATGTTCTGCTAACTATGGTAGTAATAATTGTAGAATATTCAGTTTCAACATAGTAAAATATACAAAGAATGCATCATTAATTAAAATCATACAACAATTGATTTTCGAACAGAAATAAATTTTAAAATATAAGTGGCCACGTGGAAACATACGTCAGGGGTCTCTAAATTAAACATCAGTTGCATCGCTGTTTGCATGCCATGCGTATTGTATTTTAAAAAGATGGGTTTCAGATAAAATTTCCTAAAGGAAGTATAAAAATTACATTATAGCATAAAGTGACTAGTGCGCTGTTTGGATTTATCATCACAGGGACAGGGACAAGTACCAGGTTTCTTAGCCACAGGGAATGCTACTAGGTGATGCACAATTCCCAGCCGGAGACGGGCCAATACAAAGCGGTGAGAATTAATACTTACAACAGTAAGATAAGTTTGAAAGCCTCCATTAATGTTATATTCCAGGTAGAGATTAAACGTACTTTGTTTTGCATATCTTTCCATCCTAATCTCCACCGTATGTTTGAGGAATGAGACTTTGAGCTCCCGCTTCGACAACGTTGGCCCCGTTATTTGGTCTTTAAAAATATCTAAACCATACAGGGTTTTATACCAGTGTTGGATGTGGCTTAACCAGGGGATATTTGATCGTCGTTTGAGTTTGATACAATCAGAAATTACATCCTGTGTAAACTTTGTCTCTTCCTTAGCCCAAATTGCGCGACAAGGGGACAAAGGGCGTAAAACAATTAAATCATTAACATAGTTTAGATCAAGTTCCCTGTGTATTATCTCGGCTGAAGCCGTAACAGGGGCACAAATTAGTCGTTTTAAAAAGGCATTCTCCTCGCGTTGGATCAAATTCGCACTGTTGGCATCATACCCCCATACCCCAGCCCCGTATACGGCTGATGGTACACATCTTGCTTTAAATATAGACAGCATTTCATGAATTCTGCGACCCCCTAGTTTAGCAGCGAATCTAAAAATACAGCTTGTATTCCTGACCATTTTAAAAAGGGCACTTTTTTGTTCGTTGGCCCATCTTCCATCCCCTGAAAAAGTGATGCCTAAGTAACAAAAACTCCTGACGGATTCTAATCTCTCCCCGTCTAGGAAAAAAGACTTACATTTTCTTGGATTTTTACCACATATCATTGTGACCGTCTTTCCTTTATTAATTTTCAACTTCCTACTTTCGGTAAATACGTGTAACTGGTTAATTAGATGTTGCAGTCCGTTATAAGTTCTAGAGAGAAGGACCGCGTCATCCGCGTATAAGAGGATTGGGATTGGGTTACTATTAATGATAGGTGCGTCTGCATTGATCTGTCTTAGGCTGTGATCAAATGGTTTATAAAAAGGGAGAATAGGAGAGCGGCCAATACGCATCCTTGACGGATGCCTCTCCTGGTTTTAAAAAAGGGGGTACACTCTCCATTCGCTCCAAATCTGACTTTACTAGACAGATTATTGTACAGCCTAGTGAGCAGATGGATGATTTCTATAGGGGCACCCATCTCCAGCAGGGTAGGCCAGAGCAGTGCGTGTTCCACCAGATCAAATGCCGAACTCAAGTCGGCAAAGCACAGGAAAAGATTACCATCTTTAGCTTTGGTGTACTTGCCGACTATGAGTTCTAGGTTCACGCACTGCTCCATTGTGCCCATCCCCCTGCGAAACCCATACTGCACTGGGGATAAGATGTCATTTTCCTCAACCCAGGCTTCCAATCTCACTAATAGGACTCGACTGAGGATTTTAACTGTTGAGTCCAGGAGTGAGATGGGACGGTAATTACGGGCTTCGGACCTGGATCCTTTTTTGTAAAGAGGCACAATAATTGACTGTCCCCATGTCAGTGGTAGGCTATCCTCCACGGCCGCGTTAAAATAACGTGTCAGTATAGGTGCCCATAGAGTCATTTCATGTTTATAAAAGTCCATGGGTACCCCGTCGGGCCCAGGTGCTTTACCACCCTTACTATTTTTGATCGCCTCTGTAACTTGATCCAAAGTTATGAGCAACTGCATTTTCTGCCATTTAGGACGTAATATTATGTCGGTATTTAAAATGGACCCATCTAAATTAAAATCAGAGTAAAAAATTTCAGAGAAATGAACAATCCATGCGTGGCAGCTAACATGAGAACTGACTTCGGGAGTATTATTATTTTTTTAAAATGGACCAGTTATAGTTTCCCAGAATAATTTGTGGTCTTTTGTTTCGGCAGCCATATCTAATTTATACCATGCATCGTTTTGCAACTCTTTTTTCCTAGATGCTAAGGCGATTTTATCATTAAGTTGCTCTTCTCTAATTCTATCTTTGTCTCTTGGTTTATCGTCAAGAGCTGCTTTTAACTTTTTTAGTGTCTGTGCACAATGCTTGTCAAACCACACAGTTTTCTTCTTTTTGGGCTTATTATTTCTTACAGCCAGGGATTTCTCAAAAGTGTTCGTTATTTTCAAAAAGTTAGAAAGTAAGGTGGGTGCTATCATATTGGGCGATAGGCAGTAGTCAACCTCTCTAATGCATTTGCAAATAGTATCCATCATCAGTTTATTAGGGTCTATTTTGGTCCATTTGATCCTCGTGCCGTTTGGCCTCTCGGCCGTGATCCCTTGGACGGGTTTACCATACACATTTGTTTTGGGACCCCAACTCATTAGTTCCACTGATATACTATTGTGATCACTCACTGGTTGCTCTATTACCCAGACATTGGAGTAGGCTGAGCCATTGGACACCAGAATATGATCAATATTTGAGTAGGCATCTCTCCCTCTAAATGTTGGGCATTTTTCATTTTTTTTGTTCTTTGTACACTCTAGTAGCTCCAGGTTTAATTTAGCTACCAGGTTATTCAGTGCACTGCCGTAATTACTATGGGGAAAGTGGTTAAAGATCATACTGTTACCACCCGGATGCTCTTCTCGATGTCCACAGATCCCCTTTAGGGCGTGACTACATGCTTGAATATTAAAGTCTCCTACCCAGAGTATTACAGAGGTTTTATTTGAACGTGCGATTGTCTCTTCTATTGCATACTCAATATCTGGGACGATCTTACCCCGATTTTGCCCCACAATGTTATTATAAAAATTTACAATAACTAGATCCCTACCTTTACTATGTGTTAGTCGCAATACTGACGCATGTTCACCCACCTCCACATATCCCCCAGCATTAAATTCTGTTAATTTAGTGGAAACCAAAGTCAGTAGGCCGCCCTTTGCTCTGCCAGCCTTAGATGCCACTGCATCCACACTATAAGAGGTGTAACCATCCACTTGTATTTGGTCCCGGTGCCACGTCTCTTGCAGGCATATTATGTCATAGTCTGTATAATGTAATTATCCCAAAATGGGGTAGAAAGTTTAGCGGCAATTCCCGCTATATTCCAGGTGATGACCATAAGAGAATCAATAGGGTTGTCTTGTGTATCCTCAGGATGATCGGTCAACAATGATGTTCCTAGACTCTCAATCATATTAGTATCTATATGTATATTTACATTTGTCACATTTGCATCAATATCTATACATTGCTCAATACTAGGCAGGTTTAAATTTAACTTAGTTACATCATCAACCCCACATTGGCCCCCTTGCCCTTGTTCTTGTTCGATTGTGGCTATATCACCAGATACAATATTTTCAGGGGGTGGGACCTTAGATGATACGTTCAGTCAATCGTTCTCTTCTAGTGAGTTGAACACCTGGAATCTATTACAAATCAGAACCGTAAAGTTGTCATACATATTATACAAGGGAGATTGAATGTGGGGAACATTGGGGTAGTTGATGTGTATAGCTCTAGGATGCTGAATAGACTGCGTTGTAGTTTGTCTTCCTAATTGGTTCCTATAGAAGTAATCAAGTGGAAACAACGTGGTGTTATATTCATGATTAGATGGTATGGGCGCATTTAGGATCGAATCTCTAGCCCATTCAGTGGTCCTGTAATTTATAACTATGCAATCCCCATTTATCTCTTTTTTACTTGGTCCTACCCATCCTACCCTTTGAGTGGAAATAATCTGGCTAGCCCCTCGCGTTGGGAAACCACACATTTTTTCACAAGCCAGTGCAGGGTTTTGTTTTTCAAGGTTTCCTGATTTTCAAATTGGGTAGGCTGCAGTTTGGGTACATTTGCAAGGATAGCCACATATGGTCTGCATTCCGGCGGTAAGTTAATTGTGGCAGGGATAATATTGTTAGTGTGGCGCCTGGGGACCGGCAAGTTCTTATTATTATGAGTACAATCGCCTGTCTCCCTTTGACCTCCGGCAACTTTCTGGGAAGTTGTTATAGTTGGGGCAGCAGTTATTAACATATTTGTTCTACTTGTGGAGGCTTCCAGGTTCGCTACCAAGGTAGGCACACTGGGGGCTCTATTTGCCATACTTGGCGTATTTTTGTTCAGTCTCCCTGTCGGTGTATTAACTACGGGGGACTTAACTTGTGTGCCCAGATGTTCTAGAATGTCTAGATTAGCTACGCCCAGTTTTTCCAAATTCTCTATTTTTTTGTTTAGAGATTCTAAAATTTCAGTTAGTGGCGCAATATGGGATTTTATCATTTTCTCTAAATATTGCGCCAGACCCTCAAAACTGGTTGGGCTTGGTTTTTCCTTTGAGTGGATTCTGTCACTATTTCGGTGTACCTCATCCTCCCTCTCTTGGTCTGTTGTAGTTTGGGCTACTCTCTTCCTTTTGCGTCTGTGTCTCTTGCCCTGCCTAGTGACTACCAACATTTTTCTCCCATAAGGTGATTTCCTTTTGAGCCGGTCCTGCCCGTGATCAATTGTACTATTTGGCAGACTAGTGTTGGATAAATCTGCAACAGAAATGACACCATTAATGTCATTAACATCCAACTTCCCTATGTCGTTAGACACAGCGGTCGGGGTTATGGGTAGCGGTGTGGCACTTGGTGTCAAATTGGGCGTGAGTGATAATCTACTCTCCCTGGCAGAGAACACCGTAGGTTCTAAAAATTGTGGTACAGTAATCTGATCTTGGTTATTCCCTGGCAGACCTGCGAAGGATTGCAATAGGAGGGAGTCATGTGATAACGTTGTGTCGTTAATAATATTTGCAGATATATTAGCTACTGGTGGCGATTGGGTTATTAAACACATAGAAGGTGGTAATGATAATCTTCTTTCAGTACTTTCAATCGCATTAACGACGACCCCAATTGTTTGCTGCAACATTCTATCGATGGCGGTTATGGTGGGTAGTGGGGTTTGCGCCGATGTCAGTTTTCTAGTGGCAGAGCGTGTATACATAGGTGTCTTTTTGACCACAGCTCTATTTTTGCTTTTGCTTTTACCCTCCATCATAAACCGTTACACTTTAGTGATACAACACAAGAGGATACTACCTTGATTAAAGTACTGCTATAGTCCAAGGGGGGTGGCCCAGTCCAGTCTCTTACGGTCTCTGAGGGCCTCAGAGGGCCCGCCCTTTGCCCGGGCTTAGCCCGGCGCGTCCCGCGCGCGTCCTCGTGGGACGAGGAAGTGGGCGTAGCTTTATGCGCCTCCTGGCGCTGAAGGGTGATGATGGAGGAGGCGACCTGGAGTGAAGGCTGCTGGGGGCTATAGTAATCTGGATCTCCCGACCGGCGGAGCCAAGCCCGGCCAGTCGGAAGTGCTGGAAGATGACCCGCGGCGGAGCAAAGCCCGGCCGCCCCACAGCCACGGAAAACAAACAGCACACCACAGCGGGACCTCAACAGGGCAAGAGGTGAGCTCCTAGCGTGATAGCCCTCCCAAAGACTGCCACTCGGTCCTCGGCAGTGGGTGTAGCTTTATGCGCCTCCTGGCACTGCAGGGTGATGATGGAGGAGGCGACCTGGAGTGAAGGCTGCTGGGGGCTGTAGTAATCTGGATCTCCCGACCGGCGGAGCCAAGCCCGGCCAGTCGGAAGTGCTGGAAGATGACCCACGGCGGAGCAAAGCCCGGCCGCCCCACAGCCACGGAAAACAAACAGCACACCACAGCAGGACCTCAACAGGGCAAGAGGTGAGCTCCTAGCGTGATAGCCCTCCCAAAGACTGCCACTCGGTCCTCGGCAGTGGGCGTAGCTTTATGCGCCTCCTGGCGCTGCAGGGTGATGATGGAGGAGGCGACCTGGAGTTAAGGCTGCTGGGGGCTGTAGTAATCGGGATCTCCCGACCGGCGGAGCCAAGCCCGGCCAGTCGGAAGTGCTGAAAGATGACCCGCGGCGGAGCAAAGCCCGGCCGCCACACAGCCACGGAAAACAAACAGCACACCACAGCGGGACCTCAACAGGGCAAGAGGTGAGCTCCTAGCGTGATAGCCCTCCCAAAGACTGCCACTCGGTCCTCGGCAGTGGGTGTAGCTTTATGCGCCTCCTGGTGCTGCAGGGTGATGATGGAGGAGGCGACCTGGAGTGAAGGCTGCTGGGGGCTGTAGTAATCCGGATCTCCCGACCGGCGGAGCCAAGCCCGGCCAGTCAGAAGTGCTGGAAGATGACCCACGGTGGAGCAAAGCCCGGCCGCCCCACAGCCACGGAAAACAAACAGCACACTCCAGCGGGACCTCAACAGGGCAAGAGGTGACCTCCTAGCGTGATAGCCCTCCCAAAGACTGCCACTTGGTCCTCGGCAGTGGGCGTAGCGTTATGCGCCTCCTGGCGCTGCAGGGTGATGATGGAGGAGGCGACCTGGAGTGAAGGCTGCTGGGGGCTGTAGTAATCTGGATCTCCCGACCGGCGGAGCCAAGCCCGGCCAGTCGGAAGTGCTGGAAGATAACCCGCTGCGGAGCAAAGCCCGGCCGCCCCACAGCCACGGAAAACAAACAGCACACCACAGCGGGACCTCAACAGGGCAAGAGGTGAGCTCCTAGCGTGATAGCCCTCCCAAAGACAGCCACACTGCTAGTGATCTTTTAATAATATTTTATTTTCCAAGCAGTTACGGATCTTCGGGGTCTATGGACCACAGGAAAAGAATCACACTTTTGCCTTCACCTTTCCTATTTTTCCTGATCTTGTTTCTGCGGGCCTTTTGGACTTTGCACACTTCACTACTGCTTACGAGTGCTTGTGCTCTATCCTTAAAGCGTGGTGGTATCCAATAGGCACAATTAATTTACTTGTGAGTCCCTAAGAGAGTGGTAACACGTGTACTCATGGCCTGTAAATTAAATGCTACTGGTGGGCTGCACCACTGATTGCGCCACCAACTTAAGTAGCCCTTCCAAACACGTCTCAAGCCTGCAATTGTAGCCTACATGTTCACTTTTTAAACTGCCATTTTGACTTGGCAACATAAACCTCTAGCCAAGCCAAACCTTCCTTTTTAATACATATATGTTACCCCTAGGGTAGGCTCTAAACAGCTCAGAGAGCAGGGTGCAGTGAATTTAAAAAGTAGCCTGGTCGCATTTCTATGTATGTGGGGTATGTTCCCCGGGCACCGGCTTGTAAGTTCCCGATGGATTTCAACAGTTATTGCAGTTTTCAAAAATAATTTTTTAATAAATAAATCAAAGTACTCCGTTTTTATGTCAGAAGTTCATTGTATTGGTATATCACAAAACCATATCTTCTTTGTCAAACGTTTGAACTTCATTTCCCAGAATGTGTTAATATCGGTTTACATTCGTTTGCCCAATGCATTTTGGCCATGATGGCCTTCATCCGGGGACGATCTATGAATTAAATTAAATTAACATGTTTCACTAAACAGGAAGGACCACTGCATAATAGTATTTTGAAACGTCGAAAGGCAGGGAGTGCCCGTGCATGAAATAGTGAAAAAAGATAGAGATTTGTCTTCACACAGGGGCGTAACACAGGCCCCCGCAGCCCCCGCATTGCGGGGGGGCCTCGTGCTCCAGGGGGCCCCTCGGGCCCCCTCACTTCATAAAGAAGATTTAAAACACGCCCGGCCTCACCTCTTAATAAATTAATTGGTGCACTGCACACTGGCACAGCACAGACCTGGTGCGTAACACAGGCCCCTGCAGCCCGGGTGGGGGGGGGCGCGCTCTAGCCTGAAGCGGGGCCCCTGGCCTCCAGGGGGCCCCTCGGCGAGCCAGCAAACAAGCCTCTCCAAGTCTGCTTGGTTGCGCATGCGCACCCCCGGGCCCCAGCCGGGCCTCTTCATAATTAAATAGTGAGTGGTGGCGCGCAGTTGTCTCTGCAGGCACGTCTGCACGTTCTTCGGGGTGGGCCGGGCATTCTGGTGGGGGCCTTGTGACCATTGAGCAGCTAAATTAAAAGTGCGTGTGCAGCGCGACTTGTGAGGCATCCCAGGACCCGGCCAGCCAGAGACTTCGTACTGAGAAGGACTATCACTGAGCGGTCGGCGGGCATAATTTAGCCTTGCCCAGGTGCCTACTCCGAAGAAGTTTGCCGACTTTCAGACTGATGTTACACGTATGTTGGTTTTCGAAATTCAATTAATGGACTGCGTTTGGAAACAAGTAGCTGAGCAACAAAGAGAGTCTGAAATGTCAGGTAATCCTTCTGGCTTTCTGTGCCTATATATTGCCCAGTACATCAGGTTACATACTTCCTCTTGCCCTTGTGCATTGCACCGAATACCGGGAAAGGGTGAGAAGTTTTCTACTAAAACTTTCGCATTAAAATAAAATCAAGCGAAGCTGGCAAATTATAGCAGTTTAAAAAAATAAAAAGATTTGTGTTTTGTTTTTGTGTTTCAACAGATAGTTTAAACAGATAATTGCAGTCTCTAAGCATGTCAGGGCGGAGCCTGGGGTCTGAGGGATTAGGGTCTGAGTCCAGTGAGGGTCAGGGCGGGGTCTGAGGGATGAGGGTCTGAGTCCAGTGAGGGTCAGGGCGGGGCCTGGGGTCTGAGGAATGAGGGTCTGAGTCCAGTGAGGGTCAGGCCGGGGCCTGGGGCCTAAGGGATGAGGGTCTGAGTCCAGTGAGGGTCAGGGCAGGGCTAGGCCTGGGGTCTGAGGGATGAGAGGTCTGAGTCCAGTGAGGGTCAGGGCCGGGCTTGGGGTCTGAGGGATGAGGGTCTGAGTCCAGTGAGGGTCAGGGCGGGGCCTGGGATCTGAGGGATGAGGGTCTGAGCCCAGTGAGGGTCAGGGCGGGGCCTGGGGTCTGAGGGATGAGAGGTTTGAGTCCAGTGAGGGTCAGGGCCGGGCTTGGGGTCTGAGGGATGAGGGTCTGAGTCCAGTGAGGGTCAGGGCGGGGCCTGGGGTCTGAGGGTTGAGAGGTCTGAGTCCAGTGAGGGTCAGGGTGGGGGCCTGAGGTCTGAGGGTCTGAGTCCAGTGAGGGTCAGGGCGGGGCCTGGGGTCTGAGGGATGAGGGTCTGAGTCCAGTGAGGGTCAGGGCGGGGCTAGGCCTGGGGTCTGAGGGATGAGAGGTCTGAGTCCAGTGAGGGTCAGGGTGGGGCCTGAGGTCTGAGGGATGAGGGTCTGAGTCCAGTGAGGGTCAGGGCGGGGCCTGGGGTCTGAGGGTCTGAGTCCAGTGAGGGTCAGAGCGGGGCTAGGCCTGGGGTCTGAGGGTTGAGAGGTCTGAGTCCAGTGAGGGTCAGGGTGGGGGCCTGAGGTCTGAGGTTCTGAGTCCAGTGAGGGTCAGGGCGGGGCCTGGGGTCTGAGGGATGAGGGTCTGAGTCCAGTGAGGGTCAGGGCGGGGCTAGGCCTGGGGTCTGAGGGATGAGAGGTCTGAGTCCAGTGAGGGTCAGGGTGGGGCCTGAGGTCTGAGGGATGAGGGTCTGAGTCCAGTGAGGGTCAGGGCGGGGCCTGGGGTCTGAGGGTCTGAGTCCAGTGAGGGTCAGAGCGGGGCTAGGCCTGGGGTCTGAGGGATGAGAGGTCTGAGTCCAGTGAGGGTCAGGGCGGGGCCTGGGGTCTGAGGGATGAGGGTCTGAGTCCAGTGAGGGTCAGGGTGGGGCCTGGGGTCTGAGGGATGAGGGTCTGAATCCAGTGAGGGTCAGGGTCTGAGTCCAGTGAGGGGTGGGGCCTGGGGTCTGAGGGATGAGGGTCTGAGTACAGTGAGGGTCAGGGCGGGGCTAGGCCTGGGGTCTGAGGGATGAGAGGTCTGAGTCCAGTGAGGGTCAGGGCGGGGTCTGAGGCATGAGAGGTCTGAGTCCAGTGAGGATCAGTGTGGGGCCTGGGGTCTGAGGGATGAGGGTCTAAGTCCAGTGAGGGTCAGGGTGGGGCTAGGCCTGGGGTCTGAGGGATGAGAGGTCTGAGTCCAGTGAGGGTTAGGGTGGGGTTAGGCCTGGGGTCTGAGGGATCAGAGGTCTGAGTCCAGTGAGGGTCAGGGCGGGGCCTGGGGTCTGAGGGATGAGGGTCTGAGTCCAGTGAGCGTCAGGGCGGGGCCTGAGGGATGGAAGGTCTGAGTACAGTGAGGGTCAGGGCGGGGCCTGGAGTCTGAGAGATGAGGGTCTGAGTCCAGTGAGGGTCAGGGTGGGGCCTGAGGGATGAGGGTCTGAGTCCAGTGAGGGTCAGGGTGGGGCTAGGCCGGGGGTTTTGCTGAGGGATGAGAGGTCTGAGTCCAGTGAGGGTCAGGGCGGGCCTGGGGTCTGACGGATGAGAGGTCTGAGTCCAGTGAGGGTCAGGGTGGGGCTAGGCCGGGGGTCTGGCTGAGGGATGAGAGGTCTGAGTCCAGTGAGGGTCAGGGCCGGGCTTGGGGTCTGAGGGATGAGGGTCTGAGTCCAGTGAGGGTCAGGGCGGGGCCTGGGGTCTGAGGGTTGAGAGGTCTGAGTCCAGTGAGGGTCAGGGTGGGGGCCTGAGGTCTGAGGGTCTGAGTCCAGTGAGGGTCAGGGCGGGGCCTGGGGTCTGAGGGATGAGGGTCTGAGTCCAGTGAGGGTCAGGGCGGGGCTAGGCCTGGGGTCTGAGGGATGAGAGGTCTGAGTCCAGTGAGGGTCAGGGTGGGGCCTGAGGTCTGAGGGATGAGGGTCTGAGTCCAGTGAGGGTCAGGGCGGGGCCTGGGGTCTGAGGGTCTGAGTCCAGTGAGGGTCAGAGCGGGGCTAGGCCTGGGGTCTGAGGGTTGAGAGGTCTGAGTCCAGTGAGGGTCAGGGTGGGGGCCTGAGGTCTGAGGGTCTGAGTCCAGTGAGGGTCAGGGCGGGGCCTGGGGTCTGAGGGATGAGGGTCTGAGTCCAGTGAGGGTCAGGGCGGGGCTAGGCCTGGGGTCTGAGGGATGAGAGGTCTGAGTCCAGTGAGGGTCAGGGTGGGGCCTGAGGTCTGAGGGATGAGGGTCTGAGTCCAGTGAGGGTCAGGGCGGGGCCTGGGGTCTGAGTCCAGTGAGGGTCAGAGCGGGGCTAGGCCTGGGGTCTGAGGGATGAGAGGTCTGAGTCCAGTGAGGGTCAGGGCGGGGCCTGGGGTCTGAGGGATGAGGGTCTGAGTCCAGTGAGGGTCAGGGTGGGGCCTGGGGTCTGAGGGATGAGGGTCTGAATCCAGTGAGGGTCAGGGTCTGAGTCCAGTGAGGGGTGGGGCCTGGGGTCTGAGGGATGAGGGTCTGAGTACAGTGAGGGTCAGGGCGGGGCTAGGCCTGGGGTCTGAGGGATGAGAGGTCTGAGTCCAGTGAGGGTCAGGGCGGGGTCTGAGGCATGAGAGGTCTGAGTCCAGTGAGGATCAGTGTGGGGCCTGGGGTCTGAGGGATGAGGGTCTAAGTCCAGTGAGGGTCAGGGTGGGGCTAGGCCTGGGGTCTGAGGGATGAGAGGTCTGAGTCCAGTGAGGGTTAGGGTGGGGTTAGGCCTGGGGTCTGAGGGATCAGAGGTCTGAGTCCAGTGAGGGTCAGGGCGGGGCCTGGGGTCTGAGGGATGAGGGTCTGAGTCCAGTGAGCGTCAGGGCGGGGCCTGAGGGATGGAAGGTCTGAGTCCAGTGAGGGTCAGGGTGGGGCCTGAGGGATGAGGGTCTGAGTCCAGTGAGGGTCAGGGTGGGGCTAGGCCGGGGGTTTTGCTGAGGGATGAGAGGTCTGAGTCCAGTGAGGGTCAGGGCGGGCCTGGGGTCTGACGGATGAGAGGTCTGAGTCCAGTGAGGGTCAGGGTGGGGCTAGGCCGGGGGTCTGGCTGAGGGATGAGAGGTCTGAGTCCAGTGAGGGTCAGGGCGGGGCTTGGGGTCCAAGTCCAGTGAGGGTCAGGGCGGGGGTCGGGGTCTGGCTGAAAGATGAGGGTCTGAGTCCATTGAGGGTCAGGGCGGGGCTTGGGGTCTGGATGAGGGGTCTGAGTCCAGTGAGGGTCAGGGCAGGGCTTGGGGTCTGGATGAGGGGTCTGAGTCCAGTGAGGGTCAGGGCGGGGGTCGGGGTCTGGCTGAGAGATGAGGGTCTGAGTCCAGTGAGGGTCAGGGCGGGGCTTGGGGTCTGGCTGATGGATAAGGGGTCTGTGTCCAGTGAGGGTCAGGGCGGGGCTAGGCCTGGGGTCTGAGGAATGAGAGGTCTGAGTCCAGTGAGGGTCAGGGTGGGGCTAGGCCGGGGGTCTGGCTAAGGGATGAGAGGTCTGAGTCCAGTGAGGGTCAGGGCGGGGCTTGGGGTCCGAGTCCAGTGAGGGTCAGGGCGGGGGTCGGGGTCTGGCTGAGAGATGAGGGTCCGAGTCCAGTGAGGGTCAGGGCGGGGCGTGGGGTCTGGCTGATGGATGAGGGGTCTGAGTCCAGTGAGGGTCAGGGCGCGGCCTGGGGTCAGAGGGATGAGAGGTCTGAGTCCAGTGAGGGTCAGTGCGGGGCCTGGGGTCTGAGGGATGAGGGTCTGAGTCCAGTGAGGGTCAGGGTGGGGCTAGGCCTGGGGTCTGAGGGATAAGAGGTCTAAGTCCAGTGAGGGTCAGGGTGGGGCTAGGCCTAGGGTCTGAGGGATGAGAGGTCTGAGTCCAGTGAGAGTCAGGGCGGGGCCTGGGGTCTGAGGGATGAGGGTCTGAGTCTAGTGAGGGTCAGGGCGGGGCCTGCGGTCTGAGGGATGAGGGTCTGAGTCCAGTGAGGGTCAGGGCGGGGCTAGGCCTGGGGTCTGAGGGATGAGAGGTCTGAGTCCAGTGAGGGTCAGGGCCGGGCTTGGGGTCTGAGGGATAAGGGTCTGAGTCCAGTGAGGGTCAGGGCGGGGCCTGGGGTCTGAGGGATGAGAGGTCTGAGTCCAGTGAGGGTCAGGGTGGGGCCTGAGGTCTGAGGGATGAGGGTCTGAGTCCAGTGAGGGTCAGGGCGGGGCCTGGGGTCTGAGGGATGAGGGTCTGAGTCCAGTGAGGGTCAGGGCGGGGCTAGGCCTGGGGTCTGAGGGATGAGAGGTCTGAGTCCAGTGAGGGTCAGGGCGGGGCCTGGGGTCTGAGGGATGAGGGTCTGAGTCCAGTGAGGGTCAGGGACTGAGTCCAGTGAGGGTCAGGGTGGGGTCTGAGGGATGAGGGTCTGAGTCCAGTGAGGGTCAGGGTGGGGCTAGGCCTAGGAGTCTGAGGGATGAGAGGTCTGAGTCCAGTGAGGGTCAGGCCTGGGGTCTGAGGGATGAGAGGTCTGAGTCCAGTGAGGATCAGTGTGGGGTCTGAGCGATGAGGGTCTGAGACCAGTGAGGGTCAGGGCGGGGCTAGGCCTGGGGTCTGAGGGATGAGAGGTCTAAGTCCAGTGAGGGTCAGGGTGGGGCTAGGCCTGGGGTCTGAGGGATGAGAGGTCTGAGTCCAGTGAGGGTCAGTGCGGGGTCTGAGGGATGAGGGTCTGAGTCCAGTGAGGGTCAGGGCGGGGCCTAAGGGATGAGAGGTCTGAGTCCAGTGAGGGTCAGGGCGGGGCCTGGGGTCTGAGGGATGAAGGTTTGAGTCCAGTGAGGGTCTGGGCGGAGCCTGGGGTCTGAGGGATGAGGGTCTGAGTCCAGTGAGGGTCAGGGCGGGGTTAGGCCTGGGGTCTGAGGGATGAGAGGTCTGAGTCCAGTGAGGGTCAGGGTGGGGCTAGGCCAGGGGTCTGGCTGAGGGATGAGAGGTCTGAGTCCAGTGAGGGTCAGGGCGGGGCTAGGCCGGGGGTCTGGCTGAGGGATGAGAGGTCTGACTCCAGTGAGGGTCAGGGCCGGGCTTGGGGTCTGAGGGATGAGGGTCTGAGTCCAGTGAGGGTCAGGGCGGGGCCTGGGGTCTGAGGGATGAGAGGTCTGAGTCCAGTGAGGGTCAGGGCGCGGCCTGGGGTCTGAGGGATGAGGGTCTGAGTCTAGTGAGGGTCAGGGCGGGGCCTGCGGTCTGAGGGATGAGGGTCTGAGTCCAGTGAGGGTCAGGGAGCGGGGCTAGCCCTGGGGTCTGAGGGATGAGAGGTCTGAGTCCAGTGAGGGTCAGGGCCGGGCTTGGGGTCTGAGGGATAAGGGTTTGAGTCCAGTGAGGGTCAGGGCGGGGCCTGGGGTCTGAGGGATGAGAGGTCTGAGTCCAGTGAGGGTCAGGGTGGGGCCTGAGGTCTGAGGGATGAGGGTCTGAGTCCAGGGAGGGTCAGGGCGGGGACTGGGGTCTGAGGGATGAGGGTCTGAGTCCAGTGAGGGTCAGAGCGGGGCTAGGCCTGGGGTCTGAGGGATGAGAGGTCTGAGTCCAGTGAGGGTCAGGGCGGGGCCTGGGGTCTGAGGGATGAGGGTCTGAGTCCAGTGAGGGTCAGGGCGGGGCCTGGGGTCTGAGGGATGAGGGTCTGAGTCCAGTGAGGGTCAGGG
The DNA here is from genome assembly GCF_964261635.1 of Lissotriton helveticus. Classification (NCBI taxonomy): domain Eukaryota; kingdom Metazoa; phylum Chordata; class Amphibia; order Caudata; family Salamandridae; genus Lissotriton; species Lissotriton helveticus. Next base: position 218,051,919 of record NC_136060.1, read on the forward strand.
ACTGAGTCCAGTGAGGGTCAGGGTGGGGCCTGGGGTCTGAGGGATGAGGGTCTGAGTCCAGTGAGGGTCAGGGCGGGGCTAGGCCTGGGGTCTGAGGGATGAGAGGTCTGAGTCCAGTGAGGTTCAGGGCGGGGTCTGAGGGATGAGAGGTCTGAGTCCAGTGAGGATCAGTGTGGGGTCTGAGGGATGAGGGTCTGAGTCCAGTGAGGGTCAGGGCGGGGCTAGGCCTGGGGTCTGAGGGATGAGAGGTCTAAGTCCAGTGAGGGTCAGGGTGGGGCTAGGCCTGGGGTCTGAGGGATGAGAGGTCTGAGTCCAGTGAGGGTCAGTGCGGGGTCTGAGGGATGAGGGTCTGAGTCCAGTGAGGGTCAGAGCGGGGCCTAAGGGATGAGAGGTCTGAGTCCAGTGAGGGTCAGGGCGGGGCCTGGGGTCTGAGGGATGAAGGTTTGAGTCCAGTGAGGGTCAGGGCGGAGCCTGGGGTCTGAGGGATGAGGGTCTGAGTCCAGTGAGGGTCAGGGCGGGGTTAGGCCTGGGGTCTGAGGGATGAGAGGTCTGAGTCCAGTGAGGGTCAGGGTGGGGCTAGGCCAGGGGTCTGGCTGAGGGATGAGAGGTCTGAGTCCAGTGAGGGTCAGGGCGGGGCTAGGCCGGGGGTCTGGCTGAGGGATGAGAGGTCTGACTCCAGTGAGGGTCAGGGCCGGGCTTGGGGTCTGAGGGATGAGGGTCTGAGTCCAGTGAGGGTCAGGGCGGGGCCTGGGGTCTGAGGGATGAGAGGTCTGAGTCCAGTGAGGGTCAGGGCGCGGCCTGGGGTCTGAGGGATGAGAGGTCTGAGTCCAGTGAGGGTCAGTGCGGGGCCTGGGGTCTGAGGGATGAGGGTCTGAGTCCAGTGAGGGTCAGGGCGGGGCTAGGCCTGGGGTCTGAGGGATGAGAGGTCTAAGTCCAGTGAGCGTCAGGGTGGGGCTAGGCCTGGGGTCTGAGGGATGAGAGGTCTGAGTCCAGTGAGGGTCAGACGGGACCTGGGGTCTGAGGGATGAGAGGTCTGAGTCCAGTGAGGGTTAGGGTGGGGTTAGGCCTGGGGTCTGAGGGATCAGAGGTCTGAGTCCAGTGAGGCTCAGGGCAGGGCCTGGGGTCTGAGGGATGAGGGTCTGAGTCCAGTGAGTGTCAGGGCGGGGCCTGAGGGATGGAAGGTCTGAGTCCAGTGAGGGTCAGGGCGGGGCCTGGAGTCTGAGAGATGAGGGTCTGAGTCCAGTGAGGGTCAGGGTGGGGCCTGAGCGATGAGGGTCTGAGTCCAGTGAGGGTCAGGGCGGGGCTTGGGGTCTGGCTGAGGGATGAGGGCTCTGAGTCCAGTGAGGGTCAGGGTGGGGCTAGGCCGGGGGTTTTGCTGAGGGATGAGAGGTCTGAGTCCAGTGAGGGTCAGGGCGGGCCTGGGGTCTGAGGGATGAGAGGTCTGAGTCCAGTGAGGGTCAGGGTGGGGCTAGGCCGGGGGTCTGGCTGAGGGATGAGAGGTCTGAGTCCAGTGAGGGTCAGGGCGGGGCTTGGGGTCCAAGTCCAGTGAGGGTCAGGGCGGGGGGCGGGGTCTGGCTGAGAGATGAGGTTCTGAGTCCAGTGAGGGTCAGGGCGGGGCTTGGGGTCTGGATGAGGGGTCTGAGTCCAGTGAGGGTCAGGGCGGGGCTTGGGGTATGGATGAGGGGTCTGAGTCCAGTGAGGGTCAGGGTGGGGGTCGGGGTCTGGCTGAGAGATGAGGGTCTGAGTCCAGTGAGGGTCAGGGCGGGGCTTGGGGTCTGGCTGATGGATAAGGGTTCTGTGTCCAGTGAGGGTCAGGGCGGGGCTAGGCCTGGGGTCTGAGGGATGAGAGGTCTGAGTCCAGTGAGGGTCAGGGTGGGGCTAGGCCGGGGGTCTGGCTGAGGGATGAGAGGTCTGAGTCCAGTGAGGGTCAGGGCGGGGCTTGGGGTCCGAGTCCAGTGAGGGTCAGGGCGGGGGTCGGGGTCTGGCTGAGAGATGAGGGTCCGAGTCCAGTGAGGGTCAGGGCGGGGCTTGGGGTCCGGAGTGTGGGGGGCCCCTTCCATGTACATTGCAGGGGGGCCCCCTCAAGTATCGTTACGCCACTGTCTTCACAGTGTTTAAAAACATGGTGGTGCAGCGTGTGAACCGTGTTTTGCATGACGACTGATGATGTGACAATCCTGTGGCCTGTGTTTGAAATGACGGTGATTGGGAGACTGTCAATCTAGACATATACAATGATGCGGGGTTTGTGTGATACATGCTTCTACTAGTGTTTGCTAATATCACTAAGTGACATATTTCAAAACGCTCAAAAAGTGCGTGAACGTTTCTAATGCGTGTCCTTTAGTTAAAAGTTACTGTGCGAGCTAAACAAATACTTTAGATAACTTACTTGTAAACCTGAACGCTAACGGTTTTCTCCTCGAAAGTTGGCGTGATGGTTAGTATTTGTCAAGTGAAAGCGAATCGGCTTTAGCAAGTGACGGACCTGCGCAAATCATAGAGCTAAAGATAGAACTGTGCTGTGAAATTGAGTTTGGCAGCCATGTTAGACCGGTACGGTGATGATTGGTACACATAGTGAAGGGAATACGAATGTTCGGTGCAGTGGCGTAACGATACTTGAGGGGGCCCCCGTGCAATGTACATGGAAGGGGCCCCCCACACTCCGGACCCCAAGCCCCGCCCTGACCCTCACTGGACTCGGACCCTCATCTCTCAGCCAGACCCCGACCCCCGCCCTGACCCTCACTGGACTCGGACCCCAAGCCCCGCCCTGACCCTCACTGGACTCAGACCTCTCATCCCTCAGCCAGACCCCCGGCCTAGCCCACCCTGACCCTCACTGGACTCAGACCTCTCATCCCTCAGACCCCAGGCCTAGCCCCGCCCTGACCCTCACTGGACACAGAACCCTTATCCATCAGCCAGACCCCAAGCCCCGCCCTGACCCTCACTGGACTCAGACCCTCATCTCTCAGCCAGACCCCGACCCCCACCCTGACCCTCACTGGACTCAGACCCCTCATCCATACCCCAAGCCCCGCCCTGACCCTCACTGGACTCAGACCCCTCATCCAGACCCCAAGCCCCGCCCTGACCCTCACTGGACTCAGAACCTCATCTCTCAGCCAGACCCCGCCCCCCGCCCTGACCCTCACTGGACTTGGACCCCAAGCCCCGCCCTGACCCTCACTGGACTCAGACCTCTCATCCCTCAGACCCCAGGCCCGCCCTGACCCTCACTGGACTCAGACCTCTCATCCCTCAGCAAAACCCCCGGCCTAGCCCCACCCTGACCCTCACTGGACTCAGAGCCCTCATCCCTCAGCCAGACCCCAAGCCCCGCCCTGACCCTCACTGGACTCAGACCCTCATCGCTCAGGCCCCACCCTGACCCTCACTGGACTCAGACCCTCATCTCTCAGACTCCAGGCCCCGCCCTGACCCTCACTGGACTCAGACCTTCCATCCCTCAGGCCCCGCCCTGACACTCACTGGACTCAGACCCTCATCCCTCAGACCCCAGGCCCTGCCCTGAGCCTCACTGGACTCAGACCTCTGATCCCTCAGACCCCAGGCCTAACCCCACCCTAACCCTCACTGGACTCAGACCTCTCATCCCTCAGACCCCAGGTCCCGTCTGACCCTCACTGGACTCAGACCTCTCATCCCTCAGACCCCAGGCCTAGCCCCACCCTGACGCTCACTGGACTTAGACCTCTCATCCCTCAGACCCCAGGCCTAGCCCCACCCTGACCCTCACTGGACTCAGACCCTCATCCCTCAGACCCCAGGCCCCGCACTGACCCTCACTGGACTCAGACCTCTCATCCCTCAGACCCCCAGGCCGCGCCCTGACCCTCACTGGACTCAGACCTCTCATCCCTCAGACCCCAGGCCCCGCCCTGACCCTCACTGGACTCAGACCCTCATCCCTCAGACCCCAAGCCCGGCCCTGACCCTCACTGGAGTCAGACCTCTCATCCCTCAGCCAGACCCCCGGCCTAGCCCCGCCCTGACCCTCACTGGACTCAGACCTCTCATCCCTCAGCCAGACCCCTGGCCTAGCCCCACCCTGACCCTCACTGGACTCAGACCTCTCATCCCTCAGACCCCAGGCCTAACCCCGCCCTGACCCTCACTGGACTCAGACCCTCATCCCTCAGACCCCAGGCTCCGCCCTGACCCTCACTGGACTCAAACCTTCATCCCTCAGACCCCAGGCCCCGCCCTGACCCTCACTGGACTCAGACCTCTCATCCCTTAGGCCCCGCTCTGACCCTCACTGGACTCAGACCCTCATCCCTCAGACCCCGCACTGACCCTCACTGGACTCAGACCTCTCATCCCTCAGACCCCAGGCCTAGCCCCACCCTGACCCTCACTGGACTTAGACCTCTCATCCCTCAGACCCCAGGCCTAGCCCCGCCCTGACCCTCACTGGACTCAGACCCTCATCCCTCAGACCCCACACTGATCCTCACTGGACTCAGACCTCTCATCCCTCAGACCCCGCCCTGAACCTCACTGGACTCAGACCTCTCATCCCTCAGACCCCAGGCCTAGCCCCGCCCTGACCCTCACTGGACTCAGACCCTCATCCCTCAGACCCCAGGCCCCACCCTGACCCTCACTGGACTCAGTCCCTGACCCTCATTGGACTCAGACCCTCATCCCTCAGACCCCAGGCCCCGCCCTGACCCTCACTGGACTCAGACCCTCATCCCTCAGACCCCAGGCCCCGCCCTGACCCTCACTGGACTCAGACCTCTCATCCCTCAGACCCCAGGCCTAGCCCCGCTCTGACCCTCACTGGACTCAGACCCTCATCCCTCAGACCCCAGTCCCCGCCCTGACCCTCCCTGGACTCAGACCCTCATCCCTCAGGCCCCACCCTGACCCTCACTGGACTCAGACCTCTCATCCCTCAGACCCCAGGCCCCGCCCTGACCCTCACTGGACTCAAACCCTTATCCCTCAGACCCCAAGCCCGGCCCTGACCCTCACTGGACTCAGACCTCTCATCCCTCAGACCCCAGGGCTAGCCCCGCTCCCTGACCCTCACTGGACTCAGACCCTCATCCCTCAGACCGCAGGCCCCGCCCTGACCCTCACTAGACTCAGACCCTCATCCCTCAGACCCCAGGCCGCGCCCTGACCCTCACTGGACTCAGACCTCTCATCCCTCAGACCCCAGGCCCCGCCCTGACCCTCACTGGACTCAGACCCTCATCCCTCAGACCCCAAGCCCGGCCCTGACCCTCACTGGAGTCAGACCTCTCATCCCTCAGCCAGACCCCCGGCCTAGCCCCGCCCTGACCCTCACTGGACTCAGACCTCTCATCCCTCAGCCAGACCCCTGGCCTAGCCCCACCCTGACCCTCACTGGACTCAGACCTCTCATCCCTCAGACCCCAGGCCTAACCCCGCCCTGACCCTCACTGGACTCAGACCCTCATCCCTCAGACCCCAGGCTCCGCCCAGACCCTCACTGGACTCAAACCTTCATCCCTCAGACCCCAGGCCCCGCCCTGACCCTCACTGGACTCAGACCTCTCATCCCTTAGGCCCCGCCCTGACCCTCACTGGACTCAGACCCTCATCCCTCAGACCCCGCACTGACCCTCACTGGACTCAGACCTCTCATCCCTCAGACCCCAGGCCTAGCCCCACCCTGACCCTCACTGGACTTAGACCTCTCATCCCTCAGACCCCAGGCCTAGCCCCGCCCTGACCCTCACTGGTCTCAGACCCTCATCCCTCAGACCCCACACTGATCCTCACTGGACTCAGACCTCTCATCCCTCAGACCCCAGGCCTGACCCTCACTGGACTCAGACCTCTCATCCCTCAGACTCCTAGGCCTAGCCCCACCCTGACCCTCACTGGACTCAGACCCTCATCCCTCAGACCCCAGGCCCCACCCTGACCCTCACTGGACTCAGTCCCTGACCCTCACTGGACTCAGACCCTCATCCCTCAGACCCCAGGCCCCGCCCTGACCCTCACTGGACTCAGACCTCTCATCCCTCAGACCCCAGGCCTAGCCCCGCCCTGACCCTCACTGGACTCAGACCCTCATCCCTCAGACCCCAGGCCCCGCCCTGACCCTCACTGGACTCAGACCCTCATCCCTCAGACCTCAGGCCCCACCCTGACCCTCACTGGACTCAGACCTCTCATCCCTCAGACCCCAGGCCCCGCCCTGACCCTCACTGGACTCAGACCCTTATCCCTCAGACCCCAAGCCCGGCCCTGACCCTCACTGGACTCAGACCTCTCATCCCTCAGACCCCAGGCCTAGCCCCGCCCTGACCCTCACTGGACTCAGACCCTCATCCCTCAGACCGCAGGCCCCGCCCTGACCCTCACTAGACTCAGACCCTCATCCCTCAGACCCCAGGCCCCGCCCTGACTCTCACTGGACTCAGACCTCTCATCCCTCAGACCCTAGGCCTAGCCCCACCCTGACCCTCACTGGACTTAGACCTCTTATCCCTCAGACCCCAGGCCTAGCCCCACCCTGACCCTCACTGGACTCAGACCCTCATCCCTCAGACCCCAGGCCCCGCACTGACCCTCACTGGACTCAGACCTCTCATCCCTCTGACCCCAGGCCGCGCCCTGACCCTCACTGGACTCAGACCCCTCATCCATCAGCCAGACCCCACGCCCCGCCCTGACCCTCACTGGACTCGGACCCTCATCTCTCAGCCAGACCCCGACCCCCGCCCTGACCCTCACTGGACTCGGACCCCAAGCCCCGCCCTGACCCTCACTGGACTCAGACCTCTCATCCCTTAGCCAGACCCCCGGCCTAGCCCCACCCTGACCCTCACTGGACTCAGACCTCTCATTCCTCAGACCCCAGGCCTAGCCCCGCCCTGACCCTCACTGGACACAGACCCCTTATCCATCAGCCAGACCCCAAGCCCCGCCCTGACCCTCACTGGACTCAGACCCTCATCTCTCAGCCAGACCCCGACCCCCGCCCTGACCCTCACTGGACTCAGACCCCTCATCCAGACCCCAAGCCCTGCCCTGACCCTCACTGGACTCAGACCCCTCATCCAGACCCCAAGCCCCGCCCTGACCCTCAATGGACTCAGACCCTCATCTTTCAGCCAGACCCCGACCCCCGCCCTGACCCTCACTGGACTTGGACCCCAAGCCCCGCCCTGACCCTCACTGGACTCAGACCTCTCATCCCTCAGCCAGACCCCCGGCCTAGCCCCACCCTGACCCTCACTGGACTCAGACCTCTCATCCGTCAGACCCCAGGCCCGCCCTGACCCTCACTGGACTCAGACCTCTCATCCCTCAGCAAAACCCCCGGCCTAGCCCCACCCTGACCCTCACTGGACTCAGACCCTCATCCCTCAGGCCCCACCCTGACCCTCACTGGACTCAGACCCTCATCTCTCAGACTCCAGGCCCCGCCCTGACCCTCACTGTACTCAGACCTTCCATCCCTCAGGCCCCGCCCTGACGCTCACTGGACTCAGACCCTCATCCCTCAGACCCCAGGCCCCGCCCTGACCCTCACTGGACTCAGACCTCTGATCCCTCAGACCCCAGGCCTAACCCCACCCTAACCCTCACTGGACTCAGACCTCTCATCCCTCAGACCCCAGGCCTAGCCCCACCCTGACCCTCACTGGACTTAGACCCTCATCCCTCAGACCCCAGGCCCCACACTGATCCTCACTGGACTCAGACCTCTCATGCCTCAGACCCCGCCCTGACCCTCACTGGACTCAGACCTCTCATCCCTCAGACCCCAGGCCTAGCCCCGCCCTGACCCTCACTGTACTCAGACCCTCATCCCTCAGACCCCAGGCCCCACCCCTCACTGGACTCAGACCCTGACCCTCACTGGATTCAGACCCTCATCCCTCAGACCCCAGGCCCCACCCTGACCCTCACTGGACTCAGACCCTCATCCCTCAGACCCCAGGCCCCGCCCTGACCCTCACTGGACTCAGACCTCTCATCCCTCAGACCCCAGGCCTAGCCCCGCTCTGACCCTCACTGGACTCAGACCCTCAGACCCCAGGCCCCGCCCTGACCCTCACTGGACTCAGACCCTCATCCCTCAGACCTCAGGCCCCACCCTGACCCTCACTGGACTCAGACCTCTCATCCCTCAGACCCCAGGCCTAGCCCCGCCCTGACCCTCACTGGACTCAGACCCTCATCCCTCAGACCCCAGGCCCCGCCCTGACCCTCACTGGACTCAGACCCTCAGACCTCAGGCCCCCACCCTGACCCTCACTGGACTCAGACCTCTCAACCCTCAGACCCCAGGCCTAGCCCCGCTCTGACCCTCACTGGACTCAGACCCTCAGACCCCAGGCCCCGCCCTGACCCTCACTGGACTCAGACCCTCATCCCTCAGACCTCAGGCCCCACCCTGACCCTCACTGGACTCAGACCTCTCATCCCTCAGACCCCAGGCCTAGCCCCGCCCTGACCCTCACTGGACTCAGACCCTCATCCCTCAGACCCCAGGCCCCGCCCTGACCCTCACTGGACTCAGACCCTCAGACCTCAGGCCCCCACCCTGACCCTCACTGGACTCAGACCTCTCAACCCTCAGACCCCAGGCCCCGCCCTGACCCTCACTGGACTCAGACCCTCATCCCTCAGACCCCAAGCCCGGCCCTGACCCTCACTGGACTCAAACCTCTCATCCCTCAGACCCCAGGCCCCGCCCTGACCCTCACTGGGCTCAGACCCTCATCCCTCAGATCCCAGGCCCCGCCCTGACCCTCACTGGACTCAGACCCTCATCCCTCAGACCCCAAGCCCGGCCCTGACCCTCACTGGACTCAGACCTCTCATCCCTCAGACCCCAGGCCTAGCCCTGCCCTGACCCTCACTGGACTCAGACCCTCATCCCTTAGGCCCCAGGCCCCGGCCTGACCCTCACTGGACTCAGACCCTCATTCCTCAGACCCCAGGCCCCGCCCTGACCCTCACTGGACTCAGACCCTCATCCCTCAGACCCCGCCCTGACCCTCACTGGACTCAGACCCTAATCCCTCAGACCCCAGGCTCCGCCCTGACATGCTTAGAGACTGCAATTATCTGTTTAAACTATCTGTTGAAACACAAAAACAAAACACAAATCTTTTTATTTTTTTAAACTGCTATAATTTGCCAGCTTCGCTTGATTTTATTTTAATGCGAAAGTTTTAGTAGAAAACTTCTCACCCTTTCCCGGTATTCGGTGCAATGCACAAGGGCAAGAGGAAGTATGTAACCTGATGTACTGGGCAATATATAGGCACAGAAAGCCAGAAGGATTACCTGACATTTCAGACTCTCTTTGTTGCTCAGCTACTTGTTTCCAAACGCAGTCCATTAATTGAATTTCGAAAACCAACATACGTGTAACATCAGTCTGAAAGTCGGCAAACTTCTTCGGAGTAGGCACCTGGGCAAGGCTAAATTATGCCCGCCGACCGCTCAGTGATAGTCCTTCTCAGTACGAAGTCTCTGGCTGGCCGGGTCCTGGGATGCCTCACAAGTCGCGCTGCACACGCACTTTTAATTTAGCTGCTCAATGGTCACAAGGCCCCCACCAGAATGCCCGGCCCACCCCGAAGAACGTGCAGACGTGCCTGCAGAGACAACTGCGCGCCACCACTCACTATTTAATTATGAAGAGGCCCGGCTGGGGCCCGGGGGTGCGCATGCGCAACCAAGCAGACTTGGAGAGGCTTGTTTGCTGGCTCGCCGAGGGGCCCCCTGGAGGCCAGGGGCCCCGCTTCAGGCTAGAGCGCGCCCCCCCCCCCACCCGGGCTGCAGGGGCCTGTGTTACGCACCAGGTCTGTGCTGTGCCAGTGTGCAGTGCACCAATTAATTTATTAAGAGGTGAGGCCGGGCGTGTTTTAAATCTTCTTTATGAAGTGAGGGGGCCCGAGGGGCCCCCTGGAGCACGAGGCCCCCCCGCAATGCGGGGGCTGCGGGGGCCTGTGTTACGCCCCTGGTTCGGTGCTATACTTCAGAAAAAGTGACTGGAGTGAAAGAAAATATAGCGTTTACAAGCCAGTGCCTGGGGACATACCCCACATACATGTGGATGCGGCCAGGTAAAGTCATTTACACTCAGGTTCAGAGAGTGATACCTTGGAGCACGACACACTTTTGTATATTCTACACAGACCACCACTATGCACGTACTGTCATTCATATCGAGATATTTAAATAGTAGGGCATGTACTTTTAAGTTTCACATGTCCATTACAACAGGGCCTACCTCCTCATAGGTTATGTTATTACATATAAAAAGCTGTAACTTTCAAGTGGGAGCAGGTTAATAGGGTGAGTTTGGTGTATAAGAATTGTACTGAACAGTTCTCTTTAATAGTGAAGACAGATTATTAATCACAATTCAGAATATGCCACTTTTAGAAAAATACAAAGTACTTTATCTGAAATAATTGACACACAAAGTGCTTAGCGACTACGAAGCTCTCAAACCACAATCTTATTTGAAAATGGGAGTAAAAATGAGCACAAAATAAAAATTCCTAAAGCTGCGACTGGGCATCCTACCAATCCTCCCACACATTCCCCAATGGAAAGGAGACTAGGACCGCGTCCTGCCGTATATGTGTAAGAGGAACCAAGGATCTTGTGCATGTCCTCTGCATTTGCCATAATTTTAAGGACATAAGAAGTATCTTACTTTGAACAATATTCAAGCAGAACGGCACTAGGACTTGCAGGCAGGCAATAAAACTATCATTTAAATTGTCAGCTCACAAAATTCTGTGATAAAATAACCATGAGACTCAAACATGCATCTCAAGTGGACATCGGTTAAATAAAAATAGTGTGGACTGTCTGTTACCATTGCTTGTCCTTGCAAGCTTTAGCTACTGTACCTCATGGACACATAGTAACAACAACATAGTAACAAAAGACATGAGCGCCCCTTGACTCTGCATTCAGGCAGGTTACTCCCCATGCCGCACAGCTAGCACCACCTGTTTGTGCCCGTGTCCTTCCTGCCACTGCTGCTGCCACGAGCACGAGTTCCAGACTACTGTGCCTGCTCTCACTTCTTTTTTCATTTCTCAGCATTTATTTTTCACTGCTTCAATGCTTTTGGCCCGTTCCTCTGGGCTACTGTGTCTGCCTTCCTGGCTGCCTTCTTCCTCTTTTCTGTTGTCCTGCCCCCCTCCCCCCACAGATCCCTGGTTCCTATTCACCCCATTACCCACTGAGTGTTTTTCCTGCTGCTGTGTCCCCTGTGGCCCTGCCCCCCTCACTAGCTCACCTTCCTCCCAGCTGCTTCCCCAATGCACCTTCCCTTCTTAATGGCGGCTGCGCCGCTGGCACACCTAATCAAGCCTGTCTGCGCCTTTCAGCACGTAGACCACACCCAGCACCAGACCCCCTGGCCCCCGTGAGCGCCACGACACCAGATGCTGCTACGACTCCAACCTCCTCCACTCACTCAATGCCGGACGATTAACGTCCTGCTTCCAGGCCACCCCGAAGCGCACCCATGTACCCTTCACCTGCTGAAACTGCAGCTTCACCAGCCAGCGTACACCAGCACGTCCTGCCCCTCCCACCAGGGCTTGCCACAACCATCTCATATGCATACTCCTCAACACTCGCTCCATCCACAGGCACGTCGTCAAACTCTAGGACCTGCTCCACTCATCCTCCCCGGACGTCGCTTTCCTGACGGATACCTGGATGAATACCTCATCGGCACCTGACATTGCCATAGCCATCCCGAATGGCTACAAGATCACCCGCAGGGACCGCACCAACAGACCAGGAGGAGAAATCACCCTTGAAACTCGACCAACACTGAAGACACCCTCAGCACCACCAAACACCTGCACTTCCAGATCTTCACTGGACTGACCAACGCTGCATCCACTTCCCCTTCGAGAAAAACACTGCACACAATCACCTGCAATAAATACCCCACCGCAGCTGGAACAAGGTCACCAAAGACCAGCTAATCACCACCCTCGCTCGAGACCCACCAACCGACCACACCGACACAGCCGCCCGCAACCACAGGCAATGGATTGATGACTGCGCCAACACTCTCTCCCCGAACAAGAAACCCTCAAACAGACGCACCGACAGAAGAGCCATCTGGTTCACCGCTGACCTCCTTTACATCCAAGCAAACCTGCTGAAGACTGGAGAAGAAATGGCATCTCGAGCAAACACCAGACAACCACACAGCCCTCAAGAACGCCAGCTGCAGGCACCACCAATTCATTTGAACCGCCAAAAGGACCTCCTAAAGGGAACGCATCAACATCAACGCACACAACAGCAAAGAGCTCTTCAACATCGTGAAGGAACTCGACAACCCCAGCTCCAACGAAATCCCGCCGTCACAAGACCTCTGCAACTCACTAGCCACCTCTTCCACCGCAAGATCAGAGACATCCATGACAGCTTCAACACTCAGAACCCCTAACAGCTGCCGACACCTTAGACTCATCGCCCCCCAGGCACACCGGCTGCCTGACCTCCTGGAACCATGTCAACGACGAAGATACCCTCAAAACCATGAACACTATCTTCTCCGGCTCACAGTCAGACTCCGCCCCTACCTCATCTTCAACAAAGAGAGCTCCATCATCGCACCCCAGCTCCGAAAGATCCTCAACAGCTCATTTGAGACCCGCCACCTTCCCGGAAAGCTGGAAACATGCAAATATCAACTCCCTACTCAAGGAACCCAAGGAAGACCCAAAGGACCTCAAGATTTTCCGGCCCATCTCCCTGCTAACTTTCCCGGTGACAGTCATCGAGAAGATCATCAACAGACAACTGACTTAATTCCTCAAAGAGAACAACTCCTTGGACTCATCCCAGTGCCGATTCCTCAGCAACCACAGCACCGAGAGCGCCCTCATCGCCGCCACCGACGACATCAGGACCCTGCTGGACAATGAAGAAAGAGCGGCCCTCATCCTCCTAGACCTCTCAGCCGCCTTTGACACCGTCTGCCACCACACCCTATGCACACGCCTCCACAACACAGGGATCCGTGACAAAGCCCTTGATTGGATCACCTCCTTCCTTACCGACAGAACCCAGAGACTCCGCCTCCCTCCATTGCGATCCGAAGCCACCAAGATCACCTGCGGCGTATCCCAGGCATCATCCCTCAGCCCAACCCTCTTCAACGTCTAGATGACACCACTCACCAACATCGTCCAATCACACAATTTCAACCTCATCTCATACGTCAATGACACCCAGCTGATCCTCTTCCTCTCCAAAGCCCCGCCACCGCCAAAACCAACTTTCACGAAGGAATGAAGGCTGTAGCCGAATGGATGAAGAACAGTCGCCTGAAACTGAACTCGGACAAGATGGAGTTCCTCATCCTTGGCTCCACCCCCTCCGCCTGGGACGACTCCTGGTGGCCGGCCTCGCTGAGAGCTGCACCAACACCCACCGGCAACGCACACAACCTATGTCTCATCCTGGACTCATCACTGTCAATGAACCAGCAAGTCAACACTGTCTTCTCCTACTGCTTCAACACCCTCCGTATGCTTCGCAAGATCTTCAGATGGATCCCCACCAGAACCAGAAGGACGGTCACCCAGGCCCTCATCACCAAGCAGGCTGGACTACAGGAACACCCTCTATGCGGGAACCATGGCCAAACTCCAAAAGAAACTCCAACGCATACAGAACACCTCCGCACGCCTCATCCTCGACATCCCTCGCCATCGCCACATCACTGCCCACCTGAGGGACCTGCACTGGCTCCCCATCAACAAGAGGATCACCTTCAAGCTCCACACCCATGCTCACAAAGCACTCCATGACGCTGGACCAGTATATCTAAAAAAATTACTCACCTTCTACACTGCCAATCACCAGCTTCGCTCGACTGACCTCACCCTCAGCAGCATTCCACGTATTCACCGAATGACCGCCGGCAGCAGATTCTTTTTCCACCTCGCCGCCAAGACATGGAACACCCTGCCCATTCACCTGTAACAGACCCATGACCTGCTGACCTTCAGGAGACTTCTCAAGACCTGGTTGTTCGAGCAGCAGCAGCTCCCCCCTCAGCACTTTGAGACACTCACGGGTCAAATGTTTGATTGATTGATTGATGTACAGACTTGACGAAGATTATAAGCGCAAAACGTAATTTGTAATAGAATTTATAATGATGGCTGCTTAATTCGGCACAGCGCCAGTTAGCCCAGCTCTCCTTAATGCACAATGCACTTTAGAACTGTTGAAGAGCTCAATGCCTAAATGCGAATTTTAATACAAAGCACTTTAATGTCTTTTTAACACTGTTTTTAGCCACTGAATTATTTTTATGGAATTTTTATTATCATGCGTATGCAATGGTATTAATTAATCATGCATAATAAACGTACTTACTACTTACTACACACAAATTGCTTTGTCTTGATCAAGAAACATAATCTGCATGACCACTTCTTTCTGCGTTTTATACATCTTACTATTTAGAGGTTCATTTTACATGACAAATCATAATCACTGGATGACATATAGGATAAGATAATAAGGTGTTCTAACCTCTGGATGTTATATATTTATTTGAGGAGTATTAGTAATTGAGGGAAACAAACTCCTTCTGTATCAAAGTCGTAAAATTGTACATTTTAAAGTATTTTTCAAATTTGTTAATTTTTCACACTTTTTTCTGCTACTTTTTTAAGCACTCGTTAATAAGATGTGGACCATTGAATTTTATATGATATTTAACAAATGATAATGTCATCCAATGGTTATGATTTGCCATGTAAAATGAGCCTATATATTGTAAAAGGAGTATAACCTATGAAGAAGTTGTTATGCTAATTACATTTCTTGATCACAATGAAGCAGTTTCTGTGTGAATATTTTCAGACAATTTTGGGATTGCTTGAGACTTTGGCGTCGATTCCGATCCGGTAAAATAATCCGACGTACGAATCGTATTCGTAGCCGATTCCGTACGAATGGGAAACTACCGTCCGACCTGCGAATTCCGATCCGTTTCCGTTGATTTCTGTACGATTTGCTACGACCCGTACGAATGACATTTGTTTACCCGTACGAATAAGCCTCGTGCAGACCACCGTACGATTCGTTATCAGTCCGTACAAACTCACTATTCCGATTCGGAACGAAAGGCCTGAGCGAGATACGTATGGGCCAAAGTATTCACGCTTCAACATTGATTCGTACGGGACATTCGCCTCACTGCAAGCTCCACCAATACATACTACACGCACACCCCTCGGCCAAGCCTACGCGAACCCCCCCACCCGCCAACGGCCCGTACCACTCACTCGCACGCACAAGTACGACACGCACCCCCCCCCCAACAAGCCTACGCGAACCCCCCACCCGCCAACGGCCCGTACCACTCACTCACACTCACAAATACCACACGCACACCCCTCGGCCAAGCCTACGCGAACCCCCCCCGCCAACGGCCCGTACTACTCACTCGCACGCACAAGTACGACACGCACCCCCCCAACAAGCGTACGCGAACACCCCCACCCGCCAACGGCCCGTACTACTCATTCGCACGCACAAGTACGACACGCACCCCCCCCCCAACAAGCGTACGCGAACCCCCCCGCCAACGGCCCGTACTACTCACTCGCGCGCACAAGTACGACATGCATCCCCCCAACAAGCGTACGCGAACACCCCCACCCGCCAACGGCCCGTACCACTCACTCGCATGCACAAGTACGACACGCACCCCCCCAACAAGTGTACGCGAACACCCCCACCCGCCAACGGCCCGTACCACTCACTCGCACGCACAAGTACGACACGCACCCCCCAACAAGCGTACGCGAACACCCCCACCCGCCAACGGCCCGTACCACTCACTCGCACGCACAAGTACGACACGCACCCCCCCAACAAGCGTACGCGAACACCCCCACCCGCCAACGGCCCGTACTACTCACTCGCACGCACAAGTACGACACGCACCCCCCCAACAAGCGTACGCGAACACCCCCACCCGCCAACGGCCCGTACCACTCACTCGCACGCACAAGTACGGCACGCACCCCCCCCAACAAGCGTACGCGAACACCCCCCACCCGCCAACGGCCCGTACCACTCACTCGCACGCACAAGTACGACACGCACTCCCCCCCAACAAGCGTACGCGAACACCCCCACCCGCCAACGGCCCGTACCACTCACTCGCACGCACAAGTACGACACGCACCCCCCCAACAAGCTTACGCGAACATCCCCACCCGCCAACGGCCCGTACCACTCACTCGCACGCACAAGTACGACACGCACACCCCTCGGCCAAGCCTACGCGAACCCCCCCACCCGCCAACGGCCCGTACTACTCACTCGCACGCACAAGTACGACACGTACCCCCCCCGACAAGCGTACGCGAACACCCCCACCCGCCAACGGCCCGTACTACTCAAACGCACGCACAAGTACCACACGCACACCCCTCGGCCAAGCCTACGCGAACCCCCCCGCCAACGGCCCGTACTACTCAAACGCACGCACAAGTACCGCACGCACACATAATGCCAACACCAAAACGACCACAAGGACCTTGCTAACGAGTCGCACTACCACACTGAACATGTCTCCTGTGTACACACCTTTGACAATCAATGTCCTGGTCACAGCCAAACAGCCAAACAGAGGACAACACCAACACCCACCCCATATAACACCCACCCCAACAATTCAAATTAAGCCACACCCACCAGTTGACCAATAAAAGGGACCACACATACAACCCATCATCCTTTGCAACATACCCATTCTTGCGAGGAAACTGAGAGCACAAAAACTATTGCAGACACATACCTTCACACATACACCCTATCTCATCTACACCCACACCACCCCCTTCACATTCTGACCCAAACACCCTCATTCATACACACCATCAACCCCTCAATCACATACACTACACACCATGACCACACATAAGAATCCAAAATTCACTAACCCGGAGATGGAGATACTTACAGATGAAGTCATCAGAGTCGAGCCGCAGCTGTTTGGCGCATTGGTCAGACAGACCAGCCTGGCAGAAAGAACACGCCTGTGGGAGAGGATCGTAGACCGGGTCAATGCTGTTGCACCCATCAGGCGCACCAGGGATGAATGCCAGGCCAGGTGGTACGATCTGCGGAGGATGGTGAAGAAGAAGATGGCACAGGATTACGCCTCTGCACACCACACTGGAGGAGGTGGTCCCCGCAGACCTCCTGTATACCAGCCCTGGGAGGAGAAGGTCATGGTCCTACTGCCAGCGGTGGGAGTACATGGAATAGAAGGAGCCATTGAGTCTGGTGAGTGTACAAAAAACACAAGTTACATGGGTAGACTAACAACAGTGCCCAGCAGCATGGGGTGGGTGGCCATGACTCCAAGCAGTACACTACCAAATGGTGGTAGTTGCAAGGGGGAGGCACATAGGGTGCAAAGTGTAGGGTAAGAGGCTGCTCTCATGCCATATGTCCCAGGGACACACACAAGCATAATGACCAATGCACAGGGATAGGTAAAGATCACACAAGATACTATACCACAGCTTCTAAATATTTACTATTTGCTGACACACCTTACAGAGATGCATCATTTTGTGACAAAGTAAGGCAGTGTAGCAAGAGAGCAAGCACTATCTACCTGTCTCCATCCCTGTCTCGCCCTCTCCCTCTGTCTCCCTCTCCCTCTGTCTCCCTCTGTCTCTGTCTCCCTCTCCCTCTGTCGCCCTCTCCCTCTGTCTCCCTCTGTCTCCCTCTCCCTCTGTCTCCCTCTGTCTCCCTCTCCCTCTGTCTCCCTCTGTCTCCCTCTCCCTCGGTTGCCCTCTCCCTCTGTCTCCCTCTGTCTCTGTCTCCCTCTGTCTCTGTCTCCCTCTCCCTCAGTCGCCCTCTCCCTCTGTCGGCCTCTGTCTCTGTCTCCCTCTGTCTCTGTCGCCCTCTCCCTCGGTTGCCCTCTCCCTCTGTCTCCCTCTGTCTCTGTCTCCCTCTCCCTCTGTCGGCCTCTGTCTCTGTCTCCCTCTGTCTCTGTCGCCCTCTGTCGCCCTCTCCCTCTGTCTCCCTCTGTCTCTGTCTCCCTCTCCCTCTGTCGGCCTCTGTCTCTGTCTCCCTCTGTCTCTGTCTCCCTCCCCCTCTGTCGGCCTCTGTCTCTGTCTCCCTCTGTCTCTGTCGCCCTCTCCCTCTGTCGCCCTCTCCCTCTGTCTCCCTCTGTCTCTGTTGCCCTCTCCCTCGGTTGCCCTCTCCCTCTGTCTCCCTCTGTCTCTGTCTCCCTCTCCCTTAGTCGCCCTCTCCCTCTGTCGGCCTCTGTCTCTGTCTCCCTCTGTCTCTGTCACCCTCTCCCTCTGTCGGCCTCTGTCTTTGTCTCCCTCTGTCTCTGTCGCCCTCTCCCTCTGTCGCCCTCTCCCTCTGTCTCCCTCTGTCTCTGTCTCCCTCTCCCTCTGTCGGCCTCTGTCTCTGTCTCCCTCTGTCTCTGTCTCCCTCTCCCTCTGTCGGCCTCTGTCTCTGTCTCCCTCTGTCTCTGTCGCCCTCTCCCTCTGTCGGCCTCTGTCTCTGTCTCCCTCTCCCTCTGTTGCCCTCTGTCTCCCTCTGTCTCCCCCTCCCTCTCCCTCTCCCTCTGTCTCCATCAGTCAGTGTTCGTCCCTCTGTCACCTCAACGCACATCCCTGGGGCACACACACAGTTGCACACAAGCACTGCACAGGCCTCAAAAACTCCATAGAGCAGAATGTTAAGGGATGTCTCACAAGTACCAGCAAACATCTGCTATGTGCCTGTAAGACACCCACCATTTGCTGTCAACACTGTACTGTGTCAGGACACACATCTCAGAAAGCTCTGTAGTACACAATGGGCACAGGTGTAGGCAGCACAAGTCCCTCCTGTGCTCATTGCAAACACAAACACCAGAACAAGGTCACACATCCTGTGCACCAACACAAATCCACGATTATGGCAGCATGCCACATGAGGGGACAGCCAAATCATGAACAATGGACGCTTGCAATTCACAAACAAAGTAATAGCATGGCCTGTTGTACACACCCCTTACAGAAACTCATCCCCGGGGGACAGGCGTTGTATTGCAACACTGTCCCAATTGCCATGTACCACAACAAAACACATACTCATATGAATATGCATACAACTCATACATGCACATAACAGAAACTCCAGTCCATTGTGCCTCTCTAAAAAAGCACGTGCCCCATCTCATTACCTTTGTGGATGCACATAAGTACCAACATGGACATGGCTATTGACAAGGTGATGCGTCTTAGAGAAGTGCCAAGTTCTAAAGCCATGATCTAGAAGTGGGTGTACAGGTCCAGCGGTGTTGGCATTGTTTGGCCAGCATGAAACAGCAAAAGACATCCAAAGTAGTAGCTGACATGCTAAATAATGATGCTCTGTCTCTTACATCAACATGCTGCATCTAAACTCTGTGCATGCTTGACGCACACATAAGAATTTTCACCGTATCCAGGATGTTGCGTGAAACTTACCAATGCTTTACACGTGTGGTGCCGGCAACACAAGACAGTCATTGTCAAGAGATTGGAAGAATGTAAATACCCCATCGTACAATTGTTTTTTCTACCACTAAATACACAACTGTACAATGTCAACAATGTATAGCTTGTGGAACAGTGATGCTGATAATGGATAACCAAACCACATGTCACTTGATATTGCCTTAACAGTGTCTGTCTCTCCCACACACAGGGCAACGTGCGGATCTCCCCCCCAGCCAGGGGGGCCAAGGATCCCAGTCCCAGGCTCAGCAGGACCCAGACCC
The DNA here is from genome assembly GCF_964261635.1 of Lissotriton helveticus. NCBI lineage: Eukaryota > Metazoa > Chordata > Amphibia > Caudata > Salamandridae > Lissotriton > Lissotriton helveticus. The sequence continues at coordinate 218,071,747 of NC_136060.1, forward strand.
CACCGGCAGCGCCGTCCCTCAACGCACTGTGGATGACCCCAACCAACCTGGCTCCTTTGGATCCCAAACCCCTGCAGCAACTGTACCAGCTACATCTCTGCCAACCACCGGACCTATTCCCACCACATCCCAGCAGACAGGTCAGAGCCCTGCCCATGATTCACAAGAGAGCCAGTCTGAAAATGAGGGACACCCTTTGTCGGGCGCCCCTGAGGTTGGTGACAACCTCCACCCTCCCAGCACTCGGGGGGCCCGTCGGTCGGATGTGCCCACAAGCGCAGGCCGTGCTCATGTGGGTCAGGGTGGTGGGAGTGGCGCAAGGCGGAGGCGAGAATCTGGCCAGTCAGCTGCAGGGACCGGTATGGCTGAACTCACTAACATCCTTGAGGCATACCGGCGGGACACCGTGGAGGTAAGCCAGCTTGTGGAGACCCTCAACCAGCTCAGAGAACAGCAGGCAGAGCAAATAGCCAGGCAAGACCTGCATTATGGACGGGTGGAGGCACACCAGGCTCAGCTCTTGATGGTGCATAGGGACATTTTCCATGTGCTACGTCAGATGGCTGCCAACATGCAGCCCCCTCCCTGTGTCACAAGGCCAGCAACATCACAGCAAAGTGCAACACCAGCCACAGGGAGGGAGGAGAGGGAGGAGGAGAAGGAACCCTCTGACGTAGCGTCCCATGCACCATCCATGCCTGCACATGAGGGTCCCCCAAGGAAGGTGGGTCGTCCACGGCGAAGACGTTGAGGGCCTGTGGCCCATGGACTTCTCCCAGGACACTGGACCTGGCATATTGCCCCTGGGTGCAACAGCATCCCCTATGAGACTCTCCCACATGGACTTGCTGGTCACAGTCTGCCCAATGATGTCAGGCACTGTGGCCTGGACTCTGTTGACTGAAACTGTAAGGCATCTCATCTCCAGCTGTGAATTTTCGATTCCACCCCTTTCTGTACAGCACCTATTCACGTTTCATGCACAAGATCACCCAATAAATAATCTAAACATCATACGCATTTGGTGAGTAATCTTTGAAACAGCATACATATGTATGTGTCTGCAAATGTCAAAAATGCAAGGTATACAACAGACAGCAGTCATCCACACACTTGGATCAGAATCTGAGTGAGGACACACATTGGTCAGAAATTTCCACAAACTACATACATGGATGGTAAGACACACCTGTGTGGGACAGTCAATGCTGGAGGGGGGATTGAATCCCAATACTGCTAGCACAGGCAGGCCCAGGAGAGTCACTTTGAGGAGTACATGTCAGTGTCACAAAAGTAGTAGTCCATGTAGGGAGTACCTACAACTGTGTCCTCAGGTATGTGAGCTACCATCAGCATGATGCATTACTGTGTATGTGATTAATGCCGCACAGGATAACGGTGGCAGGACAGACTGTGGGCAATGGGTTGGAGCACACTAGACAAGCACACCTGATTAGGTGACCTACCCCTATGGAGCTACAAGTACTATACTACTGTAATGGGAGCAACGCATACAGAACAATGACACACATCAGACAAATACCTACCCCTGAACGGCCAAATCACACCACACCCAAGAGACAGGGTCATGGTGTGTGTCCCATGTGCCAACTTGACTGACTGTGACAGCAATGTTGAAGTGGTGTGAGCATGTTGTGTTCTGGCACGTGACTGTAAGCTAACAGTTTTCTGATCTAGTGGTGGTGACAAGCTAACACTGTACAATATTGTGCCTATGTAAGGTGTGTGTGTGTGTTGGACACGGCACATGACCTGGTGGTACGTAGACCCAATGTCATGTGAATCTGCATAGTCGTGCCAGTATGTGTTGCACACACACGCATAGCAGCAGCTATGGCTGAGTACAAAGCATTTTTATAGCATGAGGGTGAATGTCTGGTGTTGTCTGTGTGTAGGGTGGCAGGAGCATGCTCTATTAATGGATGGAAGGAGGGTCATCCTGTAGGTGTCTGTGTTCCTGGATAGTGTGCGCTGCATGGTGGCTGTGTATGCAGCTGCAGCAATGAGTGAAGACATGACGGCAGGAGGGGTGTGACTAATTGCTAAACAAACACATAACACAAGGGCACCCGCAATGCACAAAGTGACATGTGGATGTGAAGGCAGGAGTGTCTGCCTCACTCAGGATCACTGACAACAAAATGGCACAGTAATCACCACACATCACAGTCACTGGATCAGGGCCCTTACGGTCAAGTGGGGCACAAGACACACAGCGTCAGCCAGGTGTATACAAGAGCTAGTGTGTTCAAATCCAAACTGCACCAACAAAGACATCTACCTCACACACAACATAGTATTCTAGCCTTCACCCACCCCATGCGTGTGGTCAATATACAGTTACACACATAACAAGCATGAGGTAACTACGTTCAAAATAGTATATGTGCACATTAGACGGACATGTGTGTTGAGCCCCAAGCAGGCACTATATTCTGTAGGAGTCAGACGTCATGCACAACATGATAATTTACATTGTGAGCCCATGGAGCTTTCACAAACATACATGTGCATTGTCAATAAGTCCAATTTACACTAATCATGATGTCACCTGTAATGCCGCATTACGAATACCTACAAGGCTGTCAATGACTGGCCGTACCTTTCTTCATCAGAGTGGTGTGATGCTCTAAGGGTTCCACCTCCAAATAGCCCATTGGTCTGAGTACAAACAACAGACACAAAAGGGTGATCAGGCGAGGGAAGGAGAGGATGGGAACTGCTGGGAGGGAGACCTGAAACAGAGGCAAATAAGCATTAGGACAACATTCTCATGTCACAGACACTTCAAAAACCTCATTAGCTACACTGTACCAGTCACACCTGTGAAGTGTACTGACTGGTGAAAAATAATGATGATTAATCATGCCATCACATGAGATACGATGCTGTGACACAGACACATAAAAACTGGGACAGTCTGTCATCCATTAGAGTCATGTGTAACGCTCACAAGTGAGCACCCATGCAAAAAGATCTATGTAGTATAAACACATTCCCAGGCACAGATGAGGTGGACCTCAGTAACAAATGGAAACATATGGAAATCCAACTACCGCTAACTCTAAAGACTGTATCTGATATTGGTTAGCCATAAGGGCCATGTAGGCTAACTTGAGCAAATCCACTACAGCTGTTAGTATCACATATGATGAGGAAGCTAATGATCGACATGCAATGAAGGCACTCTGTAGCCAGTCTTTTGGTGTGTCAAGTATGCATCACAATGCTAAACATGATATGCATGTACATTAAATATTAAGTGCAAGTGATGTCCATCCAAGCTACATAATCAGACCCTACCATAGCACAGTAATGGTGCCGGCGACCAGAGATTCATGTGAATGACCGCACTCCACTGGTGCAACACAAAAATTCACATATGCATCTTTCACACTTTTTACTTAGTCATGCTAAACATACATGGCATCATGTGCATCTAAACATCACTGCTACTCACTGTGAAGGATGGCGTAGCAGTATTCTTAACCTGCACTGAGGTAACGACATGACAGTGACATGATATACTGCTGCAAGGGGCAATGCATCCATGTTAACTGATTCACAGGACAGTTGTCTTAAGATGTGGAACATACACTGGGCAACACCGACACCACATGGTTTCATGGTAATCACACTGGACTGGCCCACAAGCTGGAGGTGAGGATCCAGTCACATTCTAATGCACACAGTGAGGCTGCAATCCCCCACAGAGTCCGTGGTTGTGACCTCTGACACAATGTCATGCCATGGTATGTGCAATGTTGCTGTGGCAATGTCTACACACATTGATGCATTCACCAGAGTATCAAAGTACAACAGATGACAGAAGGGGTGACTATCCTGTCATGGGAGTGGCCATACATGTCATAAGGTACATAATGGAGTAGCATGTATGCAAGATGACACTACATGCACATGAACATGTACCACACATTTCTACACATACCAACGCTAAACAGCCTCATATGAGTCCTTACCCAAATTGACTTCTCCACATGTCCAAGCATGCTCCGTTGATGTGGCTGACGTTGCAATCATAATGAGCAGTAGCAGGATGACCACGATGTACCCCAACGGACAACAGGCAGGGCGAGCTGTGGATGAGAGTGGCACACAAGGGGTCAAGTTCTGTATAATGTCATTTTGTCAATGTCTGTTGAATAGCCAGATGTAGTATGACACCTGTACATTCCAAGTGCACACATAGCACGTATGTGTGTAGCATTACAACTGAACATGTGACACAGCACAACACACATCCAAGTGATCTTGCTTACAGTCTGTTGCATACACAGCATGCTACCCATGCAACTCTATAGTCCATCTTTTACATAAAAGATGAAATGACTCACCATCATGAAAAGAAGTTGCGGATGAGGTGACCGCGGATATCATCTTCACCCTCCTCGTCACTGGCATCCTGGCCAAGGCCTTCATCCTCAACGGGCGGATGTTCCAGCTCATCAGGATCCAGGTAGAGTGGCACAGCCTTCTCCACTGCCATGTTGTGTAGCATGCAGCACACGGTGAAGATGTCACACACCTTGCGTGGGCTGTATTGGAGGGCTCCGCCTGTCTTGTCCAGGCACCTGAACCGGCTCTTCAGGAGTCCAAAGGTCCGTTCGATCACCTGCCTGGTCTTCACATGAGCATTGTTGTAACGCTGGTCTGCAGCTGTCCTGGGGTTGCGTAGCGGAGTCATTAGCCACGGCATGTTTGGATATCCAGCGTCTCCTGCAATTTGACATCATGTACAAGAGTGAATCATATGATGCAGATCATGAAGTTGTGACATACTGACATACAGAGCTCACAGTGTATACTCACCAACTAGACATGCCCGGTGGTTGTGCAGCTGCAGCATCATCTGTGGTACCCATCTACGCCTCATGATGAAAGCATCATGGCACGATCCTGGATAACGTGCACAAACATGTGAGATAATCATGTTGGCAAGACACACCACCAGGGCATTTATCGAGTGGTAGTGTTTCCTGTTGCGATACGCTTGCTCCTGAGCCTGTGGTGGGACAAGAGTAACATGTGTACCATCATTTGCACCAATTACATGTGGCATGCGGCCTAGGGCATAGAATTCCCCCTTGACATCTGTCAACTCTTCTGGAGTAGGGAATGTAATGAATTCATCAAGGCGGAGCAACATTGCTCCCAAAACATCACCCAATACCCGGCTAAACATGGTCTGAGACATCCCTCCCACATCAGCTATGGTAAATTGGAACGTACCTGTGGCAAAGAAATGGAGGGCTGCCATCACCTTTACCGTGGGTGTCAGTGCAGTTGGATACCTGTGGCGTGGTTGTAGGTGAGCCTCAAGCCTGCCTGTCAGGTCCTTGATCAACTGTCTGCCGAACCGATATCGACGGGTGCAGTTGCGCTCCCTCATGGCTTCCAAGTCAGGCAACGGCCTTTCCAGAGGGGGTGCCCTGCAAGACACAATTTTAAGGAAATGTCTTCAACTGTCTGACTAAGACTATAACAATGTACATGGCACAGGCAACACTGCTTCAAATAATGTAGACAATTTGGAGTGTGGCGTGGGATACACACTGATGCCAGCTCCCACACACTCCTCCGTGGAGAAGGAAAATACCTGTAGTGTGTGGAATGGATGTGACATGCATACAAACGATCAGATGGAAAGGTCTTAGTGAGCATGACAATGTATCATGTCAGTGAGACACGTCATGTCAATGTCAGTAGGAGGTTGTCTGTACATCCAGACGGCTGACTGCAATACACACACACACCACATGTGCCATCATTTGCACTGTTCAGCCTTAGTCATGTTGCGGTGTGTACTTTCAGTTACAATTACATGACCATCATCATACAGCATGATAATTACATTTGTCACTGATGGTCTGTGATGCCATCACACATGTGAACGGGTCATTAACACACGTGGCATGGTGTGTGTACATTAGTCACCCTGCCATCACAGCAAGGACACAACATAGATGCTCCTACAGCAGATGCACAGAACTTTCAAGGACTACTTACTTACCTTTTGTAAACCAATATCTGTAAGGAACAGTAGGCAGTAGCAAAGTGTCACATTTCAATACATACATAGCTTATGACTAATTAGTCTCCCTGGGTGCCATCGATCTGACCAGTGAGTGGTGGCTATCCAGGCCACACCGGAACAAAACCAGTGTTGTAGATTGGCATCCGACAAGGGCGTGGCCATGTTTTGCCCGTACCTACAACGCATACACTGGCAGCTGTTACACAAACATATCCCACAGAGAGTGTGGGTAGCAGGCAAAGATGGATGTCAAGTAGCTAAACATCACTCCCAGAGTCAGGGAGGATGATGACATCTTTGCGTAGTGCCTGTACCTCTTGGATACCCTCTACAGCGTAGCTAACGGGAATGTGTTCTGTGGTTTTGAGGCCTGGATGCAGATGCTTCCTGGGATGGGGTGGTAGGACAGGGAACATGGTCAGTCCGGGTAGGGCAGTGGGGGTCTGACAACGTGCCTATCTACAGACAAACATGCTGCGTGGCTGTACATGCTTGCCAATATACATACAGTACTTTCATCAAGATAGGCCTGCAGAGGCTCAGCGTAGCGTTAGTGTAGTTGAAGGACCTGAGTGACAAGTTGGTACTCACCGCAGCAACAGGGAGATGAAGGGCCATTGTTCCAACCGCCCACATAAACACTACACTGTACGTTGCCCAATCATCCAAATACATCTTTTGAGTTGAGACATCACCAGTGTCTGGCTAGGTGTCCACAACACTCGCATCCCCCAGTCCACCTGTCCTGTGGTCTTGGGACTGACACTCACGTGCCAGTGGGTCTTCATGACCCTCCCAATACTCATTAGCGCCAATTGTAATGAGGTGTGGCAAGCTCATTGATGTTTACATTCCCATGCAGCATTAAGAGTGGTGTTCTGCCACACAGTTACCACAGCGGAGCCGTACAGTGTGTGGTATCGGGGCCAGCACCACCCCAGAATGGCGCCACGGCTGACACCTGGGGGAGATCTGGCAGTGAGGTTGTGAGTTGAACCAGCGGGGACCAGGATGAACATTCCAAATCATGTCTGTCACAGCGGTTCTGGGACGTATGCACCGCCTGCGTCCGTCACTCAGTGAGTGATGGCGTCAGGGGCATATCAACAGAGGCGCTACTGCCCCCAGACGGGTACGGTGGGCCAGAAGCTGACGCTGAGTCAGTGGGCGGGGTGAGGGACATCATGGACATGAGGAAGTGCACTTACTCCTCCTGTGTCACATGCAGGGGTGGGACCGTAGGTCGTGGTGCTGGCTACGACGGCTGCAATTCTGATGGAGCCGTGTGGTCGCTGTCACCCTAATCCCATGCAGCATTGCACTTGCATCGTGGTTATTTGTTAATGCAATTACACATCTCTCACTTCTTTTGTTTACCTGACGAGTTTGGCCTGGGGAATGATGTACTAATAAGGGGCTCACATGTCTCCACACCCACACACATGCACTCGTCCTACATCCCAACCATGAGCTATTCTGGTGCTGTGCCAACTGCTGGAGTCTGAGTGGCTTGTGGGACAAATCACACCTGGATTCATATGTCTGATCCCCGCAATTGGAGCAGCTCTTGTTGTTGTGCCTGACGTGAAAACCGTGGAGACACAGACGGTGAGGGTCAGTCACCAACATGAGGCTTTTTCATTCCTCACAGGCTTTGTAAGTGACATCCCTATTGGCACGGTCTTGAGTATGACAATAAAAGGTAAATGCTCAGAAGTGTTAGTACAATGATTTAGGGTACAAAATGTGTAAGCTTTAACTTAGACCGGACCTGCGCTGGTGTTGAGAAACAAACAGAGGACCTGACGTGTGCACGCAGAGGTGACATAGGACTACTCAGATAACGTCATCAGGGCACACACAACGCCAAGGATACTTGCAGAGCCAGAGGATTTACACACCAACACACAAGTGTACGGTATTACGGAAATTGCCATGTCCAGGATGACATGTGGGGATATTCTGAGGTGAGTAATACGTTACTGACCTGTTCATGGCATATGCTAACAGCATGCACAATGTAGCACATGGCACACACATGACGTGGTCACACAGGGTCATGCTGTGCGGCTATGACACCTCTGTGACAGTGGGCATGTTGCTGTCATCATGTGCCAGTTCCCTGTACTGAATTGTGGGCCATTCGAGTGTTCATGTGCCTCGCTACATGTTGCTGACGTTAATCGGGTTGAAATTGTTGAATGCATGTGATGCACATGTGCATCATGATTGATGACATGTTGTGCAAGCTATTCTCACATCAACTGAGGCACAGGGTCACAATCCCTGTGCTTCTTCAATGTCTGCCACACCTGGCACATACTGATGTATGTGTGCCATGCTGATGTATGCATCCACATCGTTGACATGAGTGTAGACTACATCCCTGCTGTGTGATTTCCTGGTGTAACTCTCCCAATGGTGACATGAAGGTGGACAGGGACGCAGCCTACACAATCGTTCACTTGACCATGTCTGACGCAATGTACCCCAATGGTACGTGCGTGTGTACTCATCATTTCCCTATCGCATTTCGGCTCTACGCGAGCTAAGCGTACCCCAATGGTACGTGCATGTGTCGGCCTCGTTTCCCTATCGCATTTCGGCTCTATGCGAGCTAAGCGTACCCCAATGGTACGTGCGTGTGTACCATCGTTTCCCTATTGCATTTCGGCTCTACGCGACCTAAGCGTACCACAATGGTACGTGCGTGTGTACGCATCGTTTCCCTATTGCATTTCGGCTCTACGCGAGCTAAGCGTACCCCAATGGTACGTGCGTGTGTACCATCGTTTCCCTATCGCATTTCGGCTCTACGCGACCTGAGCGTACCACAATGGTACGTGCGTGTGTACGCATCGTTTCCCTATCGCATTTGGGCTTTACGCGAGCTAAGCGTACCCCAATGGTACGTGCATGTGTCGGCCTCGTTTCCCTATTGCATTTCGGCTCTACGCGAGCTAAGCGTACCCCAATGGTACGTGCGTGTGTACCATCGTTTCCCTATCGCATTTCGGCTCTACGCGACCTGAGCGTACCACAATGGTACGTGCGTGTGTACGCATCGTTTCCCTATCGCATTTGGGCTTTACGCGAGCTAAGCGTACCCCAATGGTACGTGCATGTGTCGGCCTCGTTTCCCTATCGCATTTCGGCTCTACGCGAGCTAAGCGTACCACAATGGTACGTGCGTGTGTACGCATCGTTACACCATTCAATGTGTGGCATTGGCAATGGCAATGTCACCGTACTTGGGTGTGAATTTTAAAAAATGCATAGGGAACAACTAGGGGAACAGTGTTCTGTTCAAAATGCAACCAGGTTGTCATGGATACGGAGTTTTTTTAAACTCCTACAGGTGTCCTGGAAGAATCAGTTAGGAAAAAGTATACAATGTTGCGAAAGTTGTTGTTCAGCTCTGGCTCTATTTTCAAACCATGCATATGTGTGTCATGGGCTTAGGTGTGATGTGATTGGATGGAACATAGGATGCAAATTATGGTGGCCTATCACACACTACTCCTTGGACTCACAGACCCTCTGCAGCACAGATATAAGGCAGCATGTGGCTGTGGGAGGGCACTTGCCTGCACAACATTGGTGTGCTAACCACAGCTGCTGTATCTGAATCCTCTGGACCCTGATTAGCTGAACATGGAGAGGGCACCTGCATTCACTGATGGTGAGAACAAGGCCCTGCTGGATGCCCTCCTGCCAAACTTCAGCAAGCTGTATGGGAGACCAGAGGATCAGGTGAGTGATGTGTGCAATACCTTGGAGTGTGCACCTGTTGTGTGTGTGACATCATAGCCACTGTGTAGTAATAGTGGATAGATGTAATGTTGTTGTGAGTGAGTGCCAGGGTGCACAGTGTTGTTACAAGAGAGTTATTTGTTGTAGTGTGGTGTGTGACAGCATGTCACGTGCTGCATTGCACCCAGATATAGCATATATTGTTCAGTGAGTGCCATGCTCAAAGAGTGTTTTGCAGCACTCATGTCATCTGTAGAATTTCAATGTCATGCAAAGCAGTTGTGTTTGCACACAGGCCACATACTCCTGGACAATGATGCAAATGTGTGTGGCATACGATGCCCTGTTGTCCTCATGTATTTTGTGCACATATGGGTGTCTTGGGAACATGCACCAGGTATACTGATGTTCTGTAACTTTACATTTGTGACAGGTATCTGCCTATGAGAAGGGTGAAATCTGGATGGACATCGCCAGAGCTGTCCGGAGAGAGGGGGGGCCTCGCAGGAGGCTTCGAAACATAAAGAAGAGGTGGCAGGACATCCGGTGCTGGAGCCACCGCATCGCCCGAGTCCAGCTGAAGCAGGAAGCTCCACGCCGGCATGGCGGCAGCCGCCACCTCACCCCCAACATGCTCCGGGTCCTGGAAGTGGTGTTCCCAGACCTCCATAGGCAGTTGCAGGAGGGACAGCAGCACGAAGGGGGTAGGTACATGTCTGTTTGTAGTCATGTGTGTGTGAAATGGTACCTGAAGAGCTCAAAGGCATGGTCACACTCCCATAGTTTGAGTGGTGTGGTCAGACAGGCAGTTCATGCATTGGAATTTGATTGTCCCTCTGTCAGCAGCTGCTTCTTTACATGCCTTGCCCTACTCCACATTAGAGGTTTGCTTTGGCTAATGCTTGTTTTTGACATGTACTCCTGTGGTGCAGTGTCTCAGATTGCATCTTCCTTTGCACATCATCATGTTGTAGGGGGGTATGTGACACCTGTTCGTACCTTAAATGTAGCACCACATGTGCACTATGTCTGCCCTTCTTCATATTGTGGCACTGTTCTTGAGTCTCAACAAGTGTTTTATGCACAAGTCAGCCTCAGTGGCCTTTGTCCATGGTACACTTTCTAATTATCTTGTGTTAGCTACAGGTGCACAATGTACATGTGCTATATTTTGGGCTTCTGCATACTCACACTGGGCAGTGCGTGTGTGCATATTCTCAACATCTGTTGCATGTCCTTTGTACATAGTATTGATGGTCTGCCACACAATGTGACTTTGGATGTACAAAGCGGTGATGGCAGTGTGAGGTGATGGAAGACTTGTTTCAGGTCCCAGGATGGCATCACATGGCAGTTCGCCCAGGACTTTTCTAATGTGGCACAGAGTCAAAGCGAATCAAACATGACCAGGTCTTGATTTGGGTGGCAGGGTTGGCTAATGAACTGTTATGCATCATCAGCTATCCTGTTGTCAGGCAGTGGATCATGATTGTGTCTCTCATACAAGTATTTTCCTTGCCTATACCTTATCTCCTACCTTACATTGAGCGTTGTGTCTCTGACATTTGTCCACAAGTAGAATTGTCATTATGCAGAGTTGTGTGTCATGTGACTCATGATGCATGCCATGTTGAGGAATGAGGCCAAATGATTTGCAGCTGACATGTCTGATGTGTACAGGTGACTGATATGTTTTCATTCTTCTCCTTGCTCACAGCATCATCATCTGAATCTGGAGGAGACACAGGCACGGACCAGGCGGAGGGACACACCAACAGTGCCACCTGCTTTGAGGTGTCAGAGGGAGGCAGTGGCACAGAGTGTGAGGAGAGTCTGCAGGCCGGACGACATGTGACTGACACATCTTACCATGCCGACGAATCCGAGACAGACTCTCAGGAGGGGGGGGAATATGCAGCAATGGTCACTCATTCATCCTTGGCTGCCCTCCCCTCCTCCAGTCCCATCTCCAACCTCCCAGTCCTTGGTGTGCCTAGGGTCTGTGCTAGCCCCCGTGTCTCCTTTGTTCCCGGCACCGCAGCCCCTGCCCCTGTGTCCCCTGCTGCCCTCAGTGCTGAGACTGTGGACCTACTCCGGCAGATTGCAGTAGGTCAGACATCCATGCTGTCTGTCCTCCATGGACATACACAACTGATGACACAGGTGGTGTCGTTCATGGAGGGCATGTCATCAGCCATGTCTGATCTGCGTCGGAGTGTGGCTGCCATTGAATCAACACTGACGGCATCTCTCTACACCCAGCAGCATCTGTCCCCCCCCCTCCTTCAGAGCCATCCACCTCTGCCTCTCACATACCTACACAGCATACACGCACACGCCACAGGTCAGACACACCCAGCGCACACACACAGCATAAGAAGCTCAAAGCTCCACGCACACAGTCTCAAGGGCAAGTAGGCACACCCACAGGGAGAGGGGAGACACCTCACACACGCATCCACACACCCAGTAGGACAGACTCACAGCCCTGTACCTCCACCCCCAATGTGTCCCCGGGTTCAGGTGGTAGTTTTTCCGCCCTGGCTGAGGTGTGCAGCCAGGTTTTTGAATCTACTTTCGGCGATGCCCCAACCAGTGTGGATGAATCCACTACACCTGCACCCACTCCACCTGTCCTTCCCTCTCCTGTCCATGCGGTGCCGGAGGATTCCACAGATGGTGCCCCCGCAGTCAGCACAGCTGATTAAACGCCATGTGCAGGCAGGTTTGGGTGAGATGACACCCATGGAGGCACAAACTGTTGCAGAGACTCTATTGGACTGGCCATTGGCCTTTAATGAGCGAGGACTCTCATTTGCTTTTCTTTTGTGATTCCGCTGAATAAAGCAAATTTTTTCCTTTTCAGATTTGTAGTTTGTGTGATGATGTCTGTGACTGCTGGGTGCCTGGGAGCTGGTGTGATGTTCACATTTAGGTCTGCTAAAATGTGTCTATCTCCTGAGGGTAATGAGGTTGACAATGGTATGTTTTTGATGTACGAGCTGGGCAGTGGTGGGCACTCTGATGCTGGGCAGTGGTGGGAAGTGGTGGGCACTCTGATGCTGGGCAGTGGTGGGCACTCTGATGCTGGGAAGTGGTGGGCACTCTGATGCTGGGAAGTGGTGGGCACTCTGATGCTGGGAAGTGGTGGGAAGTGGTGGGCACTCTGATGCTGGGCAGTGGTGGGCACTCTGATGCTGGGCAGTGGTGGGAAGTGGTGGGCACTCTGATGCTGGGCAGTGGTGGGCACTCTGATGCTGGGAAGTGGTGGGCACTCTGATGCTGGGCAGTGGTGGGCACTCTGATGCTAGGCAGTGGTGGGCACTCTGATGCTGGGAAGTGGTGGGCACTCTGATGCTGGGAAGTGGTGGGCACTCTGATGCTGGGCAGTGGTGGGAAGTGGTGGGCACTCTGATGCTGGGCAGTGGTGGGCACTCTGATGCTGGGCAGTGGTGGGAAGTGGTGGGCACTCTGATGCTGGGCAGTGGTGGGCACTCTGATGCTGGGAAGTGGTGGGCACTCTGATGCTGGGCAGTGGTGGGCACTCTGATGCTGGGCAGCGGTGGGAAGTGGTGGGCACTCTGATGCTGGGCAGTGGTGGGCACTCTGATGCTGGGCAGTGGTGGGCACTCTGATGCTGGGAAGTGGTGGGCACTCTGATGCTGGGAAGTGGTGGGCACTCTGATGCTGGGAAGTGGTGGGCACTCTGATGCTGGGAAGTGGTGGGCACTCTGATGCTGGGAAGTGGTGGGCACTCTGATGCTGGGCAGTGGTGGGCACTCTGATGCTGGGCAGTGGTGGGCACTCTGATGCTGGGCAGTGGTGGGCACTCTGATGCTGGGAAGTGGTGGGCACTCTGATGCTGGGAAGTGGTGGGCACTCTGATGCTGGGCAGTTATGGGCACTCTGATGCTGGGCAGTGGTGGGCACTCTGATGCTGGCCAGTGGTGGGCACTCTGATGCTGGCCAGTGGTGGGCACTCTGATGCTGGGCAGTGGTGGGAAGTGGTGGGCACTCTGATGCTGGGCAGTGGTGGGCACTCTGATGCTGGGAAATGGTGGGCACTCTGAGCTGGGAAATGGTGGGCACTCTGATGCTGGGCAGTGGTGGGAAGTGGTGGGCACTCTGATGCTGGGCAGTGGTGGGCACTCTGATGCTGGGCATTGGTGGGAAGTGGTGGGCACTCTGATGCTGGGCAGTGGTGGGCACTCTGATGCTGGCCAGTGGTGGGCACTCTGATGCTGGCCAGTGGTGGGAAGTGGTGGATGTGTTTACTTTACACCAGTTAGACAAACCTTGATATAGCAGTCGTATGTCCCATACGTCTATTGCACTGGTGATGTGCGGTGACTTACCATACCCCGTGGTCGATGACGTAGGTTCACCATGTCACCGTATTGCTCTACTGATATGCGGTGACATTCCGTACCCCGTGGTCGATGACGTAGGTGCGGTACGTCTCCGTATTACACTGGTGTTGTGCGGTGACGTACCGTACCCCGAAGTCGATGACGTAGGTGCGGTACGTCTCCGTATTACACTGGTGGAGTGCGGTGACGTACCGTACCCCGAGCTGGATGACGTACATGCGGCACGTATAACACTGGTGGAGTGCGGTGACGTACCGTACCCCGAAGTCGATGACGTAGGTGCGGTACGTCTCCGTATTACACTGGTGGAGTGCGGTGACGTACCGTACCCCGAGCTGGATGACGTACATGCGGCACGTATAACACTGGTGGAGTGCGGTGACGTACCGTACCCCGAAGTCGATGACGTAGGTGCGGTACGTCTCCGTATTACACTGGTGTTGTGCGGTGACGTACCGTACCCCGAAGTCGATGACGTAGGTGCGGTACGTCTCCGTATTACACTGGTGAAGTGCGGGAGTGTGTGGTGCAACGTACCCAGACATGACAGTCGTGCAATGGAGATGTGCCCGTGTGGCAACACGTACAGGTATGTTGGAGTTCGTTGTACTCACCTTCTGCGCCGTCGTCGGTTTCTAAGTACGAGGTGGTGGGCGTACAGGATAGGGATGAGACGGGCGATGGCGTTCATGTCCTGCTTGTCGTGTACCGGGTGCAGGTTTTGCCGGAGTGTGGGTTTACGGTAGTTTAGAGCTCTCGTAGCAAAAGAGCCGTACGGAGTGTGTTCAACACGGATCGCACTTCCTGGTTCGGAAGGCGCGGTCTATTTACGTACGGACGCTGCGTGGTGCGTCAGCCGACTGCAATTCGTATGGATTTCCGATTTGTACGGTCTTTTTTACGAGTCGTACGGAGTGACGCTTTAATTTGTGATCGTACTTGCTGAACCGTACGGGGACGCCTACAGGTGCGATTGGTACGGGGAAAAACGCTCCGAACAGCAATTCGGAGCGCTTTTTACCGGATCGGAATCGACCCCTTTGCGTTTACAAGGATTATTGTTGCTGTTTGGCATAGAGTTTTACCCCACTCAACCAGTAACGCAATTTCTTACAATCGCTGGAATTTAATTGTTAATTTATAGCCATTATGAATACCATCGCCTCCTTCCAAGCACTAACAGATAATGCTAAGAGTGAGTGTGGGATGAGGCACCTCACCAGCCAGTGGTAATACTGTGCTGTACTGCATAAAAGACCACAGACAGGAAGTAAACACAATCTTACAAAGCAACAGTAGCACATATAGTTAAGTATATGCTGTATTTGATACTGTTTTTCAGTAATATAAAATGGCCATTTCAACAAAGCAAAATACTGCACGAGTGAGTCTGATAAGTAAACACATGAGGGCAGATTTACAAGCCCCTTGCACCACTTTAGCGTCCCTTTTAACATGGGAAAAGTGATGCAAAAGTGGCGCAAGGGGCTTGTAAATTTGCCCCATGGTATTTGCAAAACAAAGTTCCGGATGTATGACGTTACAACGCATACTTTTACATCGCATGCCTTCACAACGCAGTATTTACAACGAATACCATTACAATGCATAATGCTTTTAGGCGCTGGATAGTGATTTATTTAATTTACTATTCCAACTCCAGTCCCCGTGGATAGTAGGGAAGGTGTTGGATAGTATATTAAATATATTCCCTATCCTTGAGCGCCCCCCAGCGCAATGCGTTGTAATGGTTTGCGTTGTAAAAGTTGCGTCGTAAAGGCACTGCGTGGTAAAAGTTGCGTTGTAAAGGTTGTACACCCAAAGTTCCTATTACCAAAGGCTAGGGCAGCAGTCCAAAAGCCAGATAATAATGCATGTGGTCCACTGTAGCTGAGTGTTATTTGAAAATGTTTTTTGAAAATGTTTTTAGCACTCGTGCTCTCTGGGTAGAGGAGTTGTTGGCCTAAAGTCTAGGGCGGTCGACCTCGAATCTGGGAATCAAATCTGGGGAACGGGATTCTGTGAAAATCACAATGGACCATATGTAGGTAGCCATTTGCGATCGCAAATGCTGAATTCGCAGAATTTCAGCATTTGAGATCACAATTAGGGCAGTGTGCTTTGTAGCACTCAAAAATCCACATGCAATATAAGGAATCGGAAAATTTGCGACTCCTTATTTTGCAATTGCATTTAAGGAATCGCAAATTGAGATTCCTTAAATACAATGTAGGAAGCACCCAAGTTGTGCGAATTGTGGCTTAAGGAATCGCAAAATACCACCAACTTCAGGTTGGTGTTAAATTGCGATTTCTTTGAAAAATGCACTTTTAGCCATTTTTCAAAGTGTCATGTGGGTCACATACATGCCCTTAGGGCATGTATGTGGGCCACATGAGCACACATGTTAATTTCAGGGGTGCAGCAGGGTGTCCTATTGACACCCTTGCAACCCTGAAATTGCATTCTCAATTTGTGATTCTCTAATTGAGAATCGCAAATTGAGAATGTCTTCCAATTCATTCCTACGGGCCTTCTAACCCATAGGAATGAATGGGAAGGCATTCCTTATTTGTGAATCTCTATATGCGATTCGCAAAAAAGGAATAATTGGGATTCGCAAAAAAATGTGCTAATTCTACCTACATTTCGTTTTGCGATTCTCTAATTGCGATTCCCAAAAAATCGCAATGTGAGCATCGCAAAACAAAAATTACCTACATATGCCCCTTAATCTCCCTGTGCCTAACAAAAATAAATGTGTCCTCATGTTTGCGCTATGTAAAACTGTGTATAAATTGTGAGACAAAAACTGGTGCACACACATAATGAAAGTACATTTATTGGACTGACAACGCCCACAAATACTCTGGCACACACAATAAACATTAGTTTAGTAAGTCGCAAAGTAAGTTGCTACATGAAGAGTAATATGAAACTGAGCCAGAGGGCAGTCTTTTTGTAGGTAAATACTGATGTCAGACGCATGGAAAATGAATAAGCAGTTAAATCTGTGTTATCTCACCTACTGTTTTTGCATCTCAAAACAAAATGATCGGCAATCAAACCATAAAAATGAAACATTCAGCTGTTTGCTAATCAAGTTTTTATAGCACATACTGAGACAATTAATACGGTACATCACACAGCTGCTGTATACTAAACCCGGGGTAAGCCACCCGCCAAGCTACACCTGCTACAAGGCCGATCGAGACCTGCGCGACCTATGCAAATCTTTACCATTAACTAAAACTAAATTTAACTCCTCAAGATAACTTTTGCTGAAAGCAACAAAGAATTTGCTGGAGCTAGCTGTGCCAGACTGGACCCGAGGCTAAGGAAAGAACAGGGGAACCTTACTCACAACGGAACAAGGGTACTGATTATATGTAGGAAAACATTGGTTCCTGTGGGTATATAGAACTGATATTAGAAATAAATGTGCGCAATCGCAATAGAAAAGGACCTTGTATTGTCAGAGGGCAAGAAAATCTTCTACACAGTTTGCTCAGTATATTATATTTTATGAAAAACATTTAATCATATGTACACTTCTTTCAGTCAAAAGCACAAATATTTGTGCATTGTGTTCCCACGTAAAAAATGGAACCAATAAGTGAATGTACAAGGTGAATAATTAGGTACACGGTTTCCATAAATTGTAAAAGACGAACATTCATGTACAGTATTTCAACAGCATCAGTACACAATGATACAGTCAGGGTAATGGTCTGTTTTTCTGTGCTTGTCGACGGCGTTTCGACCCTTCTATTAATGGGGGGTCTCCTTAGGACTAACAATGTAGGGACATCTGGATGGTGATGGCTCAGCCTTAGTGAAAGTGATGTGCCATAGTGAGAGGTGAAGGTAAAAACGCATGTGAGGACCCAGCCAGGTTCTCAAAGTGAGGTAAGGCCGGCACTTCAGGGTGTGGGATGGCCGGTAGGCTGTTCTTTAGGTTTGCTACAGCTGTAGCGATACAATTAACTCTATGTTCAATAGCGTGGTGCTGAATCCAGTGACAATCCACTGTTGGATATTGGTAATGTTTCCGGACAGATCTCCTTGCCACTGTACCCAGAGCCTACCTGTGAGGCCACACTGCAGTGGACGCATTAGGCTGCATCAGAAACAAGGAGATCTGTCCGGAAACATTACCAATATCCAACAGTGGATTGTCACTGGATTCAGCAACACACTATTGAACATAGGGATAATTGTATCGCTACGGCTGTAGCAAACTTAAAGAAGAGCCTACCGGCCATCCCACACCCTGAATTGCTGGCCTTACCTCATTTTGAGAACCCAGCTGGGTCCAAAAGACAATATTGTCTTTTGTCGATTTTACGACCGCGTTCGATAGTATACATAGACCGACATTGTGGAGAAAAATTGAGAATTTGGGAATTCTGTCTGATCTTCTCACAATACTAATCTCCCTACATACAGCTACTTAGTGTAGAGTCCAGATGGGGGGAGAAAAAGGTCTAACTAAACCATTTCCTACGAATAGGTTAAAGCAGGGCTGCTCATTAGGCCCCTTACTATTCTCTATTTACAACAGTGACCTTCCTGGACGTTTTTCCCAAATTAAGAATTTCCCACCAAAGTTAGCACATGTTGCTATACACTGCTTAATGTAGGCAGATTACATCATCATACTCGATCGTTCTCCAATTGGCTTGCAAAGAAATCTTAACGAATTAAGTCAATATGCGACTGAAAATGTTCTGGTCCCAGATATATCTAAAACCAAAGCTCTCCCTTTTAATGGCAGAAGGAAGCCTTTATCTTTCACTTGGTCACTGGGAAGTAAGCAAATTGAGACAGTAAAATAATATGTATATTCAGGCTGTATATTTAAGCCTAATCTACACAAGATACTGCCCACCTTCAACATCTAGGGCGGAAGGCAGATTCACATGTTGGGGCATTATTGAGATTTTATCATTCTACAGGAAAGAGAGACTTCAAATGGTTGTTGGCGGTCTGTAGTATGAAAATCCCCCCCGATATTATCCTATGCTATGGAATATACACAAATCAAATCATGGCAGCAGATAAAATAAAGGAAGGCAGTATACTACGAAAACTGGTCAAAGTTTCCCAATCTGTCCCAGTTCAAGCTCTTCACTTTGAGCTATCTATAACGGGCATATTTGTCTGAGAAATCTCAAATATCATAAGGTGGGCATATAGGGGCATATTATCAAGGGGCTTTATCTCCGCTTTTTTGGCTTTAAAAGCCAAGAAAGCGGAGATAAAATTATCTCCCTATTACCAAGCTGTCGCTAACACCAGTTAGCAACAGCTAATAGGAGATAGTGACCATCTTGGGCCCCGCTTTGCATGTCAGTGATATTTATCACTAATGACATGCAAAGTGGGCGTGCCAAGATGTTAGCGACTGGAAACAGTCGCTAACATCGCTATCTCCTATTACCAACTTTTGGAGATATTCGCGCTAAGCGCGAATATCTCCAAAAGCTAACACCTGCCCAGGAGCAGTTCTTAGCCATGTTATCAAATGGGAGGTGGATAACATGGCTAAGAGCATTTGCTCGATAATGCATGAATATTGCTGACTTTTCAGCGATATTCATGCATTGCGGCCGTTTTTTATTGCATTTGCGATAAACCTTGCTAATAGCAAGGTTTATCTGCGATAAAAATCGCCGATTTGCGGCGATAATTTTTGTCTCTAAACAAGTTAGAGACAAAAATGATCTCTATTGGTTGGTAATATGCCCCATAATCTCTTGCATGCAGCGCCAGACACATTAAGATATTTGAAATTACTGGAGGCTTTGAGAGAGGTGGCGTTCCGGTACACTTTTATTAGGAACCTGCTAAAAGCCCTTGAGGTCTCACAATGCACTTTAGCACTTTTACAGGATTGGTCTCCAGCTCATCTGAAGCTCTTTTAAAAACATATGGCCCCAAGAATTATGCATTATAAAATATTTGCTGAGAAAGTAGTATTCAAAACACCTCAGCCTTACTTACAGTTCCGATTAGAGCATGGTGCAAGGTGTTGTATCCTCCTCTTACGATTGGGCATTCTCCCTTTAGCATCTTTTATAGCTAAATGGGAAGACACAAATATCTTTAAAGGCATATGTGATATATGCAAAGGCGGCCAACAAGATCTGCATCATAATTTATTAATTTGGCCCAACCCAAGATTGGCAGAGGCCAGACGACGGTTTATATTGCCTATTCAGTTAAGATACAATTCCATGTTATCTCAAGATCTAATTATGCTGTGTAACTCTCCTACAAATTATTTTGTATGTCATCACTTATTTAATTTTTTTTAAAGTTTATTGTTATTATTTTAAAAATGTTTCATTGTACTATTTCTATTAATTGTATGTTGTATAAATAGTACTAATTAATAATTTTTAATTAGAAATTAAACAGTTTTATTCAAGCCTCAGAATAATAATTTTAGATATCTGTATTTGTTGATCTCTTGTGAGGTCTGAATCAAATAAAAAGAAATGAAATGTTTTGGTATCTTAAACAAAATCTATAAAAAGAAGCTAAAAAATATTTAATATATAATCTTATATGCATAAAGTAGGTTATATGAGCAACAGAAATAGTACATGAACAACCACCATGCATGCACTACCCACAATTAAGAAATTATTGACGGTACAGATGGTGCTGTAAAAGTGTTATTTGGCTGATATAGCCACTGTTGTGAAAGTTACAATTTCCTAGACAAAGTGAATCTCTTTAAAGCAGCTTATTTCCATCTATGTTGGCAATTTTATCTGGATGCTAGAGTGTTCAGTAGATGTGCTTTTACTCGACATATCCATTAAGACATGGTATTCACAGGTTTTCCATTCTACTGCCAAGTAGGAGATGCAGGTGTCTTTGATTAAGCCACTGACCATTTATACAGATGAAATGTTTTGCCCCAGGTATAATTTGCCGAGATGTCATCCAAAGTTTATCAC
Source organism: Lissotriton helveticus (assembly GCF_964261635.1). Lineage (NCBI taxonomy): Eukaryota > Metazoa > Chordata > Amphibia > Caudata > Salamandridae > Lissotriton > Lissotriton helveticus. Next base: position 218,092,917 of record NC_136060.1, read on the forward strand.
CTAATAGCACTGTTTTTGCTCTATACCTTCAATGTAATGATATTGTGATCATCCCTTATTTTAGACTTTCTGGGCAAAAAAGGTAGGTGCATAAACATCAGAGATTTGACATTTTTGGGATCCTTTGCCGCTAGAAAGCTGCAAATCACCTTCAAGTGCCCTAAAATATGCCAACTAGTTGTTCAACCATCAGTTAACATACTTTACTTCTACATATCCCACAGTAGCTATAAACATAATCCTTCCAGGTGACCGATAAGTTTAATGTGCTGTATGGTCTGCAATGTTGCCTTACACCAACCACATGAGAAACTCAAAAGACAGGACGATAAGGCTGCCAAATACCTCTGTAGTACTGTAGAATGAGCTGCAGAAATAGCTGTTGAAAGGTAACACCATTTTGAGATACATAAATCTAAATATAAAATTAGATCCCTAAACAATTCTGCATCCAGCACAGCCTGGGTTCCAGGCCGCCCATAGTACTGTTGTATAGCATTTTAGGACCTTAGTGTAATATTCCCGATTCAAGCTCTTGTATAGGTATAACTCACATTACCCTTATATAGGCATAGAAATCATACCCATATTTAGACATAGCCCATGCAGTCCAAATACAGGCATGGCTACTTCCACCAGTTCCAAAAAGCCACAACGATTTCTTGGACCGCTCAGCCCTCCACAGGGCTTGGTCGCCCCACTCACTGCTGCCGCTCCTGCCTGCCTTTGCCGCCTCCTGCCTGCAGATTCCTTCGCTCGCTGCCCGCTGCTCCTGGGAATTTCCCGCTGCTCCTGGGAATTTCCCGCTGCCCGCTGCTTCTTGGAATTTCCCGCCGCTGCCTCCCTGCGGCCCGCCCCCCTGTGATTCCATTCGCCGCCCCGCTCCCGCCATCCAGCTGCTCCTCCCTCCCGGCTCCTTACTTAAGGGGACCGTAGGGGACCACAGAGTGTGACCGCTCAGCCCTCCACAGGGCTTGGTCGCCCCACTCACTGCTGCTGCTCCTGCCTGCCTTTGCCGCCTCCTGCCTGCAGATTCCTTCGCTCGCTGCCCGCTGCTCCTGGGAATTTCCCGCTGCTCCTGGGAATTTCCCGCTGCCCGCTGCTTCTTGGAATTTCCCGCCGCTGCCTCCCTGCGGCCCCGCCCCCCTGTGATTCCATTCACCGCCCCGCTCCCGCCACCCAGCTGCTCCTCCCTCCCGGCTCCTTACTTATGACGCCCCCAGAGTGACCGCGCAGCGGACGCGCGCAGCGGGAGCCCCGATTGAGCGCCGAAGGTGCACCAAAGGTAAGCCCGTCTGCGCCCGTCCGAGCCTGGCCCGCGCCCAGCGCCAGGACCCCTGGCCCTCCCCGCCGAGGCAAGACGACCCGACTGACCTACGACGCCGCCACTCTCAACGCACTCAATGCCGGCCGGACCCACGCCTGATGCCGAGCCACCCCGAGACGCACCCACGGACCCTTCACCTGCTGCACCTGCAAGTTCACCTGCCTCCGAACCTGCCCCACACCCGCCAAGACAAACACCAGCAGCAACCACCTCAAGTGCATCCTGATCAACACCCGCTCCGTCCACAGACACGCCGTGGAACTCTGGAACCTCCTCGACGCTACATCACCGGACGTCGCCTTCCTCACGGAAACCTGGATGAACCCCTCCTCTGCACCCGACATCGCCATCCCGGACGGGTACACGATCATCAGGAGGGACCGCATCAACCAGACCGGAGGTGTCATCGCCATCGTCCACAGGAACACCATCCGCATCACGACCGACGCCAACGACTCCTTCGCCGCAGCCGAACATCTCCACTTCCAGATTCACACCGACCCTAAGACGACCCTCAGAGGCACCCTCGTCTACAGACCCCCGGGACCACGCACACAATTCAGCGAAGACATCACAGACTTCATCAGCCCGCACGCCCTCCCCTCCACTGACTACATCCTCCTCGGGGACCTCAACTTCCACCTGGAGAACAACAAGGACCGCAACACCACCGCCCTGCTGGAAAACCTTGCCAACCTCGGACTCAAGCAACTGGTCAACACCCCCACCCACTACGCCGGCCACACGCTTGATCCCGTCTTCTCTTCCAGCAAGTACATCACCTTCAGCCACGCCACCGGACTCCACTGGACCGACCACAGCTGCGTCCACTTCAGCTTCAAAAGATCCACGACCCACCACCACCCGCAACAGGTACCTCACAGGAATTGGAGCAAGATTACCTCAGACCAGCTCACCACCTCCCTCAGCCAGAGCCCACCCGCCAACACAACGGACCCCAACGAAGCAGCCCGCAACTTCAAACAGTGGCTGACCGCCTGCGCCGACGACCTCGCGCCACTAAAGAACCCTCCCAGCAGACCCAGAAGCAAGAAGGCATCCTGGTTCACCGACGACCTCAAGGACTCCAAGAAGACCTGCCGCACCCTCGAGAAAGCCTGGCTCCTCGACCGGACCACCGACAACATGACCGCCCTCAAACACGCTACCCGCAAGCACCACCAGCTCATCCGCACCACCAAGAAGAAATCCCTGAAGGAACGACTGGACAACAACGCCCATGACAGCAAAGAGCTCTTCACTATCGTCAAGGAGTTCTCCAACTCCAACCCCAGCACCGGCACCAACGACATCACTCCGTCACAAGACCTCTGCGACTCCCTCGCCTCGTTCTTCCACCGCAAGATCGCCGACATCCACAACAGCTTCGGCGCCCCACCCACGCACCCAACCGTCGAACCAACGCCCCCCGCGCCATCCTTCGCACCTGGACCACGGTGACCACCGAAGACACAGCCCGCACGATGAACACCATCCACTCCGGATCACCGACCGACCCCTGCCCACACCACGTCTTCAACAAGGCCGACTCCACCATCGCACCCCAACTCCGGAACATCATCAACGCCTCCTTCAACACCGCCACCTTCCCGGAGAGCTGGAAGCACGCCGAGATCAGCGCCCTCCTGAAGAAACCTACAGCGGACCCCACCGATCTCAAAAACTTCCGCCCCATCTCGCTCCTCCCTTTTCCTGCTAAAGTCATCGAGAAGATCGCCAACAGACAGCTGACCGCCTTCCTCGAGACGAACGGATCCCTCGACCCCTCGCAGTCTGGCTTCAGAGCCAACCACAGCACCGAGACCGCCCTCATCGCAGCCACCGACGACATCCGGACCCTGCTCGACAAGGGGGAAACAGTGGCCCTCATCCTCCTGGACCTCTCCGCTGCGTTCGACACGGTCTGCCACCGCACCCTAGTCCAGCGCCTCAGCAACATCGGTATCCAAGAGAAGGCACTGGAGTGGATCATCTCGTTCCTCGCCGGAAGAACACAAAGAGTCCGCCTCCCCCCGTTTCACTCCGAGACCACCGAAGTCATCTGCGGCATCCCGCAAGGATCTTCACTCAGCCCCACCCTCTTCAACATCTACATGAAACCTCTCGCAGCCATCGCACGCCAGCACAACCTCAACATCATCTCTTACGCGACGACACCCAGCTGATCCTCTCCCTCACCAGAGACCCCGACACCGCCAGAACCTGCCTACACGAAGGGATGAAAGACGTCGCCGAGTGGATGAAGGACAGCCGCCTGAAACTGAACTCGGACAAGACGGAAGTCCTCATCCTGGGATCTTCGCCCTCCGCCTGGGACGACTCCTGGTGGCCCCCAGCCCTGGGCACCGCACCCAAGCCAACCGACCACGCACGCAACCTGGGCTTCATCCTGGACCCCTCCCTCTCGATGACCAGACAAGTCAACGCCGTCTCCTCATCGTGCTTCAACACCCTGCGTATGCTTCGCAAGATCTTCCGCTAGATCCCGACCGAGACCAGGAAGACTGTCACCCAGGCATTCGTCACCAGCCGACTGGACTATGGAAACGCCCTCTACGTCGGAACCACAGCCAAGCTACAGAAAAGACTCCAGCGCATCCAGAACGCCTCCGCCCGACTCATCCTGGATGTCCCCCGACGCAGCCACATCTCCAGCCACCTGAGGAACCTGCACTGGCTCCCCGTCGACAAGAGGATCACGTTCCGGCTCCTCACCCACGCATACAAGTCTCTCCACGACCTGGGCCCCAAGTACCTCAACGACCGCCTGACCTTCTACACGCCCACCCGCCAGCTACGGTCCACCAGCCTCGCCCTCGCAGCCGTACCACGCATCCGAAGAGCCACCGCCGGAGGAAGATCCTTCTCTTACCTGGCTGCCAAGACTTGGAACTCCCTCCCCATCCACCTTCGGCTGACCCAGGACCATCTCGCCTTCAGGAAACAACTCAAGACCTGGCTGTTCGAGCAGTAGCATACCCCTCCCCCCAAGCGCCTTGAGACCCTCCCGGGTGAGTAGTGCGCTATACAAATGGCATGATTGATTGATTGATTGATTGATTGGAAAACTCGGCTTCAACATCCCCTTTCTTGAATATTGATTTGTCCTAGAAATCATGGCGTTTTCAAAGAACTACCATTCCCTTGGGGTTCTTTGGTGACATTATTATGTCCGACTTTACGTTAAACCAGGCACCTTCAAGGTATAAATATGCCCACACTTGCCCTAGCAAACATACGGTGGTTTGGAGCAGTTCGACTATCTACTTGCCAGACGCAGATCGCTACAGCAAGTGCCGAAGGAAGCCGACCCTCCAGCTGACACACTGACAGAGAGGCTGCCTTTCTCTTGTTGAGAATCCAGCTCCTGTGTGTCCAAGCTCTGCTTGCGGGGTGCTGGGAAATCGAGTCCAGAGACAGAGATAACAGGCCTCCTTCATTCTAAAAACCAAGTACAGAGCTGATTAGACCCTAAGAGAAATCTTGGATAGATTCTTTGCATTGAAACTAAACACATACTTGCTTTTTCCCTCGTACTAAGACTTAGGTTAGGTACACCGGGGTAGGCGTATTTTAGAAGCACCAGTTGAGTACTTTTAGTCTTTGGTATTTATGTATGTATTTTATGGCTTGGAAACCATACTATGCTTTTACAGTATTATTTTATAATACTCTTCTTGCTGTACGCATTATAATTTACCACCAGTATTACGATTGTAGCAGTTCATTTCTTCTGCATGAGAAAGAAGACTGTTCAATAAATACTTTTATTGAAAACTCCTGTCTCTCTATTTCTCTGCACCTCTGATGAAACGAAGCATGCACGATTGACTAAGTGAAATATCTATCTATTGTTTCCACGACTCTGAAGATACGTTTTTATCTTGGGGAAACAAAGTTGTCATGTTTATGCGGTTGGCAGCAACTAATCCCTTCTTGTGTATTCGAGAACGTTTCTAGTGACCTCTGAGCTAGCTGGCACTCACAATTAAGTCTAATATATTCGATAGAGACCTAGTCGACTTAAGTCCTATGCCACATCTATAGGATATATTTTTCCAATGCGCAGAGCCTATTGGGAATATAGGAACTACACTACATGGCGCCCAGCGTTTGGTAAGGCACTAATTTAACGCTAGATACTAGAGTAGCTCAGTCGTGCTTTTCACAGGGACTCCTTTTTTCCCGTAAAATACTCCAATAGACGTCTGGAGTGGGTTAAAGGATAAAATATCCACCATAACTGAGTAGGACGAAAAATCCTATGTATTAGTTTTTGGTTTGTTCAAAGTTGAAGGATACATTGTTCCAAAATATTGTGCACCTTACCTCTGTTTCCTTGAAACTTGCTCTGCAGACTTTCAGTCAACAAAATGAGTGACAACGAGAACGGTGGACCCGCATGCAATAATGCCCGACCGGGTTTTAACGTTACCGGTTTCCAAGAAACCGACCCGGATGCTATAATCATCCCGGAAAACCTAAGGAAAACCATCGCTATAAAGCTTATACAAAATGGCCTATAATAAAGAGGTGGTAGGGTAATTTTTTTTATAGAGGCACATGAATATCGGCAGATAGAGGTATTCTATTCATGGATAATCTTTCCTGAAGCAAATGCAGTATCGCCCGTGTTTCACTTCTACAAAGTAGAAGATAATCCAATGGAATACGTTCCTTTCGAGGACATTGAAATTCCGCTAACTTACCAAGAGCATTAGCTCTGGTTTAAAGGCGCCCTACAACTGCAAAATCACATTACAAGGCTTGGCCCACTACGTAGACCAGGAGCAACTTGGCAGGTACTAGCCAGCTATAGACCACATCCTGCCATTTAATAAATGTCACGTCCAGAACTATTAGTTCAACTAAAACAATTAATCAAGTTCAAGTTCAAGTTCAAAAATGCTTTATTCGGTATATATAAGTATATAACCATATAGCAACAAAACATCAATACATAAAATAATACAATACATATAATCAAAATACAATTGGTTCAATATGTCATGCGGACTCAGTCCAACCTGCTAAGGATTCCACAGCAAACCCCTTACCAGGGGAACACAAATAAAATTACACCACAGACTATACAATCAGTCATTTATAAATTACCTGCAAAAAGGGAAAAAATTCCATTCTGGTTAGCTCAAAAGATTACTCAAATAGAGGCAGTATTTTCTGATAGTACAGCTCATGAGAAACACAGAATTCTAACAATCTGTTTACCAATGGGGATCGCACCACACCTGGAAGACTGCGACACTTGGGGTACAGTCTTTGCTGCAATCTGCACAAAAACAAATGGTGTTCCGTCTATGGCAGTAATACCAGACGTCCTGAAACAGATTCAAAATTATTACGGGGCAGAACCTGCTTTAAATCTGGGTATGAAATTACTTAAAGCTTTCAAACAGGTCTCAGTTATAATATTAGCTAATATTAAAGGTGAAGCAGCATCCGTGGCGATCCGCCAAAAATTAAAAGAACTTGATGTAACTGAGCAACCATATGAACTGGCCAGAATAATAGAAAAATCCTATGAAGAACTAGGTAGAGATAGTTTGGGTGGGAAACCAGTTAAACCCCAACTAACAGAAAATCTTAAAAAGGTCTTTATTAAAAATTCTCTCACTACTCCTAAAAAGAAGTGGGAAAATACTAAACAAACTTCTAATGAGAAGCTTTCTCAGTTCCGATGTAGGTCTCCTCAAAAGGAGCCCTCTGAAAAAAGAGGTATAACCTCAGGAATAGGGATAATTTGAGAAAACCTGATAGATATCAAGATACTTATACACGTTCCTCTTGTACCTTTCAGACTTCCTCACAGAAATCGAAAGAAGAGGACGGTCAGAACACAAGGAAGAACGCATGAAGTCCAAAGACGATCAACACATTCCAAAAAATAAGAACACTCAATTCACCAAGAAAAAGGTAGCAGGTCTAAAAATCAGACATGCTGAGGATCTTGAGGAAACAACTCAAGAACGGGGAGTGGGCCCAGACAATGCTGGACAGCGCAGCAGAGGTCACCATAGCTTGCAGGATCTTGAAGGATCATCTGGAGACAGAGGACTTGAATGAGTACATTCAAGTTGAAACTGCCGATACCAGGGTTAGTGTATCCCATAAGTTATATGAACTAACGATCCGGAAGGAGGGGGACATAACTAGGAAAATTAGAGCACTCTTTTGGGAGAAGCTCTCTAAGGGTTATGACATTCTTCTAGCTGAAAAAGACTGACCACCAAAATTTGTCAGGGTGTGCACACATGGCAAAGACATCATTATGCCAGCCTTCTCTAATCATATTCCAATTAATTTAAAATACACCTGTGCCAGAAAATGGGCAGTAGCCCAGGCTCCAGCATTATATAAAAATCATGTAGGATGGGATGAGGATTCTCTTCACCATAAAATCCAGTTAAAAAATCAACTGACTGCTCAGAGGCAGTATCCAGTTAAGCAAGACGCTAAAAAACAGGTCAGGGAGATATTAGATCAACTTGAATACCAAGTGGTGATTGAAACATACACCTCGTCAATGAACAATCCTTTGTTTCCTGTCTCCAAACCAGACAAAACCTATCATCTAGTTTTGGACTACAGACATTTAAACTCTTGTTGCAAAACTTTTGCAGTACAAAATGCACACAGTGCAGGACTGATGAATAACATTGTGAGTAAAAAATATAAAACCCCATTAGATATTTCTAACGGTTTCTTGTGTCAAACACTGCACCTGAAAGCAGGTACTTGACTGCTTTCTCAATTATGGGGACACAGCGTCACTTCTGTTGTCTCCCCCAGGGATTCAAGAATAGTCCAGGGTTATTTTCAGCCAGAGTAACAGAGTTACTACAAACGTATGATGATGAGGCATTATCTTATGTCGATGACATCTATATAACAGACGATTAATTGGACAGGCACTTGAACAGCGTGAACACCATAATACTTGGATTTGCCTCTGAAGGGTACAAATTCAACTTTAAAAAATCGAGAATTGCCCACCTCAATGTCCTATTCTTGGGAGAAGGGAAACACGACATTCAAAAACAACTTCACCAGTCCCCAGAGGTCAAGGATCTAGTGTTTGTTTAGGTTTTCCCTTAGTCCTTCTCCCTCCTCATTATAGCAATTGTTGTTATCTCCCATTCACTATAAGCGACATTCAGGTGAAGCCTCACTAGTTCCAAGATTCCCACTCTGACTTTGTATTTCAAGTCAAAAGAGTTCCAGTTCCTATGCGCTATCTGGCAAGCAGTTTCAACCAGGGTCGACTGGCCCCAAATCAAATCTAACCCCACTTGCAGGATCAGTGCAACCTCAGTCTTTGAGCACACCCCTTCTGCAGGCACAAACACTGCAGTAGCTGTCTCTGGTAAGTTCTCTGCACGCAGCCCAATTTGGCAGCTCCCAGAGGTCCCCAAGTTCCTTGCCCTGGATTGTGTACCCCCAGCAAACGAAGGTTCTTCGTGGCTCCCCCACGGTGGGTATGGTCTTTGGTCCTTCCCACGGTGAGTGGGGGCAGGAAATAGTGCAAAGGTCCCACTGCTGTTCTTTACTGATTGATGGTGGGTGTCCTCAGGGGACCCCATGGTTGCTTCTATCCTCAGGTAGCAATTTTGACACTGTCACATCTCTTACTTGGTCCTGGTGGCTCCCTCTTGCATACGGGGTCTCCATCAGTTGACTGCACACGGGGTTCAATCCACAGCGGCCCATCCTGGCATACCGAGTCCCCGGCTCACCACAACACTAGGTCGATGTCCCTTTCAGCACAGCAATCTGTTCACAGCAGCCTTTCACTGGCGTACAAGGGTCGCTGAGTATCCATGAACACAGGCAATGGACCTGATTGGTGCATTAGCTGTCTCCTCACACTCTGCTAAGGGAATACTGTCAACAAGATTTCCCAATGCACTTTGCTCCCTCCTATGCTCTTCTCTTCACAGGGCATCCCTGGGAGAGACCCCCTCATCCAGCTGAGAGACTAGCAGGCCTTGGCCCCAGCCCTGGTCACAGGCAGAAGTCTTGCTGATCTTCTCCTTGCAATGCTGAACTGGCTGCTTGAAAGTTGACTGTATTTGGGGTCTCAAACTCCTCTACCTATAGTCGATTTCAAGACACCAAATGTGATTTAGAGTTTGAGGGCCTGATTCAGAAAGGACCCCCGCATACTTGGCAGAGGACCCTCAGTTTTGGCGGTCTCGGGACTCTGGGTGGAATCTCCTCAATGAGAATTCTCACTGCAGAGATTGCAGCCCTAGTGAGGAGATCCCCACGACTTCCAGGCCTCCACATTGGTGGCCAAGGCCCTTTGTGATCTTTGATGTTTATGCTGAGGGTCTACTTTCTTTTGAAGTTCAGATTCCTTAACCCTCTCTTCCGTCAGGAACAGTCTGTCACAGCATTGGTGACTCCAAAGTTGATATCCCCACAACACAGGGCATGGGAGTGACTAGAAGTTTACACCTGGATATTACAGTGATATGTGTATCAAAAGGTTTGCCCAAGGCCTCAGCGCTACTCTTTATGATTCTCTTATCAGCCCTATCTGAGATATGCCCAAGCCCCTCCCTTGTGACCTCTTTGAATCAAAGAGCACCGTTCAGGAGTGTAGAGGGAAATACTGGCTCTCCCACTCTCCAGTGTGTTCCACCCAGCTTACCCGAATGAAACAATAGACAAATCTGTCTGGGGGATTCCTATACTGCCTCATGCTTCACCATCCAGCTAAGGTTCTCCAAAAATGGTAAACAGAGTCAGCCATGTTTTACACCACCTTGAGGGCACACATACACCCAGCACATATATACATCATACATGCACTGCTCTACATCCTTCATGTATTGTACAACTCACAGGAACACATACACCCAGCACATGCATATCATATACACACACTTCACAGTACTGCATTACCCTTGAATTGTGCCATTCATAGGTGCACATGCATCCAGAACATGTATATCACACATGCACTGCACAGCACTACACACCAAACCAATGTAGGCCATTGGTGAGTTGAGCACAACTCACAGTAACACATACACCCAGCACATGCATATAATATACACACACTTCACAGTACTGCATTACCCTTGTATTGTTCCATTCATAGGTGCACATGCATCCAGAACATGTACCTCACACATGCACTGCACAGCACTACACACCAAACCAATGTAGGCCATTGGTGAGTTGAGCACACAGCAGCAGAACATTAATTGATTGAGCCTGTAGGTCTCACTCCAGTGACAAATGTGAAAATAACCTGTTCACTCCTACTGATCATCACAGGGTATGCTGTCACCACCGCTTGTGTGCTGCTTAACTCCAGTAGCCTTCCACCACCATTATGATGGATAGCACTTTGGCCATCCCTCCTGGTCCAACCAGATCGCAATCCATGAGACACATCTATGTCATGGGGCAAAAGCTTGATCTGTGTTTGCCTATGACAAAAAAATCACCATTAGGGATCCAGACATCAGTACAGTTGACGCACACAGATGTATTTTCGATCCCCATAGAAGCTTTGAGAAGCGCAGGGATTATTACATTAGATGGGCTAATAGTGCAGGCAGAACTTAAATCCTTTGAAATGATGAGGAGGAACTTCACGTACGCCCCTGACAAAATAGCAACATTTTTATTATATACAGCTGAAGCAGTGTGTTTAATGTAGACTGGGTACACCAACACAGGGTATTCTGGAATCTTCGATCCTTCAATATTTAAAACAATGGGGGCTGCATAAGGGAGTGATGTTGGGGCAACATATACATTCTAAACCCCTTTTGTGACAGTTTTGTGATAAATGGGAGGTATGTCTACAGGTTGATTACCCAAAGACTTACTGAGCAGAAGGATTTGAGAATCTAGATAAAGAGGTCAGGCAATCTAGACTGAAGTATAGCCTTTTCAAGCCACTCCAAGATTGGTACTGAACACCCTGAAGCTGTTAGCGGCAGCTCTTCTGAATCACCCATATTGTTGTAGGTGTGGTAAATCTGGTTTGAAACTACACTCATCCTTCACAACTGCATCACCCTAATATCTCTTTTGGTATATATTGTGTATAACATAATTATTAATTATTAAATTGCATTTATTGAGCGCCTGGTTACACTGGGCCAGCATGTCTCCACGCTAAGGTACAAGCCTCAAAACAGCAACAACACATGGACAAGGCTGAGCCTACAGTTATGCAGCTGGAAATAAATGGGTCTTCAAACTTTCCAAAAAATAGACTCAGAGCACTCCAACCGGAGGCTCTGAGGAAGTGTGTTCCACAGATGTGCAGCCAGAAAACAAAAAGAGCGGCCACTCATCCTGGCTCTCCCAATGTAAGGGACACACACCTTTCCTGTCCCACCATATCTCAAGTGTCTGGTCGGTGCACAGGAAGCTAAAAAGTCATGAAGGTAGGAGGGCCCCTTCTTTTAGAGAATCCGATGACTGATGCACAGGGCCTTAAACTGCACTCTCTCCCTAATAGGAAGCCAATGGAAGGAAGCCAGAGCCCTTTTTGCTTAGGCTCTCTTTGGAAGCATGAGAACCAGTCTTGCTGCTTCATTCTGGATGCACTGCAACCTCTGCATACATTTGGCAGTAGCACCCAGATACCGGAGATTGCCGTGATCCAGGCGAGAAGTCACCAATGCATGTACCATAGTCTTCCTCAATGCAGTGGGCAGGGTGTCTAGAGATTTTCGTAGACCCCATAAAAGTCCAAAGCAGGCGCCTGCCACCTGCTTGGTGTGGTAGTCAAAAGACAGCTTGTTGTCCACCCATACTCCCAGATTCTTAGCTTGTTCACAAGGTGTAGGAGTGGGACCCAGATACTGGGCCACCATGCTGATGTCTACACAGAAGGTGCTCTCCCTACACCAGCACCTCGGTCTTGCTGCCATTTAGTTTTCAGCAATTGCTTGCCATCCACACAGCCTGTTCTTGAAGGCAGGATACAAAATAGGCAGCAGCTCCAGTCTGTGCTTGGGTGAGGGAGACCATCAACTGGGTGTCATCGGCATAGGACAGAGTTTTATTCCCAAAACTATACGAGATTTTGGCCAAGGGAGCGACATAAACATTAAACAATGTTGGGCTCAGGGTAGATCCCTGAGACACCCCCTGTGACAGCTTGACGTTGCTGGAGTAGTGAGTACCCTGCATGACTTGAAAGCTGTTCTCAGATAGAAAGGGTTCCATCCACTTCAGGACGCCTCCTGTTACACCTCCTCTCTTGAGGTCCTACAGCAAGGTATGATGGGCAACCGTGTCGAAGGCCGTACTTAAATCTCAAAGAATTACGCCGCCATCTGGCCTTCATCCACATATACACGAATGGTCTCAATCGAAAACAATAGGGCAGATTCGGTGGAATGCCGGGCCCTGAATCCTGACTGAGTTGGGTGGAGAAGGTTGTTTTTACAGATATGTTCAGTAAGTTGTAAATTTCAGCATTCTCCACAACCTTCGCAAAATAGGGGAGCAGGGAGATGGGTCGTAGATTGTAAAGTTGATCTGAGCTAATGTGGGTTTCTTTTAAAGAGGGAGAACAACTGCCTCCTTCCATGTTTTTGTGACCACTCCTGAACTAAAAGACAGCTCTAACAGATGTCGCATAAAAGGCTTGAGTATGTCAATACTCCCTCTGAGCACCTTAGGGGTAGCTGGGTCCCTTGGTGAGCCCGATTTGATACTGATGGCTATCTGTTTAAGAGTGTCAGGGGAGGGCACAGAGAATTCATGAAGACCCGGTGTTTTAAAAAAAAACGCAGGTATCTCCGCCACCATATTGCCATTACGAGCGAAATCCGGAAAGGAGGAGTATATATCTTCCACCTTATTCGCAAAAATTTCGGCTACACGATTGCAGGATTCCTCAGAGCAAGCCATGGATGCCAGGGAAGATATTTCTTTGAACACCTTAACAGCTCTCTGGTGGAGTTCTCCGCTGTTTCAATCCTCTCCTTGAAATAGGCTGCCTTCCCCTTTCTAATAAACGCATGGTAGTTCTTTAGGCAGATTTTATATTCCTTTTCCAGGTGCACTGAGAAAGCTTTCCTCCAGTGACTTTGAAGACGCTTACAAGCTGACTTAGTGCTTCTTAACTCCTCACTAAACCAGGGAGCTGATTTGAGTCTTTTCTTAGACATTTTTTGTGTCCAGGGTGCGGTGCAGTTAAGTGCACCGACAATACGACTCTCAAGGGCTGCGCAAACCAAGTTTGCATCCGAGCAGTACGGTGGTCCATCCCTCAAAAACGCCTGATTAAAATTCCCCTGAGAAAAGCCAGCCCACTTCCTGAATGTAATACCAATCATACCTTTTTCCTGCTTTTTTGGCAAGGGCAGCTTTAGCATGAAAGAAATCAGGAAATGATCAGACCACAACACCGGAAGCGGGCGCTCCACTTATAGCGCGCCCCAGTTGGCAAAGATAGGGCTAAGTCACCTTGGTGCGTGGTCATGTATTGCAACCCCCGGTGGATGAGAGCCAACTCAGCGGAATGCTGGCAACAGTATGATGCGACGACTTAAGGATTAAATCAAATTGAGCCAGTAGTGACCATCTGGCTCGTGTCGTCCCAAAAACTACTTGGGACGCGTTGCCATCAGTCTAATCCTACACTATTCATGTTAAAGGTTTGCAAGTAGAGTTAAACGGTAGTCCCTCTGCTAATACTAGGAACGTGAGGTACATAATGCAAAAGCGAAAAGATAAAAAGCAAGGCAAGAAACCACCCAGTACGACAGCTCCTGGTTAAGTAGTAAATCATGTCCACCTCTGCACAACTGAATGTAAACTAACCAAGTGGCCCCTGGAGATCAATTCTAACGGAACCACAGTATCAAGTGGCTGCTGTAATGGGTACCTACCATGTGTTGCGTAGAGTGATAGTATCACTGAAAAAATAATTCAAAGGATTCAAAGGTGACGTCGCTCAGTAGCATCACCAGGTTGATGTATGGGCCACCATGATAAGGTCCAGCAAAGAAGCACTGTGAGGTAAAATAAAAGAAATACATAAGAAAGAGAAGAGAGAGCTACGGTACACAATTTTCAAAATGGAATTGCATAAAAAACACATGAGTGCTGTAAGTGTCCACAATTTGTAAACCGAAGCCTATGGATGATAGAAAAGGGCAATGGATGTAGGGGGGGGGTGGGCATGGCAAGTACTGAGGGTCTTTAAATGAAACCTGCGGGAAATAGGCGACAACAATTGTCGGCGGTATGCGATTGCTGCATTAATAATATATAGGAAATCAATAGCTAGAAGGGGAGGCATGGGCACTTCGGGTGATCATAGGAAGGCATATGAAGCGAGAGAGAGTCGCACTGAACGTGAAGGCCACATCAGCGCAGAAACGCCCTGTACCGAGAGAAGGCAACTTCCTTAAAAGGAAAAATGTAAATCAAGGATCCTATCACGGGTGACAAACATAGTAAAAGAGCAATCCTGTGCGCAGCTGGTGAACTGGGGAGGAGGGGCATTGTGAGAGCGGTGAAATATGCTGTTGCACTGGGACGGAAAATATCAATGTAAAAGACACCAAGAGACAGAAAATCTCAAAAATAACGCAAAACAGTGCATGGACAATAATGAAAATGACACAAAAAAAATAATAAAATGCCTAGAGCGAGGGATCAGGGGATAATATGATAAATGCATTGGAATACGAGCGGACAAGGCAGCGGAGGAAAGAGTAAACTCCCTCTGATCGGCCTGGATCAGTATAATCATAAGAGAAAAGCTAGAAATGCTTCTCGAGCTTACCTGGAAAGTTGTAGCCGTGTAACGGCAAAACGGAAAGTGGGAAAGGGGAATGGTGCAGGACCCTATATGGTGGAGAGGAAAGCGCGCGAAGGAAGAATATTGGACCGCAATCGTAAAAAGACTATATTGGCAGGGGGCCAAGAAGGGTAGTGAAGTTACTTCAGAAGATCAGCGTTGCGTTCAATTGACGTCAGACCCTGCTGTCCTACACGTCATGGAAAGCCGAGCAAGGTTGCCTAGCAACCCGTCGATACAAAGGCAACGGAAAGGAAGAAAAGACTGCAAGCCCCGTGCTGGTTACTAGGTTACCTACACGCTATATAGTGGGAGCTCAGTGGAACGTAGTCTAAATAAGCGAAATAACCAACACTGGAATAAAGGCCTGCCACGCCCAATATAAAAAAGTGTTTGGACAAAAAGAAAAAAGAGAGGACAGGTGAAAGAGTTCAGAGACCCTGCAGACAAGAGCAGTCTCGATAGGACGGGCACTTAGAGAGACCGCTCCATTAAGCGGATTATCAATAAATACAAGAGACATGTGAAAAGTTGGATCACTAGGACACTGTGTCCTGGGGATACTCTCTTTGTTTCGTAAATATATGACCCCAGGGGACTGGGAGTATAACCCCAATTGAAAACCCTTACTCTCCCATTGTTTATCACGTATTCGAGGCAGCGCACAGCTGAGATGAGTCCTTCTTAGCGGAAGCACCACTATATCAACAGATATAGGCAAGAACCAAGGTGTATCCTTTACTAATGAAGAGGTAGAGGCTATCCTAGCCAAAACCTCGATGTTTGCAGATTCCAGCATAGCGCAAACCATTGCACAGACTACAGTTTGGGACAAACTATCAGAAATGAAAAGGGACAGAATCAGGACCATTTTACACGGCACAATATTGAAAGAATATTTAAGGAATAACACCACTCCAAGGGGGTTACTTGTAACTAATGCACCACAAATCTTCCTGAAAGATCCTAAGTTTAGATGAGACTGGGCCCAGATTGCGTGGCACTACACACGCAACTGGATGGTACTCATCATAAAAACAGCAGTCAGGTTGTCTGAGGCCATACTTATAGAAATCCAACAGACAGAGAGCCGCATAAGAACAACAGTTACTGGCTATAAGAAAAGATTAGACAAAATAAATAAAGAACTGAATGCGTATAAAGAAAATCTTACTCAGCAGAAAGCACAAAAAATCCAGAAAGACGTAAAAAAGGTTTTCATATGTAAAAACATACCCCTATTCTGACCCTGACTTCAAACCACCTACAAAGGGAGAGAGGAATTCAGAAGCATCCAGAGATGCCTCCTCAGTCAGTAGCGGATCAAGCACAGGGAGTGGTAGAAACAGACAGAGGGGACGAGGCAGAGCTCAATCTACATGGCAACATTACAATGTACCACTGATGGGTAAGTTCCCAGGCACATTCAACCCTCACCAACAATTCCAAGGCTTTGGATGGCAACCTCCATTCCCACAGCCAATGTTCCCACACAACACATTCCGCCCTCCTTTTTTAGGACGAAGAGGACGACGCAAGGGAAACAGTCAGGTGTTCTGGGAGGAGCAGGACAAAGTGGGCAATCACACAAGGAGCAAAATATAAACACCACAACCAGGGACGAGCAACACCAGGATCTAGTGACTAACCTCTCCTCCAGGGAACTCTCAGAAGTTGAAAAGAGTACATTTAACAAAGGCCTGGGTTTTGTCTCCATTGCAAACTTACAAATTTGGTTAGAAAACTAAAATTAAAAGCATTTTTTGAGAAAGAAAACAAGCCCCAAGACACGCAGACCCCGGAGGCACAGCCCTACGCAACAAATCAACTTTCTTACCACCCCCACACACCAGTCCAGTCGAAATATTAACCTTCGAACAGGCAGTGCACAATGATATTGAAAGGATAGAAGAAAAGTTGCTGTTTGTTTTCATTGCTGCTCCTGGGTCTTGGGGTCACTTCGCATAGCGGTTCCAGGGCTGTTGCGGGGAGGGCCACTACATCGCCGCCATCACCCTCGAGACAATCGGCCTCGCCCCCATAACAAGGCACGCCCCTTTCTCGGCACTATAAAGCGTCGCGCTGAACCACGAGCCGGCGTTTAGATAGCTCTCCTGAGGCGGAAGCCGGGAGCCACATTCTGATATATTTTAAACTTTGCCATTTTGCACTATTGTGATTTTAAACTTGTGTGCTTACTTGCTGTTTGTTTTCATTGCTGCTCCTGGGTCTTGGGGTCACTTCGCACAGCGGTTCCAGCGCTGTTGCGGGGAGGGCCACTACAGCGCCGCCATCACCCTCGAGACGATCGGCCACGCCCCATAACAAGCCACTCCCCTCCTCTTCTTCTTCCAATAAGAATGCTCACTACCCGGAAGCGCAGCGGACGCGTCGGCAGCGCGCCGAAGGCGCGCCTAAGGCAAGCCCGTCTGCGCCCGTCCGCGACCAGACCGCGACGAGCACGGGCCACTCTGCTCAATGTACCACAAGCCATGGGGCTTCCCCTTCACTATACTCTCGGGAGACTCTGCTTAACCTGAGTGAGTATGCGTATGAAGGACACCTTTCTTTTGCTGACAATGCTTTCCCACTGAATGACTTTGCGATCAGGGGTCTGCTATCGGGCGGACTTCTTAACGTTAGATCACTACCGAAGCATGCTGCTGAAATCCAACTACTAGTAGAAACCCACCACTTAGATGCCCTTTTTCTAACCGAGACGTGGACCCACCCTGACTGCGAAATTGAACTTGACTGGGCTTGTCCGCAGGACTATAAAATCTTGCATCTACCCAGACCCAAAGGTCGTGGTGGTGGGGTGGGAATTATCTATAGAGCCTCCTGGCACATCGACATCCTAGATATGGACCCGGTTGTTGGGACCGAGGTTCTCGGCCTCTCAATTAATAGTCACATTGGAGCTACCTTCACGGTAATTATCTGTTACCGCCCTCCGGGGGCCTTCAGCTCTCAGAAACAACAATCGCTACTTACTTCTCTCTCCAACATGGCGACTTCCCACAACAAGGTAATCATCTTAGGGGATTTTAACTTATGGCCGAATGGTACCTTAGATACTGGACTGCAGGAACTCTTTCCCACTCTTTGCAGGATCTGCAATCAATCCCTGCCTAGTGGCTTAGTTCCTGCTCCCTGGAGGCAGGCTCTTATTAGGCCACTGTTGAAGAAACGCTCCTTGAATCCTGAGTGTCTACAGAATTATCGGCCCATCTCCTTGCTACCATTTCCGGCAAAAATTGCCGAGCGCTGGGTGAGCTCTTGTGTCTCCAAACATCTGGAGCGGAATCATTTCCTGGACGAAATACAATTCGGCTTTCGTCCAGCCCATGGCACCGAAACAGCTTTACTCACTGCCATGGAGGACCTTTGTATGCGTGCAGACAGGGGCCAGGCAGTAGCCTTGATCCTGCTGGACCTGTCTGCCGCATTCGATACGGTCAATCAAGTGATTCTATTGGAGAGACTAAGGGAAGCCGGGGTGGGCGGCACTGCCCTGCACTGGTTTTACGCCTTCCTGCGGGATAGGAAGCAGGCTGTGTCCCTCCCCCCGTTTCAATCGGCCTTCTCCCCGGTGCTCCACGGGGTGCCTCAAGGCTCTTCCATCAGCCCGATTTTATTTAACGTTTATCTTAAACCACTGATTACGTTAATAAAATCCCACAGGCTAAAAGCAATTAACTACGCCGACGACACTGAGCTCATTCTCTCTTGGGAGGGTGAGGAATCGATCCCCTTGGAATTGTTTCATGACTGTCTGAGAGACACGGCTGGTTGGCTACACAATAATTCCCTACAGTTCAACACCTCCAAAACCGATGTTCTGTTCTGTGCCGGAAGTCGGATTCCCTGCCCGTTTCCGGCGGAGTTTTGGCCCCCTGAAACCCCGGAAAAACCTCAGCCGGTCACCACTGTTCGCAATCTGGGTGTCATGATGGATAACAAACTCAGTATGGAAGCCCAGGCTGCGAAAACAGTGTCCACCTGCTCGGCCCTCAATCTATGTTTGACTGGTACATTCCAACCAGAGCCCTCCGATCTACAACGGCCTGTCTTGTCAAAGTACCAAGATTCAAAAAGGTCAGGACCGGAGGGAGATCTTTCAAAGTTGCAGCGGCCAAACTTTGGAATAGCTTGCCTTTGGACATCCGCCAAATAAGGGAACTTCTCCCTTTCAGGAAACGGGTCAAAACTTGGCTGTTTCCTAAATGTTAACTTCTGGCTATTCTATTGCTGTCTCCCAGTGCATCTATCTTACGAGTTATCTCAGCGCCAGGATACCTGTAAGGTGATAGCTGCGCTATATAAATGTTTTAAAGAAATAAAGAAATAAATAAATAAAAGAAGCCCTATGACATAACTTGAGCAGAGAGGAGACTAAGGCTCTGGAGGAGCTAAAGAACTGCAGGGAGATCATTATAAAACCTGCAGACAAGGGTGGAGGGGTAGTTGTACTCGATAAAACAGCATACCAAACCGAATTCCTTTGCCTTCTCTCTGATAGTAAAAACTACTGCCCCCTGACTGCAGATCCCACACAGGACCTGAAACAAGAAATATGATCATTAGTGGATGCAGCGGAATCTTGTAGCTACATCACCAAACATGAGGCTGACTTTCTTACAACAAGTGAAGAAAAGATTCCATACTTCTACATATTGCCAAAGATGCACAAAAATAAGACTCCTCTGTGAGGCAGACCCATCGTGTCTGGCAGTGGTTTCTTACCAGAGCCCCTAGCCAGGTATTGTGATTGTTTATTCAAGGATATGGTGCAAAAAAATGACACTTATCTGAGCGACATCAAAAACATTCTGATTCTCCTGAAAGACATTCAGGTAGATGATGCCACGATTCTTGTAAGTTTCGACATCGAAAGCCTCTACACTAGTCTACCTCAGGATGAAACGCTAGAGGTCCTAGGTAGAGGGCTTGATGACACCACATGGACACACAACACTCCCAAACACTTTATTCTGGAATGTGCCACCCTAGCACTCAAGAGAAACTACTTTGAGTTTGAAGGCAACCTGTACTTGCAAACAGGTGGTACTTCCATGGGGATGACACTTGCTCCAAGTGTAGTTGGACTGTACGCCTTCGACTTTGAGAAAAAGTTCATTCTGGGCGAGTGCAACCCTTTTGCACAATTCATTGTATTTTGGAAGAGATACATTGACGACGTCCTTGCCCTTTGGCAAGGACCAGAAAATACTCTGAGGGAGTTTTTAACATGGATGAAGACCTGCGACAACAACTTGAAGTTCACCCACTCAATGGACAAAGAGACTATGGTATTCCTTGACCTAGTCATAACTAAAGAAGAAGGGAGTCTGGAAACCAGGACCCACCACAAGCCTACTGCAAAGAACAATTCTCTTAGATATGAAAGTTTTCATCCTAGGGCACTGAGAGAGAATCTCCCATATGATCAGTATCTTCGTCTAAGAAGAAACTGTAGAAAGCTACAGGACTACCGCAACCAGGCCACTGACCTAACCAAGAAACTCTCAAGTAGAGGCTTCCCAGAACACATTTAAAAAAAAAGCCAAAAACGGACCAGAGACCAACCACGAGAGGCACTCCTGGAGGACAAGGTCAAAGATGAGTAAAAACCACCACTCACATGTGTAACTACATATAACACACTGTCCAACCAAGTGACCAAGTCCATAAACAGGCACTGGGGTATACTCAACACTGGACACCTGCATTGGAAAAAACACTCTTCTCTTACAAGAAAGCCAGGAGTATTAAGGACACATTAGTGAACAGCCGCCGTAGACTGGACGAACAAGAGGAACCAACAACAGTACTCAGCGCATGGGGTTTACCTAAAGTCACTGGTCATTATCCATGTGGCAATTGTAGCGTGTATCATTTAACCAAAACACTAAATCTGGAAAAGAACAGAACCTGGACACAAAGGGCCCACACAAACTACAACAGTAATAATGTGGTGATACTTGATAACATGCCCGTGCGGTCTAACAACGCATCTGCGAACACCGCAGCACAATCAGGTGCAAAAAAGTGACCACGAAACTGACCAAACATTTCCTCACTAACAATCACACCACCAATGACATGAGATGGACAGTGATAGAGGTTGTAAAACCTGGGTAAAAGTCAACACAACTTTTATTCGAGAAAGAGCAACCCTGGGTATACAGGTTAGCCACCAACATCTCTGGCCTGAATGATAACATACCCTAGAACACTGTGAGACAGAGATGATAACCACAGCCAGGCCCCTAGACACCAGCCTACCACTATCTGCCATGTATATGACTACACAATAGCATATGTAACATACATATATCCCTGTGTTTATTTCCCATGTTCATTTACACTTAACTAATCAGAAGGATTGGTTTGTTGGGATTATGCTTCGCAATAGGAATGATACACTATTAACCATGCCACCATGCACCAGCCAGGGTAACGCGATTTTGAGTAGTCATGCATTGTCCCTGGGTCCCTTAATTACACATTTGGTCCCACTGATGACCTTTTTTCCACCAACCTACTCAAATACACAAACAGAATGTTTGCAATCATTTTCTGGTAGTTTATGATACCTTGCCATTTAAAATGATACAACATCGACAGTGCCGACATCCACAAGGCACTGCAAATGAGGAATTGTATAAAGTTAAACATGATTCAAGTGCTAACGTCATTTGCCCCAGATCCCTAAAACAGCATGGATACCAGAATAGAAATTATATAACAACTGACAGTGCCGCCATCCACGAGGCATTGTAATTGAAGAAATCAATAAAGTTAAACACCATTCAAGTGTTAACATAATTTGCCCCAGATCTCTAAAACAGCATGTACACCGCAATGAGTTTTGACCCGGTCCCTCTGCTGCACCGAACGTGCAGAACAGAACGCTCACACAACCACAGCCAGACCCTCCCGTCACGAGTACCGCGGTCATCTGACCACAACGCGAGCACCTGGGCTACTGTGTGGCGGGAAAGCCTGCATTTAAACACACGTAAATGTCCCTTTTATATCTTCGGGACTCTGTGAGGGCAACGGACAGGTTTTCCTGCAGGCCGCTTCGTTATTAGACATGAGTAAACACAACCATGCGGGTGGGCACGCGCTGTTCCTTCATTTCCTTTGTTTGCTGAGACATCGTTTTTTGACATTGGGATTGCTGGTTGTTAAATACGAATGTCTATTTATACTAATTTCGGGATTTAAACATCTTTTGCCAACAGAATGCTTCTTTAACAGCCCCCCCACCGTATCCATGGGGATAAACTTCATTTAGTTTCCCATAAGTTTGCAGTCCTTTGGCACGTTTTTAAAGCCTAAAACCCTTGGTCTCCTACTCCCCCTCTCTCCCTATCTGCTGATCTAAAGTGCACTATCATTTCAGGCCTGATTGAGTGGCACTTGAATTACGTAATCATGACTAGTAAAAAAAAAGCGCTCCAAGAAAACCAGGGAGCACTTGACACCCCTTCCTCGGGGCACCGCCAGCAGAAACCAAGTAGGTTTACTGCTTGACGAACAGAAGTTGCAAGTGACGGACTCTTGCCGACTTGGAAATGTTGGTGCCCATGAAGCGGTAGTTTCCGCATTTGAGCGTTTTTTCCCGAATAAAGAATAACACACCTTTTTACATGAGATCGCAATTTGCGGCCTCTCATTTGGACTAGGGATGGACGCGCCTTAGCGTGTGCGGACCACCCAGTTCATAAACCATGGTCCTGACGAAAACCAAAGAATCATTTCAATGGTTGAAACATGTAGACCTAGTAATCAGTAGTATTTGTAAAATGTCACATCTCACATAGCACACTCCGCTATTTTTAATGCACTTTACTTCTTTAGACACCAAAGCCTACCTAATTAGGCACAGGTGCCACACTGTTTTTATAAGGGTTCAAGCACTCAAGAATAAACCTTGAAGTGAGTAGTGTTGGCCCTTTTTAATACACTTTTTGATAGTTATGCACACATAAAAGAAAATACTAACCAGCTCCACTGTAGTCAGGTGTCGCAGCACACCCTGTGGGCATTCGGCCTATGGGGTGGGACCCCGATGATGAAGCATGTCACCAACCAGGTTGGTGAGTGAGGGGTCTTCTATAAGGATATGCATTATCCGACAACGGGTTGGGGCACATTGTGCTGACTTGAGCACTTAACCCCAGACTCAGAGGCTTTGTTCTCTGTCCTTGAGGGGATACTCCTCTATTGTTTTTGTATGTGTAGCACTTGACAACCACCTTGAATGATGAAAGCGAGTTGGTATGGATTGCATGCAAAGACAAACTTCTAGCTCAGAATAAGGGTGCACCACTGCATGATCGCCTGAATAGTAATTTTTTCACAAAGTGAATGTCATAGTCAGTATTTATTTATACTCTCAGCATTGATTCATGGAGAACTGATCCACATTGAATGGAGCAACGCATGCATAAAAACGTGTATATCGAGGCAAATTTAATGTTTTGCTCTATTCTTTTAGATTTTTCTCTTACACAGAAGGCTGTAAGTGAGCTGAACCGTAAGTACAGTGTCCGGCATTCTGTTGAGTCAGAGAAGGGTGCGCCTTAGCGTGCGCAGACCTCTCGATTCAACTCACTTGGTTCTGACGAAAACCCAAAAACTTTTTTGTAAAAGGTTGAAACATGTTGACCATATCCTCACAACACCACTGATACTTTCTGGTCAAATCACGGCAGTAGAAGTATCCCATTTGATTTTAACTGTGTCACATGACTCTAGAATAAAACTTTGTAGGGAGTACATGTAAGACACTTTTTAAATCACTCACTTACAAATACACTTTCACAGTTCAAAAAACCCAGCTCTGCTGTAGTTACAGGCTTCGAAGCACACCTGAGTGGCACTCAGTCACTCTGGTGGACCCCGATGATGAAGCAGTCACCAACTAGGTTGGTGAGTGAGGGGTTTATAAAAAAATAAAGAATTATTTATTTTTCTGCATCCTTCTCCATCCTTTTTTGATCACTAGGACACTGTGTCCTGGGGATACTCTCTCGTTGTTTCGTAAATAGAGATGTAACTATGCAAAATAGTAAATTCACTCAGGGTTCCATTTTCACAACGAATAGGCTAAAAACGATTGGATACTACTTTTCAACAGAGTGAAAGGAGAAATAAGACATCCAAGGGGGTAGAGAGAGGGAGGGGTGGGAGAGGAGATAGGTGACATGAGAGACGGGGCCTGGGGAGGAGAAAGAGATAAGGCCGTCCAGCCAAGGAGCAATGTCTGAGGGTCGGCAGGATGAAGTCCAACGGACCGAGGGAGAGGACAAGAAACAACAAAATGGTGGATCCATTTGCGATCCGTCATTTTGCGCCGTCAGTTCCCCGACACATCACTGGACCATCACTCTGATGCATCTCCAACTATGTGGTGATAGGGCAAACTAAGCAGTCCCATGTGTGGGATAAATGCGGAGGAACAAACTCCAAGGAGGAAATCTGTGTCTATAAATCCAAGGGAAGGCAGTTCAGGCAGGCCGATTCATACAAAAAACCTCGTAGGGTAGTCAGTTCAGGCAGGCCATTTTAAACAAGGCCATATAGGAAATATTCACCATCAACAATGCGGAAATGGGGTAACAAAGGTGACCATGAGTGTAATACATAGGAAGAAAACATTCCAATACGGCCGCCAATGGTGGGAAGGAACACCATCTTAAAGTCAGGCACAGGGCCTGGAGCTTCTCATCTCCCCCAGCGCGCAGGCCACCCCAGTTAAAGCAGCCCGAGCGGGTCACCCTTTTCTCTGCTTCCCTTCACCAAGCAAAGCTCTTTGCCTGCATCCCAGGGGGCCACACGAATCGCAGGGGGAGGGGTCTGCTCCTACCGTCTTGTAAGCGCTTGATACATGGGCCGGGTCACCGCTTCCAGGCTTCCTCTCTTCATTCGCACTCTGTTTGGGGCTATTACTTGATCAGCAGCTCCCTCCTGATAGCTACGGCAATCCTCGCCTGTGCTTGTTGCTGCCGCTCATGTCCGCCAATCCAGGGAGTCAGCACCGCAGACCTCAGCTCCGCATAACCCGATGCCACCAGCCGCATGAACCTGCTTCAAGCAGTGGGTCCCCGGTGTTCCGGGCGCTCTGCCTGCACCTACTAACCTCCACAGAGTCCAGTGTATAGCGGCAAGTTCAGCCGTTGCGGTGTCCGTCCGCCATTTTAGCTTGGCGGCCGTGACCCCGGATTCCGTACCTGGTCTGAGTAAGGGCACTGGCGGACCTGAAACAGATGCCCAGAGCGGTCCGATCTTCTAGGCTCCCAAATCCGGCATTATCTGTAGCAACTGGCCAGGTTTGGGAGCATGCAACTGCATTCCCACAGAGCTGTTTCATGGAGCCGAGCAACACTACGTCTCACATGTGACACATGAGAGACAAACACAGTTCACACTCTGATACACAAACAAAAACTTTGTTGGAGATAGGTCCAATGGTTCACTTAATACAGTGGGATGAAAGACATTAACTTAACTTTTAAATTTCCTGACTTATTAGCTTTATTGACCAAGCCACTGTTTACATATCAGTCAAACCATATCTGGCATTCGAACTCCTGGTATTTGTCTCATGCCCAGGATGGATGTCACCTTGCAGCTACCTGTCTGGTCATTCTCTTTCTCAAAATATACATCACACATGATGCTCTTATGGTGGTCTGGTGCTTCTTCACACACAAACTGGGAATTAGTGTGAAGGAAAGATCTACTGTTGAAAGGTGTGAAATTGTTTGAGCACCCACAATACTTAAGTATTCGGCACCTAGCTTGGGTGCCCTGAAATTATACACAGCCCTGCATACACTACACCGTACAATTGTGCTAGGTTTCTTAACGAAGTATTGGACACCATTTTGGAATCTGACAGAACTGAATAGGTGGAACTTAGAATGGGCAACATTTGATTTAGGGACTGCATGTACTCTCTAATGCTGACTATATGGGGATTAAACTTGAAGCCTTTCCATATGGGAGAAGTGAAAGAGCAGGCAGGCTATTATTTATTTATTTAAGAGTTTTAAAAAGCGCTGGCCAGACCCGAAGGTATCTGAGCGCTTTACAACATTTGTTGTTTAGTAATCGAATACAAAGTATATCAGTAATAAACACATTGATTAGTGATGAGTCCTGTTCAGGGAGGGGGGACAAAGGAGCGAGTCAAGAGGTAGGTGATGTATTAGCCTTCAGATCAAAGTGGCTATATACTCCAATGGGCAAGATTCTACATTAGGCGACAACTTTCCCCATCAGAAGAATTCGGTTGAGAAAGAGGTCTTTCAGCTGGCTTTTGAATTTTATGAGGAGGGGTTAGTCCTGATAGGGATTGGGATGGAGTTCCACATTTTGGGCGCATTTCCAGAGAAGGAGTATGATAAGGTTTTTTATTTGTGAGTTTTCGGAGGGATGATTAGTAGAGTGTTAGTACTCCTGAGAATCCTTGTCTGACCAGCCTTATTGAGTTTGGAGGCCAGGTAGGCAGGTTTGCCAGTGTGCAGAGCTTTGTGTGTGAGACTGGCAGTTCTGAAGTTGGCACGCATTTCGATTGGGAGCCATTTTAGCTCTCTGAGAGCAGGAGAGAAGTGTTTGTATTTCTGTACCCCAGTAACCATCCTGGCTGCTGCATTTAGAGTTGATCTGAGTGGTGCTATGTGAGAGTTTGCCGTGCCTGTGAGGGTTGCGTTCCTGTAATCAAATCTAGACAGACTCAAGGATTGTGTAGCCTGTTTAAGGTCATTGGGAGGGATGGAGTGTTTTATTATGTTGAGTAGTTTTGGATTGAAGAAAGCGCTCTTTGCGGTGCTCTTGGTATGTTTGATCATATCTAAGTTTGGGTCCAGAGAGATTCCCAATGATTTTACTGATTCGGCCATTATGAGGTTGCAGTTGGGAGTATCAATGGTTTTTAGCCATTCTGTGATTTGGGGGGGTTCTGCTCTTCGTTGGATATGAGAAGGATTTCTGTCTTATCTTAGTTGAGTTTCAGATGGTTGAGGGATCGCCAGTGTTGGACTTCTCTTAGAGTGTCATTTAGTCTCTGAATGCCACGAATGGAGGAAGTTTCTAGGTAGATCTGGGTATCGTCCGAATAGAGGTGAAAGGGGAAGATGGCTTTTTTTAATATGGTGGTGAGGGGCTCCATGTAGATGTTGAACAATGATGGGGAGCGAACTGAACCTTGTGGGACGCCAATGCCTATGGGGAGTAGGTCAGACGTGACATTTTTAATTTTTATTTTTTGGGAGCAGTTCTTCGGAAAGGAGGTGAACCACTGCAAGACCACCTCTTCTGCTACAGCACTTTCTCGGAGTACATTAATGAGTAATTTATAGTCAACCGTGTCAAAGGCTGCCGATAGATCAAGGAGTATGAGTAGACAGCATCGGTCCGTATCGAGTGATTTGTGGACATCATCTATGACATTCAGGATAGGTGTCTCTGTGCTGCAACCTTTTCTGAAGCCCGATTGGTGAGGGACCAGAAGGGTGTTGCTGTCAATGTGTTGGGTAAGTTGAAGGAGAACACATATTTCCAGGATTTTGGCTAAGAATGGGAGATTGGAGACGGGCCTGAAGTTATTGAGATCGTTTGGGTCACATTGTGAATCATGCAGCAGCTTCTTGAGCGCCGGTGAAAGGAGAGAGTTAGGAGCTATTGACTGAGGGTTGGTTTTGATCACATAACTCAGGCAAAGGGAGGCAATGGTCACAAGTCCTGCTGTATGTGACAATAGAGGTCAGCTGGCTAGAAGGCTGCAGTAGACTACAGCAGCGTTTTCTGACTATTACAAACTGTTCTATAGTTCTGAATAGTTGAAGACAAGAAACTTGAGGACATGTTATATGCCTGTTTGACACTTCCACAACTAAATGTAATAGGCAGAGTGCTTTTTGAAAAGGAAATTTCTAAGCACGAAATGGCACAGGCAATTTCCGACCTTCCATATAATATGGCTCCGAAGGAGGGTGGCTTCCATGGAGAATTTTAACTAATGGGTCAAATATGAAGCAGTGGAGCCTATAACGAGGTAGAACAGTCCAATAGCATGCCATCCCTTTGCTTTTATGTTACCCTAAGTGGGAAGGGTATGCTCAGAGGTGGGTCCCATGCTCACTGTGCCACTGGATTCAAGCTAGCCTGGCTGATGAAGGGCAATTCCCCGAAACCGGTTGCAGGATTCTTGTTTCTGGTTCAGGGAGGACCTGGTCTGGACTATTCCTATGGGGAGCAGGGTCAAGACTGATTTGCATATGGCTGGGTCCAAACTGGAGTGGTGTGGGAACAAAAAAACAATGGATTAAACACAGATCGGTGACATGGGGTGAATGTTTGATTTGTTCAGCATTCTGTCCTCCATCTGTTCTTTTTGCTTTTGTCGTTCCTTTTCAATAGAACACTGATCGCAGTCCTTCCAAAAACTGGGGAAAACGTATTCCAATGGAGTAGCTACCTCCTGTTTTCTCTGTTTAATGCGGACATTAAGATCCTTGAAAGGATTTTAGCTAATAGGCGGAAGAAAGTTATTCCTGATCTTATCCTCCATACACAGGTGGGTTTCATACCTGGGAGAATGGCCCTTAATCATATGCACACTTTGACCCATCTTCTGTGGCTCTCCAAGGATTCACAGGAAAATACACTGTCCCTGTCCCTTGACACTGAAAAGGTGTTCAACATATTAATCTTCATTGCCTAAGTCAAATGGTTTTATGAGGTTCCCACAGTTCAGGTCAATTTCCTGATAAGTGATCACCACTGAGCAAAATGGCCCTTTTAACTCCTAGCTTTTATATTTTTTAGTTCCTTGTAAGCATGCTAGGCGCTGGGAGTTGCCTGGCTCTTACACCATGTTTTGTCTTTATATTTCACCTTTTTAGTTCCTTTTTTAGAGCATTAGGCGCTGAGTGGTGCCTGACTCACCTGCACTGTCCTGCCTTTATAAAAACGTATTTTTTTCTCACCTTATAGTTGCTGCTTTGCAGCTCAGGCGTGGTTCCTTGCTCTGCCTGCCTGAAAGCCAAGTAGCTTCAGTTGCCTCCTATCTCCTGAGGCGGAGTAGGACATTTAGCCATGCCCCTAGAGCCAGGCTTCAAACTCATGACCCCTGCTCCCCATTCCATCCAGCCCCCGTTAGAAAATCAGAGATAGGTAGGCATGACCATTATTCCCAGAACGATCTTACGAAACTCAATCGCCTGATGAGAGACGTGTGCACTCACACCATAAACCTATCACTAAAACCTAATAGCTGCAATAGCTGCGACTTCCACTTAGGTTAATCCCATACTGTGACCTCTACTGGTGAGACCTGTCTACTTGACAATGGGAGGAAGCAATGCCTATTACTCCATTACCGATCGTTACCCAAACATAAACTAGAGATAGCAGATCTTACTATGGAGTTTCGAACTGATGCCCTTTTATTAACTGAAACCTGGCTAACCGAAACATCGGCCCCTGATATATTAGATGCAATGCCCCCTAAATACGCTATACTCTACCTTGACCGCTCAACACTCAGAGGAGGAGGGCTAGTGATAATTTTTCAAACCAATTTGCATTCTCAGCCACAACCAGTTAATATTGCAAACTCTGAGCCAGCTTTTTTTAGCCTAAGCTTAAACAGTAAGACCACACTGACTGGGTTTCTAATCTATCATCCACTGAGTGCAGCGACGTCTTTTGTTAAAATCTTAGCTGATATGATTACAGTAGATAAGATAATTTCACAGTTTTATGGGACCTAAACATTCACATAGATAAAAAAGACTGCCCAATCACGAAAGACTTAATGGGTGATCTGAATATGTGGGAACTCACTAAATTAGATAATGTCCCTAACCATGAGCTGGGCCATCTATTGGGCCCGATTTTTACCAACTCATCTTCCCTAACAGCAGCCAAACACATCCCGGTGGCGTGGTCAGACCACCACTTGATCCCCTTTGGAACTAAGAAACCCTCACTGAAAATGGTACCAACCTGTAAACCTACCTTGCGCAAATGGGCACAGATTACACCCTCCGTATTCACAAAGGTTTTTAATTCTCACAGACCAACTCTTGTAGAATGCCCATCTGCAGCTAATACTCAAATGAAGGGGTGGATTAATCTAGCCTTGGATACATGAGCACCATCTGAGCCAATCATTAGCAGCCGATCTAAGCCCTCTGCAGCCTGGTTCTCAGAAGAACTCCAGGAAACAAAGAGGTCATGCAAAAAGTTAGAGCGAATATGGCGCAAAGAGTACAACGAACATCATAAATCCACCTACCTGGCAGCCTTAAAAAAGTACCAGGAGGATCTTAGGCGGGCTCGTGCAAAGTATTATGCCCTTCAAATTGAACATTCCCAAAAATCCACCAGAGAGCACTTCCAGGTAATTAAATCTCTGCCCTTCCTAGAACATATCAAACTGAAACTAGAACATATCAAACTGATAATCCCTCCCTCTACTGAGCACTGTGATAAAATTGCAGAATCTTTTGTGAATAAAGTGAATAGCATCTAAACGGGAGAGTGCTAGGACTTTAGGAAGCCACCTCTTGCCAATACCCTGCCAGACACCATGGGTAAGCTCCTCAATTTACAACACATCACTGAGGCTGATACGTGTAGTCTTACGCTGAGAATCAAAGCGGGATCCTCTCTAGACCCTGCATCCCTGCTATCATCGATAAAGGCAATACTGCCATAGTCCCAGTACTAACGAAGCTGCTCAACCTAGCATTTTTCTCAGGTATAGTTCTAAAAGAGTGGAAGCACACCATGGTAATTCCCCTGCTCAAAAAGCCTTACCTAGACTATTTACAGCCTGAGAATAAAGACCTATCTCACTACTCCCTTACTTTGCAACAGTGGCTGAGAAGTTTGTCAATCACCACATAATGCAGTTTGTAGATGAATACCATCTCCTCCATGAGACACAGTCTGGTTTTAGACTCATCTTCAGAACAGAATCAGCAATACTTTTAGCTTCTGATTCATTACGCAAAATTGCTGATGATGGTCAAACGGCAGGTCATGCTTGACCTAAGAACCACCTTTGATAGGGTCTCATATGGTCTGTTACGTGACAGACTGCACTGTGCTGGCATAGGTGGCTTGGTTCTGGTTTGGCTGGCAAGCTTTCTGGAAGAGCGTACCTTTGAAACTACTCTACAACATTATGTTTAGTCTTTTCAACATCTGAAACAGGGTTGCCTTAAGATTCTGCCTTGAGCCTGACCATTTTCACCCTACATATACGTCCTCTGGCAGATCTACTGAGCAAACATGGGGTGCAGATGGTGTCATATGCAGCTGGCCCAGGACAATGGCAAAGTGGCTGAGGAGTTCAAACTCAGCCTGGAGGACATGGCAAATTGGATGAAACATGGCTGCCTTAGGCTTAATGCCAGCAAATCTGACATCCTAGTGGTAGGAAAACAACCCTCCATATTGTCATTCAGTTGGTGGCCAAGCCTTTTGGGATCTCTCCATCTTCCCTAAGTCAGAAAGTTACAAATCTTGGAGTCTGATTTTACTCAACCCTATCCTTCTCTGTCCAGTTTACAGATCACACAGGCACCTGTGTCGGGATTTTAAAAATGTAGAAAAAAATCTTAGGACTCATCCTGGACAATGCTAGGAAGACAGTGGTACAGGTGCTTGTAACTTCCAGGTTGGACTATTGCAATGTGCTCTATCGGGGCACCAAAGAGCAGCATACATTAGCTCCTACAGGTGCAAAAAGTGGTTCAGATGCTCTTAAACATCCCTAAACTCACCCCAGCTAGTAGCGCTTTGGAGATTCTCCATTGGCTCCCTTTTGAGGAGAGGATCTCCATTAAAGCCCTATGCTATGTCCACAGGACACTACAGGGCAATAGCCCAAAACATCTTTGTCCCATGATACATTTCTACCACCCCACGTGCAGCTTGAGATCAGCTAGAACAGGAATGGTCGGCATTCCCAAATTCAATAGGAAACATCTCCGAGGCACCTCTTTTAGGTATGGGGCAGCTAAGAGGTAGAACTCTCTACCCATTTACCTCAGACAGGAACCATTAGAAGCAGCTTTTAGGAAGCAACTCAAAATGTGGTTGTTTAGGAAAAGTTTAACTACTTAGAATCTCAATGTCCTTTATGCTCTTCATGATCTCTGACTCTTGAATGGAATTCAGAGGGGGGACACTCCGTAATGGAGTAACCATGGCACGTTATAAACTGCATAACATAACAATTGTGTAGGTTTAATATCTGACCCTTTCCCTCTCAGGGGGTGTTCCTTGTCACCTTTGTTGTTTTCACTGGCACTTGAAACCCTGGTAGTGGCTATCTGTCAATCAGCTGAAATACTAGGAAGCCCCTCGAAAATCTTATTGCATGTAAACAAGATACTGCACGCACATATTTTTGTAGCTCCCTCCCAGCCTTTATGTCAGTCATTGCAGACTTATCAGAAATATCAAGCTATAAATTCAATTGGAAAAATAGAAAAGCATTGCCTATTTTATGTGTCCCGATGAAGTCCGCCATAGAGGATTATACGTTTCAATGGAAATTTGAACGGCTTAAATATTTTAAATACCTGGGGTTATATAGCAACTAGGTATGGAAAGAATGGCACTGGATAACCAAGCTCTACCCCTACCCAAAGCTAATGCTAATGCATATTATGAAAACTTGTTCAAACTGAATTTGTCACTGTGGAGCAGAATTCAGGTTGTAAAGATGTCAGTGGTTCCTTGATTCAGATATGTTCCAGGTATGCTACCAATGACAGTAAAGACATTACTCTTGTGATCCATCAATAAGGGGTTGAGGCTTTTATATGGGGTAATATGAATCCAAGGCTGAAGTTTCCAGATTGATCTAATGGTCCATAGCAAATGCAGTGGCATGAGTCCATCCGGTGCTGATCTCTGCCATACAGTGCTTTAACTGTCAGAAGTAGAAATGATGTGTCTGAAGACAAAAGATTGCCCTTTGTGGCTCCCCAATGAAAATAAACTCACTCTTAGGAGACCAGGCCTACATTTACAGTGCAAACATCCAACCATAAAACACCAACATCACTGACCAAGAAACCTTTGGCCCAACCCATGGTGAAAACCTTGCTGCACTTGTGTAAAATACAAAAGAAAGAAGCCCTTTGGGAGGGCAATGGGGCAAGACGAAGATACTGGGCCCGTGTTGGGGCCTGAGGTTTTTATTAACTCTGGGCAAAGCACTATGCTACGCTCGCGTAGTGTGTGAAGTTTGGGCTACTTCGCATTTCGCAAATTGCACGTAGCACAGTGCAAACACGCGTAGCGTAGTATAGTACAGCGGTCATTTTTGCTTGCTCGCCATCCTCAACGTCAGGTTGGTGACCGCGAGCAAGCAAAATGACATCCTGGCGAGACTTTGTCCTCGTTCGCAATCTGCAACATTAAGTTGCCGATCACGAGCCTGGAAAATAAAACCTCCCGGCGAGGTTCTCAACTCGGGGAGGTCAGGTTTCGCATTGAGAGTGATCGTGTATGCTTGCGACTGCTCTCGATGAGAAACTCCAGTCCACGTTGAGAAAGCTGCCGCTCGAGTAAAAATCGACACGAGCTGCAGTAAAAGACATCTCGCACTGTGCAAGATGCCGTTTTCAATGATTGAACAGTGTGGACAAGCATCCCGCACTGTGCAATCATCGCGAACAGCGTACTACCAGTTCGCGTGGTGCTACACATAGCTTGCATAGTGCAAAGTGCACTTTGCGTACCTTCGAGTAGCGCTACTTCGCGAACTACGCCCAGGGTTAGTTTTTACGTCTGATGTCGCAGGACCTGGCCTACTATAAATCTTGAGCAACTTATGTCAAGTACCCCTTCAGCACTTTACCATCAGAAATAGTGTGGGTCAAGTATTTCAAGGCTTCTCGGGAGGAGGTGGATACAAGGAGTAAACACAGGCTCACAATTCAAAATACTCGCAGCAGCAGCAAAACATTATTATCCAGCTAAACACTTGCTTTATGAAAAAAGGAATTATTTTCGTACACTACTAAAAGCACAAAGGGAAACACGACATTCAAAAACAACTTCACCATTCCTCAGAGGTCAAGGATCTAGTGTTTCTTTAGGTTTTCCCTCCTTCTCCCTTCTCATTATAGCAATTGTTGTTATCTCCCATTCACTATAAATGACATTCAGGTGAAGCCACACTAGTTCCAAGATTCCCACTCTGACTTTGTATTTCAAGTCAAAAGAGTTCCAGTTCCTATGCGCTATCTGGCAAGCAGTTTCAACCAGGGTTGACTGGTCCCAAATCAAATCTAACCCCACTTGCAGGATCAGTGCAACCTCAGTCTTTGAGCACACCCCTTCTGCAGGCACTAACGCTGCAGCAGCTGTCTCTGGGAAGTTCTTTGCATGCAACCCAGTTTGGCAACTCCCAGAGGTCCCCAAGCTCCTCGCACTGGATTGTGTACCCCCAGCAACCGAAGGTTCTTCGTGGCTCTCCCACGGTGGGTATGTTCTGTGGTCCTTCCCACGGTGAGTGGGGGCAGGAAGTAGTGCAAAGGTCCCAATGCTGTTCTTTACTTATTGATGGTGGGAGTCCTTTGGGGACCCCATGGTTGCTTCTATCCTCAGGTAGCAATTTTGACGCTGTCACATCTCTTTGCTTGGTCCTGGTGGCCACCTCTTTCATACGGGGTCTCCATCAGTTGACTGCACGTGGGGTTCAATCCACAGCAGCCCATCCTGGCATACGGAGTCCCCGGCTCACCACAACACTAAGTCAATGTCCCTTTCAGAACAGCAATCTGTTCACAGCAGCCTTTCACTGGCATACAAGGGTCGCTGAGTATCCATGAACATAGGCAATGGACCTGATTGGTGCAGTAGCTGTCTCCTCCCACCCTGCTAAGGGAATACAGTCAACAAGATTTCCCACTGTACTTTGCTCCCTCCAATGCTCTTCTCCTCGCAGTGCATCCCTGGGAGAGACCGCCTCTTCCAGCTGAGAGACTAGCAGGCCTTGGCCCCAGCCCTGGTCACAGGCAGAAGTCTTGCTGATCTTCTCCTCGCACATCTGAACTGGCTGCTTGAAAGTTGACTGTATTTGGGGTCTCAAACTCTTCTACCTATAGTCGATTTCAAGACACCAAATGTGATTTAGAGTTTGAGGGCCTGATTCAGAAAGGAGCACCGCACACTTGGCAGAGGACCCTCAGTTTTGGGGGTCTCGGCACTCTGGGTGGAATCTCCTCAATGAGAATTCTCACTGCAGAGATTGCAGCCCTAGTGAGGAGATCCCCACGACTTCCGGGCCTCCACATTGGTGGCCAAGGCCCTTTACGATCTTTGAAGTTTATGCTGAGGGTCTACTTTCTTTTGAAGTTCAGATTCCTTGACCCTCTCTTTCTCCAGGAACAGTCTGTCACAGCATTTGTGACTCCAAAGTTGATATCCCCACAACACAGGGCATGGGAGTGACTAGAGGTTTACACCTGGATATCACAGTGATATGTGTATCAAAAGGGTTTGTCCAAGGCCTCAGCGCTACTCTTTCTGATTCTCTTATCAGCCCTATCTGAGATGTGCCCAAGCCCCTTCCTGGTGACCTCTTTGAATCAAAGAGCACCCGTTGGGAGTGTAGTGGGGAATCCTGGCTCTCCCCCTCTTCAGTGTGTTCCACCCAGCTTACCCGAATGCAGCAATAGACAACTCTGTCTGGGGGATTCCTATACTGCCTCATGCTTCACCATCCAGCCATGGTTCTCCAAATGGTAAACAGAGTCAGCCATGTATTACACCACTTTGAGGGCACACATACACCCAGCACATACATACATCATACATGCACTGCTCTACATCCTTCATGTATTGTACAACACACAGGCACACATACACCCAGCACATGCATATAATATACACACACTGCACAGTACTGCATTACCCGTGTATTGTGACATTCATAGGTGCACATGCACCCAGCACATGTATCTCACACATGCACAGCACAGCACTACACACCAAACCAATGTAGGCCATTGGTGAGTTGAGCACACAGCAGCAGAACATTCATTTTCACCTTTGTCACTCCAGTGACAAAGGTGAAAATAACCTGTTCACTCCTACTGATCACCACAGGGTATGCTGTCACCACCGCTTGTGTGCTGCTTAACTCCAGTAGCCTTCCACTACCATTATGATGGATAGCACTTTGGGCATCCCTCCTGGTCCAACCAGATCACAATCCATGAGACACGTCTATGTCATGGGGCAAAAGCTTGATCTTTGTTTGCCTATGACAACAAAAATCACCGTACTGCATTACCCGTGTATTGTGCCAATCATAGGTGCACATGCATCCAGAACATGTATCTCACACATGCACTGCACAGCACTGCACACCAAACAAATGTAGGCCATTGGTGAGTTGAGCACACAGCAGCAGAACATTCATTGATTGAACCAGTAGGTCTCACTCCAGTGACAAAGGTGAAAATAACCTGTTCACTCCTACTGATCACCACAGGGTATGCTGTCACCACAGCTTGTGTGCTGCTTCACTCCAGTAGCCTTCCACCACCATTATGATGGATAGCACTTTGGGCATCCCTCCTGGTCCAACCAGATCGCAATCCATGAGACACGTCTATGTCATGGGGCAAAAGCTTGATCTGTGTTTGCCTATGCCAACAAAAATCACCATTAGGGATCCAGACATCAGTACAGTTGACACACACAGAGGTATTTCTGATCCCCATAGAAGCTTTGAGAAGCGCAGGGATTATTACATTAGATGGGCTAATAGGGCAGGCAGAACTTAAATCCTTTGAAATGATGAGGAGGAACTTCACTTACGCCCCTGACAAAAATGGCAACATTTTTATTATATACAGCTGAAACAGTGTGTTCAATGTAGACTGGGCACACCAACACAGGGCATTTTGGAATCTCCGATCCTACAATATTTAAAACAATGGGGGCTGCATAAGGGAGTGATATATGGGCAACATATACATTCTAAACCCCTTTTGTGACAGTGTTGTGATAAATGGGAGGTATATCTACAGGTTGATTACCCAAAGACTTACTGAGCAGAAGTATTTGAGAATCTAGATAAAGAGGTCAGGCAATCTAGACTGGAGTATAGCCTTTTCAAGCCACTCCAAGATTGGTACTGGACACCCTGAAGCTGTTAGAGGCAGCTCTTCTGAATCACCCATATTGTTGTAGGTGTGGTGAATCTGGTTTGAAACTACACTCATCCTTCACAACTGCATCACCCTAATCTCTCTATTGATATATATTGTGCATAACATAATTATTAATTATTAAATTGCACTTATAGAGCGCCTGGTTACACTGGGCCAGAGTGTCTCTGCACTAAGGCCTCAAAACAGCAACAACACATGGACAAGGCTGAGCCTACTGTTATGCAGCAGGAAATAAATGGGTCTTCAAACCTTTCCGAAAAAAGACTCAGAGCACTCCAACCAGAGGCTCTGAGGAAGTGTGTTCCACAGCTGTGCAGCCAGAAAACAAAAGGAGCGTCCATCCATCCTGGCTCTCCCAATGTAAGGGACACACACCTTTCCTGTCCCATCAGATCTCAAGTGTCTGGTCGGTGCACAGGGAGTTAAAAAGTCATGAAGGTCGGGCTCCTTCTTTGTAAAATCCGATGACTGACGCACAGGGCCTTAAACTGCACTCTCTCCCTAATAGGAAGCTAACGGAGGGAAGCCAGAGCCCTTTTTGCTGAGGCTCTCTTTGGAAGCATGAGAACCAGTCTTGCGGCTGCATTCTGGATGCACTGCAACCTCCGCATACATTTGGCAGTAGCACCCAGATAAGGAGATTGCCGTAATCCAGGCGAGAAGTCACCAATGCATGTACCATAGTCTTCCTCAATGCAGTGGGCAGGATGTCTAGAGTTTTTCGTAGACCCCATAAAATTCCAAAGCAGGCGCCTGCCATGCACCTGGTGTGGTAGTCAAAAGAAAGCTTGTTGTCATCCCATACTCCCAGAATCTTAGCTTGTTCACAAGGTATAGAAGTGGGACCCAGAGACTGGGCCACCATGCCGATGACCACACAGAAGGTGCCCTCCCTATCACCAGCACCTCGGTCTTGCTGCCATTTAGTTTTCGGCAATTGCTTGCCATCCACACACCCAGTTCTTGAAGGCAGGATACAAAATAGGCAGCAGTTCCAGTCTGTGCTTGGGTGAGGGAGACCACCAACTGGGTGTCATCGGCATAGGACAGAGTTTTAATCCCAAAAACTATCCGAGATTTTGGCCAAGGGGGCGACATAAAGATTAAACAATGTAGGGCTCAGGGTAGATCCCTGAGACACCCCCTGTGACAGCTTGACGTTGCTGGAGTAGTGAGTACCCTGCATGACTTGAAAGCTGCTCTCAGATAGAAAGGATTCCATTCACTTCAGGACGCCACCTGTTACACCTCCTCTCTTGAGGTCCTGCAGGAGGGTATGATGGGCAACCGTGTCGAAGGCCGCACTTAAATCTAAAAGAATTAAGGCCGCCATCTGGCCTTCATCCACATATTCACGAATGGTCTCAATCGAAAACAATAGGGCAGATTCGGTGGAATGCAGGGCCCTGAATCCTGACTGAGTTGGGTGGAGAAGGTTGTTTTTACAAATATGATCAGTAAATTGTAAATTAACAGCCTTCTCCGCAACCTTCGCAAAATAGGGGAGCAGGGAGATAGATCATAGATTGTCAAGCTGATATGAGCTAATGTGGGGTTTCTTTTAAAGAGGGAGAACAATTGCCTCCTTTCCTGTTTTTGTGACCACTCCTGAACTAAAAGACAGCTCTAACAGATGTCGCATAAAAGGCTTGAGTATGTCAATACTCCCTCTGAGCACCTTAGGGGTAGCTGGGTCCCTTGTTGAGCCCGATTTGATACTGATGGCTATCTGTTTAAGAGTGTCAGGGGAGAGCACAGAGAATTCATGAAGACCCTGTGTTTTCAAAACAACAGCAGGTATCTCCTCCACCATATTGCCATTACGAGCAAAATCCGGAAAGGAGGAGTTTATATCTTCCACCTTATTCGCAAAATTTTCAGCTACACGATTGTAGGATTCTTCAGAGCAAGCAATGAATGCTGCAATGGATGCCAGGGAAGATATTTCTTTGAACACCTTAAACAGCTCTCTGGTTGAGTTCTCCCCTGTTTCGATCTTCTCCTTGAAATAGGCTGCCTTCCCCTTTCTAATAAGCGCCTGGTAGTTCTTTAGGCAGATTTTATATTCCTTTTCCAGGTGCACTGAGAAAGCTTTCCTCCAGTGACTTTGAAGACGCTTACAAGCTGACTTAGCGCTTCTTAACTCCTCACTAAACCAGGGAGCTGATTTGAGTCTTTTCTTAGACATTTTTTGTGTCCAGGGTGCGGTGCAGTCAAGTGCACCGACAATACGACTCTCAAGGGCTGCACAAACCAAGTTTGCATCCGAGCAGTACGGTGGTCCATCCCTCAAAAACGCCTGATTAAAATTCCCCTGAGAAAAGCCAGCCCACTTCCTGAATTTAATACCAATCATAGCTTTTTCCTGCGTTTTTGGCAAGGGCTGCTTTAAAATGAAAGCAATCAGGAAATGATCAGACCACAACACCGAAAGCGGGCGCTCCACTTCCAGCGAGCCCCAGTTGGCAAAGATAGGGTCAAGTAAGTGGCCTAACTTATGTGTGGGAAGTTCAGATTTTAACAATAGTTGTAGCACTGTCAGTTCCTGGCGAAGCTCTTGTGCCCCTGAGTTGAGTGCATAATCAAAATGCAGATTAAGGTCGCCCAACACCAGTAGCTTTTCATACTGGAGTGCAGGTTGGATAAGGTAGTCAATCAGACTAGATGAAAATCTTATATGGGGTCCCGGGGGTCTATAGACCAACAGACCTTTGATGACATAGTTAAATCCTGTTTTAATCATAAAAGAGCCTGCCTCACTGTCTGCTATGTCAACTGGCTCAAGAAAGCATTGAATCTCATGTTTAAAAATGATAGCGATGCCCCCTCCTCTGCCAGATGGTCTGTCCACTCTCATAATCCCATATCCACTAGGGAGTGCCTCCAGAATTTCTGGTGCAGAATCCACATCCAACCAGGTTTCAGTAAGAAATAATACATCCACTTGACCCTCAGTCAGATGGTCGTATATCTCGATTTCATGCTTCCTCAGTGACCTACAATTGATTAAGGAGAGCTTGAGTGAAAGGCCTACCTCCTTATCCTCTGCTAATACATCTGTCATATATGAACAGTGGCTGCATTGCCAACTCTTACCCTTAGTCTTTATGCTGTGTTTACATTGTTCATTCACCGTCGGGCAAAGTGCACGCAGCATCTGGGAATCATAGTGGCATCTAGTTTTTAATCCAGCAGGGGTTTGGCCCCTAGCCCCGGTCGGCCGCGGATGGGTGCAGACGGGCTCGCCCCAGGCACAACTTTGGCGTTCCAGCGGCGTGCCCGCTGCGTGGCCGCTGAGTCATGCTAGGTTTATGGGAAGGCTCTTACAACAACTAGAGTGCTGCCCGACCTCACTGGAAGTGCCTGGCTCTGTCTTCCCAGCCCTCCGCACAACGGTAGAACACCGCGTCAGACCAAGGCAGGAAGACCCATAATCGAGCACAGGCAGGCAGGAAACCTCCCTCAAAGCACCCTGCAAGTTAAAAAACACACACGATGTTCCCAGCGCGTATTAAAAAAGCCCAATTTGGAGAGCGCGCGATGCGGCGGACAAGATGGCCGCCCCTCCTTGAGCTCCGCGATTTCGGCGGCGCTGCATTTACGGAGGTCCCGCTTATAGACAGCCTTTCATTTCGGAAACGGCGGAATTCGATGTCGGAACTGCCCCCCACCACATGGGTATGTTCCTGACTGCGAAAATGCATCCCTGGTGTCCGAATTATGCTTAAATGTCGGCTCCTCAGTTCCGGCCGCCATTTTGTTTTTGTTTTTTTCGTTTTTCCTCAACTATTCTTCTACTGCTTTTTCAGCTGCCTGTGACTTTTTCATGAACTGTACTTTATTGTTCCAGGAGGCTCTTGTCTATTTCTGAGGCGTCTTATGGTCTTCTGGCACTATTTTTGGCGCTTGCTCATGCCTTTGATTTAACATTGTGCTCACCTGCCTGGTGCTCCGTTACCTCAGCTCTGTGCGCTATTCTCTGCCACGAAGATACATTGTTCATTATTGGGGGTGTTCCTGTCTCCATTTCTGCAGTTCACCTTTTATTCCCCCCACTGCCTGGTAGGCTGCTTCGCTCCTTACCCCACGCTGCTCCTTCGCCTCAGTCACCATGCAGCAGGCACACAACACTAAAGACTCCACCGCAGCCTCTTCGACATGCAAGGACTCTACAACAACAGGCAAGCGTCTTAAGGCGGATCCCCCGTCCCCTTCTAAATCTCCGTCTCCAGTTACCCTTGAAGATCTTATGGATGAGCTTCGTCTAATTCGTCCCTTTATTGCGGATACTACTACTACTTTGCAGAGGTTAGACGACAAATGGTCCAGCCTAGATCAAAGGGTCACCAATGTTGAACAAACAATCAGTGACGCTTAGGATGTCGTCGCTAAGGTGGATCTCCTCACCAAAGAAGTTCAAGTCCTTAAGAAATCGACCGAGGATTTGGAAAATAGGAATAGACGCAATAACCTGCGTATTTACGGCGTTCCGGAGAATTCAGAGGGGTCCTAAATCATCCTCTTTTTGAAATCACAACTCCTACCAATAGTTGGTTTGCCTAAACATGTTGACTTGAATATTCAAAGGGCACATCGTCTTGGACCAAAAAATTCCTCTTCTTCTTCAAAACCTAGAGGCATTATTGCCTATTTCCTTCTTTATTCTGACCTCATGTCTGTTTTGCATTCAGCCAAGCAACACAAGCAACTACTTTGGTCAGGACATAAACTTTTTTTCTCTCAGGATGTCTCCAAACAGACTGCGATGCGTCGAAAGGAATTTCTGGATATGCGGCCTACACTACGCTCCATGAATGCTAGATACGGACTTATTCATCCCTGTTTCTTCAAGGTCACATACAAAGAAAGGTCTTATAGCTTCGAGGACCCGGCAGATCTCCGCAGATTCATCCACTCTCGCAGAGAAGACTCCATGGAACAAGGCGTCCCTTGATTTCTTCATGTCTTCCTCTCTGTGCTTCGCATATCGTTCACAATGGTGTTGATTTGTTTTTTCTTTTTTTGTGTTTTATTCTGTATGGTCTAATTGGTTTCTTGTCTTCCGTTGTCTTCTAGGTTCGACGTCATATGTTCTGGTTGTTTGCCCCCTCATCGTACTGTCCTGTCTTCGTCTCCAATATTCCAATTCGCTGTTGTTCTTGCCTAACTGTTCGGTAAGTCTTCTCCATTTGTTTATATTGTCGTGCTCGGTTTTGGGTTCTATTCCTTTATTCCTTGTTCTTATTTTTGTCTTTCTCTTCATGTTCCTCGGACCGGGCTCTTTGACATTTTCCCTTCTGTGTGGTCGTCCTTCCCTGCTGCTCCCGCTCTCACTTTATTGTCTCTTTTCTCCGTTACTTGTTCTGTATGGCTGGTACCTTTTTGGTTTCCTTTGCCATCCTTCTTCTTTATGTCTTTTTTTGGGTAGCGTTTTGCACCCACTTCCTTTTTCCTTTTATCCTCTCCTTTCCCTTTCTTTTCCTTTTCGGTACTCTTCTCCTTTTTGGTCTCTCTCAGCATCCTTTACTTCACTCCTTTTTGCTTTATTATTCTTCTTTCCTCTTCTCAGACGCATTGGTGTTTTTTTTCTACTCTATCTACCTTAATCTCCCTCTTTTTTCCTCTTCCTTTTGGCACCATGTTATTACTCACTTCTTCTCTTCCTCCTCCATTTATATTCCTTCACTTCTCCTTATTCCATCTCCCTATGATGGCTTCCCTCCTATTTCTTTTGCTCTTTTTACTTGGGGTTCTTTATTATCTCCACTGTTCCTCTTCTTACTATATCTAGCTTGTTTTTTCCTCTCCTTGCCACTCTTTCTATATATTTTCCCTTTTTACCTGTCTAACTCTCTCTTTTCACTTTTCCCTTAATCTCCTCATATGATAGGTTTCCGACTCATTTCCTGGAATGTTAAGGGTCTTCGTAATCCTATCAAGAAGCAACGTGTTTTATCTCATCTTGCTCGTTTAAAATGTCAAATTGCCTTTTTACAAGAAACACACCTTTCTACTCAAGAGTTATCGATGTTACGCCGACAATGGGTTGGGGATGTTTTTTGCTCTCCTGCTATTAATCACAAAAATGGTGTTGTTATTTTATTTCATAAAGCGCTGTCTGTTCAAATTTTAAATGAAACTATTGACTCTAATGGCAGGTGGCTGTTCCTTGATTGCATTGTTAATAACATTCATCTCTCTCTTTGTAATGTCTATGGTCCGAATGGTATTGATTCTTCCTTTTGGAACGATTTCTCCTCCCTCCTCTCTTCTAACGCACATGATGATCTGATTGTTGGGGGTGATTGTAACCAATTGATGGACCCTTTTTTGGACCGCAAATCTCAAGCTCGCTACATTCCCAATAAAATGCAAAAGTCCTTCCACAAAGCTATCTCCTCCAGAGGCCTCATAGACTCCTGGAGGTTGTCCCATCCTGACTCTCTAGAATTTTCTTTTTTTTCTCCTG
This sequence comes from Lissotriton helveticus, assembly GCF_964261635.1. Lineage (NCBI taxonomy): Eukaryota > Metazoa > Chordata > Amphibia > Caudata > Salamandridae > Lissotriton > Lissotriton helveticus. The sequence continues at coordinate 218,136,779 of NC_136060.1, forward strand.
TGCATAATTCCCTCTCCCGTATAGATTATATTTTTCTCTCCCACCATGCTTTCCAATTTATGACCAACTCAGAAATAGGCTCTATCCTTATCTCAGATCATGCTCCAGTTATTTTAGATATGGACTATCCCTCTCCCACGCCTCAGACCCGCAGATGGCGCTTCAACAACTCCCTTTTACTTGACCCTCTTTTTATTGACCACTTTACTCATTTCATGGATGATTTTTTCACTACTAACTTACACTCCACCTCTGATTTTCATTTTCTTTGGGATGCTTTCAAGGCCACTGCTCGGGGTTGGATTATTGACTTTGTTTCCCGTAAAAAAAAGAATGCGCTATCCCAAGCTTCCTCATATTTAAAACGCATTAAAGAACTAGAGCATCTTTACTATACTTCTAACTCTCCTGATTCCCTTTCCTCTCTCATTTCCGCTAAACTGCAATTTAATAAACATTCTTGGGAATCGGCCTCCAATCATCTCCTTCAATTTAATGCAAAGGTATATGGTGGTCGCAATAAAGCTGGTAGGGCTTTGGCAAATTATCTCAAAATTAAAAAACAGAAATCGAAAATAGTCTCGGTTAAAGATTCACACGGCTTGCTTCAGTCTTCTGATGCTAACATTCTGGATTGCTTTGTTCAATTTTATTCCTCTCTTTATACTCCTGAGTCTTCTCCCTCTGCAGAGCAATTAGACTCTTTCTTTACCTCTGTCCCCAAATCTCCCAATCCTTTGTTGGATTTTTCTTCTCTCGATATCCCGCTTTCAGAAAAGGAAATTCTTGCTGCTCTCTCTCTTCTCCCCAAAGATAAGACACCTGGCCCCGATGGCTTTACAGTTCGTTTCTTTCTCCACTTTAAATCTATCTTGATTCCTCATTTTCTTCAGTTAATTAATCACTTTCTCTCCTCTGGTGAATCTAAAGGCTCTTTTTCGCAGGCTATGCTAGTTCTTCTCCCCAAGAAAGATAAAGACCCTTCCCTATGTAAAAATTATCGACCCATCTCCCTCATTAATACTGATTGTAAATTGTATGCGAAAATTCTGGCCCTGCGGATTAATTCTATTGTCCCCAATTTGGTTAACATTCATCAATCTGGCTTTGTTAAGGGAAGATCCATTACAGACAATTCTAGAACCCTTCTGAATATTATTCATCTTTCAGCTAAAATGGATGTTCCCTTGGCTGCCATTACTCTGGACGCCGAGAAGGCATTTGACCGTGTTAACTGGGACTTTATGTTTGGTGCCCTTCGCTGGCACGGTTTCAGTCCCACTTTTCTTAAATTAGTTAAGTTGCTTTATTCTGCCCCTTCTACTTCTATATGGATTAATGGTATGCAATCTGACTACTTTCCCCTTCATAGAGGTACCAGACAAGGCTGTCCACTTTCCCCCCTTCTCTTTGTTTTGGCACTCGAACCTTTCCTTGAAAAAATTAGACAATCCCCTTCCTATTCTGGCTTTCTCTATAAAGATGTTGAGATTAAGTTTACTGCTTATGCAGATGATATTTTGCTTTACATTTCCAACCCTGTTGTTGCCCTTCCTGCCTTTTTCTCTTTATTACATGATTATTCCTCTGTTTCTGGATACAAATTAAATATTGATAAGACTGAAGTCCTTCCCCTTAATAAATTTTGTCTTCCTCACATGTTTCAGGGTTCTGGTTTCCAATGGAACTCTGGTTCTATCAAATGTCTTGGCGTTCTATATGCTAACACTATTAGAGAAACTATCAAAATCAATCACTCCGATATCCTTAACAAGCTCTCTTCTCTTATAGAACGTTGGTCCCCTCTTTTTCTTTCCTGGTGGGGTCGTCTCTCTACTATTAAAATGATGCTCCTTCCTATTGTGAATTTCTGTCTCTCCATGCTTCCTATTTCTCTACCCCATTTCTTTTTAAAGTCTATCAATAGTCTTTTTTCCAAATTCCTGTGGAATAAGCGTAAGGCCAGAGTCTCTCTCCTCCGTCTTCAACAACCCAAACATCTTGGTGGTGTCAACTTCCCCAACATCTCACGTTTTCATTCTGCTTTTACTCTCAAGCAAATTTGGCCCTTTCTTCTTGAAACCTCGTCTCCCCCTACTACGGCTTGGAGCTCTCTGGAATTGGCTCAACTTCACCCCTTTACCTTCCTTGTTGCCTCCAATCTCACACAACCACCTCCTAAGCTACTTTCTCCTATTTTTAAACACTCCAAAGCTTTAACACTTGCCCTTTTTCGTTCATTCTCTGCACAATCTATTCTTCATATGAATACTCCACTTTGGTATAATAAGTCTCTTAAATTACGCAATCGCGCGCTCTTTTGGAAGGAATGGATTGATAAAGGAATTCTCACTTACCAACATCTTCTTTCTGACAATTCCTTATTAACCTTTTCAGCACTTCGCGATACTTTTGGTATCTCTAACAAATTCTGTACTCGCTTTCATGTACTTCTGCCCCAACTATCCACTATTATCTTACACAATATCCCTTCGTCCTCTTCACCTCCCCTCCTTGCCTCTCCACCTAACTTTCAGGTTCCTCTTAAGGCCTCTGCTATTTACAAATTACTCTCTCCCTCACTTACGGATAGGCCTAAAACTAATCTTGAACTTATCTGGGAATCGGACCTCAATCAAACTTTCCCCTCACTTACCTGGGATTCTATTTGGTCCAAACTTCACTCCTCCTCTCGTTCCGCTAGTACCACACAAACCCTTTATTTTTTCTACAATAGATTATTCTATACTCCCTGTGATTTGTTTAAATTTAAATTGTTAGATACCAAGAAATGTTGGTCCTGTTCATGCACTCCTGGTGACTTTGTTCACATGTTTTTCCTCTGTCCCAAGGTCCAACGCATGTGGTCCCATATTTGGGCTACACTTAATAAGATTTTATCTACTAATGTTCCGTTTTTTATTTCTTATGTATTTCTGGGTGGTTTGGCCCCAGTTTGGGATGTCCCACTCCATACTCGTAAGTTTATTGATCTTTGTATTGCTATTGCTTTTCAAATTATAACAACTAATTGGAAAGACACTACAAACGTGGTCTATAATGCTTGGTGGAATTTGATCTGCCATCATCATAGACTAGATCGTGCATGTGCTTCTTCTATTCCATTGTTGATAAAACGTGATTTACTCTGGTCCCCTTTAACAGATTTTATATCTAAAAGTGCCTCATGATCATATGTTATTGTTATATTTATTATTACTGTTCTTATTATTACTGTGAACTTCTCCATATTTCATACCTCTTTACTTCTCTTATCATAACTTTTTCTATTGCTGTTCCCCTTCTATTCCCTCCCTTTTCTCTTTCTTCCCTCTTTCTTTCTCTCTTTCCTCCCCACAAAATGAAAAGTCATAAAAGCATTTTTTCCTTTGTATAGCGCTTTCCCCTTTTTGGGGGTCTTTCTTGTTTCTAGGCACATTATTCTCCACAATTATTTTATTCCTACTGCTCCTAATTTGTGCTATTGTACTGATGTTTTACATTGTTGCTTCAACTTAATAAAGCTTTTCAAACTTAAAAAAAAAAGCCCAATTTTAGCCACTGTTAAAATTGCAACTGCTTTCAGCCGTACCGCAAGCGTTTACAGGGACACTGCCACTGCCCTCTGCTAATCTCTGTGAAACTCATCAATGCAACTCATACTGATCCAGATAACATCAACTTGCTATCTTCTCCCCATTTTCATCTTGCTTAGCTCGCATTCGTGGGAATAGTCTTGTGCCCAAGGCATGTTGAAAAGTTTGACTCTTGAAGGTATCTCAATGTTCTGTGAACTATATAAATCATGATTTTTTCTCATCCTATTTATTTAGGTGTTACACTTATACAGCTCACTTTCTGTCTCTGAAAATCTTCCTTGTTTGACTAAATACAAAAGAACTTTTCTGTATTTAAATCCCGGAAACACTCTTCGGCCCGTAGCGCCACCAGTGCGACACTTTGTGGCTTGCCAATATTTACACCCTGTGTGGCTTTTCATGGCCTTGTAAATATGGCCCCATTTCACGCATTAGTCTGTGTGAAAGGGCATTCCATGGGTTTTGCTAGGGGTATTCCCACGCAACACCCATGGAATCTGACGCATTTCCAGATGTGCAAGGTTTCATAAACCAGGGAATGCATCAGATTCTAGCGCCTCACTAGAAGAGGCATAAAAGTTGCAACACGAGGTGAAATACCTTTATTTCTCCTCATTTTTCCTCTTTCTATTTGTGCTGCATTCTGCAGCACAGATAGAATGAGGACAATGCCATCAATGATTGTGTTTGTGCAAGAACTGGTTTCTTTCTGCACAAAAACAATCATCCCTGTAACTCTGCATTAGCATTAGGCAGCCAATTGTGCACCAGTGCTGAGGAAAGCACAGGGATGCCTCTTATTGCTGGAAATATGACTCATCCCTCCCTCGAAGGGCCTGCCACAGCACCTCCCTGCCCCGGAAAGCCTTATTTGATACACGGCGGCGGTGTTGAGCACTGTGAACGCGGCAGCTGAATCTTAGCCAGAGGGTTGAGGAGCTTTCCCTATGCTGTCGAAGCATCGCCGGAGGAGGAGCAGGGAAACTGAAGCAGACGGAGGGGAGCCCTCACGCCATGGAGCCGCCTGCATAAATGAAATGATACCTTCCCACCATGGCACTGGTGAGTCTATCGCTGCCGCTTGCCGGAATTACTGACCGTCAGCGTGAGGACACCTGCCTCTGTGCCTCATTGCTACGCTCATTCTCCTGTTGTGTAAGAGGACGCACTGCCATTGTGGCTTACCTCCTCCTCTTAACATTTTTTGAACTCCGTGCACGGTAGCCTATCTTTGGCTTTGCTCCCGAAAATTATACTGCCTGGACTTTGCAGTGAATTCCCTTCTTTAGCACAGAGAAGCGCTGTTGGCAATAAGTCATTGCAGAAAAGAAGGCTATTTTGGTCACCTCTTGTGCTTGGCTCTGCCGGTAATATTTGGTTATTGAGTACCCGCAATTTCCTGTCGCTATTTCTGCCATCAGCGCCGGGCCTGCAAGGAGGAGCGGGACAAGACTACATGACCCGGGCTCCTTTGCGGCACCCAGCTATCGCCGCAGCTGATCACACGCGCCTGGAGGTGCCTCAAAAGCTCCATAGGGATCCCAGAGCGGGTGACGTGCCCAGACGAAACCCGGACCAAGCGCGGGCCTGTCCGTGCCTGACTTAGACTTCCCGAGGCTGGGCTGGACCCATTCTCTGACATCTACCACAGAAAGGGGAGCCTGTTCTCAATAAGGTACCACTCTAATTCTTTCTATCGGGTATGGGGACTAAGTGCACAATGGCCAATCATCTAAAACCTAAAAGCAGGACCACATCAGGGAGGAGAGGGGTGGTAGGAACCCTGGACTCCTTTCTGACATGGGCGGTGTCGGTACTCACACATGAGATTCAGATTACGGAGAAAAGACTCTCTTTGGGCAATATAGTATCGAACAAAAGATCTTCATTAGGCGGCATAAGGTGTGCGAAGTCGCCAGTAAATGACTGCACAGATACTGATGCTTTGTCTGTGCATGAGAACCTGGGCTCCACAATCTGTTCGAGTGGTCAGGGGGGCTTTTCACCATCACCCACTTTGGTACACCTATTGAGCCCCGTAAATGGCACAGACACAGGTATGGGCATGGCCCAGACAACTACAAGGATGCCAGGAGAGGTCTTAAGTGGAAAGGACAGTCGGACTGCCTTCCCTTTGCCATCTTCCTCACCCCTCGTGGTAACCAGTCCTATTAGTCAAACAGAAACTAGGTCAAGAGAAATGGTCACGAGATCCAAAAAACACCTAAGGGAAAGCCCAGGGGAGAGCGGGAAGACACCTCCACCAGTAAATAATGTAAAGGAACCCCAGGTTAAGTGTGCTAGGAGGGTTATGCAAAAAACTAAATAGAAGCCTAGAGCTAAACCCCTCGCTGCCAAATGCCCAAATCAAGATCTTGCGGTCAAGACGGAACTCCAAGGGCCGCCAGAGGACTTCAAACAACAATGTCCAAATGCCATCCTGCCCATAGATGTTGGAAATGAAGACCAGTGGAAAAGACTGGAAACACTGGTGTCTGTTTTGCTGGCCCCTTTATTAAGTAAATTGTCATTAATTGAGGAGAAATTTTTATTGCTTGATGTTAGACCTGGCATCTTTGGCGTGGTTTCCCCTATCCTTTTGCCTCTACCTCCTGTATTTTTGATGATGTGCTGGATTTCGTTTTTGCTGGTTTAGATGCTTTGGAAACTCTGCCACTGCTGATCAGTGCCAGAGTGTAAGTGCTCCCTGTGTAAATTGTTATTCTGATTGAATATACATGTTTGGCATATTTGTATCACCGTGAAATCCCTTGTAAAGTGCACTGGGTGTGCCAGGGCTGGTGATGACAAATGCTACTAGTGGGCCTGCAGCACTGATTGTGCCACCCACAGGAGTAGCCCTAAAATGATGTCTCAGGCCTGACACTGCAGTGCCTGTGTGCAGTTTAGAACTGCCATGTCCTCCTGGTCAGTGTCCCCACTGACCAGGCCTAACCCTTCCCTTTTTGTGCGCATCAGTCACCCCTATGGAAGGCCCAAGGTACCCCCCTGGGCAGGGTGCAGTGTATGTAAAAGGTAGAGCATGTACTAGTGCAGGTGACATGCTCTGGTAGTGAATGGCAGCCATTTTCGTTTTTCACTACTGTAAGGCTATCTTGCTCCATAGGTTAACATGGGGGATGCTGGCTACAGTGGTTAACAGCATTTCTTCCCATAGGAACAAGAAAGGACATAAGTATCTAGTATCCCTGAAGTCAGAATTTAATAACACATCTTTTAGGAAAGGTTGTTTTTAAATCCTGTATTTGAGAACAGCACTTTTAGAAAGTTGCTGTTCTCTTGTCTGACCCTTCTGTGTGCCTGGGCCTGTTTGTGTATTGACTGTCTGGTTTGAGATTGACAGGTGCTGGGGGATTCCCCAGGAGGCTGGATGAGTCAGCACTAGGCTGAATGTCTGCAATTACAACTGGAGTGGTGGGAGGAGTTAGCACCTGGGCCTGAATAGGGCTGTGCCTGCCTTCCACAATGCTGGCTTCACCTCCTGCTGGGCGGCTGAGGACCCTGCCCCTCACTCTGAAAGGAAAGATGCAACCAGCAAAACAAAGTGCCCAGGATCCACCCAGAACTGGTTTAGACCGGGCTCAGGGCCCACATGCACCAAGAGAACAAAGACTTTAGGGGTATAAGTAAAGGACCCCTGACAACAGAAAATTAGATCATCCTGGAATCAAGAAGGAACCTCTGCCAAGGAGAAAGCTGAAACTGAAGAAGGAAGACTGTCCTGCTGTTGCTCTGCTGGACTGACCTGTTGCTTTGCTGCCAAGGAGAGGGGAAGGACTTTGCTTTGTGCTGTGTCCCCTTGCTTGAAGGAATCTCCAAGGGCCTGAGAAGAGCTGGCTCCCTGTTTTGAAGTCCTAGGAACAAAAGGACTTCACCCCCAGCTTCCCTGAACTCTGCTAAGAGAGTTCTGTCCTTCTTAGAGTGCTTGATCCAGTTGTGGGGCCTCTGGAAGTTGTACCTGTGCTGGGAAGCTTGAAACTAAGCTTGAGAGACTTTTGAAACTGAAAAGTGTCGCATCGCTCGCTTGTGGAGCGCAGCCCCGACAGTGCGAGAAGTTTCCCGCCGCTACGGAGGTCGAGATCGTCGCTGCGCCTGACGCCGCTGCCAGAGACATCGCATCCTTCGTTTGCGGGATGCACCAGACCGGTGCGGGAGAATCGAACATCGCTGCGAGAGTCGTCGCAGAGCCTGTCGCTGGGTAAGAACGCCGCACCGCTTGCTTGCGGGCCGCATCACGTCGCTGCGAGCATCGTCGCAGAACCATTGCATCGAGGAGCTACGAGAGAGAGGATCACCGCTGGACCGCGCATCGTCGCCCCAGAGATCGTCGCAGCCCCTTTGAGATCGTCGCAACGTGCCTTTGGGAGAACAGACTTCCTACGGAACCTACGCACCGGAATCCATACAAGTGGCCTTCCTCCCCATACAGACCGGATTCGTCGCAACACGCCCGCTGCTGCAGCGGGGTTGTCGTATCGCCTCCCCAGGGTCTCAGGAGCAAGGCATCGCTTGTTTTCCACCGCACCAGCTTCTGCTTGTGGAACCTTGTTGCAACTTAAAGGTACTGTGAGTAAACGTGATGCAACTGTGAACTTTTCACGCATCAGTAGAGAATTCTGTCGCAACGTAGAGAATTCTATCGCAACCTAAAGATTTTTAACGCAACCTTAAGAACTCTTTTGAAACCATATTCTTGAACTGTGTATGTTGGATTTTTGTCGTTTTGGTCTTGTGTAGTTTAGATTAAAATACCTTTATTTTTCTAAACTGTTGTGGAGTCAGTTTGTGGTGTTTTCACTGTGTTGCTGTGAGTGTTGGTACAAATACTTTACGCATTGCCTCTGGTTAGCCTAGACTGCTCGTGCCAAGCTACCTAGAGGGTGAGCAGGGGTTATCTCAGAGGGTTATCTCCTTGGCCTGACTAGAAGCAAGGGTCCCTATTTGGACAGTGGTACCTACCTCTGCCAACGAGAGACCCCCAGTTCTAACACTGGAAATGTCTAAAAGTATACCATCCAACCAGCTGGTTACGGGGAGGTGTCACTGTATTCAGTCTGTGCAACCTCTGGGGGACCCACCTGTAACTAAGGGGTGTGCTGAGGCGGTAGAACGCGCGACAAAGACGCCTAAGGTAGCTCGAACAGATTGTGGAACTAGTCACCATAAGCAGGTTGAAAATGCTAGCAGAACCGCAAACCAAGGGGTTGACCGAAGTCGGGAGGAGGGAATAGAGCAGGCACAGAGGGGTGGCAGACAAAGCCTACCTATGGGAGGTATTGATCTTGCCCAACTCAAAGGAAAAGTAATCAGAGCACATCATCTCAACCCTGGAGAGCCACCAGTAATAGATCTGCCACCAGAAAATTGCCCCTATACAGTGCTCTTGAAAGGAGTCCCAGGACACAACCATGAGCCGGAGGAGATGGTCACCCAGCTAATTAATAAAGTGGCTCATTTGTTGTCCAACTACGTTACATTTAATATTAAAAATCACCAACACATTCTGTTCGCCAGGAGGGTGTACTGGCTTGGTAAGTCGAGGAAAGTATTCCCAGGAGACTGTATTATCGTTACACTTAGCCACCCGGAGTTGGCATGGGAGATTAGTTACTTTAGTATCCTGTATTAAACCATTACCATTGGGCTTCTTCTATAGACCAGGGCTCAGTACTGACTTAACACAGAGTAACCTTGGCTGGGGGAAAGGAGGCGTGACGGTGCAGTGGCAGATACTAATATTTTTGCGCCACTTAGAGACCTGAATGTTATTGACGGATGTATGACGTTACAACGCATACTTTTACAACGACTACCATTACAACAAATTTTTTACAACGCAAAAACTTTTACAACGCATACCATTACAACGCAAGATTTTACAACGCAAGTACTTTTACAACGCATACCATTACAACGTAAATATTGGTAAGTATATAACATTTTTTTTAATATAAATTATTTTAAATTATTAAAATATAATTAAATTTTATTTAATTTTATTTAATTAATTTAATTTAAATATAATTTTAATTTATTTTTACAAATTAACCCTGTACCCCAAAAACCCAAAACTGACCCTGAACCCTAAAAATATTTTTTTTAATTTAAATTAATTTAAATTATTAAAATATAATTAATTTTTATTTAATTTTATTTTATTAATTTAATTTAAATATAATTTTATTTTATTTTTACAAATTAACCCTGTACCCCAAAAACCCAAAACTGTCCCTGAACCCTAAAAATACCCCTTTACCCAAAAACCCAAAACTGACCCTAAACCCTAAAAATACCCCTTTACCCAAAAACTGAAAACTGACCCTGAACCCTAAAAATACCCCTTTACCCAAAAACTGAAAACTGACCCTGAACCCTAAAAATACCCCTTTACCCAAAAACTGAAAACTGACCCTGAACCCTAAAAATACCCCTTTACCCAAAAACTGAAAACTGACCCTGAACCCTAAAAATACCCCTTTACCCAAAAACTGAAAACTGACCCTGAACCCTAAAAATACCACTTTACCCAAAAACTGAAAACTGACCCTGAACCCTAAAAATACCCCTTTACCCAAAAACTGAAAACTGACCCTAAACCCTAAAAATACCCCTTTACCCAAAAACTGAAAACTGACCCTGAACCCTAAAAATACCCCTTTACCCAAAAACTGAAAACTGACCCTGAACCCTAAAAATACCCCTTTACTAAGCATGGGCGTAAAATCCGCTCCGATCGCGGATTTTTCGGATTTTCGGCAAATTCGCAATCCGCGAACTCTCGCGAATTTGTCGAAAATCCGTGAATCCGCGGCGCGCGGCGTGGTGCACGGCGTTCACTTTCCGTCATTTAGCGTTTGCCGAGTTGTTTTTCTTTGCGAGTGCCGCGCCATTTTGGATCTTGCTGCGTGATCCCGCGGGAGTTTGGCGCCCGCGAATACGTAATCGCGGCTTGCCACCTTGCACAGCACACCTCGCGAGAGTTCGCAATTGCGAACACGTAGTTGCGGCGGAAAGGAACAATCTCGCACTCGCGAAATAGAGCTTTTGCAATTCTGCACAAGAAAATCACCAGCAAACAGGATAAACCTTCAGAAAATTATGATTTTTATCAGAATCACTCCTCAGGTTGACATTTGCATGGCCTTTTTTTTTGCAAGGAGTCCATTTTTGGGGGGGGGGAGGAAGGAAGTGCCCCACAGTCTCCAACTTCCTGTTCCTGTCCAGCAGGCTCCTCCCAGTGCTTTGTCCATCTCCTGGTCACTTTCATTTGGATCTGGAGCTGGAAGGATTACTTTTTGTGGGTGCTGCTGGATATTTGGATTTGAGGCCTTTTTGACTGTCTTTGGATCACTTTTGGATTAGAAATCAACTTTCACAAGTAAGTTTGTTTGGGGCATTACAGTTGCTGCAAGTAAAATTTTGGAACTTTTTCAGAACATTAAATAAATTATATTGTGGGTAGCCACAGTATCCAGTAGGACCAGGGTTGGTTAGGGGTGCATGATACAACTGTTTTGTTGCATTTAAACACCATTGAGGCCATGGATGGGCTGGGATTGTGCTGATTTTTGTCCTTTTTTTGGGCCTGCTGGTGTGGCCCTTTGCCCAGGGGTGGTGAGTGTTGCATGGGCCTAGTCTTTCTGTGGGGTGTCTTCTTGAATTTAAACATAATTGAGGCCATGGATGGGCTGGGATTGTGCTTATTTTATTGTTTTTTGTCGTTTTTGGGGGGCTGCTGGTGTGGCCTTTTGCCCAGGGGTGGTGGTGCATGGACTGAGTGTGCCTGTGGTGTGGTCTCACTCTCTTTAATGTAAACATCATGGATGGCATTGGATTGTGGTGATTTCTGGCTGTTTTTCTGTTTTTTGGGGGTGTACTGTTGATGTGGACTGGCCATGTGGGTGGTGGTGGTGGCCATCTTGAGTGCTGGCTGGTACAGGCAACATGTGCTTGGGGTGTAAGGGGCCATTTTGAGGAGAGGCAGTGTCTGAGGCCTGCACTTATTTTGCCTACTTTTCATCCATTATGCCCAGGGGTAGTGAGTGTTGCATGGGCCTAGTCTTTCTGTGGGGTGTCTTCTTGAATTTAAACATAATTGAGGCCATGGATGGGCTGGGATTGTGCTTATTTTATTGTTTTTTGTCGTTTTTTTGGGGGGCTGCTGGTGTGGCCTTTTGCCCAGGGGTGGTGGTGCATGGACTGAGTGTGCCTGTGGTGTGGTCTCACTCTCTTTAATGTAAACATCATGGATGGCATTGGATTGTGGTGATTTCTGGCTGTTTTTCTGTTTTTTGGGGGTGTACTGTTGATGTGGACTGGCCATGTGGGTGGTGGTGGTGGCCATCTTGAGTGCTGGCTGGTACAGGCAACATGTGCTTGGGGTGTAAGGGGCCATTTTGAGGAGAGGCAGTGTCTGAGGCCTGCACTTATTTTGCCTACTTTTCATCCATTATGCCCAGGGGTAGTGAGTGTTGCATGGGCCTAGTGTTTCTGAGGGGTGTCTTCTTGAATTTAAACACCGTTGAGGCCATGGATGGGCTGGGATTGTGCTGATTTTATTGTTTTTTGTCGTTTTTTTGGGCCTGCTGGTGGGGCCCTTTGCCCAGGGGTGGTGAGTGTTGCATGGGCCTAGTCTTTCTGTGGGGTGTCTTCTTGAATTTAAACATAATTGAGGCCATGGATGGGCTGGGATTGTGCTTATTTTATTGTTTTTTGTCGTTTTTGGGGGGCTGCTGGTGTGGCCTTTTGCCCAGGGGTGGTGGTGCATGGACTGAGTGTGCCTGTGGTGTGGTCTCACTCTCTTTAATGTAAACATCATGGATGGCATTGGATTGTGGTGATTTCTGGCTGTTTTTCTGTTTTTTGGGGGTGTACTGTTGATGTGGACTGGCTATGTGGGTGGTGGTGGTGGCCATCTTGAGTGCTGGCTGGTACAGGCAACATGTGCTTGGGGTGTAAGGGGCCATTTTGAGGAGAGGCAGTGTCTGAGGCCTGCACTTATTTTGCCTACTTTTCATCCATTATGCCCAGGGGTAGTGAGTGTTGCATGGGCCTAGTGTTTCTGAGGGGTGTCTTCTTGAATTTAAACACCATTGAGGCCCTGGATGGGCTGGGATTGTGCTGATTTTATTGTTTTTTGTCGTTTTTTTGGGCCTGCTGGTGGGGTCCTTTGCCCAGGGGTGGTGAGTGTTGCATGGGCCTAGTCTTTCTGTGGGGTGTCTTCAATGTAAACATCATGGATGGCATGGGATTGTGCTCATTTTTCTGTGTTTTGTCGATTTTTTGGGGTGTTTAACTGAACTGAATGTTCCTCTGTCTTCCATTGCTTTTAGGTGCACAAGAAGACTCAAGAGAACCACCAGTGCCAGGAAGAAGTCCTGCAGCGGTGTGTGTGTGCAGCATAACGTCAGGCGACGTCACGTCTGGACACAGAACCCTCTGCAACTCGTGCAACTGCTGCCTGCTGACCTGCTCTGAAGAAGATGGCCCCAAAAAAAGTAACCCGTAGCTCCTCTAGCAAGAAAGGTGCCAGTAAGGAGCAGAAGAAGCAAGTTACCAAGGACACTGGTGTGCCGCCCGCCCCTTTTTTTGGGAGTAAAAAAAAAAGTATGCCTGCAGCAGCAGCGGGATCTGCTGGGGACCAAGCTGGCAGCAGCACCCCCGCTCCATTGGGCTCAGTGCCACCACCACCACCACGCCAACTTAAGTCCAAGCCCTTGAGTGCTGCAGAGGCAGCCAGTATAGTTCTTCGATCACCATTGACCAGTGATGTTGGCTCATCGCAAGAAAGCAGCAGCAATGTCCCTCAATCAACACAGGTTGTTGTAGCTCATCTGACGAGTGTTGAACAACCACAGCCGCAACAACAATCACATGTGCAAGTGCAAGCCCAAGTACATGTGGAAGGAGAGGCAGCGCAAGGAGATGCGCAAGCAGAGGTGCATGGAGGGTCACAAGTGCCCACAATAGTTGTTCCTCCCGAAGTAGGGGCACATCAGGAAATCGACAATCAAGGCGAGCTATCATTTGAGGAAGCCACTCCTCCTGATGATCCTTCATTGTCTTCCACACCCCTAGCAAGGAAGAAATCAAGGGTGGTGTCTACATCTTCTTCAAGCACACCTCCTTCTGATGATACGGATCAAACTTGGGAACCAGCACCACAGCCGTCTGAGAGTGAGGCACACCATGATCCGACAAAGGTAGTTAAGCGTAGAAGGAAGCTCGTCCAAAGTCTCAGAGTTATGGAGTGTGATGAGGCTCAACAAGAAGTGGCGGATACTGCTGCTGATGAAGACTCTGCCAACGACGACCCAGTCATCATAAAGGTCACTGCAGCCCCAGCGGGCATGCAGCAAACAGACATTTTGACCCTAGCCCGAAGAGCTGCTGAGCGTGATGATGATGATGATGTTGTCGATGAGGAGGCAGTGGAAACACCACAATCATTGGAGTTAAGTAGTACACCAACTCGTCCCGCTTCCATATTTCTTTCTGGCAAGAAGAGACCTCCGTCAACCTCGACCTTAATTAGTGGCGGTGAAAGTGCAAAACGTACAAAAGTTGGGCAATCCAGATCCTCCACTTCATCTGGCATTAGCTTCATGACCACCACCACCAGTATCGCCGCCTCCTCCAGGTCCCACAGACACTTCAAGTCCCCAGTTTGGGACTTCTTTACTGTTTGTCAAAGAAATCCAAAGTTTGCCATTTGTACCCTTTGTAAGGATGCAGTTAGTCGTGGTAAGCCAGGTACCAATTATGGTACCGGAGGCCAGAGAGGTCATCTTAGGAGACAGCACACTGTCAAATGGTTTGCGCACCTAGATGCGATCAAGAAAGGCCGAATTCAAGGAAACGTTGATGTTTCATCTGATGATGACGAGGAGGAACAAGACGTGTCAAACACTTCCCTTACACCCAGTACCCCTGTCAGCAGCACACCCAATGTGAGGCACACTAAGAGTGTTGGAGCGAGTGAGACACCAACGCACAAAAGTTCACCAGCGAGCAAAATTGGGTCAACGAAGTCATTATCAGCCCGTAAATGCTTGGTCCAGGGCAACATTAGAACAATGCTTACTTCAGACGTGCCATATGAACGCAACCACCCACTGACGCGTCTGTATAACACTAAGCTGGCTAAAATGCTAGCTGTGGACCTTCTCCCTTTTTCTTTTGTAGAAGCGGTAGGTTTCCTAGAATTAGTGGCAACGCTCTGCCCTGAATGGAAGGTTCCTAGCCGGTTCTATTTTGCCAGAGTTGCGGTTCCAGCACTACATGAAGATGTGCTGGAGGCGATTGGGGCAGCTTTGCAGAAGAGTGCTGTTCACACAATACATCTGACAACAGACATGTGGACCAGTGGCGCAGGCGCTGATTACATGTGCATCACTGCACACTGGGTCTCTTTTTCAGGTGTTAAAGCAAAGCTAAACGCAGGTGTTGACCCGGACAAAGTTTTCAAAGCTGCTCGGAAACATGCAACACTAGCCATGTTTGGCTTGGAGAAAAGTCACACAGCAGAAAACCTTTTGGAAGAGTTTGACAAAAAGGTCTTGAAAATGCTATCCCCCCAAAAACGCAAGATTGGTTATGTTTCCACGGATAATGGCGCCAATGTAGTTAAGGCCATGTGGCAGGGTGACTATTTTAGAGTGCCGTGTTTGGCGCACTGTATCAACCTGGTAGTTCAAAAATTCTTGAGTGATAAACACAGTCCAGCGTTCGAGGTAATGGCCACCTGCCGCAAAATGTGCAACCATTTCAGCCATTCTTTTAAGGCCCGGAAGCATCTGAGGAGACTGCTACTTGAACGTCAAATGCCAGTGAAAGCACTCATCCAGGAGGTGGCAACACGTTGGAACTCAACCTTCTACATGCTTGAGCGTCTGTATGAGCAGTATACGGTACTCGATCACTATTTCTTCACAGAGGGTACATCTCAGAAGGAGGACATGCGGTTGGGTGCGGCGCAATGGGACATAGTTAAAAGCCTGACAGACATGCTTCGTCCTTTTGAGTTCTTCACGCGTGCAGTCAGCCAGGAGGACTGTAATTTGGGAAAAGCTATCCCATTGTTGTGCATGCTGGAGCAGCAACTGATGGCGGTGTCTTCTGAGTTTGAAAAAGATGAAAAAAAAAAGACCATTTTATTTTGTCTGAGAAATTATTAGAGCGCCTACGTGGTGATGAACGTCTTCAAAAAATCAAGTCAGAACAGCATTACATTTGTGCTACTATTCTGGATCCACGCTACAAAAAGGCGCTGGCAGGCGAAGCATTCTTTCCTTTTGCTGATGCAGATGTTCAAAAGTACAAACATTGGTTAGCCTTGTCAGCCAAGAGGTTTGAAAAAGAACGGCAGGTTATTGAAGGAGAAGACAGTACATCAGCATCAGCATCAGCAGGCCATCCCCAGTCACAAGAATCCACTTCTGCACCTGTGGCTGGGGCACAAGTGACCTCTCAGCCGTTAAAGGCAACTGGATCATCTGCACCACACACAACAGTAACAGTGGCTGTTGTAGAGGATTGGCTAAGTTTGCTTGGGTATGGTTCTCGAAAAAATGTCAAAGGCACAGCAAAAAGTAAGCAAAGTGGAGGAACCGTTGATGACCTTGAGTCGATGGTGCAGGACTATATGAATGACTCAACAGAGGTCTTTCTTAATGATGAGCCATTGCAGTATTGGCATGGCAAAAAACAATTGTGGCCACAGCTCTCCAACCTGGCTATAAACTATTTGTCTTGCCCACTCGCAAGTGTGTCTTCTGAACGTGTTTTCAGTGCTGCTGGTGGCATTGTAACTCCCAAACGGAGCCGCCTCTCGCCCAAAAATGTGGAGCGGCTGACAATGATCAAGATGAATCAGCACCTCATACCACCAGATTACAAAGTACGAGAAAGCACGCCGCATGAAGACGAGGAGGACGGCAACGTAGATGAGGGGATTTGTTCTCTGTTCGGTGGCACTGACCTCATCCTGCCTGAATTCGCAGAGTATGATGACGAAATCTTCTTCTTATTCCCTGACACCGAGCCCTGAAAATGAGACAATGAATCAAGAACTTTCTTTTTCGTCCTTATTCACTTTTATTCCTGTTTGTCTCTCTTTCTTTGGTTTGCACAGTTAATTTAATTCAAACTTTAATCACCTAATCCCAAAAACAAGACCATCAGCAGAACTGTCTTCACTTGTTTGCTTATTGATTTGAAGGTGCCGCAGTCTACATTCCTCAGGTTCACAAGTTCTGAAGAACATGCTCCTCTATCCTCCTCCTCCAGACTGCGATTTCCCTCAAAGCAGAGTTCTGGATTACGCCCAATGAAGAAAGACTCAGCACTTGTGGGGGTGTTGTACTTCTTTGCGGGTGAGTTGACGGATTTGGGCCCATTGCTGTAATAATGGACAAAAGTGTTTTGGACCAAATATGAGGTGGAAATTTCTTGCCGTTTTTGCTGACTTGCTTGCCTTTGGGGTGCTCTTTGGCGGGGTTCCGGGTGTTTGTGGGTGATTTTTGGTGTCTGGGAGCACTGCTGCGACAGTCTAATCTTGATTGCATTTGCTTTTCAGGAAATCCGTGGTGGAAAACAGGAGTTATGATGATTGATGATGATGACCTAGCTGCACAGCGGCGCGTTTGGACCGAAGGCCGAGAGATATTGTAAGTATGAGATTTAGCTTTTTCGCTGTTTGGGGGTGTTGTCGGGTGGTTTTTTCCGGGTGGGTTGGCGGGTCTTGCCTGGGGCATTCCTGGGAAGGTCTAATACCGGATAGAAGTGTTTTGGACAAAATCCTTAAGGAACAGCCTTTTTTTTGCTATTTCTTCTGTCATCTTGCTCAATGTAGCGTTTTGGGGGGCTTCCTGCTGTTGGTGGGTGGGTTGCGGCCGGGGTCTCTGTCGAAGCACTGCTGCGACAATCTAATCTTGATTGCATTTGCTTTTCAGGAAATCCGTGGTGGAAAACAGGAGTTATGATGATTGATGATGATGACCTAGCTGCACAGCGGCGCGTTTGGACCGAAGGCCGAGAGATATTGTAAGTATGAGATTTAGCTTTTTCGCTGTTTGTGGGTGTTGTCGGGTGGTTTTTTCCGGGTGGGTTGGCGGGTCTTGCCTGGGGCATTCCTGGGAAGGTCTAATACCGGATAGAAGTGTTTTGGACAAAATCCTTAAGGAACAGCCTTTTTTTTGCTATTTCTTCTGTCATCTTGCTCAATGTAGCGTTTTGGGGGGCTTCCTGCTGTTCGTGGGTGGGTTGCGGCCGGGGTCTCTGTCGAAGCACTGCTGCAACAATCTAATCTTGATTGCATTTGCTTTTCAGGAAATCCGTGGTGGAAAACAGGAGTTATGATGATTGATGATGATGACCTAGCTGCACAGCGGCGCGTTTGGACCGAAGGCCGAGAGATATTGTAAGTATGAGATTTAGCTTTTTCGCTGTTTGGGGGTGTTGTCGGGTGGTTTTTTCCGGGTGGGTTGGCGGGTCTTGCCTGGGGCATTCCTGGGAAGGTCTAATACCGGCTAGAAGTGTTTTGGACAAAATCCATAAGGAAACACCAGTTTTGGCACTTTTTGTAAGTTAGGGTTCGTTAGGGTTAGCCCTAGCAGCAGGATTGCATGTGTTTCGGGGGGTTCTATTGCAACGCAGTTCTGGTGTTGTAGAGCACTGTTGGAGCGATGCTGGCTATGGATACTTTTGCTTGCTTGCAAGTGGTTTGAATACAATCCACGGTCTGTATTTGGGCCTACTGTTACTTTCAAAGTACGTTTTGTAACCATTTTTCTGCTAGGCATCGTTTTTGGAGATCTGATTGGGGTTCTTCTACATTTTTGCGACTGGCTTTAGTAAGGGTCTTGGTGGGAGCATTGCTGGGAAGGTCACATTTTGTTCTAAAACACAGTTTACAGTACACCTACCTTGAGGGGAAAGATCCACTATAATATTTTGGCCATACTTATTTATCCTTAAAAAGGTGACTCAGACAGAGCACGCAATTTCAAAAATATTGTACTGTCTATTAGGGAAATCAAAGTGTCACTTTTTGAACCACACAGCGTACATACCTTTTATTTATTTATCAGTGGTATTGTAATAGCACTTCCTGTTTTCCGTTCAATAATTACAGGCCGGGTTTCAGTCAACAGGCAGGCAGTGGACAGGGTGTCTTCTGTCAGTGGTAACCAACATTGATGGACGAAGCGTCAGCTGGAATGGAGGAGTGCCGCCAATAAGAGGAATTGTTTGCTGCATGCAACTTACTTACCAAATTCAACAGGACAACTCCAACAACATACGCAATACAGATACAGTATCCATTGTTTTATTCTATGAGTGTGACTGCATGTGCTTAGCTTTAGTTTGTAACAAAAGATTGTCTTTATCTTCAATTATTGTTTGTCCATGCTCTGCTATTTTTTTCTTCTCTCAACAAAACCTACCCAAAAAGAAACCCCCATTCCCATCCATTTTACAAACCCTAACCTTCTTCCCCCGGGCTGTGTTGTTTTGCTTGATGTCTGACTAAAATGACATCAATAATTCCACACACTTGCTGGGGAGGATAAGGTCATAGCAACAGGCTGGTGAAGGAATACGAGGATATCTTCTAGACTTACTCAGCTTCAGTACTATATCTTCTAGTAGTAGTAGCCAATGTCAAATAAATTCAACGCAAGTACTAGTTATACTTGCAAGCAAATACTTTACCATTTGTTAGGCTACATTATGGCACTGTTCTAGTGTACTGTCACCTGCTATATTCTCGATCGTACCGTAACCGTTGTAATGCTACAGTAAGGACAAACAAGGTTTTGTTTTCTTTTTTTCCATAGGCATGCAACTGCCACTGTGTCACACCACTAGTACCACCGCAATGAGGAAATGTCACCCGCCCAGGATTGACAACGTTAATCCCCATTTCACGTGGAGCCAGCCCTGGGCCTAGCCCTAATTTCTAACACTAATTACAGGTAAGATAAGCGTTTGGTGGGAGGTAGTATAATGGAGTATTATTTCGGAGTAGACAAGAGATTGACGGTTGTACTACTAAAGTCCTACGACTGTTCAGGAAAACAAAGTTACTGTTACACCCCCGTCCCCCACCCACCAGACTGAAAAGCAGTAAAAAACAGGTATGGTCAGATAAAGTTTAAAAATGTATATATATGTAGCCCTAACAAAATAATCTCCCTCAAGACCCACCCTAACCCCAACGATTGTCTTTGAAACGTCCCAAAACGATCCCAACTCCCAAATCCCACCCCCCAAAAGTCTATAAAAAAAGGGCAAGGGACACTCCACTACTGGAGGGTGCTGGTGCTGGTGCATTTTGCGGCATGGGCATCATACTCCTTGCGGAGGGTGGCAAGCTCGGAGCGGAGGCCCTTCACCAAGTTCTTATACTTCTGGACCTCCTGCTCCAGGTTGGACATTCGGACTCGTAGGCGGCGTTGGCGTTCCTTGCAGCTCCTGTGGGGGGCAGCTGGTTTTTCTGTTGCTTGGCGGTGGCGGTTGGCTTTGTTAGCCCGGCTCGGTCCCGCTGGAGCACTGCGCATGCTGGCGTCCCGTGGGGTCACGGAGGAGGATGCAGCGTTCCCAGCCGAGGATGTTGTTGTTGCACCGCTCGACTGCGTGTCCTCCTCCTCCTCCAGGGCCACCAGCCGCCGATATTCAGCGACAGTGGCCTCCAGCCTCCGTTGCCGGGCCATTCTAGCCTGCTCCCTCCGTGTTGTTGATTTGGAAGGAGCAACTATATGAAGAAAGAAAGACATAGTCTGTAACCAATGCTCCTTAGCATTAATAACACAAAGTGATTGAGCCGAAAGTTGGGTCACAGTACAAGTAGCAAATTGAAAGCACAGTACATAACTATTGAGGACAGTATCTATGTAACCTCCCACTTCTGCATCCTTGCTCTAACATTAGTGGTAGTTTAATGAACAAATTCTACGACCACTATGGACTTCCATTACAGTCGACTATGACAGTACACCAGTCTTATTCTTCTTCTTCTCTCTTGTTTAGGAAAATTGGTACGTTATCTTATGCAAGCCGGCAGAATGACATGGACAGCACAGTGAACTTGCACCCGAGAAAAAAAGTTGCACACCATGATGAGTGAGACAGACTTGCGTTACTGTACCGGTCCAGTACATGCAGGTGGTGAAGCTATTACTTTTCTATTACGGGTGGCACTGAGAATACTCTGTTACAAGGGCTACTGCTTAATTAATTTACCTTTCACCCTACAGTGCAAATGAGTACTAGAAAAGGAAAATGAAGAAGCTAACTAATTTGATTATCTATCACTTCACATGGGACATATTTGATGACATATGGGATGACTTTAGGTGCTTTGCTTAATATTGAGTGAACAGTGATACACCCACACATGAATGACGTACTACAAGCAAACTAAAGTTATTAAGAGAGGTACGGAGTGTCCACCGTAATAACCAGATATATGCTGTGATTGCAGACGCAATACAAAGTACTGCTACTATTCATGGTAGTATTGGACACATTTACAATTCCTTTTCCTTTCCTTCCATGCACTGGAACGGACGTGCGGGTGCGGTGGTACATGCTCTTCAAGGTAACACTTAGTTCATCTGGCGACCATCTACTCTCTCTAGATACACATGTGCTATCTAAGAGTCAGAGAATACCATGCTCCAGGCATCCATTCAGTCAAAGTATACGCACACATACAGTTTCTGTTTCACCCACCTAGGCTGCTGTCCTTCCACCCATCCTTGCTTCATCATTGACCCAGCCATGCACCATACCATATTCTTTCCTTCCAAGCCACCTCGGGGGCCAAGCAAACACATATCGTTCTTCTTTGCCAGCCATCATACAATTTCGTGTCCCACTTACTTACACCCTTCTTTCGCTTTTCGTTCATCCCACCCATCACGTTCGTCTAAGAACTTATTGGGATTCTTCTCACCAAAAACTTCACAGCTAAGTCGAAGTACATTTCGAGGAGGCTACTACCTGGTTGATTTGTAATACACCCGTGCAGAAAGCACACTATGCAGTCTTCAATCTCAATAAGTAAGGAATATATAGCTTACCTGTTTCCGCCACCACCGTTTGAACCCCCACAGGACCGTCCGCCGGCTCTTGCACCGCCTCCTCCCCAGAGTCCTCCGAGTCCTCGCCCAACACAGCCACCTCCGCGCTGGCCCCGTCACCAGATGTTACACCTACAAAGTACATTTAAGAATGTTAGAATACACCACTCACTACTATATAATATTTGGTCTAGGAGAAATGTTAAAAAAACTGAATACAATGTAATAATTTGTGACTGTCTACTCCAAAGTAAAAATGTCCCTTTTTCCAGGGAAGGCTGTTGTCTTGCTGCACTTTTATGCACAACTGATGAATGCTTGCTTTTTATTTTTAACACGCACCACTTTTTCTCCTAACAGACAGAAGCTTGACTCCTAAGAACACGACCAGGATCAAGTTCAAACCAGGTGAGAGCTCGGCTCGACCACAAGAAATGTGTCCAATTAATCGTCAGCACTAATCACTTTTCCGTTTTCAGTTAAATAGTTTTATGACAAAGTAGATTTTAATAAATGTGTTTACTTTTAATAAAGCTTTTAAACTTAAATAGACTCTGTGGTTTTTGGTCCTCCAGACTAGAGTGGATGAGCTAAAGGTTTTGGAATTTTTGCAAGCATGAGTGCCTCTGACACTTCTTGACTGTGCTGTGACTCCGTACTCTCTTGTCCTGCGTACGATAATCTAGAGATCATTGGGGATCAATAATCGGTGACTTCGGGAGCTGAATGACTCTGCCACACTATCTAGTCAGTAAGGAGACAGTGCATAGAGCTATTGCTGAATAGAATGGGAGTCCAATGGAATTGCCAAATGTCCAATCTTAGTTAGCTACACAGACAGACTAATAAGAATAATCTAGTAATACCACAGGGAGTCATATTAGAGCCAGGATAAGAATTTATATCCAGTCTACAAGAAGATCAAAGACGATTTAGAAAAAATCGAATGAGGAACGCTAGGAAAAAATAGGTACTCTTTATTACAATTAAAACTTACTGGGGCCAGCAAAGGAGCCCTCGCCTGCCCGATCCTGGCCTGCATCCTGAGCACCCTCCTCCTCCTGTGTCCTCTTGCCCTTGGGGGGAGCTGATGTACAACATGAAAGAAAGAAAGACCAGAAAACATGGATGAGATTTGTCAACCAAATCAACCATTTCAAAAGAACAATAACAACATTTTTTGGAGAAATAGCAAATAGATAGACAACTATTCCACGGGATCTATCTCATGTGGTATACTACGTTATTCGTATTGCCTGATTTGCGGAACGTTGACTTAGAAAGTTCCTATGTAACTCAATAAACAGACTACTAAAGAGGTTTGCCTAGGCCTGGCACTGCAGGCAGCAGTCCACAGCACGCGAAGTGACAGACAAAGTCCATCCTGCTTGCAGATCAGTGAATACTCAAACTATCAATCCACCCACCACCACCACTATTTCTTCTTATAGCCATGTGTCTAAAGGAAGGAGTGGACTTCAGTCTGTTGGGGCTGATTTAGAAGTCCCTTGCGGCTCATTTTCCTCCATTGTTGCGTGACTTTTGTGACGCTGCGGCAGAACAAAAGACTCGCCATGGTGTTGGTGCGGCGTATATATTAAAAAAAAGAAATTATGGGCGATGCATCACGTTGTAAAGCCCTGCGCCATCAGGGGGCGTTCCGGCGCAAGGGAGGGCGTACCTGCGCAGGGACGAATCCTAAAAGTGGCTGAGGGAAATCTACAAGATGTCAATCAGTCACTTTTAAGACAATGATGCATGAGTCAAACCCTGCGCGCTTGAAGCCGACGTATGGCTTGATGCAGCATTGGGGAGATAGGGTACCCCAGAGCATTGCTGGAGCTGCGCCATCGTTGGCACGCAACTCCAGCAATGCGCCGCCTTTACGGCACAGATGCGTAAGGCTTCTGTGACGTTTTGGGCCAATGGGTGGTGGTGGTGGCATGGCACACAATTACTGCCGCATCCCTGCTACTTTGCAGGGATGCGCCGTTAATTGAAAATATGACCCTTAGTGTCTAGCATTACGCAGTTCTTATCTTTACACTACACTCATACATAATTTCTCAGGCCAATGAAATGAACACAATGTACAAAACAAATAAGCATAGTAGCAAGCAAGGCTACTGAGAAGGAGAGCAGTGCACCTGAAATGCATAGAAGATTTTGAAATATAATTTACCTACAATGTAATCGGCAGCATTATTGCTCTTGGTAAAGAACAAAGATTTGCAAATAACAGAGCCGGATAAAACAGAGTAGTGATGAATAGCTACTACTACTCACCAAGCCCGGGGACCTCTACGCCGAGCGCGTCCAGCAAGTCCCGTTCCCGGTCCATGACATCGGTCCAGCGGTGGGTGGCCTGGTTATATGTGCGCCGGACCCCAGAGAGCTTATACATGGCCCGGCACACCTTCTCCCACCGCTTCCGGCGCTCCCGGATGCCATAGCCAGTCGCGATCTTGCCGCCTCCCAGGATCGTCTTGGGGGGAGGCGGCGCTGGACGTGGAAGATGAGTGCCGCCACTTCCTCCGCGCTGAAGATCTCCCGCGGCACCACTTGCTCCCCCCTCAAACGCCCGCACGGGAGCCGGGCACGGGGTGCGGGACCCTTCCCCTTCTCAGGGTGCTTCCCGGCTCCCTTTACCATGGTCTGGGCAGAAATAAACTTAAATGATAAAGAAGAAATAGAATAGTGAAGAAGAAAAGAAAAGAGTTTAAAAAAGTAGTTTAAAAGTAACTAAAAGTAGCAGAAAACACAAAAATATACAGCTAGAAAAATAGAGGGATAGATAATAAGTAAAATAGATTAAATAAACTTCAAACAAGCAAAGGATGGCAGAGATTCAGAGAGGATACAGAAAGCATGCCCAGTACCATAGCAATGAATGAGAAACAAGATGGCCGCGCCCGTTCACAACCGCGTGGGTACGTTCGCGCGAGATTTTCCTCGCGAGCACGCACGAAATTGTACTAGCGAGCAGCACAGTTTGCGAGATTACACATAGCAGCCGGAAACGGAATTACGTCACGCAAACAAGATGGCCGCGCCCGTGTACGACCGCTAGGGTGACTTGGCAAACGTATAGCTACAAGCGCCTCGCGAACACGCGCAAAAGCCCGCGAACATACACGTCGCAAAAAAAAAAAAGTGTATTCGCAAGCATTCGCGGCTCCCGAAATCGATCTCGCACGGATTCGCGCCCCAAAAAACGCGCGAAATTGCAGAAAAAACGGTTTTTGCTAAACTGAAAGCAATGAGCAGGTGCAAAAGTTCAAACTTAACATTTGTAACATTCACTGTAGTGCTTCCTGAGGGGCCCCTCCAGAGTTTGCAACTATTCTATGACCCTGCTATGACCCAAACAGCAGGCTCATAGAATAGCTACAAGTAGACCATAAAGGTCCTGTGAAAAAAAATTTCACTGCAACAGAAAGCAAATTACAGATAAGGAAGGAAGCAGGTGCCAGCCAGACTGGAACTTTCTAAATAACTGACACATTAATCAACCCCCAATTAATTCATGGCAGTTGAAGTAGGGGAGGTGTGCTTGCTTTTTTCACCCCCCATAAACTACAGTGATAAACAAACCTAATGGGTGGCAGTGAGGATGTACCAGAGGGTGGCATGGGTGTCCCAGAGGATGGCAGTGGTGAAGCAGAGGGTGCTGTGAACCTGTGATGATAAACCAGACATAGAAACAACATAGTCGCGGCCGTTGCGTGCCGAAAAGTAAGTTTGCAATTGCGAAATTGTCCCAAAATCGTCGCGAACGCGCGCCAACACAAAAAACGGGAAAATCCGCAAATCCGCTAGTGTTCGCGTATCTTCGCGGATTGCGAATCCGTAAATCCGCAATTTCGCGGACGCGAGATCCGCTAGATCCGCCCATGCTTACCCTTTACCCAAAAACTGAAAACTGACCCTGAACCCTAAAAATACCCCTTTATCCAAAAACTGAAAACTGACCCTGAACCCTAAAAATACCCCTTTACCCAAAAACTGAAAACTGACCCAGAACCCTAAAAATACCCCTTTACCCAAAAACTGAAAACTGACCCTGAACCCTAAAAATACCCCTTTACCCAAAAACCCAAACATATAATATTTTAAAAATAATTATATACTTACCAATACTTACGTTGTAATGGTATGCGTTGTAAAGGTACTTGCGTTGTAAAATCCTGCATTGTAATGGTATGCGTTGTAAAAGTTTTTGCGTTGTAAAAGTTTCGTTGTAATGGTAGTTCGTTGTAAAAGTTGCGTTGTAAAGGTTGTTTCCCGTTATGGACTGATTAATCCACAGGGAGGAGGGTGGTAGTCTTAGCGATATTCACTCAGTTAGCACAGAGGTGGTAGAAAGCAGGGCGGAGTCACATGGGAGAACACCTGTAATACCCCTAATGCGAATTAGGGACTCCGACTCGCAGAATATAAACCACCTAGGCAAATCAACCACCAAAGGGGTCAGTATCACAAGACATGGTGGAAACCTGAAAATGATCTCCTGGAACATTGCAGGATTATCTAATAAACTGGAGGATACACAATGGCTTACCTACGTGAGACAGTTTAATATAATCTGTGTTAAACCTGGCATCATTGGTGTGAGTCTCCCTTCCATTTTGACGGATTGCCTCCTCTGTTTTGATAAGTTGTTGCTGATTTGATGCTTTGGGCACTGTGTCACTGCTAATCAGTGCCACAGTGCAAGTGCTCCCTATGTTACATTTATGTACTAATTAGTTATTCCATGATTGGGTTATTTGATTTAGCTGTCAGCCCCTAGTACAGTGCACCATGTGTGCACAGGGCTTGTAAATCAAATTCTGCTAGTGGGCTTGCAGCACTGGTTCTGCCACCCACATAAGCAGCTTGTAAAGTGTGTCTCAGGCCTGCCATTGCAAGGCCTGTGTGCAGTCTAGCACTGCCATGTCGACTTGGCCAAGTACACCCACTTGCTAGTCCCTAAACCTTCCCTTTGCTTCATGTTAGCCACCCCTATGTTAGGCCCAAGGGCAGGGTGCATTGTAAGTATAAGGTAGAACATGCTCTGATGTGTCTAGCATGTTCTAATAGGGAATAACAGCCATTTTATTTTTTTTACTATTGAAGGCTACCTGTTCTCCATAGGCCAGAATAGGCAGTTAGACTATTATATTCTTATAATCCTAACTGACTCAGGGAACATGGTAGAAATTCGAATTTAGTATGCGTGAACTCAGAATAATAAAGTACATCTTTTAGTAAAGTTGGTTTTAATATTCTATGTTTGAAAATACCACTTTTAGAAAGTAGGTATTTTCTTGCCTAACTATCCAGGCCTGCCTCTGCTGGGTTGTGTATTCCTTGTCTGGGTTTGTGAGTGACAGGGCTGGGGGATTCCAGGAGACAGGCTGGGGCAGCCCGCTGTTGAACAGAGACATCTGCATCTAGATGGGAGGGAGGAGTTGCACCTGGGACCTGAATAGGGCTGAGCCTTCCCTCTACAATGCTGGCTCCACCTCCTGTGGCTTGTCTGATGTCTCTGCCCTGCACTGTGAAAGGAAAGGAGGAATCATGTCAACAGAGTGCTCCAGAGCTGCATCTTCCCTCCCCTGTGCTGGCTCCACCTCCTGTGGGGCAGCTGATGTCTCGGCCCTGCACAGTGAAAGGAAGAAGAGAGTCATGTAAACAAAGTACTCAGGAACTGGTTTGGACTAGGCAGAGACCTCTTTGCCTTCAGAGATCAAAGGATTTTGGGGTATGAATATTGGGACCCTGATCCCAAGAAATTAGATCACTTCTGTACAAGAAACCTTTCTGCCAAGGATAGGAACCAAGGAAGCTGCAGGAGTTATACTGCCCCTCTGGCAGTGTGCTGTTTGCTGGATTGGCCTGCAGTGTTTGCTTCATTACCAAGGGAAAGGAGAAGGAACTTTGTAAGGACTTTTATCTGCAGAAGATTCTCCAAGGGCGTGAACTGTGCTTGCCTCCTGCTGAAGTCTCAGGGACAAAAGATTTCACCTCCAGCTCCCCGCTGAATTTCCTTGCTGGGAATTCTGACTCCAGACACTTGCGTGCCGCTGGGACCTGGAAGCGCGACGCATCGACAAGAAGTGTGTCGCTGCCGCAGCTGCCTGCTGTCAAACCACCGGAGAAGCGAGACGCCATCATGAGAGTCGTCATCGCATCCCCTGAGAAGCATGTCGCAGGACCTGTTGTGGCTCCAAAGTACGGAGTCGACGTAAGGCTGCCAGGACGTCATCGCATCATCATCGCATTGCTGCATTAATGGTGCCATCTTCTCGCATCGCAACCGGATCAGCGACTCACATCAAGGCGCCATCTTGCGCACTGCAACGGGGCCGCTGGCCGAGAATCTACGCATCACTTCCGCACCGGTAAGGATCACGACGCATCCCCTACATTGCGCAAGCATTGAGCCATGACGCATCCTCTCCCCCGGATCATGGAACCGACGCATCTCCCCTTATTCGAGCCTTTTGTTTACTTTGCGTTACGCATCCAGATACTTTGTTGAGAACTTTGTTGCATGCACCAACAACTTGAACTAAGCAACTTTAATCATCTTTTAAGTAATCTTATGTGTAGTATTGTGGATTTTTGTCATTTGTGGTCTTGTGTTTAAGGCTGTATAAAGAATATTTATTTTTATAAAACCTGTGTTGTGTCCATCGGTAGTGTTATCACTGTAGTACTGTGTATATTCACAAATGCTTAAAACACTGCCTCTGAGATAAGCCTGTCTGCTCGTGCCAAGCTACCAAGGGGGTGAGCAGGGTTTATTAAGGAGTGTAATCCCCTTATCCTGACTTAGAAGTAAGGGTCCCTATTTGACAAAGGTCAATACCATTGCCAACTGGAGACCCCCAGATCTAACAATCTGTCTACAGGAAACGTGGGGGACAGAGAAAACTTGTTTTATTGAAGGATATAAAACCTTTGCATGTGCGGCAGTAAGATCGAGCTTGGAAAGAGCAGAGGGGGCTTGACTATGTTTATAGACTTAAGAATCCAGGGCAGGTGGAAATACTTGGCATGGGAGTCAAGTGTTGTCCAAGGACTGAAATTCACAAACAAATCTTTTAGGCTTATTAAAATTCTACAATGCAATGTCAAACCAGCAGGGTGTAGGCAGATCTAACGAATTAAATAGGATTTGGAGCACACGCAGTTGGGAACTGAGTTGACTGGTCTTCTTGGCGTCTATGGGTTAATACATATGTTGGACTTGGCCCTTCTGGCAGGTTCACCCCTAAACATTTTGCTTTTATATGTGACCTGGTGTTAGTTATTGTTGGCTTCTGCGCACTTTAACACTGTGTCCCAGTGTAAAGTGCGTGCGCACTTTGAGTGCATGTTGTGAGATAGGCCTGCCCTCCCATAGGAATGCATGGGGAATGTATGTGTCCATGGTAGTTCCTGATGTGTGGAAAGTGCAGGGTCGAGTTTGGTATGTGCGAACTTGTGAGAGTAAATGCTGCGCGATGATGTGTGTGGCGTTAATGTGTCTAGTGTGGAAGTGCCATTTCTAGAAACTGGCATGTCTGTGTAATAAATGTGAAGTGACTGTCTGGCTTGTGATTGGCTGGAGCTGGCAGGTGTGCCTGGCTCCAGGAGTCAGGATGGGTCTGTCCCGGTGGTGAATAGGGAGATTGACAGCCAGATGGGTGGGAGGAGTGCACCTGGGACCTGAAGAGGGCTGGGCCTTCCATACACAATGCTAGCTCCACCCCTGTGGTGCGACTGATGTCCCTAGCTTGTCCTCTGAATGGGGAGAGGGGCTGAGCACAGCAGAGTGCTCCAAAACCAGTTGCATCTGGTTTTTCCTTAACTCTGCAGCCTGAGACAAAGGATTTATGAGTATAAAAAGGGGCTGTGACCCTATGTAAAATGTTCTCTTTCCTGATCCTAACTTGAGGGGAGCCTACTGCTGCTGGGCGCCAGGAGGAACCGCCACTTGGGACTGCCTCCCTGCCTGGAGGGCCCTGTGAGCTGGCCCCTGGACCCAGCCTTTGCCCCCCCTGCCTTCCTAAGGACTTGGGGCCAGATGTAGGTATCCAAATACCGGTCGGTAACGGCCGAAAATACCGAATTTCAGCCGTTACCGACCGGTATTTGGATATTGAGATGTAGTGCTTAAAAAAACTACTGATTCGGTAAATTTACTGAATCGGTAAATGAAATGTAGGAAGCACTGTTAACAGTGCTTCAGGGCTTTAAGGATTCGTTATTTACCACCAACTATTAGTTGGTGGTAAATAACGAATTCCTATGTAAATGCAAATGTATGCATTTACACCTCTGCGATGTGACAGACATACATTTGTGTGCCACATGGCACACAAGTACTAATCAGGGGTGCAACATGGTGTCAAAGTGATACCCATCCACCCTTGACTAATTCCCAATTTTACCGAATCGGTATTTACCGATTTGGTAATTGACATTCATTCCTATGGGCCTCCTCCAGGCCCATAGGAATGAATGGCAATTACCGAATCCGTAAATAAGATTCGGTAATTACCGAATCTTACCGATTCAGTAAAAAATACCGAATTATTACCTACATCTAATTTACCGATTCTAAAATACCGAATCGGTAAAATTCGGTATTTTAGAATCGGTAAAAAAGATTTACCTACATCTAGCCCTTGGTTCTGAACTTTGCCTGCCAGCACCTGGGAAGCGCTTTGTTCCTACTTCGCAGGAGCGCTGTTGTTTTAACCTGCAGCCCGGAGCTGCAATCCCCTTCCTTGAGGGAGTCCCCGGCGTGGGGATCCCCCCTTTTTTTGCCGACCTTCGGCGCGGGTGCCACCCCGCTCATTGCCGTGTTTCTTTTTATTTAGTGCCCATTTTTTATATAAGCCCCGCGGATGCCCACCCCGCTTTTTTTGTACTATTGAGGGTGTCTACCCCTCCCTTGTGCCAGGAAGGAAATGAAGAAACCGCCATGGCCCTTGCGGCCGCACAGGAAGTCAGGCCGCCTCTTGCTGACGTTGGCAGGGCTTAGGAGCAACACGGAAGTGACTAGGCGCCAGCAGGAAGTGCCGGGAGCCCACCTCGCGCTCCGGTGCCCGGAGGAAAAGTGAGGAGAAGCGTCCTCGATATCGGAGATGGACGGGAGCCCACTCCGCCTCCTCAGGACACTGGCAGGAGCCTCTGTGGCTCCCCATTGAAATCCCGTTCCTGAAAAGGGATCGGGCGAAGAGGAGAGTCTCCGCCGGCTGCAGAGTGTCCCTAGACCGGTGGGGAGAGCAGACCGGCGAGGAAGGGAGACTGGTGAGTGGGGCTGGACATTGTTTGGCAAAGCCGGAGACATAGCCGGGTACATTGAGGCTAGAGGGGGCGTCGGGGCACATTGCCGCTGCCCGCACCCCCAGTTGTGCTATCTTTTGTTTTAGGGGCATTTCAGAGGGTAGAGCGTCCCCGGTTGGCAGCGGGCAACTCCCCCAGTGTGGCAGCAAGTTTAATTCAGAGCCCCGTGGCTCCCATCTGATACGGGGGCATTTCTTGGCCATTCAGAGCCCCATGGCTCCAACGTTGGTGGCCGCCTTTTAGTCCAGAGCCCACGAGGCTCCAAGGGGGCATTGTTGTTTCAAGCCCACAAGGCTCCAACGGGGGCAATTTCGTATAGAGCCCACGAGGCTCCCACATTGTTTGAGGGCACTGTTAGGTTATTAGAGCCCAGAGGAGAGCCAGGAGGCACGCTGGTGCCAGGCTCAGTTCCAGCTGCCCAGCACTTAGTGGGCAGGTGCATAGTTTAGGCCCTTGCGCATTCTTCTTTGGCTGCCTGCAAAGCAAGCCCAGACATTCTGGACATTGGGCCTGTGAGCCCCTGAGAGGCCAAGTTGGCCTGGGGTCAGTTCTGTGATTTTTTGCGCAAATGTGCCACTTGCCTAATGTGATATACGCATTACCTTTTTGCCCATACCTCTAAATGTGTGTTTTTGCTCAGGAGGTTGTTTTTCCTAGTATAGTTATGCCAGTGAGTTCATGGTTCCCTATGTGATATATGCCTAAGGTGTTTAGGATTGCGTAGGGTGTACTTAACGTTTACCAGTGGTTACTGGTTGTGTGCTACATTTGCTATTTGGTGCTACAATTATTCTATGTTCTAAGTGCTATTCCTTCAAAGTGCTATTTCTACAAAGTGCTAGTTCTACCAAGTGATTATTCCTGACAGTCGTCCATGTGGCCCTGTCCTGTGTATATAATCCCCTGTAAATTCTGCCCATGCCAGTGGCACAGTGTAAATTGTGTGTTTATTATCTAATATGTTTGGTATAATACAAAGGCTATTTTTATATCTAACCTTGTGTGGAGTTTCCTTTGTGGTGGGCCTTGGGTGTTGTCGCTGGGTGCGTGCACAAACGCTTTGCACATTGCCCCCGGGATAAGCCTGACTGCTCGTGCCAAGCTACCAAGGGGGTGAGCAGGGGTTATATTTGGCGTATAACTCCCTTGCCCTGACTAGAGTGGTGGTTTGTGCCTGGATTTGGCGCAAGCCTTAGCCAACCAGTAATCCCCATTTCTAAAATTGGTTATCAGCGGTGGGAATTAGACTTGTGTTTGCGCTGTACCTCAGCAGCAACTGGCTGCACCACAAAACTCTGCATGTTAGATAATCACATTTTGGGGATTATTGTTTTTTTGAAGTTCCATTATTTCTTCTCCTAAAGGTGTCCTTTGTGAATTGTGTACTCCTGTTTTAACTCTGACACCTAGGTTCCTTGTGTTGAACTTTTCTCGAGAACGTCCGCCAAAATGGAGCCTGCTTTTGATTTCTGTGGTCTGTTTAGAAACAGTATGTTAGAGTTGGTAAGGTTCTGTGTAGAGAGAGACATAGAGGTGGGTGAGTCAGACACCCAGTCCAAACTGAGTGACAACCTGATCCTCTGGCAGAAGGATGAATGGGAACGTGAGCGCAGTGAGATAGAGAGGGCCCGGGCCACACACCATGAGGGTAGTGGGTCTGTGGGGAGCCCTGAAGAGTCTGAAGAGGAGGAGAAAGATGACAGTGCATGGACGCCAGTAGATAGTGAAGACCCCATAGATAGGGAGTCCCTTGCTGGGTCCAGTGTAGGGGGCAGCACCCCATCCCTTTTCCTGTCCCTGTCCCTGTCCCCAGAGGAGTGGGTAGGTAGGAGGAATGAAAGGGAGCATCAGCTGGCTTTGGAGAAGCTCAGGTTAGAGCATGCCAAGGAGATAGCGCAGCTGGGTGTGCAGGAGAGAATGGCGGAAGCTGAGAGGGCTTTTGCCAGGGAGAAATTAGCTCTGGAGGGTAGATTATCCCCTAAGCGCAGTTATGGTTTTCTGGATTCCCCAGAGAGGGTTGGGTCCAGTGGTGGCAGCGATATGGACTTCAGTGCAGGAAGTCCCATTCCCAGTTCCCAGAGTATGGTACCCATTTCCCAAGAAGAGAAGTACAAGTTGAAGTTCAGGGACAGTAGGAAACTGTCTCACCAGTCTTGGGAGGAGTTTGAGGAAGAATGCCTTGGTGCACTGTGGGCTTGGGTAGAGATTCGCACGGAATCTGATTTTGACGAACTGTTCCATATGGTCTCAGAGAGCACCTGCTCAGTTGCTGCCAGGGTTGCGCCAACACCTGTTGGAATATGGGTCTCCTGATTCAGAACTCCTTGCCAGTGAAGCAGACCGCTGGGAAAAGGCCCGTGGATCTGAAGAGGCCTTGGTGAGTGATTCCAAAAGTAGAGGTTCAGGTATCTTCCAGCCCAGCATGGTGGAAGAGGTTCAGAGTAGCCCAGCTAGGTCCCAGAGTAGTGAGAGGGGTGTAGGGGCTCACTACCTGTCTCAGTGGTAGGAGTGAGTGTGTGACCGAGAGTCCCCAGACCCCCGAAGCCCTGTCTCAGAGCCTGGATGGTTTCTTCAGAAAACACCAGGTTGGGGACCTAGGCTGTCCTGTTAGTCCATTTGAGGAGGATCACCTAGTGTATAGAGGACCTGGAGCGTCCATAACTAGAGCTCCAGTGGTTCCGGCAGTGCCACTCCAGTTGGGAGGGCACAGACGTCCGAAGTGAGGAATGAATGGGGGATGTGTTCCCCAGTGGAAGAACCAGTGGACGAGGGACTAGCCAGTTGGGCTACGTTCCCTTGGCGGGGACCCGGGTGACACCACTTCTGTTCTGGGGGATCTCCGCGCACTGTCAGATGGACATGGGACGGGAGCTCTGCGCCAGACAGACAGTCACACAACATATGAGTCATGTGTTAGCCTCAGGGGGATGGTGTGTAAGTCCCCAGAAGTCCTGGAGTGCCAGGCAATTATTCCGCCAAAGGTTTTAGACCAGAGGTTGGAAGGCCAGGTTCAGGATCCGCCTAACCAGGAGGGAAGGACATCTGTAACCAGTGCACTGACCGGTTCATCTTCCAGGAGTACCACTCCAGTTGGGAGGGTGCAGAACTCTGGAAGGGGGTGCAGAGGGTGGGAGTCCCCTGCCTCTGACCCCGGTGCAACCTGAGGGGTAAAACCCTAAGTTGGGAGAGTGGTGTTCCATGGGTACCCCTCGAAGGAGGAGAGGGCGGAATCCTAGAAGGAGAGTTAGGGGGAGGAGAGCCTCACCCGTGACTCCGGGTACGCCTGAGGGTGCAGACCCTAGGCTGGAGAACCAGTGGCAGTCTAGCCCTGTCCTGAGGACAGGAAGAGTGGAGAATGGCTACTATGTGCCAGGGGTTACTACCCTCCACTCTGTGAATTGGCAAGGACCAGTGGTACCTGGGTGGCCCAGGGCCTGGGCCTGGCCGCGGACAGCTTGGGAGTACCAGTGGGGTAGCCCAGTTGTTCCGGACAGCGTTTTTAGAAGGAACCACATGGGTTCACTGTGGTATAGAACAGGAGGGTGTCCCTGCAGTTGCGGGCACGCGTCCGTGTTCTATGGCCCAAAGCAGGGAAGCCCCTCAAGGTGGTGATTGGTCTACCCTGCGCTTTGGCTGGAAGGGGGTTGTGTTGGACTTGTCCATTCTGGCAGGTTCACCCCTAAACTTTTTGCTTTTATATGTGACTTGGTGTTAGTTATTTTTGGCTTCTGCGCACTTTAACACTGTGTTCCAGTGTAAAGTGCGTGCGCACTCCAAGTGCATGTTGTGAGATAGGCCTGCCCTCTCATAGGAATGCATGGGGAATGTATGTGTAAATTGGTAGTTCCTGATGTGCGGGGAGTGCAGGGTCGAGTTTGGTATGTGCAAACTTGTGAGAGTAAATGCTGCGCGATGATGTGTGTGGCGTTAATGTGCCTAGTGTGGCAGTGCCACATCTAGAAACTGGCATGTCTGTGTAATAAATGTGAAGTGACTGTCTGGCTTGTGATTGGCTGGAGCTGGCAGGTGTGCCTGGCTCCAGGAGTCAGGATAGGTCTACCCCAGTGGTGAATAGAGAGATTGACAGCCAGATGGGTTGGAGGAGTGCACCTGGGACCTGAATAGGGCTGGGCCTTCAATACACAATGCGACTGATGTCCGTAGCCTGTCCTCTGAATGGGGAGAGGGGCTGAGCACAACAGAGTGCTCCAAAACCAGATGCCTAATGTGTATAATACAAAGGCTATTTTTATATATAACCTTCTGTGGAGTTTCCTTTGTGGTGGGCCTTGGGTGTTGTTGCTGGGTGTGCGCTCAAACATTTTACACATTGCCTCCGGGATAAGCCTGACTGCTCGTGACAAGCTACCAAGGGGGTGAGCAGGGGTTATCTTTGGCATGTAACTCCCTTGCCCTGACTAGAGTGGTGGTTTCTGCCTGGCCTTGGCGCAAACCTTAGCCAACCAGTAATCCCAATTTCTAACAACATACAATAGATATGATTTCTAGCGATAGGGGTAGGGTGGTTCCTCCCACCGTTAAAGGACGAGGATGCTGCTCCTACATTGACTTCATTCTTGTTTCCTTTTTGGTTAAGAGGCGTGCATCGTAGTTTAATATAAATCATAGTGCATTCAGTGACCAAAACCCCCTCACACTTGAGCTTGAGGCCCACCCATTTTTATCAGTTGTAAATAGTCAAGATGGTGGTGGGTCAGTTGTGGCAATAGATCAAGCTAGGAGGCTCAGATGGTGCCAGGTGGATATAGCTGCTTTTAATGCCTCTTTATTCCACAAGTGGTATCAGGAGATAATGAAATGTCTAGATCTGGGAGTGGAGGGGGTGGATCTACTAGAAGCCTTTAATAGGGTCGCCAACCTGGTGGATAGTCTGTTAACGTCCACTTCCAAAGCTCAAAGAGGGGACACCCAAAGCGGTTCGACAGACAATGCGCACAGGCCTTGAGAAGGCTCAAAATGGCACTGAAACAAATTCCAAGGGACAGGAACCGTGTGTTGGAATGTCGTGTAAGTTACAAAATAGCAGTCAAAGGGCGAAAGGGCCAGTTACAACGCAAGGCATGGGACGTGCTCATAGAAGCGGCAGATCAGAAGGACTCCACCCGATTCTGGGGAGTAATTAACAAACCCTGCTTTGCAGACACAGATAAGCCAGGGCTGAGTAATAACATCTTACCAGAGACATGGAAGCAGCATTTTCATGGACTGTATAACTTCCACTGCAGTCAGAGGGAACCGCAGTTAGTACAAGTAGTACCAAGCCTTTTCACTGTTACCTTCTCAGTGGACAAAGTAAACGCAGGAATTAAGCGCCTAACGAGGAATAAAGCACCGGGGCCAGATGAGATCCTCCCAGAACTTTTTCTTAGTAACCCGGTCGTTTGGGCGCCTTTATTAACTAGGGTTCTAAACGCTGCTATACGTTCAGCTATGACAGATTCCTGGTCGTCCACAATTATTGTGTCCATATTCAAGAAAGGGGATAGGGATAGTCCACATTGTTATAGACCTATCTCTTTGATAGACGTTTCAGCGAAGATGTTGGGTGAGTCTATTTTAAACAGGTTGATGGAATGTGTGGAGGATAAAAAAATGATCACAGACAATATGGGGTTCCCCATGGCAAATCTACTGTAGATCAATGCCTTAACCTATACCTCATTACTGCCAAATATACACTAGTTAAGGAGGGGGCACTATACTTAGCCTTCATGGACCTCACAGGGGCGTTCAACCGCGTGAATCGTAGTAAGCTGTGGGCAATATTGGGTGAGCTTGGGGTAGTCCCGGGATTAATAAATATCCTGCAAGTGCTCCATAATAATACCACAGCAGCAGTACGATATACGCAGGAGGGGAAGGTGACGGATTATTTTAATTGCTCGAGTGGGGTAAGGCAAGGCTGTATACTAGTGCCGTTTCTGTTCATCTTATATAATAATGGCCTTGATAAGTCACTACGTGAAAGCAGGGCAGACTCACCCAGAATAGGGGAAAAAGCGGTCCCGGTTCTGCTTTACGCAGATAATGCAGTGCTCCTTGCTCGGACTCCACATGGTCTACAGCTTTTAATTGATGGTTTTGTAGAGTTTATGGAAAATTTGATATGTCCCCTAACCTAACAAAATCATAAGTTTTGGAGACGGGGAAAAAGGCAAAAACCTCATACAAATATGTCATAGGTTCACACGTTCTGGGCGAAGTTCCAGCTTTCGCATACCTGGGAATGCTCTTAGATGGTCACTTGAATTTCAAACATTTATTAAAGGAGAAGTGTTTGGCCCTGAAAAAGTCTACAGGCTATATAACAAACTTTGTACACAGTTTAGGATGTTGGACTCCGGATATGATTCTTAAGATCTACAATTCAGTCTGCTGTGCCAAGGTGTTATATGGAAGCGAGGTCTGGGGTTTCATTACGAC
Organism: Lissotriton helveticus; assembly: GCF_964261635.1. NCBI lineage: Eukaryota > Metazoa > Chordata > Amphibia > Caudata > Salamandridae > Lissotriton > Lissotriton helveticus. The sequence goes on from NC_136060.1 coordinate 218,174,253, forward strand.
TAATGACTTACAAAGAGAAGAAAAGAATTACTTAAGGGGTTTACTGAAAGTCCCTCAAACTATCCCGGTATTTTCTGTCTATGAAGAATTGGGGGTTAAATATATATCTGACCAGATAGCAGTCAAGCCCTTCTTATGCTGGCTCAAATGCTGGACAAACACAGAGGCAAGCTTCACAAGGATGGTACTCCAGGATAGTTTATTGTTGGAACATTAGATGCGAATTCCCGGGATACAAATATGTAAAGGAGTCTTTCATCAAGTTAGGCTGTGCAGACTTGTTCAATACACCAGAATCAATAAGATCAAAGGACAAGGTTGAGCTTAAAGCCCTGCATCTAAGGTTCACCAGGGCACATCGAGAGGCTATGGTACTTGCTAAGCCTACAGTGAGAGCCCATGCACTAGTAAAGACAACCCTGGGATTTAAACCTTATTTAAAGTTAATGACAAACCCACATGATAGATTTTTAATGACCCATTTTAGGTTAGATTTTTTCCATCACTTACTAGCGGTACCGGCAGGTTTTGTTAAAAAATATCAAAGAGAGAGGGCCCTGTGGCTGCAGCAATAGGTCTCCACTAGAAACCCTTCACATGGTTCTTCTCTGCTCGTACTATGCTTTTCCCAGGAAAAAGTTTTTAAAGGATTTATTAAATTGAGCTGGTTTTAGACAGGCGCGAGTAGCCTTGTTGTTTTTAAAGCTTTCTTCTGATGTACATACCCTATTTTGTGTGGCAAATTTCTTGAGAGTCGCTGTTAAATTAAATTAAGGAAAACAAGAGGCAAGAAGAGAGGAAGGGTTCCTGGGTTATTGGCACGCAAAGTCTGATCTAACAGGGCTGTAGTAATCATGTGACAACCTCCCAATGGCTCCTCTAATGTACTGAATTGTATCAGAGAGTGATATTTTATGTATTTATAGTTTTATATATGCTTTTATGATTTGTTTTCAAATCGAATAAAGTTATTTATTGATTGACTCATCCCTGCACCTACCTAATGGCGGGTAAAGATGGCTTGCTGCGCTGCATCATTATTTTGTAAATATACCCCTCCGTCTCTTCACATGTATGACCATTGTTATGTTCTGGGCCCATGATCCGCCCCTGGCGTAAGGGGCGTGCAGTTTTGGAAGTCATGTGACCGCCTATAATAAAGAAAGGCTCCGCACGCACGTACGCTATTCTGAGACGGGCGCACCGAGAGCCAGCAAGTTATTTCCCGTGTCTGACTCCTTTATTCCTAGGGCCACGTGTGAGGCCTAGTGCCGATTAGATAAGTTGGTCCAACCCACTTCAAGGACACAACAATTGGCGACGAGGGTGGCTGCTGGATCCTCGCTGGGTGAGGGTACTTGCCTCCTGCCCCGTGTGGCGGCCGCGAGCCTGTTCCTCGGCTCGTGGTGCTCGTGCCGTGCGGCGTACCACACCCCCGCGCAGACCGCCGGGAGGAGCGGCCTGGTGCATGGACATCGAGTAGGTGACTCCGACCCTACTGCCGCACAGCTCACATCTGCACGGTGCTCCGGGCGGTGCCCCGTTTCAGCCCACGCATCAGGTGGTCGTGCGAAGTGCCTGATCCGGCGCGACTGGGAGGATGGCGACGATTCCGCCCATTGAACCCTTTGTGGTGGAGGGTGCGCCCTCAGCGCTCGCTCCCAAATGGAAGGAGTGGGTGGATAGACTCCTAGTATTCTTCGAAGCTACGAAGACGCACAAGGAACAGAAACGGGCCATGGTGTTACATCTCGGCGGCAAGGACATCCATTCCATTGCTCGGACCCTCCCGGAGGCGACCCCCAGAACTCATCACACGCTGATTAATGCCCTCAATGCCCATTTTGAGCCCATGGCCAATCAAGACTATGAACGATTTGTGTTCAGACAAGCGCGCCAGTTGCCCGAGGAGTCGCTGGACACATATCACACCAGGCTCAAAAGGTTGGCGCTCACGTGTGGGTTTCAAGATACCACCGAGGAAATTCGGGGACAAATTATACAGGGATGTGCGTCAGCCAAACTGAGGGAACGGATTCTAGAGGAGTCTGGCAAGCCGCTGATGGACATCCTAACTCTTGGCCGCACGAAAGAACTCTCCAAAGCTAGGGCTGCGCACATGGAAGCTGCTTTGCAGGCATCGGTCAAAGTGGAACCGGTTAACAAAATACAGACGCACACGCCCACTAAGTGGCCCAAAAGACCGCCCACTCAGGGTGGAGCGTCGGGACAGTCATGTGGTTATTGTGGAGGTCCGCGACACCAGATGGCAGAATGCCCAGCACGGGGCAAGCGGTGCTCGGGATGTGGCAGGCAGAATCACTTTGAGAAGGTGTGCCGGTCGAAGAAATTCCGCAAACCACGCCCCGCTGTGCAGGCCATAATGGAGGGGGAACAGAGTCACAGTGATACGGATGACGATGAGGAGGAGGAACGGTCGGTGCACAAGGTACACATGATCGGTACCGCTGCCCGCCGTACCAGGCCACTGCCCCAATGCGCCATACAGGTAGCGGACCAAGATCTAATAGCAGTGGTGGACACGGGCGCGTCCATAAACCTCATGAGTGTCTCCCTCTACAGGACCATGACCACGCCTCCGGCGCTGCGTCCCACCCCCATCACCGTCTTCGCGTATGGGCAAGACACCCCTCTCGAGATTCGAGGGAAATTCAAAGCGGTGATCCGCCATGGGAACAAGACAATCAAAACCAATGTCTTCGTGTCAGAAGAAGGCCAAGGCATGCTGCTGCGTTGCAGAGCGGCTGAAGACCTGGGTGTGGTGACATTTGCCTTTGGGGTTCATGAGGAATCCGTTCAACATCTCCTCATGGAATACCCGGATCTCTTTGAGGGCATTGGCAAATTCAAAGGCCGAGAAATTCATCTGCACATAGATCCAACGGTACAGCCGGTGGCTCTGCGACACCGCCGCATTGCGTTCCATCTACGGCCGTTGGTGGAAGAGGAACTCCACAAACTGGAAGCGGCGGGCATAATCGAAAAGGTTTCGGGTCCCACCCCATGGGTCTCGCCCATCGTGGTCACCCGGAAACCGAAGCAACCCGGAGCGGTCAGGATCTGCGTGGACATGCGCCTCCCGAATGCTGCCATAAGACGGGAGCGCCACATCACGCCCACCATAGATGACCTCATCGGAGAGATGGCAGGTGCCCGGTGGTTCTCCAAGCTGGACTTGCGATCAGGGTATCACCAGTTGGTGTTGGATATGGAGTCGCGCAACATCACTACTTTCTCCACCCACATCGGCCTTCGACGATACACTCGCCTTAGTTTCGGAATTTCCAGCGCCGCGGAGGTATTCCAGAATGTCATCCAGGAGCTGATCGCTGGCATACCGGGAGTGATAAATGTCAGTGATGACATAATGATACATGCCCGCACCATCCCGGAGCACAATCAAAGGCTAGCCCAAGTATTTCGTAGACTCAAAGACGCAGGACTGACGCTCCACCGAGAAAAGTGTGAATTCCTGCGGGACCGGATAGGGTTTTTTGGATACGTCTTCTCGGCTGAGGGTGTCAACCCGGATCCGGATAAAGTGAAAGACATTAAAGATGCGCCACCCCCGCAGACCGTCACTGAAGTCCGGAGCTTCCTGGGCATGGTCAACTATTGTGGCCGGTTCATCAGAGACTTGGCTAATCTCACGCTCCCCTTGCGGGACCTCACCAAAGACTCCACTCCCTGGCACTGGGGACCTGAGCAAGAAAAAGCTTTCCGAGACATCAAAGAGTCTCTGTCCAACAACACCACTCTCGCCTTCTTTGACCCACGCAACTTCACGCTCATTGCTGTGGATGCGGGGCCTGCTGGACTGGGAGCGGTTCTCATGCAAAGGAAGAGAGACGACATCGATTGGACGCCCGTTGCTTTTGCGAGCAGATCTCTCACGGACACGGAACAAAGGTACTCGCAGATTGAGAAAGATGCCATTGCCATTCATTGGGGGTGCCGACATTTTCACCTCTACATCTATGGCAAACCATTCACTGTGGTGACTGATCACAAGCCCTTGCTGTCCGTGTTTGCGGGAACCTCATCTAAACCCCCGCCTCGCATAGAGAAGTGGCTGCTTCAACTGCAGGAGTACAACTGTACAATCGAGTATCAGCCCGGAGCTAAGAACCCGGCAGACTATCTGTCCCGTCATCCCAGACCAGCCACGGCCGAGGAGATGGAGGAAGCTGAAGAAACGGAGGCCTATGTCAGGTGGGTGGTGGCGCGATCTTGCCCTCGTCCCATCTCTCTCAGTGACATTGTGAGTGCCACAGCACAGGACGCCTGCCTTCAGAGGGCCAAAGAACTTGTTCACACGACTAACTGGAATCGAGCCAAGGAGGGGTGGAAGGTGCTCACGTCCGAAGCCCAGAAAATAATGGAAAGCCTGTATCATGTCCGAGAGGAGCTCAATGAGGATGAGGCCGGATGCCTGCTACGGGGGCATCGCTTGGTAATACCTTCAGCCCTCACCGATCAAGTAATACAGTTAGCGCATGTAGGTCACCAAGGGATAGTCAAAACCAAGGCACGCTTACGGACAAAGGTGTGGTTTCCCCTGATGGATGACATGGTGGAGCAGGTGGTAAGGACATGTGCTGCGTGTCAGGTGACTGGGGAAGCTCCTCGTGAAGCCCCGATTGCCGTGGAACCTCGTCCCCAACAGCCATGGGAGAAGGTCAGCATGGACTTTGGCAGTCTTCCGGATGGAAAGTACACGCTGGTCATGATTGATGACCATTCCAAGTATCCGGAAGTAGAAATAATAGCCAGCACCAGTGCCGAGTGTGTAATTCCGAAAGTAGAGAAGATTATTGCCACACATGGGGCTATGCGTGAAATCCGCACAGACAATGGACCCCCATTTCAAGGACAGGAATTGGCCACCTATCTATCATCGCTGGGCATTCGGCATCGACGCATCACTCCCCGATGGCCACAAGCTAATGGGGAAGCGGAACGTTTCATGAGGACTCTCAATAAAGTGATTCGCATTGCTCATGATAAAGGGCAGTCCGTGGAAATGGCTATTTTCACTTTCCTCCGCAGCTACCGACAAACCCCACACTCAACCACAGGGATAGCTCCGGCGCATCTTTTGATGGGACGGATTATACCTGATTCCATTCCTCACCATCCCCAATGGGCCCCAGCACCCGCGAATGAGGAAACAATTGCCCGCAAACGAAAGACTGCTTTTGCTAAAATTAGTCAAAAGAGAAGGGCCCTGGTAACACAATTCAGCAGAGGAGATGTGGTACTTCTCCGTAACAGAGTGACCAGTGGAAAGTTCCGTTTGAACTATGAAAGAAGACCTTGGCGGGTGGTTGGTGTGAAAGGAACCCGCATCACTGTGGTCCGAGGCAGAGAGACTGTAACCAGGAATGTGTCACACTTTAAAAATTTTCATCGGGGTTTGAGAGCGTCGGATTCACCAACTCTGACAACAGAAACCGAAACTGCACAGGACTTGCCAGGAAGGGAGCCGACGCCTAGTCTCGAGGTCACCCAGAGTAACACTCCGAGGGCAGTGATCAAGGAGACGGAAGGCAGCGCGGAGGCCCAGGAGGGGGTGTCAGATCCGGAGGAGCCCGACATGGAGGCGCCTGAGACCAGCTCCGCCCCAGAGATAGACTGTTCAAGCCAGAGGGGCGTGGATCAAAGGCTGAGACGAAACCCGACGCCTTCCTGTCGACTACGCGATTACCTCACGTAAGACTGTTCCATGTATCAGTGTTGAATACAATGTCCAGTGATGTGTCATACCTGTTATTAGTGGTTTTGGAAAGTGAATTCGAAGTCTATGAAAATTAGCACAATAGACTATCTATCGAGACTGCAGGGTTTGCAGTTGGTTTTGAATTTAGTTTTGAGTTTTTCTTGTTTTAGGAGGAATGTTATGTTCTGGGCCCATGATCCGCCCCTGGCGTAAGGGGCGTGCAGTTTTGGAAGTCATGTGACCGCCTATAATAAAGAAAGGCTCCGCACGCACGTACGCTATTCTGAGACGGGCGCACGGAGAGCCAGCAAGTTATTTCCCGTGTCTGACTCCTTTATTCCTAGGGCCACGTGTGAGGCCTAGTGCCGATTAGATAAGTTGGTCCAACCCACTTCAAGGACACAACAACCATGTGCAACTCTTTTCTGTTTAGAATTCCTAACTTTCTTCTGTACTCTTTGCTGTCAAGACTCTTCCTCATTCTGCTCCGCAACTATGCTTAATCTAATTGTTGTTGTGTCACATTTTAAAGCACAGTACGACATTTCTGTTTCTTTATAAATCCTGCATTAGTTTGTGATTGACACGCGGTTGCATTCGACGAAGCACAATCTGCAAATCGTTCTGTTTAATTCTACAACATAATGCTTTACATCTGACATTTCTTGCATTAACTTCTGTGTTCCCCAGTACTTCTAATTTCACATCACAGATATAGCGAGTCTCTAACGCTTTTCAGTATTTATCTTTTTCACACATTCGCTTAAGTCATGGATTTTTCAATCCTTCCTCGTCCAGTATTTCTTCATTTTTCTCCTCCGATTTTCTCATGCATTTCTTCTATTTCTGACTTTGTCTATAAACTATAGATTGCATTTGGTGATTCCCTACAAGACATGACAGGCCATTTCTGTCTGCATGTCCATATTTTGTCTCCGTAAATCAACGTATAGGTGTCAAGTAGGGGTGGTGAAAGTGGGGGGGGGTTACCACTAAAGTAACAATGCTCTCATTTAGCAATATATTTGCAATAATGTGGACCAGAATTCAACATCCAGCTATATTACTACACTCTTACCACTCTCTTACCGAATTTACAAGCCTCATTTTCTACATTTGTTTTTTGTGTGATGTTTGAATTATTCACAGTCCCTATGAATTTAGTGATGGAATGTTGATGGCAGCACCACTACTCAGAAAATTGCACCAGCATCACCGACTCACCCCACATTAAGACAAAGTTAACAGCCCATCATTAAACTGGTCTTAGATTGTAGTGATGCCCACGTGCAATCTGGCTTATCAACTTAGGTTTTCTTGCCTTTTACCTGGAGTTTGCAAAAACTGAAACGTAGCCTTCTTACCTATGTTATTCCTGGTTACTGCTCCCATGCAAACTTCTTAAGTCCCTGCAGATCAAACGAACTCCATATTTTTCACAATAGTCACTTGTCAAATTTAGCATGAAATATACACCTCGCAAATCAAGCACAATAACATCCAGGGACATATTCTCAAGAACGTGTGAAAACCATCGCAAATGTAACTTAACACAAATTTCAACATCGCAGTCTATCGCAGTCTATTGCGGGAAAATTACGCAGTGTTAACTAAGTATTCACAACACGGCGGTACCATGCGATAGTCTCCAGATAATGCGTCAAATGACTGAGTTAATTCAACGTCACGCCGCAAAAATGTGAAACACAAACACAAAAAAATCGCCAATTACGATACAAAAAGCAGCGAAAACCAGCAGCGGGCCTGCAAATCCTACGCATCTGGTGGTAAAATGCCCTATAAAAGCTACAAAAAAAACACACAAGAAACAATCCAAAATGCGTAGCAACATGGATGCAACCTGATCGAGCGCAGAGGTCAACGCGAACCCCACAAACCCCACAGACCACCAGCAAGGAACAACGGGGTCGGGGAAGGCCAAGGAGAAGAAGGAGAAGGATACGGGGTGCAGTCCTCAGGAAAACCCGGTCAGAGTCATGGAGGTGACAGAACACTACCATCAACTGACTCACAAATTAGACTACTTTGAATGCAGTCGGAGTGTCGAGTAGGCCAATAGAGGATGCCAAGAGGTGCTGGCATGATGTGGAAATCTAAACCAGACACAAAGCCGCTGCCAACAGGAAGGCAGCAAAAGCGTCAGAAGGTGGGAGTCCTGCGCCACTGGAGGAGCTGGAGGAAACAGAGGCCACAGTCATCAGTGTGGAGATGGTGCAAGGAGTCTGGAGTCGGGACACAGCTCGGGAGGACCTGACACAACTTCAACAGTGAAAGTAATGACCAGGGACTGGGGGGATGGGGAAGATGGGCACAATGGCACACATACACAACAATGTGTAGCACACTGCACACCCACAATGACCCTGGATCATGTCCCTGATCCCCATGGCACAATGCAGCACACACACATAGCAAGAGCAGCACATCCACATTGACGACAATGTGGTACAATGCGCAACCCGACACTGAAGAACACAACAGGCTCCGCACACGTGCAGAAACAGGCCTACTACATCTGACAGAGCTGGAAACTGTGAAATGGAAATGTACGCGTACAACCTCACATCCGTCATGTAATCAAAACGTCCACTGTCCCACATCTAAATCCAGCACCTCCATAACAGTCACAATGTACATTGTCATACAGTCTGCATGTAAACAAGAACAATGCGCCAACATACACATCAACACAATGTCAACATGCATCTCCCCTTCACATTGCAGAGGGACATACAACACCTCCAGCAGAGCAGAGTAGACCACTCATCAGTGATGCCGGAGAGGACCACCACACCTTCGACACCGACGCCCTACAACAGCCCAAGGACATCCCACGCAACCCACCACCAGGACCAGGGCAGCCCAGCTGCATAGAGGATAACACAGCCCCTGTAACAGACCACACAGCAGGAACCACCTGCAAGCACGGCTGGCTCCCAACACTTCACCAACGCACACATGGCATCCCAATGCCTGGTGTCAGAACGCCAAAAGGAGGTAGCCGAATAGGTGCTGGTGGGGTCTGAACTCATGGAAGGTGAACTAGATCACATACATGGGTGTCTAATACCCTTCAGGGACCACCTACACCCCCACAAAGGAGACCCACACTGCCACAGAAACACATGCAGATGCACATTCCCAGTGCAGAACCACGCCCAGGGACACGCAAATATCAGTCATACACCCACGTTGGCTCTGCTTATGACGGCCCAGTCCTCTCCTCTCACGTATTGAGAGGGTGACAACAAAACTACATGTCAAAGCTCTAATCCGCTGCCTGCAGGACATGTCTGCATCCGCTTTATACAGCACAATGTATTGTCATAGGGCCCAGGGCCCTCATGCATATAACAAGACCACAGGGATACACACAGATAGTATGTGGAACTGGCTACATGCACGTGTGCCTGGCCCCTTTATTGGCAGGACCACATGTACAGTGATGCCTGTGCTGGATGTGTGTGGGATGAATGTAAGCCAGTCCGCATGGAGTGGTTGGTGCTGGCAACAACTTGAACAGTGGACCCCATTGAAACTGAAACAGAAAACCCCAGCATAACAGAGTTGACTGCTGAGCAACATGGAGGGCAGCCGAAGCAAGTACTGTGGTCACCCAACATTCAAACAGAAGTGTCTTTGATTTACAGTGCACTGAGGTTGGGGCACTAGAGCTGAGCACTCTCATGTGAAGAAAATATCTAGGATTGTGCCCCTTCGGGATATTCCTGTGTTAGAAATGTGATTTCCGGTTGGCTATGGCTTGCACCAAAGCCAGGCAGAAACCACCACTCTAGTCAGGGCAAGGGAGTTACACTCCAAAGATAACCCCTGCTCACCCTCTAGGTAACGTGGCATGAGCAATAAGGCTTATCCCAGAGTCAATGTAAGTTAAGTATTTGCGCACGCACCCACCAGCAAGAACATCCCAGGCCCCCCACAAAAGGAACTCCACACAAGGTTATATATAAAAATAGCCTTTGTATTATGCCAAACACATTAAATAATAAACACACAATTTACACTGTGCCACTGGCACTGGCAGAATTTACATGGGATTATATACACGGGACAGGGCCACGTGGACCACTGTCAGGAATAAGCACTTTTTTTGAACTAGCACTTGGTAGAATTAGTACTTTGTAGGAATAACGCTTAGCACACAGAACATAGAATAACTGTAGCACCAAAGAGCAAATGTAGCACACAACAAGTAACCACCGGTAAAAGGTAAGTACCACCTACGCAACCCTAAACACCTTAGGCAAATATCACACAGGGAACCATGAACTCACTAGTATCACCTATATTAGGGAAAACAACCTCCTAAGCATACAAATAGGCATAAAAGCATTGCATATGACATAACAATCACATTAGGCAGGTAATCACAATTGCGTCAAAAAGTACCCAAAACTGACCCCAGGCCAACCTGGCCTCTCAGGGGCTTACAGGCCCAATGTCCAGAATGTCTGGGCTGGCTGCACAGAAAATGCGCAAGGCCTAAACGTAGCAGCTGCCCACTAAGTGCTGGGCAGCTGGGAATCTCGTCTGGGCTTCTAATAAACAAATAGGGGCAAAACTACGTGGGAGCCTCGTGGGCTCTGAACAACTGCGGCCACACAACGTTGGAGCCTCTCGGGCTCTAGCTACAGTATGCCCCCAGGGGCCTCATGGGTTCAAAAGAATAATGCCCCCGTGGAGCCTCGTGGGCTCAGATACAAAATTGCTGCTACCCTGCGGGAGCGGCCCGCTGCCAACCGGGGCTGCTCTACCACCAGGAACTGCCCCCGCAATCGGTGGAGTCCCGCTCGGGGGACTCGAAACAACAACAATGCCCAGGAGCCTCTCGTGGGCTCAATACAACGGTCCCTCTCTCAGGCACTATGACCAGGCAGGGAGCTTCCCTTCCGGCCCGTCTACACTCACCGGCTGCCTTCTCTCGGTGCTGGTGCTCTTCTCCGGGTTTGGCTGGGTGGGGCTCTTCTCTGCTTCCCCAGCTTCACTCCGGGGCTCTTCTCCGCTTCCCCAGCTGCATTCCGGGGCTCTCCCTCGCTACCTAGGGCCCCGGGGGGGGGGACTCGCGTCTCCATTTTCCGGTGCAGGAGCACGGGGCAGGCTCCGGTCTGCTTCCTGCTTGAGGGAAGCCAATAACATCGTGGGTCGCCCGGCGAGCCTCCCGCAGCCCATAACCAATGGCAGCGCGGCTCCCCGGGTGACGTCAGCGACTGCTTCCTTGGCTTGCTCTCGGCCCGGCGACCTCGAACTCGGGGAGAAAGAGCGGTAGGCTCCTTCCAAAGTGAAAAATATGAAGCGGGGTGGCACCCGCAGGAATAATAAATCAGCACCAAGTCCCTGGCGGGGTGGGCACCCGTCAGGGGCAGAAGACGGCACCAAGGCAGGGGGACCCCTACGCCGGGGACTCCCTCTGTGGGACGGTCGCAGCTCCGTGCTGCAATTTAAAAGCAGAAGCGCTCCCTGGAAAGTAAAACACAGCACTTCCCAGGCGCTGTAAGGAGGAATAAAGTGCCCCAAGGAACTACAGGGCAGACCCAGTGGCAGTCTTCCTGGCACCCAGCAGCAGCAGCAGGCCCCCCTCAAATTAGGACCAGCAAGAACATTTTGTAAGGGGTCACAGCCCCTTTTTATACACAGAAACCCTTTGTCTAGGCTGCAGTGTTAAGGGAAAAACCAGTCGCAGCTGGTTTTGGAGCACTTTGTTTTGCTCAGCCCCTCTCCCCATTCAGAGGACAGGCTAGGGTCATCAGTCGCACTACAGGGGGTGGAGCCAGCATTGTGGAGGGAAAGCCCAGCCCTATTTAGGTCCCAGGTGCGCCCCTCCCTCACATCAATATGCAGATCTCTCCACTCACCACCGGGGCAGACCCATTCTGACTCATGGAGCCAAGCTCACCAGCCAGCTCCAGCCAATCACAAGCCAGACAGTCATTTCACATTTATTACACACATATGCCAACTTCTAGAAGTGGCACTTCCACACTAGACACATTTATGCCGTACACATCATCGCGCAGCATTTAATCACACGAGTCAGCACAAACCAAACTTGACCCTGCACTCCCCACACATCAGGAACTAACATGGACACATACATTCCCCATGCATTCCTTTGGGAGGGCAGGCCTATCTCACAACATGCACTCAGAGTGCGCACGCACTTTACACTTGGACACAGTGAAAGTGCGCAGAAGCCAAAAACAACCAACACCAAGTCACCTATCAAAAGCAAAATGTTTAGGGGTGAACCTGCCAGAGGGCCAAGTCCAACATCCTGATACAGATGCAGTGAGGTGTGTTAGACCTGCATCATCTTCCTCATCAACGTCCCAGGTCTCCTACACTGCCTGAGGTGACATTGCTGCGCAACCTCTCCACATCACAAAACTCAATCAGTAACGGTCCATTAGTCACGGTGCACTGGGTCAGTGGCACCTGGAGTGCTGAGCAGGGTAATAGGCAGATGATGGCATCTATGACAGGTGTGAGGAACTCTGTCAGTCTGGCAGTACCACTGTTTTGACTCTGGCAGATGGCGGTTGGTGGCGTGTGCGCCCTGCGGTTACCTTACACTGTGTAAGGCTTTCTCAGTACACCCCCTGTGATGATGCCATGTCTGGGCAGGTCAGGACTTGATTGGATGTTTGAGCCCTTTTGGACCGCATTTGAGGCCGGAGGGAGCGGACAGCACAGGGCCACAGACACATGGCGTTGATGACCCCAAGGCCAACGTCTCAGAGGCCATCCAATATTCAATCAGACAGGGTCCCTGACTTGAGCTACACAGAGTTAGTGGCCCCCGGATGCAGAGCGGCCGGCACAGGCACCCCGCCACAGGATGGTGACTTGCGGTCCACTGCTCACGTTTACGGGGGGACGTAACAAGCTATGTTTCCGCGTTCTTTCCCTTTGGCTGGGGTGACATGGTTGTATCCGCTGTCCACTACACTCCAAAAACCAGCGGTGTATGTCAACATGGATATGTGTGTGGTCTGCACACTGCCTGGGTGGTTGGCGACGACTTAGATGGAGATTCCCCTGTGGTCCAATATTGCCTGGATATTGGTGGGATATGTGCACTTTCTGTTGAGTTTATTGTGTGCAGTGTTGCCAGGGGAAACAAGTAGGACATATGTGCAGTTAATTGCCCCCTGACACATGTGTGTGGCGTAGATGACTTGCTTGGTCTCCGGCTGTTCCTGCGCAGTGTGGGGGAAGTATAGATAGTGAAGGTGTCATCCATGACCGTTGTGAGGTACTTGGATTGGGCTGGCTGTGTGACTCCTCCGTCTCAGCCCGTTGTTGGTTGGAGGGTACCAGAGGCCAACACATGCAGCACAGCCAGCAGCTTTGTCTGAGATGGGATGTTGGTTGTCCGCTGTGTTGGTACCGTCAGCCTGTAGACAATGATGGTCAGTATGCAGAGGAGAGTTATCCGTTTGGGCCTGTAGTGGTCAATGACTTTCTCTGATGTGGTTTCTGTGAGGTTGGTGCATTTTCTGAGGGTCATTGTCTTTGTCTGTGCCGCCTCAGTGTTGGTCCGGGGGAAGGGCAGGGGGACCTGGGTGTGTTGGCTGTGGGTGTTGTGGCCCTGTTGGGGCTCCCAGCTGCATGCTTGTTGGCTCCATGGCATCTGTTGCCCTGCAGGTGTGGCTCTGGGCTGGGCTCCCTTTTGTGGTGCAGGCTGTAGTCTGACTTTACACGGGGTCAGAGCAGGTGTTTCCTGCTGCTCACACACCTTATTGCCTGTTTTGAAATCTGTTTCCCATTCATCCCACTTCTAACACAATTATCTTGAACTGGTGAGGGGTGGTACTTTTAGAAGAAAGTTTATGTATTTGCGGGAGCAAAATGTCTGTCCAGCATATGTGCCTGTTGCTAAAAAATCAACCAAGCTTGGCAATTACATTTGGAATGTTAAAACCCAGACACAGAATCCCTTTAAATGGATGATGCCATTCTGCCTGATTCACCAAGGTAAACTTACACTTTTGCATAAGTTTATGATTGTTTGCTGTTCACAATGATATTTTACAAGTAGTATCTTTACCACTGTGGAGTCTCCGCTCATAAAAAGATGAGACTATCCTATCTTTTTTTGTACAGAGACTCCGCAGTTATAAAGATAATACAAGTAACAGAATTTGTGAATAAAAACAATTGTAAACTTATACCAATATGTAAATTTACCTTTGCGAATCAGGACCATTGTTTTGTAACTAAGAAATTGGGTTGTTGGTTGAGGGGGATGTGTACCCTCGTAAAGCAACAGCCACAATCCCCGTCATTGTGAATTATGCGAAATGGCCTTCTCTGAAGGGTCACCCCAAAGCTTGTGCCTTCATCCTCCTTTTTTCTAGCTTGTTTTTGTTGATTTTAGGACGCTTTTACACTGCTATCCAGTGCTGAAGTGCTCATCCTCTCTCTGCTAAGCATAGTGTGATTGATACATCCATCTGTTTGTCATATTGAATTAACCTATAAGTCCATAGCTAAGAATACTACATGTGCCCAGGGCCTGTAAATTAAATGCAACTAGTGAGCCTGGAGCACTGATTGTGCCACTCAAACAAGTTGCTCTTTGAACATGTCTCAGGCCTGCCACTGCAGAGCCTGTGTGTGCAGTTTTCACCTCTGTGTCGACTTGGCACTTAAAACCTCAAGTCAAACCTTAAACTCCCTCTTTTCAAACATAAAAGGAAACCCTAAGGCAGGCCCCAAGTAGCCCACCGGGCAGGGTGCTGTGTACTCAAAAGGTAGCGCATGTACTTTTAAGTGTTGCATGTCCTGGTTGTGAAAAAAACCCAAATTCATGTGTCACTACTGTGAGGCCGACCCCTATCATAAGTTATGGTAATTCCTCATTACACTTATAAGCTTAAATTCCTGATGGAAACGGAGTAGATGTGTGATGTTTTATATCACTAGAATGGTAATGATAAATGTTCATTACTGGAAAAGACACATTTATCACGACCCATTTAAAAAGGCCAGTTTTAGAAAGATTGGATTTGTCTGCTGTTAGCCCTGTGTGCATTCAGCCTGTCTCCAAGACAACGTCTGGGGTGAGTACCAGCTGGACTTTGTGCACTCCTTCTAGACAGTCACATACAAAGGGATCTTTAGTATGAATGAGTGGCCATCTACATCCTGATGAGCCATTTTGGGCAGGGTGAGAGGGTGAAGCTAACACTTACACCTTTATAGGCTATGTCCTGTCCCAATACAAAGGTCTGCATACCCCCTATAGTGAGTCTGGGGCAAGCGCTAAGAGAGAGGAACTCTGCACTTCAAAGCCCCACTTTGAAGTCATCTCCACTTCAAAGGCACAACTGGGTATAAGTACTGGATCTCTGACCACACCAAATCCGGCACTACTTCACCTGTGAAGAATTCTGCTAGGAGGAAGGACTTCTGTGCTGCGACAATGACTCCCATTCTGCTGAACTGCTGCTCTGGAAAAACTGCCCTGCTGCCTGCTATCCTCTGCCCTGCCTAGGAAGAACTGGACTCTCTAACTTAAACTCAGAGTGATCTCTAAGGGCATGCTTGCTTGCCTCCTATTTTTAGACTTAGAGATGTCAAGGTCTTACCCCCTGTTCTTGTGCCTGGTCCATTGGAAGTGGATTCAGATGATTGCTCCAGTGAACCAAAGCACCCTCTGCTGCATGAAGCAGAATTAATGCTTCACTGCCGTTGAGGGAACAGAACCTGGGCATTGCTTTTGAAACCATCGCCATCTGAACCACTACAGTGGGAGAGAATCACCTCAGCTGCATGGAGAAACCTTGGACATCACACTTGGAATTAATGCATCTTGGAACCTGTGCTTCATCTTTGGAACCGGAACATCAATATAGTTTTATAGAGAAAATCAATGCATTAGCTTGTTTACGGGTTCGACACCGATGCAATACTCGAGTACAACCCGCATCTTGCTGTTGCGACCAGGATCAAGGTACTTTTGTTCAACAAGCCTTGCGTGGCTCTTGTATCTGGCCCATGCTCCATCATGGTCCCCCTGAGCTCTTGACTTTGCCCCGGTCAGGCATGCCCAGGTAACTCCATAGGCACCTATTGCTTCAAAGCATTATTTTTCACTTTTAATTTCAAATAAATCATATCTTGAATTCAACTCATTGGATTTTTGTCATTTTGATTTTGTTTTACTTTAAAAATCATAATCTTTTTTTCGAAACCGGTGTGTCTTCACCCTTATTACTGTTTGAAGTGTTGCACAGATACTGCACACATTGCCTCTTGAGTAAAGTCTGACTGCTCTGTGCCAAGCTACTAGAGGGTGAGCACAGGTTAATTTATGGTGTGCATCTGACTTATCCTGACTAGAATTGTGGTCCTTGCTAGACAGGGTGCATACCCCTACCAACCAAAAACCCAATTTCTAAAAGTGAACCACTAAAGTCACTTAATTAAACTGTACTTAACCCTCTGGTGCTCGATCATACGGTGGTTGGCCTGTAGAGATCCCTGGTTGCCCTAGTTCCCAGTGCCCTCTTGTGGTGCTTCCTCCTTCTTGCCCACTGCTGCCCCGCCCATCCATCCGGGCCGCACATCGGCTGTTGCCTCTGCCACTCCTGCTGCATCCGCTTCCAGGTTAGGTTGCACCATCGTTGGTGTCTAGCAACACAGCGCACGCCTGAGACAGCGCCCCTTTGCCGGCGGAGACTTCACCCTGGTTGGTGGCACCTTGAGTGGATGTATCGTTGCTTGCATCGCAGCCATGTGGCACTGGGACGGTGGAGAGGCTACCCGGCTTGGAGGTGTATGGTGCCCCGAGTGGACAACATCAATGTGGCCCTTGGAGACTGCAAAGGATGGCGTTCTAAGTCTGCGGAGACTGTACTCGGCTTGGCAGCATCTTGAGCGACGGTACTGGGCGTTCGGGTGATTTTCCCTTTCCTTTTTCAACCTGGGATTCGGGGAGATTTCAGTTTTAATCCTGCCTTTATCTTGCAGACTTCGAACTTGCTGGGCAAAATGTGTTGGGCAGATGATTGTGATTAGGGCTGCCGTAGTCAGTCAGTCACCAGGGGCTCCTCACCCTGCTGCGGGCTATCCAATTGGGGGGTTTGGCGGTGCGATGGGTGGATGAGGTGCACCTCAGTTTTGGCCAGCCAACTGTCGATCTACATGCCAACTTGAGCCCAGGGAGGAACATTGAGCCCAGGGTGCCCCGGGACCAGAGAAAGGTGGTCGAAAAACGGTCTCTGAAGGAGTGTGAAGAATATTCATACTAAGTGAACATGGCAGTGACAGTCAAGGGCACTTACTAGAAAGAGGTAAGAACATTTTTTTAAACTATAATTTCACTCTTTTGTTGTTGGTCCAGCAATGAATACCTCTTCTCGTTCCTCTCTCCTGGTGCTTCGCTGTAAGAGAGCCATCCCTATCGCTACAAAATGTAAATTATAGGGAAGAGTCTGTAAAAGGAGGAACACAGGAGGGAAGAAGGCGTCTGGTCATTCAGATCAAGTGTCCAATCAATTGGGGAAGCTCCACACTCACCGCTTTGTCCTTCAACATGTTAATAATGGAGTTCAGTCGCTGTGGGAGGAGGAGATGAAGATTCCCCTCTAGCAGTCCAATGCTTCTGACTTAGCAACAGATGTATTGTGCGCAGCAAATGGATGAAATGCAAATAACCAACCTTTTGGTGTCTTCTCCTCAGGCTATAAATACAACTGATACTAGGGGCCTAAGATTGTCTTCTTCACCTCGCTTAGACATCTCTTTATCATCCTCCCGTTCAGATCATTCTGATCTCTCCCAGCTGAATTCCAAACCAAGATATCTCTTGACCATATAAGTCTCCCCTGGTCGAGGAACTAAACCTTACTTTGGGATCACAGGGAAGGTCCTTCACTATTCAGCCTACTATGTCATCATCTTTGCTGGATGTAATGCTGCTTATACAGTCTACTCTACATGGGATCTTGGAAACGCTGGTGTCAATGAGGTCAAATCAAGTGGACCAATCTAAACTCTTTAGAGACATTCATCATGAACACAGCACTCTAAAAAGAATGTGGGCCCTAAGGTACCCGATGCAGTAATGGTCTAAGGGGCCTGGGGGGGCCCATAGTGCTATGTCTGGGGAAACTGAAGGTCAATTAACTTTGAAAGGATCCGTTTATATTTGTAAATGTCCTATGATTGTGCAGAAAAAGCATCATTGTTTAAATCCTTTTAACTTTATCCCTAGGCACAGCCGTGTACAGGGGCCGTGTGTTTGGATAGATTGTCCGGGTTTCATGCCCTATGTGTAGGCCAAAAGAAGGCAGTGAGTATGAAAGGGAAAGCTAGTAATGGAGCCCACCCCCAAGGTCACTCCCTGAGGCCCTCGGGTGGTAGATTTGTAGATGCATCATCATACAAAAAAGCAACATCAACTGTAAAATCTGGTCCTAAAAGTAGTCCAGACCCCACTTCTTCACCACGGATATCATGTCCCACTGCAAATATTAATCCTCCTAAAGTATCTTGCAGTAAGGTGGTTAAACCTCAGTGTCTAAACAAATCTCATAAGGAACTCCTGTCTTCCTTCGACTCTCCCTTCCGCCCGCAGCCGGTGTCATCAGAGCTATTCCTGGATATTACTTGTAAGGGGGAAAAAGCATAGAAACTCCGGCCTATGAATTGCTTAAAAATCCTCCATATATTCCATCAAATTCCCTCCCTCCCTCCTTTATTTTGCCCTGCATTGCACAGCTAGTGGTTAAGACCAAAGAGGACTTAGCTCTAGCAGGACTACAAGCCTTATACCCCTTTAATCCCCTTAGTTGGGCCCTATTCCTCCTGCCATCCCATGTTTGCATAGAGGATTATTCGCTGCCCAATGGGAGCAGTTTATTCCATACAACCCACCGTAAGGCCAGAATGTACACAGCATTGTAGCCAGCCACCTAATGACCTAAGAGTGGTTATAGTAAATGATAGATCACTCACGCAGTCTAGGCAGCCAGTATGGACGCAGGGTAATAATTTTTCTCCCTTTCAGTACCATTTGGATGATTCTAACAAGGAACATCGGTCCTAGCTCCCCTAGAACGAGGGGCACTCTTCAAACCTCAGAATCCTGAGTTGGAATATCCATGGGTTCGAAGGCTTCAGGAATAGCGGTGAATTGGAGGAAAGGCTCAATCCCTTCCATATGGTATTTCTTCAGGAGTCCTGGTTGAGAGAGGTCCAGTCAGTAGAAGGCTTTACGGCACTGAATAGCAAAGGCAGGTGCCGGGGTAAACGGAGAGCATCTGTAGGTGTCCTAACAAGATTGTCAGGAGATCATTGGAGGTTTTAAATGTATCAAGTGGCCTCCAGTTCTCAGTGGTCGAAATGGGTCTTAGCAACAGCACTATTAGATACTTCCTACTTATAAATGTTTACATCCATAAAGAAGACCGTCTGCAAATGAGGTCCTGGCTAGATTTATTTGAATCCCCCTCCCAGGGTCTGGTAGCAAAATTTCCGGAAGTAGTAATAATAATGGCCAGGTATGGTAATGCTCGTCTGTTTCCTGCACAGCTGGACCTGTAGCGGGAGGACGCTTTGACTTTTTATAACATTCCCTCAGTGCAGTTCCCTTGGTGCCATTAAAAGGAGGCCAAAATATTGAGTCAATGGCTGGTAAATCACGGTCTGACTTATTTAATTGGACATTATCAAAACAGTTTATTGCCAGCAGCAGCAACTTTCCGGCAGGGCCAGACCTTAGGCCCCATTGACTACATATTTTGGCCTCTTTTGCAATTCAACCTTTTTAAGAATTTTGAGGTGGCAAAATATGAGGGTAGCAATCACTGGGCAATTACAGTAGTCTTCAACAGTGTCCCCTGAGAGGGTCCTGCCCCTAGGAATGTCCTACCCACGTAGGCTTTCAACAGGCTTAGATTCTATCTATCTCCAACAGTTAGCCACCTTTCAGTTAGAGGTGAATATTGATAGCCACCCTATTTATCTAGGTGATACCAATGTATGCTAAAATAAAATAGTACAACACGTTTTGGGCTGCATTAAAGTAAACATATGCTCGAAGGGTGTGCAAGCAGACCCTCATCCGAAGGGGGTGGAGATTGGTTTGACTCCATCTGCCAAGATTTGAAGCGATTGGTGAATTGGAGTACCAGTAATGCTAGGCATCTTCCAAGCTCCTTAGACTCCCAGTAGCCGGCTAAGTTTAGCTGCCAATATAAATCTCTTGTGCAGATGAAAAATTATACCTTTTATCACAGCAAGTGGGAGGAGATGCAGGAAATTTTGGTCCTTCAGAATCAGTAGAGGTTATAGGCAAAGATCAACGAGTTTAGTGGCCAAAATAGTGGTACTCTCGTTTGTATGATCCCGGAAGTTCAGAGGGCTACTTATTTGACAGATCTATATAGGGGACACTCTGGCCCAGATAGGTCCCATAGAAATCCTGGACAAAAACTCCCTGTTGCTTTGTTTTCAATAAATGAAGTAACAGCCGTAATTGAGAGAGTAAAGCCCGATTACATTCCAGCAGTAACAATGAAACCAAATAGTGTTTGGTGGGCAACGGTCTATACTTCCTTATTTAGCTGGATTGCTACGTCCGGCCTTTACTCCCTTTCTTGGAAAGGGTCAATAGTGAAACTCATTTTGAAAAAAGGGAGTGGCGAAGACCCAATATATGTTATGGTAATTAGCCTTCTTGATATCTCGCTAAAGATCTTTTCCAAGATTATCTTAGCTTTGCTAGAAGACTGGGCTATTGAAACCAAGAGAATTCCTTTTTTTTTATTTTTTTATTTTTCGAAACCCGTAAAGACAGGAGTCCAAATACAATAATACTGCACAATAAGCAAACACTTTCATATATGATACATTCTCATAACTAAAAAGAGAGAAACATAAAAATGAGAAGGAGAAGGGTTGAAGAAATAATAGAAGAGAAGAAAAGAAAAAAAAAGGGCAAAAATTAAACGTAAGAGAAAACAAATTACAATGGTTCATTATCACACTGAGCAAAGCCCCCTCCTCCAGTTAGTGATGGGTTGCCAAATCGCCTTGCCGCACATTGCAGATTTTAGCTCTCTAGTGGCATAGATGGCGCTTTCCTGGTTAAAGACACCAAGAAGGAGGGCTAACCACATTTGAAAGCTCAGTGGATCTGAGTCTTTCCACTGTGCTGCTAGTATTACCCTGAGGACTGCAGAGCCTATAAAAAGCATGGCCTCTTCGTCCCTATTCAGGCTAAGTGTATTATCAGTGCCTAGCAAATATAGAGTGGGGGAGTCGGGTATTTTATGGCCAAACACTTCTTCCCAGAATTCACAGATCATTTTTTTAATAAGTGTTAAATGGTCACACTCACTGAACATGTGTATTAATGTTGTGGGGCCTTTACCACATCTAGGGCAGTGATCGTTCTCTCTTTTGCCTCAAGCATATAGTTTAGCCGGGGTAACATATAAATTATATATGGTTTTATACGTCTGGGCTTTTAAACTAGCTGACATAAGCAGACGTGATGATAGGCAAAGACTCATGTCAATATCTACGTTTGGATTGTCGAGTATGTCTGCCCAGACAGTTTCTGTATGTTCTAAATCATCTCGTAGCTTATCCAGCAGTTGGCCATATATTGTACCTATTCTTGTAGTTTTTTTAGCTATAGTATCGATAATTTCAATTCTCCCCAAGTTGATATTGGGGGCTTTATGTTTAAGCATAGTGTGAATCTGTATAGATTTGAGGTAGTCCCCATTTGGAAGGCAACATTTTTGTTGTAGATCTGCAAAGGTAGGAGCCTGGTTCGCCCCCAAAAAGTCACCTATTGAGGTAATGCCTACGGATTGCCATTTCTTTGAGATAGCGTTGTTCCCTAGCTCGGAAAATAGGTTAGAGTGCCATAAGGGAGAATATCTATTAAACTTTGGAATATGCATATATTTTGCTGTTCTTAGCTAAATTTTCCAAGCGCTGGTGATGACTTTGAATTTATTCTTTTTATAGTAGCTTCTCTCCACTTGCTTCAAAAAGAGGCCTTTAGCTTTTTCACCTAGGGATAGCTCGTAGATAGATGGGAGAGGTGCAGCCTCGAGAGTCTCTGGACTAGGATTGGCATAAAGAAGCGGGCCATCTGTTGGAGAAATGAAGCCCAGAGGTAGAACAGAATGTTTGGAACTGATAATCCTGCTTTGTTCTGAGGTAGTGACAGAAGCTTCAAAGATCTTCTAATTTTACCCTGTTGCCACATAAATTTAGACATAAAAGAATCTAGTATTTTGAGGACCTTCTCGTCAGGAATCAAAGGAATAGCTCGAAACAAATAAAGCACCCTAGGAAGGATATTCATCTTTAAAAAATGTCCTCTGACGACTATAGATAACTGTAAGCTATATACCCAGTCTAATTCTTTCTTTATAGTGTTTAGTAAGGGCTCATAGTTGAGTTTGGGGATTTGTGTGACATGGGGGCTTATGCTGACACCTAGGTATGTAGTGCCGGGAAACCTTAGGGTAGCTGTTGGGCTCTATAAAAATAAATATAATAATAATATTAATGTAGCATTATCGGTTTTACTACGGTTCTTGCAGATTATATTTTCAGTGCACAGCACAATTGTTTTTTCTTTATTTAGTGAATACCCAGAGTAGAGTCCATAGGCTTGTGTTACTACCTCTATTTCAGACATTGCCTCGGAGGGGTTCGGTGTTAGTACCGCAATGTCATCGGCATAAGCCAATACTTTAGTTTCAAATTGGTTAACCACTATAGGTGTTATTAGTGGGTTCTCTAGAAGTTTCAAAATTTAAGGATTTATATAAAGGGCAAATAATATTGGAGAACAGGGACAGCCTTGTCGTGTGCCTCTGGAAACTCTAATTAATTATACTTGATTCAGAGCCCATTATTTGTAATTTTGCTATTGGTTCGATATACATAGCCATTATAGATTTGACAAATTTGGGGTCAAAATTGTATCGAGTCAGTGCAGCCCATAAAAAATTCCAAGACACACGGTCAAAGGCCTTCTCGGCATCCAGAAGGCCCCCATATGTCGCTTAAGCCAAAACTGTCGCAGAGTCTACTAATAGCTTTAAAAACTCGTGGCTTACGGGCAGTATAGTGTGGGTGTTTATGGCTGCCGAGGGCCTAGCGAAATGTTTAGGTCGCACATAGTATAAGTGGGCCCTGTATAACTGCCAGCTCGAGCTCAAGTGTCTCAAATATAGTAGGATCATCTTGGTTAGATCCGTAAATAGAGCAGATAGTAATACCAAGGCCCAATTTAATAATTACCCATCTGCCCTGAGTGTCTACTAATTTATGGGTGGCTTGTCCCAGGAAATTTTTAGCGAGCACCGCTACCCCCCTAGTATTAGACGTTTGTGTAGTACACGCTAATAAGTTATATCCCTAATTTTTAGAAGGTGCCTCTTATGCCAGGGAAGGCAGATAATATCTACTGGGTCTTGGTATATTATCTTGCTCAGCCGTTGGCGTTTATCTCTATCTAAGAGGCCTGAAACGTTCCGGGTTCGTATAGTTAACTTCCCCATACTCCTATGTTTCGTGGCCCATAATATTCTTGTGACCTCAACTCACATTGATGGTCTGTTTGTTTTGACTTAGATTTGATTACCCTATTCCCTGAGAATAGTATTGATAGAGTATAAGAAGTGGCACCGGACATTGATTCTGGTTCTGTTTTTTAGTTTTTTTTTACATACTCCCCCCCAGGCTCCCCTGTCCCCCCCCCACATCCCTGCGAGACGTCCTGGGTCATAGGGCATCCAGGTGTAGGCGTTGGTGAGGACAGTACGTCCCAGCATGCACCGTGGCCTGATCAACAATATGTACATTTCGGGTTGATAGAGTAAAGATAAGTTACTTCACTTTGTTGTCACCCCAACCCTAACTATAGGAAGTGAGATTCTTTCCCCCTCTATTTAGTCTTTTATCGATGTACTGCTGGTGTCTAGTCTGTTCTTTTGTGCCTTTATGTTATTTTCCGGTGTTTTGCTTGACTTTCTCAGTAATTTCTTTCAGGTAGGATTCAGCCTGGATTTCGCTTGTGAAGCATTTAGTTGTTCCCTTGTAAATGATTTTAAGACGAGCCGGGTTTTGCAAGAACATGGTTGCTCTGATTTGCTCAAATGGGGCGAACAGTTGCCTCATTCGCCATCTCCGCTCCACTGTAGCGTGGGCGAAGTCCGGGCGCGCGAAGAAGGTAAATCCCTTGTATTCTTTCTTATTTGAGGGTCTGGCAATATCGTAGATTGTTTCCCTTAAGATAAAGTTCCCGAAGTAAACCAACATTGCTCTCGGATATTGTGGGGTTTTATGTGTGCGTTTGGGGAGTACCAAGGGGAAGCGGTGCGCACGTTGATTCTCGTTGTTTATGTCCCAGGCTTGGAGTTCGGGAAAAGTTGTTTTTAGAAGATCGCCCATGAACCCCCTTGGATCGGTGCCCTCGGGGATGCCGAGAAAGCGCAGGTTGTTTCTCCTGCCTCTGCTCTCAAGGTCTTCTACCTTTTGCATCAGGTCTTTGATAATGCTTTCATGCTCTTTTTCCTGGGATTGGAGTTTGGTGACATCGGACTCGAGATTTTCTGTGCGAGTTTCGACAGAAGCTATTCGATTAGATATTTCGGTGCATGTTTGGCCAATTTTATGAACAGCGCCTTGATTCCTATTGCTAAAACAACAAGTGATGGACTGAATGTGGATCAATGTCACACACTCCCCCAGTCAAAAGATCTGGGCCCAAATCCATCGTTTTTTTGCACTCCACACCACCCTGGGTTAGACAATGGCGATATGCAAATCAGCTCTGACCCTGTTGCCCCATGGGAACAGTCCAGTCCGAACTACTAAAGCCATGTCTTTCCCAGAACGGAATCAAGCATCCGAGGACCGGACCGGTTTCGAGGTAACACCTCTCTTCAGCCCGGCTAGCTTGATTCCAAGTGGTGTGGAGTGCCTGGGACCCACGTCTGGGCATCCCTAGCGCACTTAGGGCGGCAATTGCAAAAACAACAAGTGATGGACTGAATGTGGATCAATGTCACACACTCCCCCAGTCAAAAGATCTGGGCCCAAATCCATCGTTTTTTTGCACTCCACACCACCCTGGGTTAGACAATGGCGATATGCAAATCAGCTCTGACCCTGTTGCCCCATGGGAACAGTCCAGTCCGAACTACTAAAGCCATGTCCATCACTTGTTGTTTTTGCAATTGCCGCCCTAAGTGCGCTGGGGATGCCCAGACGTGGGTCCCAGGCACTCCACACCACTGGAATCAAGCTAGCCGGGCTGAAGAGAGGTGTTACCTCGAAACCGGTCCGGTCCTCGGATGCTTGGTTCCGTTCTGGGAAGGACATGGCTTTTGTAGTTCGGACTGGACTGTTCCCATGGGGCAACAGGGTCAGAGCTGATTTGCATATCGCCATTGTCTGACCCAGGGTGGTGTGGAGTGCAAAAAAACGATGGATTTGGGCCCAGATCTTTTGACTGGGGGAGTGTGTGACATTGATCCACATTCAGTCCATCACTTGTTGTTTTTGCAATTGCCGCCCTAAGTGCGCTGGGGATGCCCAGACGTGGGTCCCAGGCACTCCACACCACTGGAATCAAGCTAGCCGGGCTGAAGAGAGGTGTTACCTCGAAACCGGTCCGGTCCTCGGATGCTTGGTTCCGTTCTGGGAAGGACATGGCTTTTGTAGTTCGGACTGGACTGTTCCCATGGGGCAACAGGGTCAGAGCTGATTTGCATATCGCCATTGTCTAACCCAGGGTGGTGTGGAGTGCAAAAAACGATGGATTTGGGCCCAGATCTTTTGACTGGGGGAGTGTGTGACATTGATCCACATTCAGTCCATCACTTGTTGTTTTTGCAATTGCCGCCCTAAGTGCGCTGGGGATGCCCAGACGTGGGTCCCAGGCACTCCACACCACTGGAATCAAGCTAGCCGGGCTGAAGAGAGGTGTTACCTCGAAACCGGTCCGGTCCTCGGATGCTTGGTTCCGTTCTGGGAAGGACATGGCTTTTGTAGTTCGGACTGGACTGTTCCCATGGGGCAACAGGGTCAGAGCTGATTTGCATATCGCCATTGTCTAACCCAGGGTGGTGTGGAGTGCAAAAAAACGATGGATTTGGGCCCAGATCTTTTGACTGGGGGAGTGTGTGACATTGATCCACATTCAGTCCATCACTTGTTGTTTTTGATTCCTATTGCTGTCCATTTTGACATCCTTATGAAAAAGTTTGATGGAGTTAAATACTTCACTCAGAGATGGCTCATTTGCATTTCCATGGCCATCACCGTACTCCTCAATTTGTACTGAGGTCATTTCCTCTGGAACCCCCTTTGTGCACACATGTGATTCAAGTTCTCTGGGATTTTAAAATGTTGAGTCATTCTGTGTGTGATTAGGTCTTTCTTTAGCATGCTCCGCATTGCTCCCGGGATCTGTGGTTTCGTTGTATGATGTTTTGCGGTGCCTTCTTTGGAGAAGAATTTTGACAAGATGCCCCTGATTTCCCTGGGAATGTGATGTCGGATACCTCCAAGGTTGTTACTGCTAGTTTGAGGCTAGAGCTTCTTTGACTTGGATCATCTTCCTCGCCTGCCTCGCTTGAGTCACTTATCACTCTAGAAATAGATACTCCTGTCTCATAAATGTCCTAGTCGGACTCTACGGCGGATCCTTTGGACTCTAGGAGTAGGTTTCCACCTGGAGAGGATGTATGTGCCATGACAATGGCGGAAGAGTGTTCAGGTCTCAGGGGTTCAATTGGGAGTATTGGCAGGAGGTCACTCTCATCGCGTGTAATTGCGGGTGACGTTGTGTTTTCAATCTCTTTTACCATTACATTTTTTGTTGGTTTGTTCTGCCCTTCCTTGGATATTGGGGTAAATATATTAGAGATCCGGGGCTAGGAGTCTGCCTGTTGACCCGTGATTTTAGCAACCACTTTCAGGTTTTTAATAGTCTGTAAGTTCCTTGCCTTTTTGGCCATTAGTTCCAACTTCTCATTGTCATTAACTTGTTCTTCGGTTGCCATTACTCTATCTTTTTTAATTGTATTCTCGTTGCTTTCAATTTTATCCTTGTCTTTGTCTTTATCTTGATCAGTGTTTCTTTCCGGCTTCTTCTCTGAGGTCTTGTCTGTGCTTTTTTCCGTGTTTTTATTTTTGTTTTTGTCCTTGTTTTTAGGTTTCTCCGCATTGCTGCTGCTACTGCTGTTTTTCTCCTCGAGGTTTTCTTTGGCCTTGGACCCTCTAGTTTCCGGTCGTCGCTGTCCATCTTTTGCCTTTTGGGCATTATTAGAGTTTTGTTTCTCTAAAGTTGCTTTTCGAGATTCTTCGGGTGCTTCCGGGTCACTTAGATGGATAGTTGATTCGGTTAATTGTTCAGATACTTGTTCGGATACTGGCTCAGATCCTTGTCCCCCAGCCCTAGCCCTAGCGAACTACGCCATGTTGTGTATATGACTGTTACTCTGTAGCCAAATCAATCCTTGAGCCGGAACTTGCCTGATCAGCTGTGTCAGAGTCTGTCTTAGCGTTCTTAGCGTTCTTGATGAGAGTGTTATAGTAGTTGTTATGGTTACGATGGGGAGTTTAAAAAGTTTTGACCGCCATACTACCACTGCCACAGAAGCCACTGATACTACTGATGCCGCTGATGCCGCTGATGCCGCTCCGGTATTTTTTATGGATGATGGTGGATCTCGAGCAGCACGCCTTCTTATGATGAATCTGTCGCTTGGCTCTTGCCAACAGCAGAGGTAGCACGGTATTGATCTGGCTGGGCGGGCTGGTCGGGCTTTAGCATGAACTTTAGCCTGAACCGTCCGTGGTTTAATCTTCACAGACACACGAGTGCCCGTTATTGGTGCCCAAGCTGCCCCCCTCAGATTTCGATATGACCCTGTGGCCTGCCTGTCACAACCCTTCCACAAGCCTTCCACCAGTCTCTCCAGCCCGGGGGCTTAATTACTTGTTTGCTTGCTTGCTTGCTTAATTTGTTGCTTAATTGGTTGTCAGTAGCTTATCAGCTCACAAGTTACAGCTCAGTATTGGCACTCATGCCCCTCTTTTTTTTTTTTTTTTGGGTGACGGCCCTCTTTGCTTCTTTGCTTCCCTTGTCCCTTTGCCTGGCTTAAGTGCTGCCAAATGTCAAATACCAGATGCCCCGCGCAGTTTTGGGTCACAGCACAGATAGCATGGATAGCACAGTTAGCACAGATGTTGCTCTTAGCTTGCCCTGGGTTTGTTTTGCTTTACTCTATGATCACTCTGTAATCAGACACTGCGAGATCCGGCTGTCTGTCTGTGCAGTCTCAGTCTCAGCCTTCAAAACCGATCCCTGCACATTCCGGTGAAACTAGTAAGAATTGGTGAGAATTGGTAAGAATTGGTAAGACTTGCCACAAAGTTACGGTTAAGGTTAAGTTTAAACGATGCCAAAAGTCATGGGCCCTTTAATCCTCGTGTCTCAGTTTTTGCAGATGCCGAAGAGAATCAGCCTGGGTCTGGCCAGCCGAGTGCTTGATGAGATTCGCAGTGCGTGCACGGCGCAGGGAACCACGGAGCCACGGAGATCGAGCCACAGATCGCCGGCAGATTCACCATGCACCACTTAGCCCACAACTCTTCTTTCTTTCCCCGCCGTTACGTCTGCCGATTGCAGTTTACCAGCCGCACCCCCTTCCCAAACCATTTGGCCGTCAAGCAGGTTAGTGAAAGTAGAATTTGGGATACAGATGCAGAGCAGAGTGGAGATATGATGCGATATGAGGTGATGAGAAGTGATGAGAGGTGAAGCGCAGCAGGGGCAACGGACTGAAAAGCTCACAGTGATTTTTTATCGGCAGGGGAAAAAGTAGCACGGTTAAAAGCGCCAGATACTAGATACTAGGGCCCCGATGTAGGTCGGTCGGTAACGGCCAAAAATCGGTATTTTCGGCCGTTACCGATCGTAATAGAGACAACGGGATGTAGGAGGCCGAAATCCGGCGAAATCGGCGATTTTACCGAATCGGAAAGTCACTGAGTCGGTAGAATCCCGAATCGGAAAAAAGTAGGAATCTGAAAATTCTCCGATTCGGTAGAATACCTAATCGGAGAATTTTCAGATTCCTACTTTTTTCCGATTCGGGATTCTACCGACTCGGTGACTTTCCGATTCGGTAAAATCGCCGATTCGGTATAAATACTGAATCGGTGATAATCCGATTCGATGCGAAAAGCTGAAGAATGAGATGTAGGTAAGCACTGAAATACCGAATTTGCTTCAAATTCGGTATTTCAGAGTCGGAAATTACCATGGATTGGAATCAGGTGGTAACCAGGTGCAACCTATAAAAAAGGACCCAAAATGCAGTTCTACTTGCAACATGGCAGCTTTCTATGTCATAGCAAGACGGCTACGGCTACAGCAGGAAGGAGAGAGGGAATGGCTGAGACAGGAGCAGGTGTATAGACAGCGGATCACCCTGTGCATGCTGACAGATCCAGAGATCCTACAGAGGTACAGGCTGGAGGCAGAGACCATCAGAGACCTCATTAGGGACCTCCAACCCCTGTTGCAGCACCCCACCCCAAGGGCACACGCAATCCCTGTGCAGGCGCAGGTGCTATGCTGCCTACACCTGCTGGCGTCTGGCAGCTATCAAAGTGTAGTTGCTGTGGCAGGAGGGGTGACCCAGAGCAGCCTGTCAAGGTTCTTCCACAAGTTCCTTGATGCCATGATTCAGAGGATGGACCACTACATTTCCTTCCCTTCCACCCATGCAGAACTGGCACAGACAAAAGCTGAATTCTATCAGATGGCAAGATTCCCCCACATCATTGGCTGCATAGATGGCACACACATTCCGATTTGCCCCCCTGCTGACACGGAATACGTATACCGCAATCGGAAGTCACGGCACACCATAAATGTGCAGGTGATATGCAATGCTAAGTGTGTCATCACTGACCTGGTTGCAAAGTTTCCGGGGAGTACCCACGACTCCTGTATCTTCCAGAGTAGCGGAATTTATGCACGGCTGATGGCAGGGGATTTTGGTGAAGGATACCTCCTAGGTAAGACACAGTGTTTGACCCCCATAACCAAATTTGCAGTGTGAAGTACATGTATGCATGTGAGTAATGTTACCCCTTTTCCTTGTAGGCGACAGTGCATATGCCCTACGCTCGTTCATTCTCACCCCCTACCTCAACCCCTCAACACCAAGCCAAAGGAGGTACAACCGTGCCCACAAAAGCACGAGGAATGTAGTGGAAAGGACCTTTGGCATCTGGAAGAGCAGGTTCAGATGTCTGCACAAGAGCGGAGGTGCAAGGCAATATACCCCCATCACCTGCTGCAAGATTATTGCTGTCTGTGCAATGTTGCACAACCTTGCAGTCAGGAAAGGCACTGAGGTTGAGTTATCCGACTACGAGGACCCTGATGATGACAATGCTGTGCCACTACCACAACCTGCTGGAGTCCCTGCACCAATTGACGGCAGATACAGGCGTCAGGAGATAACAGACAACTATTTCTGAGTGAGTACAGATGCACAAACAGGTCAATGTATGTTTTCAGAAATGAAATTTAATAATGTTGCATCAACGTTACTGCACTGATGTGCAACAAAAGAAAAGGTAAATAAGAAGTGGTGAACTGTCCATTGTCCGGGTTGCCTCACCCTCACTGCCAGTCTTATTTTTTGCTGCGCTTAGCATCCCCACTAGGATGAGCCTCACCCCCTTCTGTATGCCCAGCAGCCTCAGCTGAGCGCCTGCTGCTCCGGCGCGGCTCTGACACTGCGCTGGCCGGGCTGCTGCGGCTGCTGCTGTCCCCAGCCTCGCCCAGGACGGGATTCACAACAGTGTTGGAGATCAGTAGTGTCTCCATGGCGGTGGTAATACGGCCCATGCCCCTAGTGACCTCTGACATGTTCTGTGTGAGGCTGGCCTCCATGTTTGCCCCACGTTGGCATAGCTGGGCGGTCGCAGCTGCAAGGCGGTTGAGTGACCGATTCTGTATACGTGCATCCCTGCGACGACATTGCTCATGGTCATCCATCCTGTTGCAGAGCTGGGTGATGGCAGTGGTCATTCGGCCAATAGATGTTGCTATCTCCTTGTTGCTATCTACAAAAGTCTTGAAGCCCTGTGCCATTTCCCCCATCTGCAGGTTGTGCAGGCGCAACTGGCGATGGCAGGCCAGGATGGATTTTGCCTGCATTCTCTGAATCGTCACCATACTGGTCTCCAGCCCTGCGAAGACGCTGCCTCCCTGTGCCTGTATTGGACTGCTGGTTGCACGTGGCCTCCGTGGATTTCTGCTGCCCTGCTGTGTGTGCTGGGGTGACGCTGGTGTCACAGGGTCTTGTGCAGGAGCCTGACCCGCCGCGCCCTCCATGATGACTAATGGAGCAACAATTCTCCTCCTGGCAGGGGATGTTGCAGGTGCAGGGTGGCTGTGTGGTGGTGTGATCTCCGGGGAGAATTGCAATGTGGGCGACTGAGACAGAGACAGTCGGGGGGAGTGTGGATGTGTGAGGGAATGTCCAGTGTCTTCCTCATTGCCCAGGGCACTGGTGTTGTCCTCCTCCTGTGCTGCTGCACTGGTGCTTGCCACCGCCACCGCACTGGCTGTTGGTGCTGGAGCTGGTGCTGGAGCTGGTGCTGCTCCCCCGCCTGATGGTGCCCCTAGGTATAAAGAAGCATTTGTCAACTGAGTGCTAATGTGTTCCAGTCACTACTATTAAAGCATTGCACATCTCATTACAAAAACGTCGATGCAGTATTACTGTTATTTTTCTTATGCTTCTGCAGTGGCATTATTGGGTACTTTTGCTGACTACATTTAGCAAGATGCATTGCTCATGTCTGTTGCTAGCAGTACTGGCCTGGGGTTTGGCTGTGCAATGGGTCTATAGGGGAGGTGTCTGGTATGGTGTGTCAAGTTGCGCATGCTTCTTACCTGTAGCTGTAGCTCGGGATGAGCTATCCAGGTCCCCAATTCCCACGACACTTGCCCTCTCAATAGTGGTCGCCACTAGTTCCTCCAGCTGAGTGAGGGGTGGCGCCCGGTTTGTGCCTCCTCCAGTAAGTCCAGCCTGCTTGTGCAGGTCAGCCAGTTTTCTCTTTGTCACGCCACGGATATCGTAAAACCTCTTCTTGAGGTCGTCTTGGCTCCTGTGGGTGACACCAACAGCGTTGACTTTTTCCCCGATGTCTATCCAGAGCTTCCTCTCGGTGCTCTCCGGAACAGTGAGGGACAGCCTTCCATAAAGCTGCCTGTGCACCCTCACCACCTCCTCCACCAAGGTTTGCAGCTCCATGGTGCTAAATTTTGTCTTCCTCTTGCGCTCTGCCTTCTGGCTCTCAGTGCTGGTTGCCATGTCTCACATGGATCCCGCTAACACTGCTGCTCACTGTGTTTGCTCAGCTCAGGCAGCTTTCCAGAAAGTTCTGATGAGTTGCACCTGCCTGGGTTGCCACTCCCTGTGGGGGAGGGTGCTTCCAGCTCATTGGCTGATGTCTTCAGTGTCAGTCAACCTGCTCGACGAATCGGCATTCTCCGATTCGGTATTTTCCGATTCGGAATATACCGAATATGTTCGGTAAATACCGAATCGGTATGTATTATGCGTTCCTATTGGCCTTTCGGCCCATGGGGCGTATTTCTATTTCCGATTCGGCGTTTACCGAATCGGTAGGATCCGCATTTTTATTTACCGAATCGGACGTGTCCGATCCGGGCTATACTGAATCGGTACTTGGCGAATCGGTACGTATCGACTCACGAAACCGATTGCTACCGATTCGGTATTTTTCCGAATAATTTTTTCTACATATCATTTTCCGATTTTGAAATACCGATTCGGTACGGATCGGTATTTTAAAATCGGTAAATGCGTTTTACCTACATCGGGCCCTAGATGCTGTACTCACGATTGACAAGTACCAGCTCCCACGCACACAGGCTTCCAAGGCTTCCCCGGCTTCCCAGTCCCGATCCTGGTCCAAGTCATAGGAACGGGGAAATAAGTCGTGGGTTTACTTAACATTATCCAGTTTACCTTTCTCCCGATCTACAAGATGACAATGTCTGTGAAAGTATCCGTGCCACTGCACTACTGCGCTACCATGCTTTCTCTCTGTGTGGCTCGAAGCTTGAAAAAAGCATCCCGGAGAAAGCTTGTTTTCCACAATTCTGCAAATCTCAAAGTGCCAATGTTCCCACATGCCACGCCAATACTAGAGCCAAAGCCAGCATCATGGCAACGTTTTTTAGTCCTTTAGCCCTTTAGCTTTAGCCTCTAAACGTCTCAGACACCATCTTTAGTAGTACGATGATAACGGCAGTTAGCGGAATTATCATTCATTCCAACATCGATGGGAGGATTTTTAAGATGCTGACCAGGGCTCACGGAGCAAACTGCTGACACGTCCTCTCAATCCGGCGCCATTTTGCGTCTCTAAACCAAGAGAATTCCAATAGAGCAGGAGTGTTTTTGGGAAGGACATTCCACAATGGATCATTGATTTGCCCTATGGGCAATTATTCAGAAAGCCTTGGCAGTAATTTTGTAGATTTTAGGACAGCCTTTAATTCTGTGGATAGGGGTATCCTATAGTGGAAACTTGCCACCTGGGGGCTTCCACTAAACCTCCTCATTGTACTCCAATCATTGCATTCTGGTAACTGCACCCAGGTAGAGTTAGAGAAGTTGGGTCGTTTATCTCAAGAATCCCTATTGACAACGGTCTCCGGAAGTGAGGCGTTTTAGCACCCCTACTTTTTAGCTGACCTGCCCCCTTTTATTTCCAAATCTAACTCCTTTTCTCCTAAAATTGGGAAACAGCACATTGTTTGTTTGCTTTATGCAGATGATTTGGTATTATTGGATTATAGCCTTATTGGTCTGCAGAGGAAACTTATTTCTCTAGCAACTTACAGTAAGCAGACGCAGCTTCACATTGACTTGGAAAAGACCAAGATTTTGGTATTTGGGAAAAGAGTGAAGAAATTTAACATGAATTTAGATACAAGCGAGGTGGAGCATGTCGACTGATACAAATATTTGGGCTTAACCTTCTGGAGGAACTTGAATTGCGGTATGCATTGGGATGGCATCAATCAGAAGGCCTTATTGCAGGCCAGCGGTCAAACACGTTTTAATAGTAGATTTGTGGGGGCTTTTTAATATTCCACTACTAAGGGCTTACGAAGGGAAGATCCCTCTGCTGTGTTTATATGGAGGAGAGGTTTTTTCCCTTGACCCTTAATATGAAAGGGATAGATTAGAAGGGGTAGTGCTTAGAAGGCTTTTATCAATTCCCCCAGGGTACTTTGTTTCAGGCCACAAAGAGAGAGTGCAACCTGGTCTCCTAGATCCTGATGACCTCAATTTGGGCCCCAAGATATTTTTATACATTCCTGGAGAATGGTGAGGCATCTAAAGTCTCGAAATTTTGCAGGGAAGAGATTCCATGTAGCAAAAGAATGTGGGCAAAGATTGTACGAAATAGATTAATTACTCGTAGGATTCTCTATTCAGAAAGTGGTACAATTACATCTTGGTCCCCCTTCCAGGCAAGCATGATCTATCTTATCCATCAGGTCTCAATCCCCACTTTGGGCCAGGACACTGTTTTTCCTTATTTATCACACTTACCAAATCCAAGGTTGGGAAATGAAATACTAAGGGATAGGGTGGGATGTAACCTAATGTATCTATCCCGCCTATATCCGGCCAGGGTCCAGGATAATTGTGGTCTCTGCCACTGCCCTCCAAATGTTAAATGTTCTCTACTGCATATATTAATGGACTGTGTTTTTTATCTTGTAAATCGAATTAAGTTCTGAAGACCACTCTTTTTTTAAATATGATGTTCTCCATAGGAGGAAAGCTGTGGAGCTGTTGACAAAAATGGGTTATTTAGATGTGGCTGTTGGAATTGCTCGATTTTTACTGTCTGTTAAACAGAGTTTTAATGAAAAATGTAGTGGGTAGGGGGTGTTGGGTAGTTAGGATGGGGTGTTTTTTTCAATTATTTTAATTGTCAAGTGTGTTTTAGTATGGTTTTTGGACAATTTTCTAAATAAACTTGCTTTCTCACTTTACCTCGGGTAGCTTGGCAAATACACACTCAGTATTAACTTAGAGGAAAGTGTAAATTATTTATGCAGCACTCAAACAGTAATAAAGTAAAAGCAGAACACAAGAAAACTCCAAACAAATTTAGAAAAGTAGATTACCTTTTAATAAATTATTCACTTTCAAAATGATACAATTTCAGTAGTGGAGCTGGAGTTATGAATGTTTAAACTTTGTTGTGAAAAATATGGCCTAAAATATCAAAGTGGTATCCGCTTGCATTTAGTTGTGAAAGACCGGGGCAAAGTTGAAACGTATGGCTGACCGTGATGGACCACGGAATGGGCTTGGTCTCCACTTACCTTCTATCTTAGATGAGTTTCTGTAGAAAAATAACTGAAAAGGTAAAGCTCAGTGGGGCTTGGTAGCTGGCAGTGTTTCGTCGGGTTGCCACTGGTTGACGAATCCTTGATTTGGAATTAGTCTCTTTTTTGGAAGTCAAAGATCTCCAGCGGTACAAAGCTGGAAGATGTACTAGGTGAGGGCTCCACGGGGCCAGATACCCCTTCTGCAAGGGTCCTCTGAACAGCAATGTAGTGGGATATGCTAGGAAGCCAGGCCGACCGGCAATGCACCTTTGGTGGATAGGCGAGGAGGTTGGTCTCAGTCTCATCTCGGTTCTCAGAGCACTTGTATGCCCCAAAACTTTTTAAGTCCCAGGTTTTGGGCTTTGGCTATCTGGGAACCTTATATCCCGAAGAGGCACCACTTGGAGGGTCAGGAATAAATCAGACATTGTCCAGGTGTGGATTCAAGATGGTTGGAGCCATTTCTGTTTCTAAGTCTTTGATCAGGAAGCCAGCCAACTAGCTCTTTGAGATGCATCTGGAAGTCCTGGGTTCAGGAAGAACAGGCCTTAAGCATTACGACAGACCTCTGAGGCTCAGGGCAGGTGTCTGGCAGCAGAGCACTACTATCTGGTACAGTGGAGCAATCCCATTGAAGTACACTGCTGCCCGCAATAGCAGGTAGTACTCTGAGAGTCCTTCTGCAGGTCCAGGAGTGAACTGAAGAGTGGGTCTGAGTGTCCTTTACTTATCACTAGTATCTTTTTTGAAGTGGGAAAGTTTCTAGAAGCTCCCCTTTTAAGTTGCTTGGAATTTCCTACCATCCTGTCTTGGCTGCAACCTGGCTACAGGCACAATGGAGTAGTGTGAAGTTCTTTGAGTGAGAGCAGTGCTCAACCTATTTATGTGTAAGTAGGGCTATGCCTTGCTCTGCCCCCATGCTGCCTGAAGTGGCCCAGCCAAGAACACCTAACACCTTTATTGTGATGCTGTCTGGGAGGATTTTACCAAGGTCAACTGACACTCCGACATAGTCACGTGACAGAGGAAAAAACTGCAGGCACCAAATGTTCAGGACAAAAAATGGCAACTTTCTAAAGGTTTTCTCAATGCACTTTACCAGTTCTGGTACAGTGTTTCCCCTCACATTCCTTGTGGTCCCAGTGTGGGTTCCACTCTTGACTAATGATTGTTTTATTAATTTATTGTACGATTAAAAAAAAAATCATAAAAATCTAAATTCAGAAAAATAATGATGTTCATTGCATTTTATTCCTGGTTTCAGAAATCTGTTCAATTGTTGTGGTTCCTTTACACAAATATTGAATTGTACATTGTGTATAACATAAAAATCCTCAATGAACTTCAGACCCCTGGTTCTTCATCAGTAGATCTTTGAATGGTGTGGAACAAAAGAAAATAATACAATAATGTACTAAAGTATTCATGTAATAATATTGGGCCATAACAACTCTGACTAATATCAATCTGTCAAAACAGTTTGCTAGATTTCCACCATAATGCACACACACTTTAACACATCATCAGGATGGCATTATGTTAATATATCAAATTATTACAATCAAAATTGAATAAAAGCGTCTTTTTAGGATCTGCCTGTGCATATCCTTCACAAATAGGAAACCTCATGTTCCTGTCAGAGCTATTGCATGCAGTCATTATGAATAATTGGCTAAATCCTCAGTGTTCACTCTTCAGCTTATCACGTAACCCTTTGACATTCCAAGAGAGCAGATTAAATGCAATCTCAGCCCCCCCCAAACCAGAAGTGCCAACCATTGCTGGTGCATTATCTCTCTCAGGTATTGTGGTGCAATTGACAGGGTCGGCCCCTCCACATGGTTGTGAAATTACTTTGCTTGTAGAGGCTGCTGTGGTTGTAAGCTGTGTTTTCCCCAACCCAAAGGGGAGGGGCCTGATCTGAACGGGAACGTGAGCTGCTTCCTGATACCCACAATGCATATATAACCAGAACTAAGTTAAAACCCAGTAAACTGATATCTCCCCTCCCACCCTGCCTCCTTTCAAGACGGTCCTTGTACAGCCCGCCACCCCAACATTGCAGAGTGCCCATCACTCTCCCTTCCCTCTTTTGGGGGAGACGTAAACCCTTAGTCCCACCCTCCCAATCCCATTCACAATAACTAGCCATGTTGTCTAGAGTCTATATGAGTAAGTTCATTGCATATAGACTGCCGTTGAGGGTATCTCGCCTTGGTGCCACACCGCTTAGCGCAGTCCTGCAACTCCGGCTGAAGCACATTTCAGTCAATTCTTTCCATTCGATTGATCTATGCAATTTTAGGAAGTTTGAATTCACGTTATGTTGATTCAGTTGAGCAGCTGCTCGAGTATCGAGTTGTGGTGGAGCAGACTATGTACTGAATAGTGGGTCTTTGTTGGTGTTTTCACCATCTATCTCCTGCATTTGTTGAGATTGTCTGGGTCTACCACTCTTCGTCATCTATCTAGCTACTCTCAGGTCTCTTCTGGCTCTGTGAAGACCCACATTTTATCCTCCGCCTCCGCCCTGAGTTTTGCAGGAAACAGCTTCTCATATCTTAGCGCCTTGTCCCTAAGGGCTTTTTTGACTTCAAGGAAACTCCTTCACTGTCTCTGCACTTTCATGGTGAAGTTCGGGAAGAACGTAACAATGTTATTCTCAAATTTAGGAGGTGGGGCACAGCGTGCAGTTTGTAAAATCACATCCTTGACTCGGTGTGCCCTTTCAATGGAGATGTAGTTGGAGAGATTTTAGGCTGCAAATGTTTGGTGATTATCTCCTCCATGAAGAGATTGGTGGCAGGGTCCTCGGCTTTCTCTTGACCCCCAGAATTCTTACATTGTTCTGTCTGGCCCGGCTCTCATAATCATCCAGTTGCTCCTACAGGGCCCTACTGGTGGATTGCAGTACACAGACTTGCTTCTCCAAGGCATTTGTTTTGCTGGTGAGACTCTGGGTTACTTCCTTTGCCTCTTTCACGTGATTATCAATTTGTATGAGGTCAACTTGGAATTAGGACAATTCTGTGGATACCATGTCTATTCGAGACTCGAGCGAGGTGCACACGCCAGTGACCGCTGTTAGTATATCCTGTAGTGTGGGGATGCCCTGCTCCACCACAGCCTGTTGCGTACCTTGCACTGTGTAAGGTTGAGTGCTTGGCCTTTCCTGGTTTCTATGCCAGGAGAACTTTTACAGTTTAGGCTGGTGCATGCTGCATCCTCCTCTGCTCCCCAACATGGCCCGAATTGTGGTGTTGAGTCAGGACCGTGCCGCTGTCAATGGGCAAGGGCCTGGAGGTTATCACCGCCACGTGCTCTGGGAAGTGTTCCCACCGGCCTGTCGGTTTTCCCTCTTCTTGGCTCTCCCCGACACTGGGTTTGTCACCAACGCCTGGGCTCTTCAGGCGATAATGGTCACAATTTGGTTCGAGCACAGAGTCACTATAAGTTACTAATATTTGAGTGCCCCAGTAGCTGGTAGCGAGGTGCAGTCCGGGCAGGAGCCCCCACTCACCACTGGGTTCGGAATCTCCCTGCCAGCACCCTTTGGACATGCACAGTTATGATCGACGTAGTGCTCTCACTAAGAAGTCAGTGCTGGGCTGCCTCAGCACCCAGTGCAGCTGATGGTGTGCTGCTGCCCCTAAGGCCCTTTAGGCATCTCTCCGCAGCAGCCAACAGTCCCCTCGGCTTTTCTCCACACTCCTCCGTTTTCACCCCAGACAGAGGCCGCAGCAGATCAGAGCTGAACAGGGGTTGCTCTCCCCATGCAGCTGTCTCAGCAGCAAGGTCTCCAGCTATGGTTGCAGGGCTGCAGAGATCAGTGGCCATGTCCCGGCCACCGCTACCTGGACCCTCATGCTCTGCGGTTGCAAGTCTGGCTGCTTCTTCTGGCTGAGCGGTTACACAAGACCATGGCCTACCACCTCGTCCAGGTCCACACGGTCCTCCAACTGGTTCTTCCCTGGCGATCGTGGCCGGTAACATCCACAACCTTGTACTGATGTAGATGCTGACTCTCAGGCCACGGATTAGTGTCAGATTAATAGGGGTTTAGGAGACGGAAGCCGGAGCTGCGTTAGTGTGCGGACATCTCAGGAATTTGGCAATGCCCCCTCAGTTTCACTTTTGTTAACGTCAAACTCGTTCTGGAGAACTCTGTCAATCCCAGTTAAGCTTACTCATAATAAATATATCACCAGATAGCGGACATCATTTCCACGATCAGATCAGGCTCTGCACTTGACCCCTGCCCTTTGAAAGTACTATTACCTGTCATTGATGTGCTTCTGCCTGCTATCACTTCGATATGTAACTCCATGTTCAGAACAGGTATCTACCCAGTCACCCTTAAAAAAACTCTCCTCAAACCGTTATTAAAGAAACCACATTTCGACATGGATGAACTAAAGAGCTATCGCCCAATTGCTAGCCTCCCTGTCCTGGCAAAAATTGCCGAAAAAGCACTGAACCTACAACTGTCTGCCTTTATAGAGGAACACCATCTACTCGACGAGTCCCAGTTCGGTTTCCGCCGATTCCATGGGACGGAGACTGCTTTGATCAAAGCCGCGGAAGACATTCGATCCATCCGTGACGTTGGGGGTACAGCAGTACTAATACTGCTAGACTTATCGGCTGCTTTCGACACTGTCGATCATGCTATTCTGATCGACCGTGTCGAAAACATGGGTGTTCAACAAACTGCCAAGAAACTGTTGGCCTCCTTTTTGGCTGACAGGACTCAGGTGGTCACCCTGGGATCCTTCCATTCCTCCAATCTGTCGCTGCCATGTGGGTACCCCAAGGCTCATCCCTTAGTCCGACACTTTTCAACATCTACGTGTCGGACCTAGCTAACATCATTCGAGCTCACGGGATGAGCCTTACTTCCTATGCAGACGACACTCAGCTGGTCCTTGCCATTAAAAATGATGGTCACAAAATAGCCGAGGATTTTAAACTGGGCATGTTGGCAATTGGGGACTGGATGGCCTCCAATTGCCTAAAACTAAATTCCGACAAAACGGAAGTAGTTATCTTCGGACACCTGACCCCGGAATGGTCCTCTCTCTGGTGGCCCTTGTCACTCGGTCCCCCCCTAAGCCTGTCAGTAAGGTGAGGAACCTGGGAGTCATTTTCGATGACCACCTTAATTTTCTCCCACATACCAATCAAATCACTTCTTCCGCCTTTTACAAATTGAGACTCATAAAGAAAATTCTTCCCTTCCTCCCCGATACAGCTGGCAAAACCTTGGTAACTTCCCTTGTACTGTCCACTCTGGACTACTGTAATGCCTTGTTCATAAATGCACAAGGTAGAGTTATAAATAAAATGCAAGTCATCCAAAATTCAGCCGCCAGGCTCCTGGGCAGAATTCCCAAACATCTATCTGCTACGGAAACCATCAGAGATCTACATTGGTTACC
The DNA here is from genome assembly GCF_964261635.1 of Lissotriton helveticus. Taxonomy (NCBI): domain Eukaryota; kingdom Metazoa; phylum Chordata; class Amphibia; order Caudata; family Salamandridae; genus Lissotriton; species Lissotriton helveticus. Next base: position 218,214,937 of record NC_136060.1, read on the forward strand.
CATTAAAAATAGGATAAAGTTCAAAACCCTCTGCATTGTGTATAAGGCTCTGCACAATCTAGGACCAGCTTTTCTCACTCAAAATCTGACTCCTTACTGTCCCTCCAGAACATTACGTTCCTCCACTTTAAATGACCTAATGGTTCCCCGGACCAAATCTGTTTCGTGGGGAGACAGAAGATTCCTGGTGTCAGCCCCTAAACTATGGAACACTCTGCCTCACTCGATAAAAACAAGCCCTTCACTCTGGTCATTTCGTAAACAACTCAAGACTTGGCTCTTTAACCAATAAATTCAGACTTCCCTCCTGGGTTAAATATTGCAGATATCTCAGCGCCGAGACGCCCACGGGCCTTTGTTCGCGCTCTAGAAATATTATTAATAAATAAATATAAATAAATTGTGAAGTAACATTTAAAGTCACTTACCGGACTCCTATAGATGACTTTTCTGATTTATCGTTTGCGCTGCACTGCCATCAGCTTCTGCCTTCAAGAAAATTGTATGTGCGTTTGGAAATCAAATGCCTCTGTACACTGTCCTCTGGGAATTTGTGAAATGATATGCACATAGAACATCAATATCTCGTTCAAAGCTTTACAAAGTATTATAACTTTGAAAGAGTTGTAAAGAAAACCCACCCAGTATTCTCCAATGTTAACACGCAGTGTGTGCCGCTCTCTGCATCCTTACAATCTGCTATATTTGTGTAAAACAATTTTAAAATACTGGCCAATGATACAATCAGAGCCAGATTTTAAAGGTCTATTCAATTAGATACAGATGTTTGCATATGATCAATGAAAATCTTTTAAATAATTACTGTATCCTCAGAAATATATCAATCATATTTCTAAGTATAATCAAGGGAATCAAAATAGATCATCCATCAAAAGACAGTTAAACACACTCAACATGTGATACAAAAAATGTAAAGTACATGTTGAAATGCCCCTGCAGCCATGCCTACATGCAGAAAACAGAGCGGAAAATAAAAACAAGAATGACAGAACATAAAAGCAATTTAAGGATGAAGAAATAAAATCATTAGTAGCAGTACATTTCAATGAGAGTGACCATAACATTATCCAATTATGGTTCACAGTGTTAGAACAAGTAGAAACTAGAGAAAATGTTGATAACAGGCAGAACTTGTTAAAACGGCAACTGTACAGGATAAAGCAACTGAACACATTAATACCAATTGGACTGAATGACAGAATTGAATACTCTAGTTTCGTATGAACATCAGAGTGAAGAATGATATATGCATTACGAAATGGAGTATAAACAGCCATAAAAGACACCAGTACAATCTCAAGATGTTTGATGATGTAACAACAGATTTGGGTTATGTGAGTAGGGGACACAATGGATTGTGTTGATGTACTTATGGAAATAGTAGATACCAAGGGGATGGCATAGAGGGGACTTATTGATCTGAGTATATCATGCATATTGATGATAACACAATGTGGACACCAGGAAGATAAAGGCTTGATAGGGAAAGTAATTATTCACCTAAAATGCATCAGGTTTACATTATTTAAAAAAAAAAATATGTCTGAACAAACACTCACATAATGTAATCACAAAATTTCATACACTAAGACAAATTCATAGAATCTATTAGACCTACTTTGTTACAACACACAAAACCTCAATATCCAGACTCACCCAGAGAGGCCTCGAGGCCTAGGACAGTCTAACACATTGTGGCGCTGTCTGGCTACTTTTGGTATGAGCACAATAACATCCATTTATTAGTTAAATTTACATTTACAATGACTAAAATTATTATTATTATTATTATTATTATTAAAGGCTTTTGTAGCGCGCTCTATTACTAAAAAAATAGTATCCTGGCGCGTGAAGGCTGAACAGCAAAGGGAGAGGACAGAACGCAGGAGAAAATGAAAAGGGATTAAACTGTGGCGTTAAAAAGGTGAGTCTTTAGTCCTTTTTTAAAAGCACTGAGAGTAGATGCAGTTTTTATATGAAGGGGAAGAGCATTCCAGGCTTTTGCGGCTCTCACTGAAATTGATTGGCCACCCAGTCTGCAATAGTTAAATTTAGGGACGGACATTTGGCACAGATTGGCCGATCGAAGGGGGCGGTTAGGGACATACAGACAGAACCTTTTCCTCAGGTAGGCTGGGCCTGTTTGATGGAAAGCACGATAGGCAAGCACTAAAATTTTAAACAAAATCCTGTGGGCAACTGGGAGCCAGTGAAGAACACGGAGAAGGGGTCGAGCACTGGAACGCCTAGGTGTATTAAACAAGAGTCTAGCAGCGGCATTTTGTATGACCTGAAGACGATGGGTCAGGTATGCCGGCAGTCCGCAGAACCACCTGCCTCCCACACCATTCTTATAGCTTTGGGGGCCTAGAATAGTGTAGATTGTCACACTTGTAAGAGTGTGATGGTTAGTGGCTCTGTTTTTCACTGTCACTGGCAGCTGACAGGGTCAATGTGTGGTGCAAACTGCAGTGGCCTCCCAACAAGAGCTCTGGCATTTATTCTTTTACAAATCAATCACTGACTAAATGTAAATGTAAAATGTATTGTATTTATATAGCGCACTTCTACCCGGAGGCCTCGTAGCACTATATTCATACCGCTGTGGAACCCATCCTGGCTTTCCTGTGAAATGTCCACTCCTGGGCACCCCCAAGGTGAAGCCAGGCATCCAAGCGCTGCTGGGGCCTTTGTGGAGATTAAGCAAGCTATTGCCCAGAGTCACAGAGTGGGATCCATGATTAGACTAGGCACCGAGGCGAGAATTATCAGGTCCCGGGAAATTGAGTCCAAGAGCCGCCGAGGCGGGAATTAAACCCTGGTCCCGGGCCAGACCTCTGCATCAGGGTCTGCCGCTCTAACCATTGAGCCACGCTTCTCCACTAGGGACCTAATAGTAAATTGTATGTGCCAATCACTGGATAACAGTGGCAAAGTGCAAGGAGTGCTAAGGCTGACAAAAATGAATTCAGAAAATATAGGAGGGTGAGGGCCAAAGGTTTGGGGGTGACTGTGCCGGGAGGGTAAAGCCAAATAGTAACTCACAACTTAAAGAATTCAACCAACCAACTACCCCCTAGTGTAGAGGTTTTAACACACATTTATAAAAAGAAGGAACAAATAATATGAAATAAGCAGCGTGTTGTCCTTCTCCAGTGAGAGTAACACTTGTACTCAGTGAGTGGTATAGAGACCAGAGAAGATTTTGGTCAGCATTTGCAGAGCCCCCAAAATAATGAGTTGTCCTCTTTACTGAAATGAGTTTCTAGAGATACATAGCACTGGCTCCACCAACGAGGGTGAAAACCTAAAGATTGTCACTGACGTAAATGTTATCATGTACTGCATTTACCATGCTACATTGGGGCAAACTGAGTGCTGGGATGTGAGGAAGTGTGATCCCACCCCCTTTTTGTTTGAAAAGGCTCCCTTGAACTAATGAGCTAATGAGCTGATGAGCTCAGGCTGATGTTCCTGCACCCAGCGAGTGGTACAGAGACCTGAGAAGATTTGGGCAGCATTTACAAAACCCCAAGAGGTATGGATTGCTCTCTGCTGAAGAAGGACAACTATCTTGAAACACATGTCTAGAGATACATAGACCTGGCTGCATCAACACAGGTGAAAAACGAAAAACTGTAACTTAAGTAAGTGTTATAATGCCCTGCCCTTTACCATGATGTATCGGGTGAGTACTGACGTGAGGCTGTTTGCTCACACCCTCTTTTTGTTTGAAAAGAAAATAGTTGAAATGACAGTAATTTAATAAGGGAAACCGGAGATAGATACAAATGTATTTAAAAAAATGTAAGTGAAAAGTGAAGATTAAGCCAAAAAGTGTAAAGTGCCAATACGAATCAATAATCTCAGTAGACCCAGACCTAAACACTATATGAGGCCAATTTCAGTGAAGAACTGATTGTATACACAAGTAGATTGGTCCCTCTGAAATGTATGGAAGTCCAAGTTTGAAAAACATTATGAGTCCAAATACAAAAAGGGACTTTTTTGCCGTTGAAAATCCTCTCAACATTTGTTAGAGCGGAAACCTTAGCTACTGCAATGAAACCATAGGTTAGACAATGGAAGCGGGTTTGTCCCACCAAAAGCTTTTCAGTTTTTCTTGAAATCTTCTAAGTCACATTGCAGAAAGGGAATGTAGGCTTTTGCAGAGAGGGTGCTCTATCACAAAGGTGATGGAGTACCCTCTCTGCCAAAGCAAAGTTCCCCCGCCTCATTAGAGTTGGGCGGGACTTCAGTATGGAGACGGCAGAGACTACTCCTTCTCCACCACCTACAAACACCTTTCAGCAAAGTAAGGACCATCGGAGATTTGGATATGTATCTGCCTGCCCTAGGCAAACACATGACCAGTTTTTTCTTTCACATACCACCATACTAGAATGACAGTATGGGAAAGCAAAACACTTTAAATGACTTCCCAGCCATGTGAGAAAATCTCATGGTGAGTGTTCATTATTTTTTATTTCAAAAACAAAATCCCGCTTTCGTATTTGGTTTTGTAATATAAAAAAAGCGTGGAAAGTTTCACATACTGATCTGACATAGCTGTCCATCAATCTTTCAATGTATTGACAGGAACCGATGTGACAGCGGTTACTGGAAATACAACAGATATTCACTAGACCAGTGGACATCTAAATTTGGAGGACAGAGTATCCTAGCTATGGCAGGCATTAAGTACTCCACCTTGGTGACAGTACATACTCCATCTGTCAAAGTCTAAATCAGGTCCTTGGTCATTTTTCCAGAAGTACAGAGATCTCAGTGCAGGACACTGCTGAAACTCAATTCAACCTCTTGGAGCTGCTGGTATGATACTTTTCATGAGTGCTACAGCTGAAGATGTGAAGGAAACATTTTTCAAAATCTCCAGGCTTTCTTTTGGTGTCTCAATAACCACAGGAGTGCACTTTTATATTTTCCAGTACATCAGGGGAGGGCACTTACAGACTCTCAGTGTTTCAGGTAGAGACTGTCCACCTGGACCTGAACTCCCCTCTGAGGAAAAGGTGTCTTGAACTTGTTGTGTCCCTGCAGACACACAAGCAGCCAGCTAACTGACCCTTGGAGTCCACTTATTTGTCCTTGGTAGAAGACATAGCAGGTACATGCCTCTTCTGATTTTGAACAGGTCCAGAAAGTGTTCTGATGGGGCATGCCTGGCACAATCTAGCTTTATGCAATGACTCTTGGGCACCTTCTAGCCAATGGGGTAAACGTTCCAGTGAGCACTCCTACCGACTTTTTCAGTACTTTCCTTACTGCAAACAGGACAACATTTCCATGTGTCAGTGTACTTGCAAAATTGTCAAAGTCTTTTGCAACACTAAACTTGGGTTGTGATATTTGAAGGTATATAAGGGAGTGTACTATGGTAACCACTAGACTCTTCCCACATCTAGCATTAATATCCAAGTATTGTATCCTGTTTTCTTTCTTCAGAGTGTACTCTAGCATTACATTGGGCTCAGACAGACATTTCAGGCAGGTGTTGTCAACGAGGTGTCAACTGGATGCCCAAAGCCACCACCCTGATGATTTTACAGAGCTCAGTGGAGACATTGCCACCCATTCAGGAGAACCTCTTGTGTAGCTTCGGGAGGAATTTCACAACTCATTCACATCACATTCAGTGCTGAGCACAGGCAGAAGCTAATGCTGATTCGCCTTCTGAAAGTTTAGAAAAGTAAAGGGTAACTTTCTAAAAGTTACTTTTCTACAACATTTATTAAAAATTCAACTTCACCATTGACTTTGATTTTTAATAGCTGTGAAAAATTAGGTTGTAGGTTGACTGGGGTGTGAGCACTGGACAAGCAACAGCTACAATCCATGGCAGGATGAACAACAAAAAGGCACTAAATAACCTGTGCTTAACCATGCAAAGCTTGGCACAAAAAAAAAGCCAGGCTTAATTTAGAGCCAGCACGTAAACAGTGATAAAGTGAAAACATAAAACAAGAAAAATCCCACATAAATTTTAAAAAAACGAGTACATTTTAATACAATCATTGCCACTGAACCATAGGTACCCCCCATGTGCTCCCCGACCCCCCTTCACCCTGGGGGCCCGCAACGGGCCCCCAAAGAAAAGACCGTATGCCTTTTTGTGGCGGCATTGCCGCCGCGGAAAGGCATATCAAATTGCAAATCCTAATATGGCTGGCGGTGTCTGATAGACACCGCCACCATATTAGAGCTTTTCCACCGCGGACGGTCTTGCCGTCCGCAGATGACCCCCCCACCATCTGAATTCGGCGGGGGGGTCATTTCTCCGAACGCAGAGGTGAATCCGCATCCTCCGGCCCGGAGGATGCGGATTCACCGCAATCGTAATCGGGCCCACAGTGTGGTCCTTGTCTTCCCTCGGTTCTCAGAGCAGTTTTTAGCCACAAATGTTTTTAGTCTCAAGTTTTGGATTTTGGCTATTTGGGTACCTTACAAAGCACAGCCAAGGGTCAAGGAGTAAAGGGGCACCACTTGGAGGCTCAGAACTTACTAGGGCTGGGCCCAGGTGCAGGATCAAGATGGTGGGAGACTTTTATGCCACTAGGGCTCCGGTTAGTAGTGCAGGCAATAGCCGGGGGTTCAAGGCAGGCACCAAAGCATTTCTTCCATATGCAGCAAAGCAGTTTTATGGTGTGCACAGCAGGCAGTACTTCAGCAGGTCAAAAAAGTGAACTGAAGAGTGGGTCTGAGGGCTCTATTTTTATACCCAATGCCTTCTATGAAGTTAGAGAAGTTGATAAAGTTTCCTTTCAACTCCTCTGAACATATCCAAAAAATGAAGCTGACTGTACCACTCAGCTGACTGAATTGAAGTTTTGGTTCTGGCTTTGCAGAATTCGGATTCAAAATTCACAACACTTGTGTTGTGTGATTCCTATTACTGCATCCAGGACTTTAATGATAATTTACCTTACTGTTGCTTTAATGCATTCACTAATTCTAATGGAAAAGCTATCAAGCATAAATTGCTTTGGGAAAAAGGGGCGGTACTATAGTATGCATTGCCATGGGCTCATGTTAGTCAGACCTTGAGTCATCAGCGTGTTGGTGTACACATTGCAGGGAATTCATTGGCTGATGAAGCTGCCAAGGCAGCTATTCAGACTGTTTTTATGGCTGTGAATATCTGTCCACATACAAGGATAGATGAAGACATAATGGCTGCTGTCACTCCTTTGGCTAGTGTTGAGCCCTTACCTTATGGCTATTCATCAGAATACTCCTATCTATGGAGTCCTCAAAATATCCCCAATCCTGCATTCCTGGGGTGGGTGATTAAGTCATACCACACAGGGACAGCAGGTTGGAGTTAATAAAACTTCTTCATCAGATAATAACATCAGCCCTGCTGGTGTGACAGCTGTGGTTTCTTTGCTACAAAAAAGGTTACTAGTGACAGGATTTTTATAAAGAGACTAAAAGCTTTGGGCCTGATTATAAATCCCAAAGGATATCATGGAAGATATATTTCATCAGATGGTATGTCCATCACAGTTTAGATGGAGTAACCCATCTGCCAAAATCTAAACCAGGCCCTGAGTCCTTAGCTGTGACATTTGTCAACAAATTAAAAATTCCACCATTGCACACCACCTCAGATTCTTGCTCTCGAACTGTTATTAAAGGTTTGCAAGTCTTTATTGGTGCAGTAGCGGCATTCCACACAGACGAGGGATCGAATTAGTCTCTAAATCTTAACCAGGATACTATGGGCCCGGCGACATTTTGGATATGGACAATGTTGGACACGTAGCATTTTAATATGGATGGCTCCTACATTCTTGAATTGGATTTTTGATTTTATGAAACTCTTTTTATTTTTTTATTAGTTTACATGATTTTTTTAATTTGGTATTTTCTGTTGCTCTTAGCATTTGCTTGTGTTGTTGAGAAGTTTCTATGGAACATAAGGCTTTTTACATACATAACGCAAGATTTTTTATATGTATTCACTTTTAATGCTTATTTTTGGGGGAGTCGTCTCTTTCCAAATAAAGAGAGGATGTTATATAGTTTGCAGTTAGCCTCCATTTTAGCTTTTCGTTTTAACATAGCATTGTTTTCCCATGGTGGTATATTTTCCCTATTGCAAGAATGTGGTGTGCACTCACTTATTCCTTATGGACATTGTTACCCTGTAGTCTACACACTTATGGGCTTATTGCAAAAGGGCCTGTGCCACTTGCGCAGCACTTTTTAAAATGATCTGGTGACACATGCCTGTGAATAATATCTATGAGGCGATGCAAAGCCATCCTGTGTAGCTTTTCATGGCCTCATTGATATGGAGTCTCGCAAGGAAGCTCAAAGAACTTCCTTGCCTTACTCTGTATTAAGGAGGCATTCCATGGGTGTTGCGGAGGGTGTTCCCATATAACACCAATGGGCGAAAGTGCAGCAGCACCAAATGATAGACAGAATGATGAATGGATGAAACATTCACCCTCAGTCAAGAGATCGGGGTTAAATCCATTGTTCTTTTCCCCACTAGGCCACCCCAGTTTGGATCCAGCCCTATGCAGATCAGCTGTGACCGTGCTCCTCATAGGAACAGTCCAACCTGAACTGCTAAGCTCTGTGACTGGGAGTGACTGCTTGAAAGGTTTCAGCATTCCGCCCATCATCTTGCTGTGTTTGTTATGTTCACCCCAAGTGGCCAAAGGTATACCCAGACGTGGGTCCCTTGCTCTCTGTGCCACTGAATTTAAGCTAGCCTGGCTGATAAGGGGTAATAACCCAAAACATGTCCCAGGATTCTTGTTTCCAGTCCAGGGAGGAACTGGCCTGGCAGTTCGGACTGGACTTTCCCAAGAGGAGCAGGGTTAAAACTGATTAGCATATGACTTTGTCCAATCTGGGGTGACATAGTGAGCAAAGGAATGATGTATTAAACTCAGATCTGTGACTGGGGGTGAGTGGTTGAAAGGTTTCAGCACTCCGCCTATCATCTTGATGTGTTTGCTGTTCAACTTTCTAGAAGTGGCATTTTCAAAATTATAATTTAAAATCTGACTTTACCATTATAGTATTTTTAATCACAATCTCATAGATACCAAACATGAAATTCTTTTCTGTCCCCAATCAAACGATATCACTAGTCCTCACATAGAGAAATACACATTAAGGAGTTTTTCACTTCCAGGACATGTCAAATTTAAAAGCACATGTCCAAACTTTTAATTACAATGCATTCTGCCCTACGGGCTACCTAGGACCTATCTCAGTGGTGACGTATATGAAAGGGGAGTTTAAGACTTGGTAAAGGGGCTATATTGCCTAATTGAATAAGTGGGTGGCACATTAAGTGCTGTAGGCCCACTAGTAGCATTTCATTTACAGGCTCTGGGTATATGGTAGACCACACTACATGGGACTTATAAGTACATTAAATAGGCCAAATAGGCATGAGCCAATCTTCCAATATTTAAAGAGTACAGCACAAACACTTTAGCACTGGTTAGCAGTTGTAGAGTGCAGAGAGTCCTAATGCCAACAAAAGCAAATTCACTAAACATAATAGAGGGAAAAGGCAAAATGTCTGAGGGTGACTCTACAAAGAGGGGCAAATCCAACAATAACTATTGAAAATAGTGGTTAAAATATTTTCTAACTGGACCTTTGCTTGAGTCAGAAGTATTAGTATATATTCTGCTCTCTGGTTTTCCGCATAGGACAGCTAGGCCTGCCACAGTGAAAATAGATTGTTGGGCCTTGTCACTGTAGGGACATTGTAATATTAATGTTGCACCTTTCCCACTTTTAAAATACCACACCCCCTACCATGTGGGCTACAATGCCTTCATAGGTGCAACTTCCTAATGTTTAAACAGCAGGTCTTTGCTAGAACTGGCATCCTTGGTGTGGTGTGTTTTGTCTGCAACCCTCATGGATTAAGAAGGTAATAGATAGCAGACCATTAGTATATAGACAAGGGTGAGCTTCCTTGTCATTCATTTCATGTTTGAATACCCAAATCTGGGCCCACAGAAAAATAGGGTTTAATGACTTTGGGTCTTGCAAATAATAACCCTGCTCTGCCCCTCACTCAACAATTGAAATAGTGTGCATCTATTCAGTGGACAACATAAAGGTAAAAGTGATGACATGGTTTGCTCTGAACATCTAAATGTTAGTTTAAAAGATTTCAGAAATTAACCACAGTTAAAATTCAGTCACTACTGTTACAAACAAAGCCAACCATCACTTCAGTTTGCGTTTTTTTCAGTGAAATTCTGGAAATATTGTATCATATTCCAAATGCAACCGTGCCTTAGAGCTCAATTCTGTTCAGTGCTAGGCCCGCTGCACATGGATTTTTTGGGCTCAGGGTCTATCCCCAATCCAAACAGCCACAGCCCATGCTCAGCTGGAGATAGCCATAAATAGAAGTGAGTTTTAAGGCACAGCTGCATGTAGTATATGATACAATATCTCCAGCATTTCCCTGAAAAAAACCCACAAAGTGAAGTGATTTTTTGCTGCGTTTATAGCACCGGTGATGTTATCAATGATATAAGTTAGCATGTCATGAGAGATTTTATTTGTGAGTGGAAAGTCTAGAATTTCAGTTTTGTTTTTCGTAACCCTCAATGCATTTTAATTGTGGTTTATTTGGTGAATTCCTGAATTATTTTGAACAAACATTCATAGTAAACCATAATGTCACTTGTACCTTTATTTCATTCCAATGAATACACACACTCTCTCTTTATTACGATTATTGAGTGAGGAGGGGGGAGGGAGGATTTTTTATTCATGCAAGGAAAGTCATTAAAGTCTTTTTTTCTGGGGACCAAGGTTTGTGTGTGCAGACTTGAAATGAAAACAAGGAAACTCACCGTTGTCTATAGACTAATGGTATGCTACCCTCTACCTTCTCAAGTCTTTATGAGTTTTTGTACATAATGCTCTTGTGGATTCTCCTCTCAGTGGTTGTGTCCAGAATAGAGGTAATCAACACAACCTCACTCCTTTTATCTTTTCTAGATCCAAACATTCTTTGACATGCCTTATTTTGGGTTTTTTCCCAAACATCATCTTTACTTTTGGGGTTTTATCCTATCTTATTATTAGTCTCCAAACTGATCAACAGAGGTTACCCACGACGTCTGGTGAAACAAGCCAAAAAACGGGCATGGTATAACCACCGGGAGGACTTACTAATGCCAAACCAAAACAAACAAACTTTGAAAAGGATCCCCTTTGTCTCAGTCTTCAGTCCGGACAGCAACAGAGTTGCCAAAATTATTAAAAAGAACTGGACTGTGCTACGATCGGAAGAACAATTCAACGCACCTCCCTTGTTCTCTTATCAGAGAGGAAGTAACATCGCTAACCACCTCGTTCGTGCCATCACCTGGCCGACCACCAGTACTGAGAGAAACACCATCACAGCAGCGTGGGGCATGCCCCCTGTCATTGGACATTTCAAATGCCAGTCCTGTAGTGTATGCGAATTGACAATAAACACCAAAGAATTCAAATTCATGGGACAAACACACCAGCTCACTCATCAAACCAATTGCAAAACTCAAAACGTGATCTATGCTATCCGATGCCCGTGTGATTTGATCTACATCGGCCAGACAACGCAAATGGTGAAACAGCGGATCATACAACATAAAAGCAGAATCAATTGCAAGGTACTCACAGCACCCCTGGTCTCACACTTCATTGAGCACTCTCATACGGACACGGACCTAAGATGGCAGGTCATTGAGAAACCTACCCTACCCCTCAGAGGGGGCAACATGACTGCTCTGCTCAACAGAGCCGAATGCAAATGGATCGCCAGGGTTGACTCGGTCAACCGCGGGCTTAACACCCTTGATGAATGGACCAGTACCATCACCATCTAATTCCCTCTGACCTTCCCTGTATTGCAATTCACGTAATATATGACTACTGTATTATTTTTTGAATGATCCTTCGTCCAGACCAGGACCTTAAACTGGCTCAATGTACCTCCCAAGCCTTTAATACATTCCTGTAAATTAACCGCCCGGTTTCACACCAACCAAACCCCCCCCCTTTTTCCTGTTAAAACATGCTCAATGGTTATCCGCTCTCATCCAAATTCTATTGCAATGCCATATTTACTGTAATGATTCACATGCACCTTTTGGCCCAAAGTATATTGTAATGTGGTAATTACATTTACGTCTTGGCTCAAGATCCATGTCCAGAGCGTCATCGGAGGTATGTAACTATTACACATGCTTCCGACTACTAACTCCCCTTGGCACTCCCCTAGCGCGACCATCACCATCTAATTCCCTCTGACCTTCCCTGTATTGCAATTCACGTAATATATGACTATTGTATTATGATCCTTCGTCCAGACCAGGACCTCAAACTGGCTCAATGTACCTCCCAAGCCTTTAATACATTCCTGTAAGTTAACCGCCCGGTTTTACACCAATAAAACCCCCCTTTTTTCCTGTTAAAAACATGCTCAATGGTTATCCGCTCTCATCCAATTTATTGCAATGCGATATTTATTGTAATGATTCACATGCACCTTTTGGCCCAAAGTATATTTTATTGTAATGTGGTAATTACATTTACGTTTTGGCTTAAGATCCATGTCCAGAGCGTCATCGGAGGTATGCAACTATTACACATGCCTCCTACTGTTTGCATAACTCTGCTGGCACCTCCCCTAGCGCGACCGCCCGTAATAACGGCTTTCTGACACTGTGTTTTTCCTGTTTACTTGGGTATCCATAGGAACCAAAGCCCACGCCCTACCTCTCCTCCCCGGTCCTTCCCATTCCCGCCCCCTTCTCTCACTCACGCCAATCGCCTCGCGACACATCCCCTACCTTCCAAAACCCCGCCCCTGGCTTGCGTCCGCACTCCGCCCCCCTCGCGCGGCAGCCTGGACATAACCCAGGACACAGGGAATGCGCGGTCTGCTCCCGCATTCATTGCCGACCAGCCACGCCAGATGAGCTCTGGCCTTCTGTGCCATTCCTGTCTTCAGGTAAGAGACTTTCCGAGAGACTGCACACCCAGATCGCACGCAGGAGTCAGCACCTGCTCGATCACGGAGCTTCAAACAGCCTAACTGACCGCACGCGCGCTCTCTCTCTTTCCCGATCCAGACGCTGCCCAACTTTGTGAGCAGTCTTAGGACGTACCGCGACCAGGTAATTACACCCTCAGACCTTCCCTTACTATCTTGTTACACCCCTGCGGTTCAATACTAACGTTAGTATTTTTCCTCCAGCAATTGACGCTAATAACAGCCGTGTGCCGCCAGCCTCGCAATCCTAACTGGCTCCTTGTAAGTTTATTTCCTTATATGTGGATCACCATTCCACTGAAAGGTCTCCTCCTCGCCGGGCCAACCTTTCCTCACTAGTCACCCCCAAGTAGCACTCTCCTTCCCTTTCTGGCCACCACAACAGTCACGTCCCCTTTTCTCACGGTAGACCTAATACGATTCAGTCCGAATACAAGTTCCCCCACCCCTCACCTACCTCTCCCCGCCCGCCAATTGCCCCTGCTCATGACTCCCCTCCTTTGTCCACAGCACTGTACCCATCGACAACCCCGTCCTGATGACGATCCCAACCCAAGGGGATCGAAACGCCGTCGACCACACAGCCTGAATCATATGACGCATATCGCACTTAAAGCTCTTACCAGAAAATAACTATTTTCCAAGTGATTGTAACTTGTTCTGTAATTGAAGCTTTAAATGATGTACATATTTTCATGTATGCGCCACTTATGCTGTTTTTAAAAGCACTTGCACTTTTCATTTCACTTAAAACTGTATATAGCACCTTGCACCAAGTGCCACTGGGTTGTCACAAGATCTAATCTTTACAGTGCTGTCTTAACTGTAAATGCATTACCCCTTGCCCTTGGTGAATAATACCACCCCTTTTTTCAAACCTTTGACTCCTTGTGTTCTGTTCTCAGTAATGCCTGTGGCATACTCCTTTGAAACAGTCTTTTAAATAATACCTGTTGGGACCTGTTTTTGTTTACTTATTATTAGTCCTGACACCCTTGGTCAAGGATTCCCTGAGCCTTTTGCCCTCAGTTATCTTGTTTTGCTGATTTTGTTTAGCATTTGGATTCTGTGCATGTTACCAGTACTAACCAGTGCTAAAGTTATTGTGCTGTCTCCTTCAAATATGGTAAAATTAGACTATACCTAATTAGTGCATTTAATTTACTTGTTAGTCCCTAGTTGTAGGAGCATCTTTCAGAGAGCCACGGGGTACACAGGGGTTGCTGGATCCAACTGTGGTGGTTGAAGCCTTTTACTCCTGATGTTCAGGGGCCTAACTTCTATGCATCCTTAGCAACTGTGTCAAGTTCCCCTTCTACACTTGACTCCCAGTGGTAGCTGTGGTCTGTCCATCAAGGCGTCTTTTGAGGGTTGATTTATAACTCAACCTGAAAATAGTAGGAACAATAAATACATTTGTAGTCGAATATATGACTTTACTCCGCATGAAAAGACTCCACATACAATCACAACGCATTTTTTAGTCTGCAAATACCATGACTCCACATATTTTTATAATGAAGGAATGACAACTAAAAATTTATTTAATCATGCAAAAGTACATTTATCACGCATTTTTTTATTTTTTTTTATTTTTTATTAGCGACACAGGAAACATAAAAAATAATAAACAAACAAATCGAAGCAAGCAGCATGAGGAAAGAGACAATAAATAAAAAAAAATTAAAAAAGGAATAATTTCATCATGTACAGAATTGACAAAAAAACATTTGACATGTTCTGATGTATCCGGGCAAATGAAATACAAATGTCTTTGCTGGTAAACAACAAGGAAACAAAATGCTGAAAGGAAAAAATGTCACCTAAAATAGGAAAGACCCCCAGATCTTATCAAATTTGGCTAGAGATTTAGTACCCCTGAGCCTGGCCAACGCTAGTTCCATACTATGAATTTCATTGAGTAGTGACCACCATTCCATAATGTGTGGGGAGTTGGGAGAAGTCCAAGCGCGTGCAATTATAAGTTTGGCACATGACACCGAGATGGTGACTAGAGATCTTTGTGAAGTACTCCTGCCATTACTATCTAACAAAACTATGGCAGGATCTAAAGTAAATATGACCCCTAGCTTCAATGACATTATGTTCTCAAATGATGCCCAAAATTCTGATATCTTGGGACAAGTGTATAGCATGTGCACAAGATCTGCTGAAACTAACGCACATTTAGGGCATTTAGTTCGGTCACTATACATACTATTAGCAGCCCATTTAGATATTCTTTCTGGAGTATGGTGAAGCATACAAGTTTTTTTAAATTGCAACAATCTTAAACTTAACGAAGAGACCACATTGTTAATATTGCGTAGAGATGAACTAATCAAAGCCGGAGTAATGTTACTCCCTAACATCCTACTCCACTTCTCTGCAAGAGTACTGCAGTCTGTATTCTTGTAAGTATTGAAACATTTATAGCAGGCACTGATTAATGACTTGTGTTTCTGCGAGTAAAAGCAATCCCATATATTAGAATCAGTAATATTCTTTAATTTCATCTTGCAAATAAAGAAGTCATATATCTGCAAGTACTTAAACCTCGTAGAGTCAGGGATGTTATAGAGTGTCCTAAGTGTTTCAAAGCTCATGAAACCTTGCGCGCCATACAGATCCCCAAGACTTTTTATTCCATGCGTCAACCATATATTAATTAATCCATAATTAAATATACCCGGTAGACCAGGATTTCCCCATAGAATCAATTTAGGATGGAAAAAGGTCACCTTACAAAAGGCCTGAATATTACGCCAGATTTTAACTAGGTCTCTAGCTATCTTAAAACGCACCCTTTTGTCGTAATTGGGATCATTAATCCTCCACAAAAACATATGCACATCAGACTTAAACATACAAGTGAGATAATAAGGTTGATTATCTACATCCTCAGAATTGTTTAAATGTCGTAAACGCCCCACAAATGTTGCCCAAAAATATAACTTAAAATCCGGGAAGTTCAGCCCTCCCGAGTCAGAGGCCCCTTTTAAAAGAGTGATAGATCTACGGACTTTACGATACCCCCAAATAAAACTACTGAAGACCCCATCCAATTTTTTAAAGAAAGAATTACATAATGCCAAGGGGATGGAACGGAAAAGATAAAGAAATTTAGGTAAAATTATCATACAAATCAAATTAATTCTACCAATGATATTTAGAGGGAGTTTATGCCACTTTTTTAACAAAGTTATAGTGTTTTTGACTAATTCATCATAATTTATTTTAATTAAGTCCTTAATATTTGCAGATAGCTTTACCCCTAGATATGTTGCTGATTGACAGAATCCGACGAGGCCCCTTGGTTTATAATTCGCAGTTATTTGTGTTTTATTTAAATTTAATTTGTAGCCAGAGACCTCCCCGAATCTGCTAGCTTCTGCTGTAATGCCCTGCATCGCATTAACAATATCAGTTGAGAAAATGGCGATATCGTCAGCATATGCTGTAAACTTCAGTGAATGAGGACCAGATATAAAAGGAGCAATGGCATGTTGTAATTGTAGTGCATGCAGAAATGGTTCTATTGATAATGCAAATAAAAGAGGTGAGAGAGGGCACCCCTGGCGAGTTCCTCGGGCTATGGTAAAAGAAGTGGAAAGTAGACCAGCATAGCTGATTTTGGCCTCAGGGTTGTCATATAATGACTGTATCCAATTCAGAAAGTTTTCCTTAAAACCCAGGCCAATCATAACTCGCCACAAGAAATCCCACCCCACTCGGTCAAAAGCTTTTTCTGCATCAAGCATGATCATACCGAGTGGGGTGGATTCCTTTTCTGCAATGTCAAAGGCTGTCACAGCCATATTAATATGTGCTGTGGTATCCCTACCTATTACGAACCCATGTTGATTTGGGCTAACTATTTTCGGTATAATAGGTGCTAAGCGGTTAGCTATCACTTTTGCGAATATTTTAGCATCCGCATTAATTAGCGAGATGGGGCGGTAAGAACCGCACTCATCAGGTGGTTTCCCCTTCTTAAAAAAAAAACCAATTTAACCTTGCTCCAAGACCTCGGGGCTTCCTTGCTTTCTCCAACGAATTTAATGATCTGATAAAGAAAAGGTGTAAGCTCATCAACACATAACTTATATATTTCTAACGGAATCGCATCTTCTCCCGATGCTTTCCCAGATGGCAAGAGGGAGATTGCCTCCTTAATTTCAGATATAGTAATAGAATTGGATAGTTGTTCCATCTCTGGGAGGTCAGGCTTTTCTAGAAAATTGTCTAGATAGTTCTGAATAGTCGCTACTGTAGGATAGTTTTCTGGGGTATATAATTTTTTATAAAATGTAACAAAGTGTTCTAAAATTTGAGTTGGTTGGTCAATTATAGTATTATTAGGGCCCCTTAAGTTTTTAATCAAAGTATTAGCTAGATCATCAGTTATTTTATAAGCTAATAGTTTTCCAACTTTATCTCCACTCTCATACTGTGTCACTTGGAATTTATGTAATTTTATACTACTCTTATCCCAGAAAGTAGTTTTTAAGGCAGACTTCAGCCGTCCTAATTGTAATTCCAATTCTGTTGTATTCGTGACCTGTCGACCCAGAGCCTCTGCCAGTAGTAATTCTGCCGAAAGTATATTATTAACCAAAGCTTTGTTTTTTTACGGAGTTCAGAGTTTTGGTGATACAGAAATTGTTGGGTAAAGCCCCGAATACTAGCTTTACAAGAGTCCCATACCATAAGGCATGTCGTAGAATTAAGGTTAAGCTTGATGAAGTCTATAATGTGTAACTTAAGTTGTGAGATAAATAATGTGTTGGTAAATAAATGCCTGGTTAAAGAGAAAATACGGGGAGTTATATAGTTCTTTTCGGTGTTAAAAGTTAATAATATGGGATTGTGATCAGAGTTGATTCTAGGGCAGAGTTCGATAGTACTAGTGCTCATTACCCTGTCAGATGCCCAAACCATATCGATACGTGAACAAAGCCTATGAGGGGCAGAGTAATATGTGTAGCCAGGCGTAATGGGAAAAATGGATCGCCAAACATCTTTAATATTGTGAATACGCCCTAACTCAAGAATGGCTGCCCTGGTTCTCCTCATTCGATAAAGGGCGTTTCTCCTCGTATCAATTTTATAGTCCATTATTCAATTGAAATCACCCATTATAACTAATTCGCCTACGCATTGCAAAAGTTCTACATTCAACTCATCAAAAATATAGGCATCATCAAAATTAGATCCATAAATTACACAAAAAACATATTTACTTTTTTCAATCAATAATTGAACGATGACCCACCTCCCTTTCTTATCACATTTGCTCTTTCCAACTTCAACTTTAAAACGTTTATCTTTTAGAATGGCAACCCCCCTAATTGATGCATTAAATGTCGAACAAATTATTACCTCATACCCCAAGTGAGCCAAAATATTCCTATCTGTATAGGCAACATGTGTCTCGGATAAAAAAAACAAAATTGGGCATATACAAAGCTATTTCTTCCCGAACCAATCATCTTTTCTTCTTACTATTCAAACCAGCAACGTTTCATGCTAGACATTTTATTCGAGGCATTTGAGATAGAAAAAAATTGCATGTGTCCTGTCAATCCTATCAATCTGTAATATTATAATACCTAATGATTTTCTCTCCAGCTGCTCTAGTTTTTCATTTTCCAGTGAAGCTTTTTTCAGACAAACCCCCCTCCACCTACCCTCCCCACCCTTCATCCCCAGCCCTCCAGCCCCCTCCCTCCTCCGACGAGAGGGCACCCCCCCAAAAACATCTTTCTGCCGCTGTAGTGGCAGCTACCCCAAGAAGCAGCCTGTGGCTTCACCCACTCCTTGCCAAACCAGAATAAAGAAACAAAGTTTTACTTCAACTAGTGTCTCTCTCAGTTATGAGCATGAGGCTAAAAAATCCTCAGCTTCCCTTACATCTGTAAAAAAATTAGTGTGGTCTCCCTTAATAACTTTTAGCCTAGCCGGTTCCTGCAGATATGCTTGTCCCCCTAGGGCTTTAAATGGATCAATTAACTTGCGTAATTGCCATCTTCTGTCCATTGTGGCCTTACTAAGGTCCGACTTGATGAAAAAGGAAAATTCTCCTACCGTGACTGGTAGATTAGGCCTTGCTTTTAAAGAAACGGCCTGCCTTAACAGATGATTCCCGAAGTGGATTAGGAATGGGCGAGGGAATTTATTTTGTTTATTTCTCTGGGTTATTGGTAACCTATGGACTCTCTGCAGCTGAGAGTCCCAATCCCAATCTGAAAGGTCTGTAAAGACTTTCCGCAATAACCCTACCATAAATGCCCTCGGGTCCCCACCCTCAACCCCTTTGGGAAAGAGCTAGAGCAAGATGATGAAACCGGAACCAGAATAGAGGGAGGACCTTTAGGTCAGAGGCCGGCACAGGCCGCCCTGGCTAGCCCCCCACCCCCTGCAAGATCGTTGGTGACAGTCCCGGACGCAGGTTTGTCACAGGTGAGAGCTCTCCTCTTAAGTCTTAGAGAGGACTTGCTGACAAAACTTGATCAGAAGTTTGACACATCCGAGGCCAACCAAAAAATCATTCATGATCAGTGCGCCAGTTTGGAGCAAAAATTGGTGGATGTCAGTAAACGCACAGAGGAGCTTGAGGAAGATGTTAGTCTCTTAAAAGGAGCCTCACAAAGACATGAAAGAGATATTGAGACATTAAGAGCGCGAAACAGGGACCTTCAGATGGACGTGGAAAGATTAGAAATCCACTCAAGAAGGAACAATCTGAAGTTTTTGAAAATACCTGAAGGGTTGGAAAATGGGGATGTTAAAGCCTTTATCTGCAAAATCCTCAGAGAGGGCGTCCTAAAAGACAGTCCAGAAATTGATCTTGAGAGAGAGATACAGAGAGCCCACAGAGATCCTTTCAGGCAGCGCTCCGGAAGGGCAGAGCCACGAAAGATCCTGGTTAATTTCTTATCCTTTTCGGTCAAAGAATTAATCTTGAGTAAAGCTCTGAAGGAAAAATCCCTACAATTAGGTGCAGCAAACTACATGATCCGTTCTGATGTAGGGAAAATAACAGCACAAAGACAGTGGGAGTTGGGGAGTCGAATGCCTGAGCTGAGGAGCTTAGGGGCAGAGGTGCAGATGAAGTTCCCTGCCTTCTTGAGAGTGGTTTGGAAAAACAAAACTCATAACTTTAATTCAGTACAAGATGTCGACTCCTTCCTTATTTCGATGCGTGAGAAAACGTCTGAGTAAGATAAATAGGATTCTGAAAAGCCCCGGGGGGGTTGAGAGCAAAATTAGTCAGATAATTAGCTCAGAATCTAAGTAACACGTGTATTAAGGTGATTAATGGTGTGTGTGGGGGTCTCGGGGTGCCAGTAGTTTTCAAGAGCAAAGAAAGAAATGTTAAAGAAAATCAGGAGGTGGAAAAAGAAGGGAAAAAAGAGGGAAACATTTAAAAAAAGAAATATATATATAAAAAAAAAAAAAAGAAAATTCTTACAAGATAAAGGGTGTTTAATTTGGAAAAGTAGGGAAGAGGGAAAGAATAGATTAATCTATCTAGCTTTTGTCGTACACATATAGTATAATAAACCACAAGGGTTTCCACCCGGGGGTCTGGAGAGCTCCCGTCTGGCGACATGATCGCCGTAGGAGTAAAGGGGGGGGGTTCCTCAGGTGAGGGGGGGAGGAGGGAGGGGAGCAGGGGGAAAAAGTAAAATAAATCCCCATATTGGTTTGAAAATAATTCATGCTCAGGTAGGGAGCTGGCTCAAAATGCTTAATGTGATGTTAGAGAATTATGGCCGATACGACATATAGCATAAAATTTATAAGCTGGAATGTTAATGGGTTAAGAGACAGGACCAAATCAAGAAGGATCATAGATTTTTTGTTTAGATCAGGGGCACACATTTGTCTATTAGAGGAGACACATGTGGAGAGGGAAGAATGCAGTCAAATATTTGGGAGATGTAGATGGATCCAGGATATTATTTCCTCGGGACAAAGCGGCAGCACACGGGGGGTGGCCGTGATTATTAGAGCAGGCATGGGGATTAGGTTGATAAAACACGAAACAGACATTTCAGGCAGATGGTTGATAGCTTCTTTGATGGTAGGAAGCGCCCCTCTTGTCTGCGCAGTCTACTATGGCCCGAATCTAGACGCCCCGGGGGCTTTGATGAAACTTAAAACCAACTTAATAGAGACAACAGGCCCAATAATTGTAGGGGGAGACTTTAATCTTATTTTTGATAGAGATCTAGATAGAACATCAAGAGTGAGATTTTCCCCCCCCAAAAAAACCAGTTTAGAACTTAAGAATATTATGAGGGATTTTAATTTGATGGACATTTAGAGATTCAAAAATCCAGGGGGAAGAGATTTTTCTTTCTATAGTAGAAGATATGGGCATCATTCTAGGATAGATTTCTTCCTGGCAGATAAGAACCTCTCATCGGCAGTCAACTCTATATCATATGTCCCTGCAATTCTATCAGACCACTCAGTGGTGGAAATGGTAGTCAATATGAAACAGAAAAAACATTACAGGAGATGGACACTGGATCGGACGCTGTTGCTGAATGAAGGGGTCAGACAGGATTTAGTGACCCAGTCTGAAGAATTCTTTACAGTTAATACAGGGTCAGCAAATAAACAAATCGTCTGGGAATCCTATAAAGCTTTTTCCCGAGGTTTGTTAACAACCCTGATGATCAGGAGGAATAGACTGAGGAAAGAGAAAAGGGAAGCATGGATTTCAAGAATCAAGCTTAAGGAGCTGGAGTTACAGAGGGCATCGGCAGAGGAGTCGGATAACAGGCAAATCCTTCAGAGAGAGCTCGATTGTCTGCGAGCAGAATTTCAAGCAGGGTTGGACAAGGATCTGAAGGAAAAGTGGGACATTAGTAATTTACAGCAGTTTGCCTACGGTGAGAAGTGTGGGCGTCTCCTGGCCTGGAAGGCCCGAGCGGACAGAACAAGAAATCAGATAGATAGTTTGGTTTTATCAAGTACAGGGGAAAAAACTAACGAGGATGACTGTATAAGAGAAGAAGCAAAGAGATACATGCAGTCCCTATATGGACCTAACTCCTCCATGGGTAAGCAGCAAGCAGAATCCTGGTTTGCAAATGTTCAGCTCCCTAAGTTATCTGAGTCAGACAGCTCTTACCTTAGTTCAGAAATCAAAGAAGGGGAAGTCAGGGCTCAGTTGGCGAAAATGGCTAAGGGCAAAGCCGCAGGCCCAGATGGGCTTCCAGTGGAGCTGTTTAAGATCATTTTAGAGCAGATCATAGGGGTTCTGACCCTATTATTCAATGAATTTTTACTCAGGGGAGGACAGGTCCCTAGGTCATGGGCAGAGGCAACGGTCACATTACTGTTGAAGCCAAACAAGGACCCGAGTAGGATAGAGTCCTACAGGTCCATTTCATTACTAAATGTGGACTATAAAATATTTGCGGGGGTACTGGCTACGAGACTAGCAAAGGTAGTAAAATCGGTAGTACATTGTGACCAAAGGGGCTTCATTCCGGACAGGCAGCTCAATGAGTTGACCTTTCAAGTGGTGGCAGCGATTGATCTGGCTCAAGAAAAGAAGCTGCCTCTGACCATAGTAGCAGTAGACGCCGCGAAGGCATTTGACCAGGTAGACTGGAACTACACGTGGTTGGCGATGGAAAAATGTGGCTTTCCGATGAACTACATAACAGCCATTAAGCTTCTATACTCAGCCCCGACAGCAAAGGTCCTAGTAAATGGCTCATTGACTGAGCAGTTTTATATCTCCTGAGGTACTCGACAGGGATGTCCCCTATCCCCTCTTTTGTTTGACTTATATATAGAGCCTTTCGTTTGTTTATTAAGAGCTGATCCAATAATTAAACCCTTTAAGATTGCGGATATGGAGCTTAAGCTGGCATTGTATGTGGATGACCTGTTAATGTATACGATAAATCCGGATGTAGCGATTCCCAGACTATTAGATGCTGCAAAGGGGTTTGGTAATATTTCGGGGTACTCAATTAACGCCGAAAAGACGGAAATAATGGAATGGAATCAGCAGTTTAGTTCGATGGGGAAGAAGAATAAAATGAGGTATCTGGGAATCCATCTGGTCAATGAGATAGATGAAATCCCCAAAATTAATTTAGAAAGGGTCATTAAAGATACAATTGTTTTATTGCAACGTTGGTCCTCTCTGCCTTTAAATATATATGGGAGAGTGAATCTCCTGAAAATGATAGTGCTTCCTAAGGTCACTTTTCTATTTAATGCAATACCATTATCTTTTCCAGCACCCTTAATTAAAAAACTACAAGGAAAATTGGGCTCATTCATATAGCATGGAAGAAATTAAGAAGGGGTCTCAAGACAGGAGGGCTTGCCTTTCCAGACTTAATGTTGTGTTGCCATGCTTTTCATTTTAAGCATTTCAGAATTATGGCGGGCCATATGGACCAATCATCAATGGGGTTGCTATTCTCTGTTTTATTAAAGGACGTTCCTCAGGGATCTAGTTTCTTTCTTTACAAGTTTGGGGACCCAAAATTCTTTAAAAAAGTAAGGTTGAAGATTTTAAGGTCAGCTTTGAAAAATTGGGTATTTGTAAGGACTAAATTAAACATCTCTTATTATGCGCCGCAGGCACCCATATGGGACTCACCAGGCCTCCCAGCCTGCCTTAATGATCAACTATCACTACCTTTGAAGCAGGCAGGGCTGGAGAGGTGGGGAGACCTGCAGGGAGATGGCCAACTCTTAAGCTGGGACACTTTGTTCAATCTAACTAGGGGGGCCCTGACGCGGTTTAAATACTATCAATTGTCAGGCTGGTGGACAACGAGATCTGGGATACCCAATGATAATAACCCCCCTAACCCCAAATTTGAAGCGGTAGCCAGAAGGGGTAAGTGGAAATGCCAAATATCTTTTTGGTATTCGGCAATGCTGGAGGGGGAGGATGTGACGGAGGTTGAAATCAGTAAATTGTGGTGCAACGCTCTTACCCCGGCCAACGGGCCTTTTATGGATTTCTGGCACGACTCCTTCAGGGTGTTAAATGCTGTAATCAAGCCGGCTGCGCTGAAAAGAAATCACATATACACCATGTATAGGGTCTATATAACTCCGAAGAAACTGGCAAAATTCTCAAATATTGACTATAATTGCCCAAGGTGTGGCCTCTTGAGGGCAGACGATGTTCATATGTTTATGGATTGTCCTGAATTGGCGGACTATTGGGGGAAGATAAAGGAATTTTTGGAAGAAGTACTCTCAATGCCTATAGCACTTC
Source organism: Lissotriton helveticus (assembly GCF_964261635.1). Taxonomy (NCBI): domain Eukaryota; kingdom Metazoa; phylum Chordata; class Amphibia; order Caudata; family Salamandridae; genus Lissotriton; species Lissotriton helveticus. The sequence continues at coordinate 218,239,290 of NC_136060.1, forward strand.
CAAGGTTTACAGTTATGTTTGGGCTTGTTACGAACTATCAGGTGAATGACCTTCCCACTAAATTCGTATTCTTTATCATCCTCTTAGCAAGGCGTGAGATTTGTAGGGCATGGAAAGACCCAACTCCCCCTACCTTTGCTAATTGCCTGAGGCAGATTATGTTAACTTGCAAATCAGATGTGGCATGTGATCCCAGAAGTGAGACGAATGTTTGGGCAGCCTTGGTGGCATGGCAATCTCGATGATTAGTTTTCCAATGATTTGTCTGGAGCCCTGCTGGTTCCCCGTACTCCTAAGTAGCAAGGGGCGCACACAGATCGGCGAAAAAAAGGAGTTTGGAGGGGAAGGTAGTGGCCGCTTGAGGGTACGGGCAAACCAACTTGCATCAGGCCAAAACTAACGAGGGTCGGTGCAGAATGGCCAGTAGTGCATGGAGGAGCCAGTGTCCCATCAAGAGTTCCATTTGTGATATATGAGGGAAAAAAAAAAAAAACCCTTTGGGAATACCAAAAAGCCTAAGGTTGGACCATCTTTGGCGGTTTTCAAGATCCTCAACTTTTAACTGCAGTGCTAAAAGCTTGTCATCATGTTGGCTAACCACAGTGCTCATTCCTGCCGCTCCTTCCTCTATCCTAACCACACGCTGTTGTAAATCACCAATTTCCTGCGTCATCCCGCCCATCTTTATATCAATATTCTGTAGGGAGTTCTGCAATTTGGTATTATCCTCCCTTAATTTTGAGAAATGTTCCTGCGCCTCCTTCCGATTACTAGCCAAAATCTGTAAAATAGTATCAAATGGCGAGTTCGTGTTTCCCATCTCTTCCTCCAAAGTTCCACTGATGCTAATGTTGCTAGTATTGCTAGTATTGTCCGCTCCTTCTAATAGGGTTACTGGGCTAGTACCAGCAGAAGAGGTGATGTCTTCTACGTCCTCCAACACCGTTGGGCTATTAGGGAGAGACTTCTTAGTAGTTAGTTCCAACAGGTTGACTGCATTTTCTGGGGCATCTGAGGCTCTCAAAATGTTAGCCGAATGGTTGGATATTGCAGTCTTTTGTAACGCTGTGGTAATCAAATTCGATACGGGCTGCTTAGAAGTATCCTTTACTATAGAGAGATCTTCAATAGGTGTTGCAGAGACTGGAGTAATCTCTTGTTCTGGTGAGCTTACCCCAGAGAGCCGAAGTGTCATGCTCTTTACCAACCCTTTGGCTTGGATCCATTTCCTAAGGAGGCTTTTTTATGAAGAAGCGACTTCTTGACTGCCGGCAATAGGATCGGTACTGATGAATTCTGTAGACCCAGTACTTTCTCTTTTTTTTTGGTCTTCGTTTTATTCTTTGATTTAGGTTTAGGTTTAGGTTTAACCTTGCCGGCAAAGTGATCAGTATTGCCTGATATAGGGGCAGTTTCACTCAGCTCCTCGTATTCCTCGTTCGACGCTTCGTCCTCTATATCTCCATTCTCATCAACGTACGAGTTTTCCTTGAGGGGGTTGGTTTCAGAAAGATCTGGGGGGTTTACAATAATCTCTGCAGCAGGAGAAAGAACTTCCGTTAGGTAAGTAGAAGGAGCCTTCCCCAGATCATCAACCTCTTCTACGGATACTCCTTCGTCTACAATTTCTAATGGGGGTGCCCCCCCTGAACAGACGGAGACACGACTATGACCCCATCACCCTTGTTAGCGCCATTCGCAGGACCCAAGTTAACCGGGTTCTTGGTTACTTCTTCAGAGAAAATGTTAGCAGACCCAAGCGCTGGTATAACCGCTGGTATAACCAGGACGGGGGTCGAAGCACTTGTTTACCCAGAACCAGTGGAGTTGCAGTGGTATTAAGTATTTCTTTAGTTGTGGTGGAGGCGACAGTAGAGGTAGAGGTGGAAGCAGCAGTTGTTTTAGCAGCTTTAGGCATTGGAGTCACAGCATTTGATTTAAAAGTACTATACTTCGGAGCCGTGTCTGTAACCACTGTCGCCTCACCTTCCTCTAAGGCATTATTCTTATTAGTCCTAGTGTCCCTCCGATAAATTTTAGGGGCCATTTGTGAACACCTATTCGACGGTGGGTCCACGCTCACCTGAACTCCGTTAGACGGTGTCTCCAACCAACGTCTCGGGTCTAGACCGGACCAGCTGCGTGTAGAGCCTCCAGCAAGCCGCGGGATCAGGCGCCGTAAGACCAAGAAGTAAGTCTGAAGCAACCACTGCATGTGTCCAAGAGCACCCTTTTCTTTATTTCGTTAGAAAGTCACAAGGCAAGACGAGCAAGAGTCACAAAAGTCCCAAGAACAGGAACCAGGCAGCAGGAATATATGCTGCAACCACTGCCAATGCCGGTAAAAAACCTCAGATTCTGCCTCCGATTCCAGTCCCCTCCTTCAATCCGTGTCTGGTTTGCTGTCTCTCCAGTCCGTCCTCCCGATGTGCACCGATGTACTAGCGCCCAACACACAGCACCCTCCGTGGGCGTGCCAGCAACTCAGCCTCCGGACACCTCCAGCCGGCATCCAGCTCCTCTGCCTCGCCAGCCCGCCTCCACTCCGTCAATCCGTCCGTCCGACCACACAACGAGTCAGCAAACGCACGAAGCCTGGGTACATTTTCTTGTGCAATTCTGCAGCCTCTTCAAACATGACACTCCATAGCCATGACACACCTGGTTAGCAAGGAGTAGGGAGCTGCTCACAGCTGCGACTGCACGGCGGCGTCCTCAGTCCGCCATCTCTCTCTCTAGTGTACCAGAAACGCATTTCTAAACAACGTTTGCTTTTTTAAATTTTTGTCACTTACCTACTGGCACGCAGATCTTTCCTGCATCCATTCCTGTAGAAGTCACTCAACAAAGTAAAATTATTGTTAAAATGAATTAACTCTTTCGTCTAAAGTATTAATAAAAATAAAAAAGAGACTAATTTTTTCATCAGTACCCTACGCTTACCTTCTAAACTGCTTCACCATCTGTAAAATTCTGCAGCCTCTCCACATCATTTTTCCTCTCGCACCATCCATTTTTTTTTCAACAAATGAGATTTGTCCTTTTTTTTGCACATTGAAAGAATACTAATTCACCATCTTCTATCATGAATGCAGTGCACTGTTGAGTGTCAGGGGTCATCGTCAATTAATTCAGTAAGTCTCTTTTTTGATAATTTGTTCTTTTTCCTTTCTTTTTTAAGTATAATAATATCCAAAATCCTCTGTGCATCATCTAATTAAAAGCTATACTACTCTGCTCCAGTCAAAGTGAAATTAAGGATAGAGGAGGATGATCCTGCTACAATAACCATGCCAACATGCACCCTCTCTGTCAATACCAATAACCCACATGCCACTAACTTGTGTTTGTTCCTACACTAGAGCCAACCACTCCACTCCCTCTTCCCCCTGGTCATGATGCCTAGCCAAGCCAATTTGATCTCATCACCAATCTGTGCCCCAAGATGTCACTGACATCCAATTATACCTTGCGGAGTGATAGTATTGCGTGCAGAAAGTATGCGGAATGAATGTATTTTCGGAGTGAAAGTATGCGGAGTTAATGTATTTGCGGGGTGAAAGTATGCGTGATAATAGTATTTGTTAAGAAAAATTAGTAGTGAAAGTTGAATAACTTTGTAGTCCAATACTAGCTTTTATAGAAAAAAAGCAGTTTATTTCTAAATCTACAACTGCAGAAGGAATAATACAATCCCTCCTGAAGTCGGGACTCAATTAGTTGCCATGCAAATCCCTGTCCCACCCTCCTTTCTGTAACATGTTCAGGGTTATTGCCAATTCACAGGTGGCAGCAACTGGGGAATGCAAGCTATTAGGCCAATACTTAAAAAGCGCCTTGAGACCCTACGGGTGAGTAGTGCGCTCTATAAATGACTTGATTGATTGATCCCTCTGTGTCTTTAAGAATTAGTCTAAAATGTCTACGGTGCTGCAGTACCATTAGCAGCAAGTCCAACCGGGCCCTCCAAGGCCCAGTTCCAGTGTTACTCGCTCCGGGGTATGGGAGTGTTCAGTGGTGCAGTAAGTGCCCTCTCCTCAGGCGCTTACAAGTCGGGATCCTTTATGGCAAAGCTGGTCTACTCGCGGAGTATGCTGCTGCACCCGTTGTCACAGTCTCCCTCTGTCGACCAGCGCTGCCAGTTCATTTCAGTGATGGAGAGCCAAGTCCAACATGCATCAAAAGGTTAATCCCACGTCGCCATCTCTAATCTTTATGATAACATTATCTAACCCCATCTCTTTTCCTGAAATGTGTCCAGGCCCCTTGTTACGATCTATCACAGAATCATAAAGCAGCCTTTTGAAATGTAAAGCGAGTATGTTCCTCTGTCCCTGTGTGTGTCCTACCCAACTCACAGGAATGCAGCTATTCACCAAGATGTATTGGGATTCTTCTCCTCCTTACCAGATAGGCCTGGGCTTTCAAAAATGAAACTCTGGGGCATATTATCAAGAAAGGGCGTTACATTATCGCCGCTTTTATCGGTGCAGTCTGCAGCCTGCTCTGAGCCCCTCTGCTGATCCAGGACTGAAGAGAAACAAAGTAAAAAGTTACATTGTTTCTCTTCAGTCAGAGCCACAAGCCAGGGATGGGGGTGGGGGCTCCAGAGACAGCATTCTCCACAGGGCACAGCCTTTGAGAGGGGAGGAGGCACCACAGAGCCAGCAGGAGAAGCATTGCAGCTCCCTCCTGGAACAGGATCTGCTGGGACGCATTGGAAGGTAAACACACATTTGCAATATATGGTTTTGCAATAATTGCATTTGCATATATGCAAGTCATATATGGTTTGGATTGGAATTGTTGGTTGTGGAATTGTGTTGTGTGGATTGGATCTGTGTAGTGAAATAATGTGGCAACGTGTGCAGTGTAATTATGTGGATAGTAATTGTGTGGTATTCAGTGCACTGGAATTAAGTGGAGTGGGATTGTGTGTCATGGAGTGAGATTGTGTGTTTTAGAGAGAGATTATCTGGAATGGTATTTTGTGTTGTGGAGTGGTATGCAGTGGAGTTTACTTATGTGGTGTGCTGTTAAATATTGTAGCATGATGTGGAATTTTGTGGTGTAGATTGGATGTATGTGGTGTGTTGGGTAATTGTGTTCTTGGTTTCAATTATGTTTTTTGTTGTTGAATTATGTGGTGTGGAATGGAAATGTGCAGAGTTGAATTTGTGTGACGTGGAAGTGTGCGCTGTTGAGTGAAAATTATGTTGGATGGTATGAGGCATGGCGTGAAGTGTAGTTATGTGGAATGTTGCTACGTGGCATAGACTGGATTTATGTGGAGTGTATTTATGCAATATAAAGTAGAGCATAATTATGAAGAGGTAAATTATGTGGTGCTGAGTGGTATTATGTGGAGTGGTGTAATTATGTTGTGTGATGAATTGTGGAATTGTGTGATGTGTGTGACCTGGGGAATTATGTGGCATGGTGCAGTGTATAATTGTGCGATGTGGAATTATGCAGCATGTTGCAGAGTTGTATTTTGTGGAGGCTAATTATGTGTTTTGGAGTGGAGTGTAAATATGTTGTGTGAAGTATAATTGTATAGGTTGAAGTGGAATTCTGTGTAGTTGAATTGTGATGTGTGGAGTGTAATTATGTGGTTTGTAGTGGTATTAAGTTGTGTGGAATGTTATTATGTGATGTGCAATTATGTGGTATGGAGTGAAGTGGAAATATGTGTTTTTAAAAATGTTTAGGATTGTAATTATGTGGTATGGAATGGTGTAGGGTTAAATTATTTATAGTTGAATAGTGTGGCATGGAATTGTGAGATGTTCAAATGGGCTGTGTGTGGTATACTTATCATAGCTGCCAAGGTTTCAGATTGCGATGTATGACATTTTAATAATTTCAGTGCAATTATGAGTGACATTTCAACAACCATGAGTGACACTTTCTCGTGAGCAAAATCAAGCAATGAAGAGGAGGGAAACAAATAAATATTAGAAATTACACCCATTTGAGCTACTATTAACTCTAAGAAAGTCACTGAACTAAAGTGTGCTAACAGCAGGCTACTGAAAACTGAGCAGAGTCAGACTGTTTGAATGTCACCCATTATTACAGTTCATCATCATCAAAATAAACTTTATTCGGTTTTACATCAAGTAAACCATAAAAGTCATGATAAAAGTACACGGTCCTTACATACATACATTAATACATACATTAAAGTGTAAAATTAATATTTTCTAAAACAAGAATAAAATGCTTCAAGTGCAATAATTATTACAGTTAAATTATGAAAATGTCACACCAATCTGAAACTGTGGCATCTATGAGTGAATCAGTGTGAAAATGCGCTCTAATTGAGGTGTATTCCTCTGCACCCTCATGGTGACTAGCCTGCTATATGTCTTTGCAAACTTGCAAGCACCAAGCAGTTTTCCATCAGCTACATGTTAATGTAACTATACAAAATAAATACATAGGATGTTCTCTGCAGAAATGTGAGGTTTGCCTGCGCCAGGTTACACTTACTTCAGCACTTTAAAAGTGGCAGTTCATTCAAGGTCCAATCAGTCCTCCCATAATGTCTGGTTACTCTGCGTAGAAATGCTGCAAAGTTTTTTTCAAATGCTAATCTGTGGTCAAATGCTTCCAAAAAGAGCTCCTTTCATCTATGAGTAATCAGTCTGTTTCTGGGGACCCGATTCACAAAAGTAATCTGAAACACAATGAATCAATCAATCAATCAAGAAATTTGTAAAGCGCGCTACATACCCGTTAGGGTCTCAAGGCGCTGGGGGGAGGGGGAGCTGCAGCTAGTGGTCGAAGAGCCAGGTCTTGAGCAGTCTTCTGAATGCTGGGAGGCTTGTGGTCTGTCGTAGGTGGAGGGGGAGAGTGTTCCAGCTCATGGCGGCGCGGTGGGAGAAGTATCTACCTCCGGAAGTGGTTCTGTGGATGCGTGGGATGGCGGCCAGGGATAGGTCGGCGGAGCGGAGTTTCCTTTTGGGTACGTAGAAGGAGGGTCTGCTGTTGAGGTAGGCAGGGCCGGTCTTGTGGAGTGCTTTGTGTGCGTGGATCATGAGTTTGAAAGTGATTGTTTTGTTGACGGGGAGCCAGTGCAGTTCTCTGGGGTGCGAGGTGATGTGGTCTGTCCGTGGGACGTCTAGGACCAGTCGTGCGGAAGCGTTCTGGATACTTTGGAGTCTGCTGATGAGTTTGGCCGGGGCTCCGGTGTGGAGGGCGTTTCCATAGTCGAGACGGCTGCTGATGAGGGCCTGGGTGACGGTTTTCCGAGTGTTCGTCGGGATCAATCTGTAGATCTTGCGGAGCATGCACAGGGTGTGGAAGCAGGCGGAGGAGACTGCGTTAACTTGGCTGGTCATGCTGAGCTTGGAGTCGAGGATGACCCCCAGGTTGCGTGCGTGGTTGGTGGGTGCCGGGGGGGTCCCGGAGATGGGGGCCACCAGGAGTCGTCCCATGCTGAGGGGTTAGGCCTAAGGATGAGGATCTCCGTCTTGTCCGTGTTCAACTTGAGCAGGCTTGCTTCCATCCAGTCTGCAACGGCCTTCATTCCCAGGTGCAGGTTGGATTTGGCGGTGAGGGGGTCTTTGGTGAGGGTGAGGATGAGTTGGGTGTCGTCGGCGTAGGAGATTATGTTGAGGTCGTGTAGTCTGGCGATGTGAGCGAGGGGAGCCATGTAGACGTTTAACAGCATAGGACTGAGGGAGGATCCCTGAGGGACACCGCAGATGTTTTTGGGGGTTCCGGATTGGAAAGGGCAGGAGGACTCTCTGGGTTCTGTCGGTGAGGAAGGAGGTGGTCCAGTCCAGGGCCTTGTCTCTGATCCCTGCGTCGTAGAGGTGTGTGCGAAGTGTGTGGTGGCAGACGGTGTCGAAGGCAGCAGAGAGGTCAAGGAGGATGAGGGCTGCTGTCTCACCGTTGTCGAGTAGGATTCTGATGTCGTCTGTGGCAGTGATGACGGCGGTCTCGTGCTGTGGTTGCTGCGGAAACCAGATTGGGAGGGGTCCAGGATGTTGTTGTCTTCTAGGTAGCGGGTGAGTTGGGTGTTGACGTTTTTTTCGATGACTTTAGCTGGGGACGGAAGCAGGGAGATGGGCCGGAAGTTCTTGAGGTAGCTCGGGTCCGCCTTGGGCTTCTTAAGTAGGGCGTTGATCTCGGCATGCTTCCAGGCCTCGGAAAAGGTGGCGGTTTTGAAGGAGAGGTTGACGATGTTGCGTAGGTGGGGTGCGATGAGGCTGTTGACTTTGTTGGCAATGTGGTGGGGGAGAAGGTCCGACGGGGAGCCAGAGTGGATGGTGCTCATGGTGTTGATTATGTCCTCGGTGCTTACATTGGTCCATGTGGTCAGAGAGACGTGGTTGTTGGGGTTGGGTGTGTTCGTAGTGGTAGGGTACGTCAGGTTCATTCGGGGGTTGAAGCTGTTGTGGATGTTGGTGATTTTGTGGTGAAGTCGCTCACGGCTTGCGACGGCGGGATGTCGCTGGTGCAGGAGCTGGGGCTGGAGTTCTTTCATGTTGCTAAAGAGCTCTTTGCTGTTGTGTGCGTTGTTGTCCAGGCGGTCTTTGAATGAGGCTCTTTTGGTGGTACTGATGAGGTGGTGGTGGTTACGGATGGCGTCTTTGTGGGCTGCGTGGTTGGCGGGTGTTCTGTCGCTGCGCCAGGAGCTTTTGAGTTTTCGGCAGGTGCATTTGGAGGCCAGGAGCTCTGGGGTGAACCAGCTGGCTCTCAGGTGGGTGTCTCTGTTGGTGGGTTGTCGTACTGGTGCTATGGTGTTGGCACAGTTTTCCATCCAGAGTCTGAGTGAGCGGGCCCCGCCCTCTGGGTCGGTGGGGCTGGTCGGGGGGTCAAGAGCGAGGTGGGTTTCCAGCTGTTCTTTGGTAACTTTGCCCCAGTGTCGGCGGGGGATCTGTGGGGTGCGGTGGTGGGTGACGGGTTTTTGGGAGGTGAAATGGATGCAGTGGTGGCCGGTCCAGGTGAGCTTGGAGGCGTGGCTGTAGGCGACATGTGGGCTGGAGGAAAAGATGGCATCGAGCGTTTGGCCGGCGATGTGAGTAGGGGTAGTGACTATCTGTTTCAGTCCGAGGGTGGCGAGGTTGTCGGCCAGGGTGGAGGAGTTGCTGTCATTGTTGTTTTCCAGATGGAAGTTCAGGTCGCCGAGCAGGATGTAATTGGCGGAGGTCAGTGCGTGCGTGCTGATGAGGTCGACGATGGAGTTGCTGAATTGGGGACGTGGGCCAGGTGGTCTGTAGATGAGGGTGCCTCTGAGGGTGGCTTTGGGGTCTGTGTGGATCTTGAAGTGCATGTGTTCGGCGGCGGTGAGGGTGTCGTCGGTGTTCGTGGAGACCCTGATGGTGTTCTTGTGGACGATGGCGATTCCTCCTCCAGCTCCGTTGGCGCGGTCTCTGCGGGAGATCTTGTATCCGTCGGGAATGGCCACTGCGATGTCTGAGTAGGTCCCAGAGCTCGACGGCGTGCTTGAGTGCGGAGCAGGTGTTCAGCAGAATGCAGCGCAGTCGGTTGGATCCCGTTTCTGTAGGTGCTTTGGCGTCGTTGGTGCAGGTGAAGGTGTAGTTTCGGCAGGTGAAGGGGCCATGGGTGCGCTTGGGGATAGCTTTGTGGCAGTTAGGCGTCCGTCCGTTGTTGAGCGCAATGAGGGTGTTGGCGTCATAGTGGAGTCTTGCTCTGTTGGTGGTGGGAGGGCCAGGGGTCCTGGTGCTGGGCGCGGTCTAGGCGCGGACAGGCACAGACAGGCTTGCGCCTGCTGCGCGACCGTGCGGCGACTGCCATTTAAGGGGAGGTGGAGAGGAGGGGTCCGCTGGGAGGCGGGGAGGGCAGGTCAGCGAGTGGGCATGGGGGGCGGGGCCACACGGGAGGCAGCGGCGGAAAAAAAAAACGGGGGGGCAGCGGCGATGGGGACAAGGGTATCAGCGCACACGGGGGTACAGAAGGAAAAAGAGGGCAATACAGGCACATGGGGGCACAAAAAAGTAGAAGGGACACAGGCAGGCACTGGCACACAGGGAAGGTCTCCCGGGGGGGGGCACGAGCGGAGCGAGGCAAGAAGGAGATTCATCGCAGGCAGGATGAGGCAGACAGCAGAGCAGAGCAGATGGTAGGCAGGCAGGAGGAGGAGGGTCCTGGCACAGGTGGCGCTGCAGTGGTGGGGAAGCGACCTACCCGGACGTTAGGATTTTGTATTAAAATTAATTTAAGACCAAAACTTAAAGATTGACAGAGATAAAATCCTAAATTTAGTACTCCTAAATGCCTTCTGTGAATACATAAAGTCATAACGTTAAGATATTGTCTCAGATTACTTTTATGAATTGGGCCCTGGGATGCCAAAATCACAGTAAGACCCAGTGACCTACCCTCTAGTGCTTCCTCAGTGATCTTCTGTCTGAGGTAGGGTGCAACTGGGATCTAACATGTTTTAGAACTATGTGGTCTAAACTGCCCTGGGCTGAAGTGTTTCTTCCATTTAACCAGGAGGGTGAGAGAAGGGGAGATTGGAGCCTGAAGCAGTATGTGCAGTGGTGCCTCTGATGTTCACAGACTGGAGTTAGGTCACAGCTCCCTGCACCACGGTAGGAACCTAGACCCTCGGCACAATCAGCTTGTCTGCGGAGCAAGGTCTATAGGTGCATTAATATAACACCTGCTGGACGGAGGGGGACCTAAGGCGTCTTCTGTGTGTGTGTAAATAGGGCCTCATGGGCCTGCGACCAGCAGGCAGAGGCCCGAACTTGAGAGGCTGGATGAGGCAATATAGTAGACCTTTTAGAACATGCCTCTCAATGGACTCTAGTCAAAAGAGGTGCACTGAGGACTGCTGGAGGGCCAACAGGCGTTGGATGGCTGCGAAGTGACTGACCACAATAACAGGTGGAACTACGAGAAACGATTGGAGGCGCTAACCCTCTGAGGAGCAATAATTCATGGCAGTGAGGGGAGGTTATATCTATGCATTCCAAGAGCGTATTATGCGGTATCAATACAATGTCACCTGGGTACAGTAACTCTTTCAGAAACCATTGTCACGCATTTAGCAATGACTCAATGTAACGACCCTAATCAGTGCAGCTATATATCTATCTTGCATCTGAAGAAATCAATGCTCTGACACAGGTAAGAGTTCCCTATACACCTAGGTCACAGGAGTCACGGGACCTTCACAATTAATGTTTTTGCTTTTCATTCTGGTATGTCTGTTGCTGAAAGTAGCTATTACCCCGTGTGAAAGATTTGAAGAAAACAAGTAGGAATCAGCCTGGAAACAGACTCCTGCCTGTTATTCCTTTAATACCTACACATCATTATTCCCAGATTTCGGACTCAAAACAGCTGACATCGAAGGGATGCCGGTGCATGGCGCGGACATGCCCGCAACAAATCCTCGCAAGACCTGACTTTATGGACATACTACGGAAATACGGCAAAATGTTGTGGGCATAGAAAGGGACAGTCATTACAGGACTACCATATAGGCAGCTGTACTGCATAACGAAATTTACCGCCTCGCGTTTAGGAGACGGGTGAAGCACCAGAAAAGATACGGCAGCCACATGGAAATATTACTACACCAGCATTGATTAGCAGCACTGGTACCCGAGGAGGTGCGATGCATGTTATGCGTGATTTTGCATTTCAGTTCAGTGATATGGATCACCCCACTGAAATGCGTTAGTCTAACACCAGATGGGTGGTACTTGGCAGGGCTGAATTAGGTGGCGTGGATTTGGACAAGCTGTGCACTCTTAGGCTTTTATGTCATGGGGTATAAAGTAGACTTTTGTCTATTTTTCTTTGTAAATATAATACGGGCTGTTTCTTTACCTTCTGGTACATTTTTGAACAATTTGTTAAGCTAAATTGTATTGTAGCATTGTGTGTACATGCAGGGAAGAACGAGTGTCTGGCAGACATGCAAAAAATCATCCTACGTCTCAGTATTAACTTCCACACTTCTAAGCCATAATTCCAAAGCTAGAATGTTTGCTTTACAATGACAGTTAGTAAAACAAGTAAGTGCTTTGCAAGCCTATATAACTAGCAAAGGTTTTAAAGGGACTTGTTTTCGTGCAAGGTATTGCTTTTCCCAGGTCACAGAAGGGATAATAAACATCTCCAGATAATAATAGGGTTGGTGCGATAGCAGAATATTGATATTAGTGGATCTGCTGAGGCCTGCGGGCAGCAAGTGCTTGAAACGCTATTTGCATAAGAAAGTACTATATATATTTTTTGTTATCCTCCATTAGTTATTAGTAAGGAAGGGAGAAGAGAAGTGTTTACCGACAGCATTCAGTTAGTCTTACGTTGACAAAGAATGCTGCTGTGTGTGGTAGATGCCGCCCAGAAGTCATTGGTATATGTATCAGGAGCTGCCATTGAAAGCAAGTGGAAATGTGCTTCAGATGTTGCTGGTATTGATGGCTACTCTGCGATTGCAGACTTTGCTGGGCTGACAGTGGGTGGGGAACTGCTGCATTGTCACTGTAGGTTTAATTACATGAATCGTGCATTCTCTCTGGTGTTTGTCCTTGGGGTACTTGCTGACTGGTGCCACACATGGGATCAGGTTTGCCTTTGACAGGAGGTATGGTTTAGTGGGGTACATAGTTTAAATTAATTTTGGTGTGAGAAACAAAAATCAGACCCTTTGTACATTTAATATTATTGTGTGCATTATGCAGAGGATGAAAAGTAGCAGGAACGGCGGAAAAGCATAACTGCGGGTTTCGTAGTGGTGAGACTAGAGTTAATGGTGGCGTTAGTAGCAGGCTTGAAGGCAATAGTCTGTGTTTGGAGGTCAACTGAGCAGGTTTCGCTTGAAGGTAGGTCATCAAGTAGGAGTATGTGTTTGGTGGGCTGGCTGGAGGCAGTGTTATGTAACTTTGCTGGAGGACACAGCAGCAGTATTTACTGATCTATGTTAATCGCCCAATGAAAGGGCGGATGTGACCAATGTAGGTACCAGAATGCTCTTTTTTATAGCTGGGTGAGCCCCTGCAGTATGGCGGGTCGCTGGCCTGAGAGCACTTGACTGACGGCTCTGTGTAGTGAGATAGCAACCTTCTTTGAACAGAGGTTATTAACCTCACCAAAGACTTTCCCCAGGTCAACCGAGACGCTTTGAATGATAAAGATGTTAAACCACACCTGGTAGTGTGGGATACTTTTTCCCCAATTACCCTGGATGAATCCTCCAAAGCTATATCCAAAATTAAATCTGGATCACCATTTGATCCGTGTCCGCCGACATTGTTAAAAGCGACAATAGAGGAGGTCAATCCCTTTATTAATTCAATCGTCAATTCCTCACTTGAAACGGGGGAGATTCCAGATTGCTGGGAAGTAGCTGCTGTAAAACCGCTACAGAAGAAAGCACTACGGGATCCGACAGTTTTGTCCAATCTACGGCCTATTTCGCTTCTCCCGGCTATCTGTAAAATGGCAGAAACCTGTGTCAATAGGCAGTTGGTTTCCTATCTGGAGGAGAACCATATCCTTCACCCCAACCAGGCCGGGTTTAGAGTACATCACTCTACGGAATCTGCAGTACTGTACACCACAGAGACCATCAAAGCTGCATTGGACCAGGGAAAGAGGGCCGTCCTGATCCTGTTGGATCTTTCTGCGGCGTTTGACACGGTGTCTCATGCCATTCTATTACATCGTCTTAGGAATGTTGGCATAGGAGGCACCGTGTCAAAATGGTTTGCAAATTTCCTGGAGGACAGAAGACAAATTACAATGTTAGGCTAGTTCTGTTCCGAGGAGATGGTGGTTCGATCTGGGGTACCACAAGGCTCCAGTCTGAGCCCTATTTTATTCAATCTATATAAGGCCCCCCTGATCGAGCTCATCTCCTCTTTCGGAATTAGTCCTGTAGTGTATGCTGACGATACGCAATTGGTCCTCACCCTCGATGAAGACCCGGCAGTGGCCGAAAAGTCCCTAAAAGAGTGTCTTGCGGCTACCTTTGCCTGGATGAAAAACAATCCTCTCAAATGCAACTCGGCCAAAACAGAAATTGTGCCGTTTGGTCACAATAATCTGTTCTCCCCCCAGAGTTGCTGGCCAAAAGAGGAAGAAGCTCCGCCCAATACCCTCCTGGCAGCACGAAACCTAGGCATAAAATTTGACGAATCACTCTCATTTAAACAGCAGGTAAAGGAAGTGGCTGGATCATGCTTCAACATTATTAAGAGCCTTAGGAAGTTATTTGATCTTCTACCCCTACCTGCCAGGCGCACTGTTGCAGTGGCATTAATTACATCTAGACTTGACTACTGCAACAGCCTGTATGCAGGGATTAATAAATCTGCCCTACATAAACTACAGATGGTTCAGCATGCCACAGCAAGACTGGTGCTCAGATGGCCAAGGAAATCCTCTGCCTCTGCGGCGCTGAAGGAGCTTCATTGGCTTCCTATACAGAAGCGTATCCTGTTTAAGGTGTTGGTGATTGTTTTCAGGGCTTATCATAATCTTGGCCCCCTATATCTTTCCAAATACTTCAACAGATACCACCCTACCCGGGATCTTAGATCTGCCACAGCGAATTTAATGAAAGTTCCAAAATTTAAACTCAAGACAAAGGGAGGCAAGTCCATAGCAGTATTGGGTGCCAAGGCATGGAATACACTACCTCTAAACTTGCGCAATATCACTTCTGAAATAAAATTCAAGAAATCCCTTAAGACATGGATTTATAGCCTGGCAGACTCAGCCTGCAAATCACTGATATAACTACCCTGACTAAGATAAATATTTCCGCCCACTCTTTTTGCATTTGAGTCTAAGCGCCAAGATTCTCCCTGGAGTGGTAGTGCGCTTTATAAATGTCCCTCACATCACGCGGAGAATGGGGGGCCCCCTTCATGTACTTTGCAGGGGGGCCCCCTCAAGTTTCTTTACGCCACTGACCAATTGTCCTCTGAATTATCGTCTCCCGCTGCCTTCTACATCTTTAGAAAAAGAAGTAGATGAATTCATTTCAGTTGAAACTTTTTTCTTGAGTTTTTGCAGTCAGTTTTCCCTCCTTCCGACAATACTGAAACATCTTTACTTGCCGCTACTGTTCTGCCATGTAATACACACATCTTGATCTTAGAATGTATCAATATATAATACATACACATGGGATTCTGCAATGCCTCCTTAAATGCCTTCCTCTGTTTTCTTTATAATCGATTGTACACTGTGATATTTTTATACATTCTAAGATCAACTTGGTTCTACATAGTCATACATCAACATAGAGTGATTCACGTGACTTTTGCTTTCGAATTGCTCCCATAGAGTACAGAACTCCAACATGCTGTGCCTGGGTGATCAATAGTTTGTCAGTTTACATTTTCCTTTTGAGATAAAATTGTTTTTGTACATAAGATAAGACATGCTTCTATTTTTATTTTCTAATGAGACTGGCCAGTCACATGAAGGGTCTTTGATATACCATAATTATTATTGCCATTAGCTGGCGAGTCAGGACTATCTTAAGTAACTCTGTGATTCACCTGATTCATTACAATTCGATTTTGCTGATTTTTTTCCAGAAATGTTGACCTTTTACTATGAGCCTCTGGATATGTAGTTTTTGTTCAATTCCTATTGGGTCGCTGACGGTAGATGGAAGACATCTTGGATATATATGATGCCCCCACCGTATATCTTGGTTATATCTGATGGGCCATCACCGTGATATGGACAGAGGGGTCCCGGACTGGAAAGAATAATTTATATACAATATAGAAATTTATATAGACACTTCAAAAGAAAACGAATAGGGTTACAATGTTTTAATTCACAAAGCACCTACATTAACCATTTCATGGTTACTCAGTTTTTGAAAAAATTATTATTATTTTGGTTCATCAAGTTGCTAGTGCCCACATAGGAAAGGAAGGGGAGTGCTGTGAAGGATTTAGGTGAACAAAAGTGAAATGCAAAAACAGTAATCAATTTTTTACACATTGGTCAGTAATCATATATACATTCTACACTGGTCTCCCTAAATCGGAGCCACATCAGAAATTAATTCGTCACTGTTTATTACAAAAAAATATCTCCTTATTAGGCTGTGTGAATCCTAAATGACCATAGGATTAAGAACATGAGGATAGTCTACGTTTCGACCCTATGAGGGTGTAGGGTAGTTCGCCCTTACAAACGGGTCTTCATCAGGACAGGGGGGCGGTGGGCAAGCCTCCTAGGGTAAGAAACAAAGTAGGGAAGAGCTCAGAAAGGGTATTAAAGTCCCAAAATACCTAGGCGGGGTTGCCGCTTGGTCAGAACATTGGGAATACACTGTTAGAGGGACTATCATGATCCTCAACACATTTACCTTGAAAAAGGAGGACCGATGACTTAGCCATCCGGTTGTGTTCAAATCGCCTCGATAAATATGTCCTGTTTAAGGTACGTCGGGATGGGAGTCTACGGATCCGTAGACTCCAATCCCGACGTACCTTAAACAGGACCTGAGGTAAATTACGTCTTCTAAAATCAACTGTTATGTGGCAACATTTCAGCCAATTCTGCATTTTTGTCCTAATTATAGTCCTTTTCGCAACCAGATATTTATCGAGGCGATTTGAACACAACCGGATGGCTAATTCATCGGTCTCCTTTTTCAAGGTAAATGTGTTAAGGATCATGATAGTCCCTCTAACAGTGTATTCCCAATGTTCTGAGCAAGCGGCAACCCCGCCTAGGTATTTTGGGATTTTAATACCCTTTCTGAGCTCTTCCCTACTTTGTTTCTTACCCTAAGAGGCTTGCCCACCGCCCCCCTGTCCTGATGAAGACCCGTTTGTAAGGGCGAACTACCCTACACCCTCATAGGGTCAAAATGTAGACTATCCTCATGTTCTTAATCCTATGGTCATTTAGGATTCACACAGCCTAATAAGGAGATATTTTTTTGTAATAAACAGTGACGAATTAATTTCTGATGTGGCTCCGATTTAGGGACACCAGTGTAGAATGTATATATGATTACTGACCAATGTGTAAAAAATTGATTACTGTTTTTGCATTTCACTTTTGTTCACCTAAATCCTTCACAGCACTCCCCTTCCTTTCCTATGTGGGCACTAGCAACTTGATGAACCAAAATAATAATAATTTTTTCAAAAACTGAGTAACCATGAAATGGTTAATGTAGGTGCTTTGTGAATTAAAACATTGTAACCCTATTCGTTTTCTTTTGAAGTGTCTATATAAATTTCTATATTGTATATAAATTATTCTTTCCAGTCCGGGACCCCTCTGTCCATATCAATAATTACCCAGGTCCCAGTGACTCTATTGGGTTTAACCCTGTTGTTTGTAGCTTACGGGCCATCACCGTGGGCACATCTTATCTATTCATTTTTGGGGAAGCCACCTCGAGCTGCCCTTGCGAGTGGACACTTGACATCTTCATATCTCTGGACACTGTGCTTCTTCCCATGGAAGGACTGGGCCCACCTCGAGGTTCATTTTGTTCTGGACTGCTGCCATTAGAAATCTTCATCAAGTTTTATTTCGCATTAAACGTAGTTCTTTTAAAGTATCCAATAGTGTCCACTTGACAAATTGAAATTGCCTCATAAAAGATGAAAGAGTAAACATTGAGGGGCATATTTACAAGCCCTTATCACTACCTGGACGTCACTTTTAGTGACATGGTGGTGATACGGGCTTCGACTTATTTACAAGGCAGCGTTAGGCCACTTAATGTGGCTTCACGCTGCCTTGTAAATAAGACACCCTTTCACGATATACCTAGGGGGTCATTAGGATAGCGGGCGGAAAACCACCCCGACCGACATGGAGGCGGAAACCAACCGCCCGCCTGCACCGCAGAGACACTGGCGGCCACATTAGGATCAACTGCCACTAAAGACCGACCGCGGCGGTAGCGGGCCAAGCAAAGCCGTCCGACGCGGGCGGTGATGGTCAAAAAACGACCGCAGCGGTCGGAAAAGCTGTGGAAAAGCAACAACCCACCGCAAGGACAGCGGACACACCGCGCGGGAAATTAGGATATCCCAGAGGGTGTCGCGGTCGGAACGGCTGTTACCGACCGCCGCTGACGTACATAGGAGTGAACGGGAGAAATAGAGCAAGAGCTGCAGCATAGCCACCGCAGCGGACGGGACATGAAAAACATGGCGGACGATGCCAAAACACCGCAGTGATGCCAAACATTGCACAAATAAAATTAGCCATGCCCCCAAATACATAACACACATACAAATAAAACAAATACATGTAAATAAAAATAAAACAGCACAGGACAACTCCCACAACACACCTGACACCCAAATTCCACTTGGACACACTCAGACAGCTGAGTATAAAGCCACCCCCTTCACTAACCACAATCCTTTGCTACACTCCAGAAGAGAAGGTAATACACCACATCTAATAGGAAAGGCAAAAGAGAACTGCACACATACACCACCACCATTACACCAGCACAAACAATCCCCCAGCACACAACACACCTCACACCTTACACCAAACCCCTGCACCCACACCCCTGCACCCACAAACACCTCAACCACCACACACCATGACAGCACAAAAAATGCCCAAATTCACCGAGAGGGAGTTGACAGTCATGGTCAATGTGTGACAGTAGAGTCACAACTGTTTGGTAGCCTGGTCCAACAGACACCATTAGCCACGAGGACACAAATGTGGGAAAGGATAGTACAAAGGGTGAATGCAGTAGGGACCACCCCAAGATCCAAGAAGGAGATCCTGAAGTGGTGGCATGATCTCAAGAGGGTTGTCAAGGAGAGGAGGAGCAAGAACTGGACGCGGGCAAACGTGACTGGCAGTGGCCCTCCCATCCCACCGAAAACATTCACACCATGGGAGGAGAAGGTGCTTGCCATACTGCTTCCTGAGAGTCTCACAGGAGTAGCCGGGGGAGCGGAGACTGGTAAGTACAAACAAATGCCAAACAACACACTGAGAAGTACTTCCTTGCAATACCTAAACACCATTACACTGTTCACCCTCACCCAACAGGTAGCTAGCCATCTTGCTTTGGAGGCCTGTATGGGGGAGGGAGGGAGGCCTGCACTATCACTCCCACCATGCCCCCTGGCCTACAGCTGAGCAAGATACAGGCCTCCCCCACCCAGGAGCAAGTGTCAGCCATTGCACTGTCCACCCTCACGTAACAGGTAGGTAGCCATCTTGTATTGGAGGACTGTTTGGGGGTGGGAGGCCTGCACTAGCACTCCCCGCACCCCCACCCCCCCGTCCCACACCCCAGCAGCATGGAGGCACCCCCACCCAGGAGCATGTTTCAGCCATTGCACTGTTCACCAAACAGACTTACAGGTAGGTAGCCATCTTGTATTGGGGCACTGTTTGGTGGTGTGAGGCCTGTATCACTACTCCCAACATGCCCTCTGGCCCACACTCCAGCAGCATGGGGGCACCCCCACCCAGGAGCAGGTGTCAGCTATTGCACTGTTCACCAAACAGACTTACAGGTAGGTAGCCATCTTGTATTGGAGCACTGTTTGGGGGTGGGAGACCTGTATCACTACTCCCAGCATGCCCCCTGGCCCACACTCCCACAGCATGGAGGCATCCCCACCCAGGAGCATGTGTCAGCCACTGCACTGTTCACCAAACAGACTTACAGGTAGGTAGCCATCTTGTATTGGAGCACTGTTTGGGGGTGGGAGGCCTGTATGACTACTTCCAGCATGCCCCCTGGCCCACACTCCAGCAGCATGGAGGCACCCCCACCCAGGAGCATGTGTCAGCCATTGCACTGTTCACCAAACAGACTTACAGGTAGGTAGCCATCTTGTATTGGAGCACTGTTTGGGGGTGGGAGGCCTGTATCACTACTCCCAGCATGCCCCCTGGCCAACACTCCAGCAGCATGGAGGCACCCCCGCCCAGGAGCATGTGTCAGCCATTGCACTGTCCACCCTCACCTAACATGTAGGTAGCCATCTTGTATTGGAAGACTGTTTGGGGTGGGAGGCCTGCACTACCACTCCCAGCACCCCCACCCCCCCGTCCCACACCCCAGCAGCATGGAGGCACCCCCACCCAGGAGCATGTTTCAGCCATTGCACTGTTCACCAAACAGACTTACAGGTAGGTAGCCATCTTGTATTGGGGCACTGTTTGGTGGTGTGAGGCCTGTATCACTACTCCCAACATGCCCTCTGGCCCACACTCCAGCAGCATGGAGGCACCCCCACCCAGGAGCAGGTGTCAGCTATTGCACTGTTCACCAAACAGACTTACAGGTAGGTAGCCATCTTGTATTGGAGCACTGTTTGGGGGTGGGAGACCTGTATCACTACTCCCAGCATGCCCCCTGGCCCACACTCCCACAGCATGGAGGCATCCCCACCCAGGAGCATGTGTCAGCCACTGCACTGTTCACCAAACAGACTTACAGGTAGGTAGCCATCTTGTATTGGAGCACTGTTTGGGGGTGGGAGGCCTGTATGACTACTCCCAGCATGCCCCCTGTCCCATACCCCAGTAGCATGGAGGCACCCCCACCCAGGAGCATGTGTCAGCCATTTCACTCTTCACCCTCACCTAACAGGTAGGTAGCTATCGTAACTCTTCCTGATGTGTGTGTGTGTGTGTGGTAGACCTGCATCCCTAAATGCAACTTCAATTGCATGCTTTGCATTGACATTCAACATGTATGAGTAAATGATGTTCCTCTGCACTTTGATATTACATAAAGTGTTGCCATGAATTGTACTACTGGTGACTTCATAATTGTGTAGTGTACAGACAGTCGATGATACGCAGATGACACAATACTTGCACAGTGCCCAACACTGACCATTTCCCATCTACTCCACTGATGATGAAGAACTCCCTGCTGAGGACCATCCCAATGACCAGCAGAGCCAGTCTCCACCCCTGGCACATGGACTCTCAGATGTGGACTCCCAGGACAGTTTGGACGATGAGCTCCGGCCTGGCCCATCTGGTGTGCCACAGACCCAGAGGTCCCAGGCCCCCATCCTCCCCACCAACACGTCTGCTGCAACAACAGCGCAGCAGACCCCTGCTGTCACGGCCTCTGCCTCCACCGCAGCCACCGCCACCGCCACTACCACTAGTACCAACAGTACCACCTGCAGCACCGTCCCTGTCCCAGGGGATGACCAGCCCACAGCAATGACTGTGGAGGGCAGGGAGAGAGTGCGTGGACCCACAGTGGCCAGGCAAGAGGCCCGTGGCAGCAAAGCAGATGGGAGGGCCAGGGTCACCACCAGACCTCGGGAGGAGTGGACACCATCCCTGGACCACTTCACCAGAGTTGTGCAGGCCTACCAAGAGGTCCATGGACAAAGTGGCTGGTCCGATGAACTATTAAGCGAGCTCATCCTGCTGATGAGGTCTATTGATAACCGCCTTGGACAGATGGTGGACCTCATGGGCCAGCAAGTGGCGTTACATAGGGACAGGCCTGTGTCCCAACCACCACCTCCGTCCACTCCTGTTGTGCCGCAGGGTGACAGTGCACCATCCTCCCCTGCGCCAACAGAGAGGGGCGAGTCCTCTGACTCTGCTGGCCATTCAGCAGGCCCACCCCACCGCAAAAAAGATCTAGGGGCGTCCAAAGAAGGGCCTGGGAGTCTCTGGAGGCAAAGCATCTGACACACGCCAGTCACGGAGCCAGCCGTGAAGACAACCCTCTTCCCCACTGCATTCACTGTCTTTCCCCACATTGCCTTGGCAATGGCACCTGTCTGTTGGACTGGGTCACCACATCCATGTGGTGCCTACTCTTGCATCTCATCAACCATGACTGTCAACTCACTGCTCATGTAAATATTCCCGCACAATTCACATGTCCACTTTCAAAATAAAATACCTGACGCACCTGATTTTGTGCATTATCGTTTTTAGTGCAATATTTACAGTGTTGACAATGTCCATGATGTGTCCAAATGATGTACAGTATGTAGGGCAGTATTCTTCTGTAGCACCTAGGGAGACACAACAGAACAACAGTCACTGGTCTCATTGTCGCATCACAGGCAGAACACTACATAAAACATACACAAGACACAACAGGCATACTAGACAATGGTCTGCAGGTGTGAACAAATAGGGTCCAGCATACGTCCCCATATGGAACGTCAATGTCACATTTACCACACACAGGTGACTGAACGTGTGCCTGTCGGTTACATCCGCGCATAGCCCTTCACAACAACAGCAACCACACCAGACAATGTACACGTTGTACCTCCTCACCCACCTTCAAGTGAAGTAGCGGTCGATGAGCTGCTGGCGCATGTCAACAGCAACAGAAAAGGGGTGATAGAGGATAGTTTGCGCTGGGAAGAGAAAATATTAATACAATCACAGTATTTGGTAAGCTCAAAAGGATCAGATTCTGGTCACCCCACCAGAGTCAAAACCTGCGACACCAAGGGGCCACAGTTAATCGTTACAACACATGCAATAGATCCTGAGCTGAAAGAGTTCAAGTCAGTTCAAAGTATCAAGTCCCAATATTTCAGGTCCTCTTCATTTTATTCTTCATAAAAAAAAAATTTTCGTTCAAATGATAGAATCCAATCTTCACACATTAGGAAGAGAAACAACCACTGCCAACACGTGTTTCGTCTAGGTCGATAAGACCACTAGACTTCATCAGGGCAAAACTGTCTACTGTGACAATCCAATAGATAAGCGTGGGCGTATTGTTCTAGCTACAGATTTAATTCCAAATAAGCGTCTTATTCCAAGTACATATCCAAAAGGGAAAAGGACGTCCAATCCTTCCAGTCTTTAGTCCATATCCACCCAATCCATAAAAAGTGTTCATAATATCTCCTCCGAGTACAGGGTCCTGATAGGAAACAGTATGTTCCTTAGCGTGTACCGGCGTTTGTCACAGTAGACAGTTTTGCCCTGATGAAGTCTAGTGGTCTTATCGACCTAGACGAAACACGTGTTGGCAGCGGTTGTTTTTTATGAAGAATAAAATGAAGAGCACCTGAAATATTGGGACTTGATACTTTGAACTGACTTGAACTCTTTCAGCTCAGGATCTATTGCATGCTGGCGCATGTCTACTCCTTCCTCCTCTCCACTGTCCTCATCACTGGACTCAGGTCCTTGAGCAGGTGGTGGCCTTGGTTCCTCACCATTGTCCAGGAGCATGTGGATGGCCAGGTTGTGCAGCATACAGCATGCCACAACGATCTTGCACACCTTCCCAGGTGAGTATGCCAGTGCACCTCCAGTCCTGTCAAGGCAGTGGAATCTTGACTTCAGCAGGCCAAAAGTCCGTTCGATTACCCGTCGGGGTCATGCCATGGGCCTCATTGTAGCGGATGTCACCCGGGGTTTTGGGATTCCTGAGGGGGCTCAACAGCCATGGCCTACTGGGATATGCTGAGTTACCTGTGAATGACAAACACCCATTGCAATGTTGCACAGCCAGAGTGCATCAGGTAACACACAGCACGCCATATCAGTAGGCATACTCACCCACAATCCAAGCACGCTCGGGATGAAGATTCTCCATCATCCGTGGCTCCATGCTGTTCCTCATGATGTATTAATCATGCGCCGAGCCCGGATACTTCGCACACACATGAGACGTGGTCATGTCCGCAAGGCACACCACCTGCACATTGATGGAATGATAATGTTTGCGGTTCCTATAAATGTGCTCCGTTGCCTGTGGTGCCACCAGACCTACATGGGTGCAATCGATGACACCAACAACATGTGGGATGCGCCCAAGGGGATAGAAGTCCCCCTTCACGGCAGCCAATTCTCCTCCCCTAGGGAAATGGATGTAGCGATTCCGATACAGCATCATGGCTGCAAGAACATCCCTCAGCACCATGCTGAACATGGGCTGCGACATCCCTCCAGCGCTAGCCACGGTCTCCTGGAAGGAACCTGTCTCAAAAAAGTGAAGTGCTGCCATCACCTTGTATGTGGGTGTGAATGCCATTGGATAGTGACGGCGAGGCTGCAGGTGGGGCTCAAATAGATCACACAGGATCTTCAGTGTTGGTCTATCCAGGCGGAATTTCCGTATTATTGCCTCATTCTCCATGTCCTCCAGCACTGTCAGGTGACGTAGGAGATTTGGCCTCCTCCTAGTTGAGATGTAAAATTGAAAAAGTCAGTGACAGCCATCATGAGATGGCCACAGCACATACCATCAATGAGGTCATGCGAAAAAAAAGACTGCTTGAGAGATGCATGGCACACCAGGTTACATGGGTTGCCTTTTGATACACACAGAGGGCACACCTCTCCACTGGCAATACACAAGTGTCACAAACACATCGGGGAATGTGAATGCGCACATACTGGAGAACACAATTCACATGTGCAGGCAAGGTGCTGAAACATCCGCCAATATCTTTGAAATTACCATGTCTGTATCATACCCATCTGCTGTACCTGTCACACCTCAATGCATCATGTAAACTCTGCACACATCCATCAACACAATGATCACAGTATCAGGAAAACTTTCAGTTGTGTGCATGAGCTGTTGTGAATGCACCAATCTGATACGATACAATGCAGTGACACAAGCCTTGTCAAGGTCATCACTGACCCACAACAAATTGATTTGTACTACATCATTAACACCAGCTCAAGAGTGTCAAGCATCATCAGCCATCAAATGCATAACTAACATGGCAGAGACCACAGACCAAAGTGTGTCACACTAAACGTACGTCCTCCTGTGGATAACATGGAAGTATGGCATTGTGTGTACAATGATGTGCCCTTCGCCATGTTGCTGCTGTGTACTGATACACTCTTCAGGATTGACATAGCCATTATTGGTCATGAAAATAGCGGTACCTACCGCCTGTCCCCGGCGGTGTGACGCCAGCACCTCCCCCTTCACAAGTGCAGAAGCCATTGGCATATGGGCATGTGTACATGGCGGTCGGCATGCTTTGCCACCGCGGAGGCGGTCATTGGATACTTTTGAATGATGCACCATTGCGGTAGCGCACCCCGGGCACCCGCGGTGCATCACCGCCATGGAGCATTGCCTACAGCCAATGGGAGCGATGATCGCGGTGGCATGATACAGATTTGAAAGTCGCGGAAGGTGTGCTCCGCCACCGCGGAGGCAGTCATTGGAAACTTTTGGAAGAGGCAGACCTGGACAACCAATTGTTGCTGCTCTGCAGCTTCCAAACGACCCCAGGGGGCTATAAATCTGTGGGAGTGAGCCTCACATTTTCACTGATCAAAGAGCCTGCTGCCTGGGACTCTGTCTTGCTGCTGCCTGGAGAGCCTGCTGCCTGGAACCCTCTCCTGCTGCTGCCTGAAGAGCCTTCTGCCTGGGACCCTCTGGACCCCTCACCACTCACTACCATCACAGGTGTTCCATGTCCACAGGGATGGTGCTGCCACAGTACCCAAGGCTGTTTGGTGGTCCCAATGTAGTGGTAAGTCACCATGAAGGTAGCTGCAGGGCAGGGAGGTGTCAGACGTGTAGTTGCGCAGCTGCAGTATATGCCTGGTGGCGTGGTGTCGTGTGAAACACTGACAGACAAGCTGTCTCCAGGGCAAGGGAGTGTGTGTGTCACAATGTCACTCTTTTATATGCCTGGACTTGTATGTGTGTGTGTTGTGTGTTACGTTGTCAGACATACAGAGCCAACGGTTGATAGCCAAGTAGGTGCCAGGACAGTATTTGCATGTGTGAATATTTCTGTGTGCACCTGTAGTCTGAGTCAGTGTGACCCAGAGAGTAGATTCAGTGCCTGCCCACAAAAATTATTATACATCACCAAACTTACATGCTCCTTGCTCCAGTTCCTTCATACTGAATAGTAGATATGCCAAATCTATGCCCTGGATTACTGCAGACCTACACACTTCTGTCGATGCATATTGTGTTGTGGCATCATGCATTTGTGGGACTATCAAGGAGCATATATGCCCCAATGTGTGCATGCAATCACAAATGTCTGGGCCATGCATAGTGCCCTTGTGAGGGGTCCCCCAGTGTTGGAGGGAGGGAGGTTACAATTAGTCATGAGTCTGTGTCTTGCTACTGTTCTGATAGATGTTGGTATCTGACATTGTGTAACTGGACATTTACCCTTCTTTTCTCTCATACCTGCAGCTCAAGGTACACCAGCGTAAGGCCTTGTGGAGGGCCATTGCAGAAAAGGTGCGAGCCCTGAGGGTTTCAAACAGACGACGCACCCACTGTCACAAGAGGTGGGACGACATCAGCCGGCTGGAAAAGCAAGTGGCAGAGATGATCTTGAGGATGCTACCACGCACTGGGCGTTTGGCACGGCGCAGCATGACTCCACTGATGGCCCGCATCTTGGCAGTGACTCATCCAGACCTGGATGCACGTCTGAGGTAGCATCGGCAGCAAGGCAGAGGTGGTGAGTATCTGGGGAGGGTGACATTTCCTGGGAGTGGATGCATGTGTACATGGCCTGTGGCTCCGGAGACCCATGTGATGTGCGTGCGGTGTTGTGATGTGCTGTGTAATGTGAGTGGCTGCTGTAATGTGTTGTTCTGTCAGGCATTGGCACACCCTGGCCTTACTGAGCTGATAATCCCTGATGTACTTTCGCATTGCCAGATGGGTTAGGATCCACATGGTCATTCTTCATTGGGATAGTGTGGGGAATCTATAATGGCGTAAACTGCAGTGTCAACTTTCCGAGTGTGACTTCAGGTATGCCTACTTTGCATGCACCATGATCGTTGAGGCCCACACATCAAACAACAATGTGCCCGAGGTTACCATATGGTGCTTGCTATGGCCTACTTGGCATTGTGGACTGTAATGGCCTAATAGATGTGTGTGTTGTCCCCTCCTGTTCCCTGTAGGTCTGACATTCGTAATAAGTGTTGTATCCACATCATGTCCCTAGGGCAGGGAGAGTTGGGGGGGTGGGGCACTCCATCTACGGGCAGGGAGTAGTGATGTGTTGCATGAACATGGCTAATTCATGGCATATGTTGTGGTTATCATGTAGATTTGGGCATCTCCTATACTGCATTGCTTGCAATACGTGTGACCAGATGATGACACTTACACAACCCTGTATCTCTTTCTCAAGCAGATTCGCAAGAGACTACGGAGGAGCATGAGCCAGAAACCAGTGGTGAAGAGAGTAGCATTACAGCTGCAGTGGAGGCCAGTGACACAGAGCTGACCAGCGCATCTGAGGGGGACAGAAGTATGCAGGAGGAATCTGTGCCAGAGACACAGAGTACCACATCATCAGATGACAGCGGGGATGCATCCATGTTGGCAGGCACAGGGGATGGGGAGTCTGCAACATCATCTACCACCCAGCGGCCAGTCCCTAGCCTCCCATCCACTTCATCTGGTGCTGCCCGTATCCGTGTCATTAAGAGGGGACGAGTCACATTCACACCTGGCACCGCTGCCCCTGCACCTGTGCCCCCTGCTGCCCTCAGTGCAGAGTGTGTTGAGCTCCTGCGCCAGCTTTGTGTGGGCCAGACCGCCCTGCTCAATGCCTTCCGTGACCATGAAAAGAAATTAGGCCAGGTGGTTGCATACATGGAGGGCATACACTCAGACGTGGGTGGGCTACACCGGATAGTCCAGGCGTTGTCATCCACAGTCATGTCAGCCCTTCAACAGGCACATGCTCCTACTGCAGCTCAGATGCCTTTGTTCACCCCCCAGTCAGTGGCCACATCAGATGACAGTGTGCACGGTTCACCTGCGTCAACGAAAAGGTACAGCACCAGGACCACGCAACAGACACAACCCAAACAGTCCCGCCCACAGACACCATCCCCACTGAAGAGCATGGCCACCCCAGAATGCACAGACAAGAGCCAGTCAGGGAAGGGCAAGGCCAGAAGAGCAATGAGGCAGACATCAGCCTCACATGCTGCAGAGGCATCACCAGCACGAGACTCTCCTGTCCGTAGTACATCACACAAACCTACACATGCAGTGTCTGTGGCCACTGAGGAGGTCTTGCATATCAGGGGTATACCTAGGAAGAGCACAGGGACACATCCACCAAAAACATCTACCCCAATTCCATGTTCATTGATGCAGGTGGAGGAGGGCAGTGTAGAGACCACCACTGGCAAGACGGCAAAGGAGGGCAGTGTAGAGACCACCCCTGGCAAGAAGGCAAAGGAGGGCAGTGTAGAGACCACCCCTGGAAAGAAGACAAAGGAGGGCACTTTAGGGGGTATACCTGGCAAGAAGGCAAAGGAGGGCAGTGTAGAGACCACCCCTGTTAAGAAGGCAAAGGAGGGCAGTGTAGAGACCACCCCTGGCAAGAAGGCAAAGGAGGGCACTGTAGGGGGTACACCTGGCAAAGAGGAGAAGGTGGTCCAGAGACATTGCCAGACCAAGCGTTCCGCGGGTTCCAGTACATCTCCAGAGGTAGTGCCAGTATCTGCACCTGATGTGGGACAGTTGGGGTGTGTGCCTGTTGTGTCATCACCACTTCCCATCAACCCCAAGACAGGGAAGCCATTTCATATTCCCAAAAAGTGGAAGGGCACCCCGCCAACCTCAGCCATCCGCACTGTGTCAGAGGTCTGCATGACTCCACCTCCACGTGCCACTATGCTACCTGGTCCACACAGCCCTCCAGCTTGCCAAGCCACTGTTAGCCCCACAGCACCTGGGGCTCTGTCACCACAGTCAAGTGGGCCTGCTGTCCCCGACACACAGCCAGGTACAAGTCCGCATGACAGCAAGGAGTGAGTTGACATCACCCTCATACGCCTGTGCATCATACAGGTGTGCTAGTCCTGTACATTGTTTGGAACATGGGTGTGTTGCTGGCCCTGTTGCTCTTCTGTGTTGGCCTCTCACCTGCCATGGACACTGGCCCTGTTGCTCTGCTGTGTTGGCCTCTCCCCTGCCATGGACACTGGTCCTGTTGCTCTGCTGTGCTGTACTCTCACCTGCCATGGACACTGGCCCTGTTGCTCTGCTGTGCTGTACTCTCCCCTGCCATGGACACTGGCCCTGTTGCTCTGCTGTGCTGTACTCTCACCTGCCATGGACACTGGCCCTGTTGCTCTGCTGTGTTGGCCTCTCCCCTGCCATGGACACTGGCCTTCCTGTTTGTGTTTCACCTGTGCATGGTATCGAGCATTTGTACATCATTTTGAGCCTTGCTGTTGTCTACAATTGTTGTACCACTACATCTGTGCAATCTGTGAATAAATACAGTTACTTCTGTTGTGTCTTTTGTCAGTGTCCTTGCTGATTAAAGTTCTGTTTCTGTTCGCATTTGATTGCCTGTGCACCATGCTCCATGTATAACTTCAACATTGCAAGGCTCTTTGCAGGCATCATATTTTTGGACAGGGGTGACAGGGACTTCAGCCCATTCTGACCCTGAAAATGTTGTCATGTGTGATGGCTATTTTAGCTGCCATGCAGCCATCTTGATAGTGATTTGGTACTGTTGCCTACACTGTCACATGTCTGGTTGGGGGACACTGCCGGCACAGGGTGTGATGCTGTGCAAATGTTTAGGAGCTGGCTGTGATATGTCATGAAGTATGTGTGTGGTTTCCTTCTGTGTGCCCAGCCTTGTATGTGTATGGTCATCTTGTGTTGGCCCTTGGTCCTGGTACCATGGCCTACATGAGATGCGTGGTCTTGGGTGTAGCAGAGGTGTGCAGTGTGAAGGGTGTCAGTTTGTAGTGGATGGATGTGCGCCCCTGTATTGTGGGGGACACACATGTGTCACCCAGGAGTTGTATTCCTGTTGTTTGTTTTGTCTTGACCTGTGTAGAGGATTGTATGCACTTGTGTGAGCTGTTAGTAGTGCACTGTGCTGTGTGTTGGTGTTTCCATGGTGTTGTGTGTGACTCCTCCTTGTTGTGTTTGTAAGTTTGAAGTGTGTGAGTTGCACATCAGCGTTGTGTTTGGTTGATCCTCAATGTGTTTTGTGTGTTTTTGTGTAAACTGTGTGGGCCTGCTGCTCCACACTGGCATTGTGATTGTCATGCATTGCAGGCACATGGTGGTTTTTCCACTCCTGTATGGCATGGTGTGTGTGGTTTTGGTCCATCCCCTATGTGTGCCACTAGTACCTGGCCATTGTGGGTGTTCCCTCCCTCTATTTGTGTGTGGTACACCCCTTACATGTTTGCTACTGACATGCAGGCTGTTTCACTTTGATGTGAGCTGTCCCCTTGGTTTCCATGTGTGTGTGCCTCCACATCACTTCATTTGTGGGCTTGTGCTTTGTGGTGCAGTTCTTGGGCCATGAGTGTTATTCCTCTCTGGACATTGCCATAATGGTTTATGTGTGCTGTCCTTGTGCTATTGGTCATTCTGTAGTGGTTATGTGCACTTCAGCAGTGTGTGCTGGCCAGTGCTCTGGTGGAGGTGGCTGGGCTCTTGTATCCCAGAATGGTCCATGTGTAGTTGTTGTGTTGGATGTGTGGATGTTGGCTGTGGTATTGCCTGAGTTCCTGGGTGTGCTGTTGTATTTGTGCAGTGCAGTTTTGTGGTGTGTGTGATGCGGTTGTGTCAATCATGTGTGTGTGCGGCTGTTGTGCTTGTTATGCACACACTGCTTCTTGTGCATGCAGAGCTGTGTGTATGTGGCCTTGGCATTGCCTGATGTGCATCCCCTGATGTCTTGTGGTGTTTTTTGATTGGGGTTTCATGTGCATCTGTGGTCGGTTTTGTGTTGCAGTGTGTGTTTGTCCAGATGCACTTCTTGTGTGATTAGTGTTATGGTGTGTGTGTTTTGTTCCTGAGTGATGTTGTTGTGTACTCCTGTTGTGTCTGTGCTCCCATTGCTTTTCCCCAGTGTGGCTGACAGGGTATGTCTGTTTCTGTTGGAGTTCAGTATGTGTTCCTGTAGTGTTTGTATGTTGTTCTTGTGCATGCATCTGTTGGGGCATCCCTGTATGTGTGTTGTGTTTGTGGCTACACCCAGGGTGTGTGTTTGTTTGTGTATGTAATGGGAGGGATTGTGAGCCTTAGGTTTGTGTGGCACTGGTGTTGTGTGTTCCTTGCCAGCCACTCCTGCAGTGACTGTGTCCCTGGTTGTGTGTTGTGTGGTGCAGAGGGTGTGCATTTTGCTTGTTGTTGCAGTGCCTGTTGGTGTGCCTGGGTGGTGCATGGGATGGGCACCTGGCCTGTGACTTGTTGTGGTGTGTTGATGTGTGATTGGGGGTGGTGTGTCCCTATGGTGTTTGTGCCCTGCCGATGCCTTGGAGTGGCCCTGCCTTCTGCATAGTGCGCATGTGTTTACCGTGGCAGTGACGTGACCGGGACTGGGACGTTGCAGCTGATTGGCGGACGATGTGTATTCCGGATACAGAGGGGTGCCTTGTTGTCAGGTGGGTGATGTGTGGGTGCCCGTGTGGATGTGTTGTGACCCCCAGCAGGGTGTCTGTGGGGTGATTGGACCCTGAGTCGGCCTGTGTGTTGTGTGTTGTATTTGTGTAGTTCCGTACCTGCGGCGTCGTCCGCGGCGGCCCATCTGGCGGTAGTGTTGTAGCAGGTACATCACCGGATGCATATGGAGGGCTGGGTTCAAGGTGTTCATGACCGGGTCTCTGCGTTCTCGCTCTGCTGTCGACTTTCCGCCTGCTCAGGCTGGGCGGTGTCTCCGCTGCGGTGCGTCAGCTTGTTTGGGCCCTCCTAATTTGTCGAGCGGGGCGGACGTCATTCGGCACGGCGGAGAGTCTCGATTGGCTCCCGCCGCCGCGGTGGCGGGTGCACTTTGATGGCTGTGCGCGTCGCTCCGCGGCGGACGGGAATTGACCTATGTTTTGTTATCCTAATGTGACGGACATGCCGCTGAACGCGCGACACGCAGGGGAGCTGGGCGGGCAGCGCCCTAGTCCCATACGACGGGCGAGCAGAGCCCTTTGCACATCACCCCTCCCTGAGCCTACCTCCTACGCAATCAGCCAATAGGGAGGGGTCACCTCGGAGATGGGGGCGTTCCCTATATTATAAAGAGGCGCAGCAACTATGCTCGGCCTCTCTTTCCCGCCAGGATTCCTAGGCTCTGCGCTGATGGTCGTTGTACGTCTGCCTGCATCGCTGGTTTTGCGTCGGGTTTTACCTCGACGGGTCCGGGGTGAGTGCTGGTGTTCATGGGCCCGCTTGCGGGGTTTTGCGTTTGAGGGCTCAGCGAGGATCGGAGGTTTTGGGTTGTGTTGTCGTCCCGATGCAGAGCAGCGGTTGGTGGGGCCTGGGGGGCCGAGGGAGAGCGTGTCCTTTGCGGAGTCGGATAATGGGAGTGTCTATGCCGCCTCGTTACCGCGTGTGGGATTGTGGATGACTTCTTGAGTTTAACTTTGAAGAAAGGTCCCGGTGTTTGGCGTTAAAGTCAACATAGTTACACTTAAGGTTGCCTGTAGCATTTACGCTAATTACACACCCTTTCAGTAGCCATTGTGCACAGG
This sequence comes from Lissotriton helveticus, assembly GCF_964261635.1. Taxonomy (NCBI): domain Eukaryota; kingdom Metazoa; phylum Chordata; class Amphibia; order Caudata; family Salamandridae; genus Lissotriton; species Lissotriton helveticus. The sequence continues at coordinate 218,271,705 of NC_136060.1, forward strand.
ATACAGTCTAGATACCTCTGCCTGGCACAGTAGGGTGCCTGAGCCAAGCACCTGGAGCCGAGGGGGTTCCAGGAAACAGCGCCGGCGCCCCGTTAGTCCTTTGGGCGGTCGGGGGGCCTGAACCGACCGGGGGTGTGCCTCATTGCTCCACCCCGACAGGGGGGGCGGGAGTATAACGAAATGGTAATTTACTGCACCGTCAGAGCATCGTCTCGCCGTGCAAGATGGCTCCTTAGGCATGCGGGTCAGCGAGGGGCTGCCACATTGGATCGCCTGTAAGATGACCCACCTAACTGCTACCTGTGTTGTACGAAATAAACCTGCAGCACTGCTTTCCCCACAAATATGTCTCATGAGTTTCCTTTGGTATGTAAGTGGATAATGTGTAATGCGGGGCGAGCACTGGCGGTGTGGGCACTATGAGTACCGCTGCTCGTGGGTGGAAAAAGCTGTTTTTCCGCCCCGCCACCACCGCGGTGGCGCCACCGCCAGACATCCTAATGAACCTCTTAGTGTGAAATGGGAGGGCAATGGGTTTTGCGGCAGGCGTTCCACTGCAACACATTAATTTTGATGCTGCCCCATATTTACAAGGGTGGTATAAATATAGAGCAACGCCAAAATTGAAACCAGGGAAAACCTAGCCTTAACAGGGTGCAATGAGGAGAAATGCATTATTTCTCCTTGTTTATGCTGTTTTAATGTGTGTTGCATTGTGCAGCACACATAAAAACAGCAAAACGCCATGCATGATTGTGTATGTGCTTAAAGGAGTCCCTTCCTGCACATAAACAAAAATTATGAGGTACAACTTCTTTGTGCTGCACAAAGCTGCACATAAGATGTTACAAATCTCCATTTAGGATTGTTTATGTGCAGTAAGGGACACCTTCCTGCACATAAAAAATAATTCCCCACAACACAGGCACCCTTACACTATGGTGCAAGGGTGCCTGGTTTGGCGCTAGGCAGATAAATTTAGCACCAGTGCAGGGGGAAACGCAGGGCTGCATCGTATTGTTGTAAATACGGTGCAACCCTGTGTTTCAGAAGTCGCGGAGTGCGGTGTTAAACCAAGAAGACTAATGCCGCGCTCCATCACTTCCTTGTACATATGCCCCTGAATATTTCAATTGTTCAGAAAGAGGCACAAATCACCAGGAGAAGTGTAAAAAAAAATTGCACATTGGGAGAATAAAAAGGAACATTTACAACAGTTCTGGATGTATGTAATCGGAGAAGGGATTCTAAAAAGAAAATAATAATCTAGAATATTACGCTGTCAAAAAAGGACTTAGGAATTAGTTAAAACATCAAGAGAGATTTATCAAGACTTTGCACAGTTGAAAAGTAGCAAAAAGAAATGTTGTAAAGCTGCACAAAATTTTGAAAGGGCAGTGTCCTTCCTGTTTGCAACAAGGTGGTGTTACATAGGTGGCAATTAATCATTCCAGTGCTAGCACGCATGCTTTTTGAAGAAAAGTGCTATGTACTAAAATTGTCAGACAGGGATTTATGTCAAAAATAACACCTCCTCCAGACATGTGCAAAGGTGGAGACATATACATTTGTGCAAACAGTTCACACATTCCATATATGCTGCACTGTACTGTGAAATGTTTTAAAAATAAATAGGGTAAAAACATGCCTCTTTTTGCATGGTCACTCCCATTTTTTGCTGATTGGTATTTCTGACTGTTGATCTCTGCACACTGGGGTGCTTGTGTCCAGGCCTCAGTGAAAGTGCTCTGATCTTTAAAACATAGTAAAATTGGCTAACTTCTGATCGACCGCTTTAACTTTCCAGTATGACAACAGTATATGGTTTAGGAAAATACATCAATGGCATTGAATAGTAAAATATCCCCTGTGGACTACAGCACATGCTGTGCCATCTGCTAGACTGACAAAAATAATATGGCTTCAGGCCTACCCAAGTAGCCTGTCTACTTCAGGGTTCAGATAAACCGGTCAAAATATCTCTTTTCATCAGGAAAAAAACCTTACTTTAGATATTACACAAGTACCGCAAGTATGCCTTGTAACCTACAAGGTAGAGAGCCTAATATTTAAAAGAGATACATTAAATGATTTAATGTTGGCAAATACCTCAATAACTAGCCCCAAAAAGCTATTTTCACTGTGAAGGGGACAAGATGTCTGATTCAGAAAGTTAAAGTTACGCTTTTGGGAATGTTTCCTATTTTTAGGTATTCACAAACTACTTGTGAAGTTTCACAGATTTGCTCTCCCAATACCTATGTGTATAGTGCTCTTTACCTGGAGACACAACGGTATGGATGGAGAACTCCACACTCATATGTATACGGAGTGCGGAGTTGCAAAAATTCCACACACAGTTAGTAAAAGTAGTAAACGTACACAACAGTGTAAGTTTACCTTTGTGAATCAGCCCAAAGTTTAGAACAAAATCATCGCGCTGTTGTCTCTGATTTGAGCATAATTTATCATCTCAAACATCCAATTCAGTGGTGTAGGTGGACTTATTGAAATATTTTGAAAAAATTAAAAGTGTGACTTTGCTTGCCTAAAACTGCAGTTGGCTAATTAACATTATCTGGTAGCAGATGGCCCTGTACGTGTTTACCCTAAATGAGGTGTGAAAACTGTTACCAGAGCAGAGATGATGGCTTATTCCTTTTGTCTTGAAAATCTACGTGTCCTATACGTGACTCATATCAGCTCAGGAAAGGCAGGTGGACAGGGTTCAGGAACTTCATTAACTTAAATAGGTCCAGGGTGAGGCCTGCCCGTTAATAGTTACGTTTAAACTGAGATTCTGGAAAAAAAGCATTTGTTTCATATGCTATCTAGACAGCTTGGCACCAGTCCAGTGGAAGAGACTGAGATTAGTGTAGCTGAGAATTAGGGGATTGCTCATTGCCCTAAACAAAACCCTAGCTGGCATACAAGCCACCCCCAGGGGTAGAAAGGTTATGCTATCTAGGATTTTACTCAGAAGAGTGCACTGTCAGACAGTTTACATTAAGGAAAACATGATGTGCTGCAAACGTGCGAAGGCTTGCCCATTAGAGCTTTTTCTCATTGGCATGAGTGTCTAGGAGTCATCCCCACACACTCTCTAGTAAACCCCGCTAATGTGGCACCTCAACCAGAGCTCATCAGAACCCAATCTGGACCTCTTGAAGAACAGAAGAACACTCGACTAGCTGTTTGTGACTTGTTTGGGACCTGAAGGGCTTGACCTACTCCCACCTGTACCCAGAACTGAGAAGTGGACTTCAGGGGGTCAGTTGGTTGATGTCCTGTGTGGCTATATGGACACTACAAGCTTCATGAGGCCCTTTTCCTGAAGTGTCCAGCTTATCAGTATAAACTCGACCTGAATTGCATCCTGCTGGTGGCTCTTGCTGGAGGTATTCCTGGCCCCAAAGTGTTCTGAGGTACTGCAAGCCTTAGCAGTGACCAAGTGGAGCTGCTCTAGAAACTCTGAAAAGTTTTGATCTAGAAAGATTTGGGACTTCGAAGACTTCCAGAGCGTCAGTGGAAACCTGCAGCAAACATATCCAATTTCATAGGTACTTCATCAGATTCATGGTTGCCCTGCTGGGGGATTTTGAGGTCCACAAAAAAGATTTGGGGCCTGATTTAGATGATGGGCAGGCTCATTGTTCCACCAGGAAGATGAAGGAAATGAATCGGTCACTACCTGCCAAATTTATAAAGGACTGGCAAGCTCGGGGTCATTGACAGGAGGTGCCTTCATGGTGGTTCCTGTCAATGCATTTTACGTTTTGCTGCAGCGTTCCTTCAGCTAGGCGTAGGCTTTCATCAAACAGTTTCATTTTTTTATTTGCAAAAAAGAAAATCCCAAAAAGGGATTTTCTTTTTGAAAATAATAGAGATAATGCCCCATAGCCATGAGAGTCATATCCCATGGGCATTTTATCTTTTTTACTGCCTCTATACACCAGGATTTACCTTGTGGTGATGTATAGTAAAAAACAGCTATATGTCCACCTATTAGAATTTGGCAGACAGACAAATAGCACATTCTCCGGCTGTCATTACTCCATCAGGCTGTCAAAGTGGTCTAACCATTGTGGAGACAGTGTAGTCTCCACCATGATTACAGGAATGGTTCGTCCATATATAAATCAGACGGAGCAACACATTAGTTTAATCCGTACCACCAAGATATCAATTTGGCCCTAGGTCTGAAGGCAGGAATCTTAACAGGGCAAAGGTGTGAAAAGTATCCCCCTGACGTGAAGAGTTTGCGACCTGCAGAATTTGAATTTCTCCTGCTCAGAGCTTTTCCCATCAAGATCAACTGATTCAGCAGGACCTCATCAAGTGGCTACCTGGTAGGACTTCAATAGATACAGTCTGCAACCTTGCCCATTGGAGGATTTTGTCTTCCATTTCAAGGACTAAGTTAGAAGGTACAACTTTTTACCTGGACAAGATCCTTAGTCTGCCTGACTCGTGTTCCATCACAGTCAGCCTGAAATCTCGGTCCCTGTCAACCGTAAACAGTGACTACTGCTTGGCACTATACTTTTTCTTGCCACATTTTGCCTTAAAGCTCAAAAAGTTTTTGGATTCTTGTCATGTTAGCATCAGATTGTTCATTACACTCTTCTCTATGTTTTTATTGTGTTGTGTTTTTACTTTTTTAATGTTTTGGTGCAGCTAAACACTTTGCACATTTCCCTTAGTTAAGTGTGTCTGCTGTATTCCATTGCTGAGTCCAGGTTTAAATATGGAAACTATGTTTTAATCTGACATATTTATGGCCTTAATCCTTGTAGTAGACTCGCATCTATCCAATTTAGGGATATGATTTCGTAATGCAAAAGTGGAATTCCAGTAGAAAATGTAAGCTAGACTTCACACACACCTTTTTACTATTGTTGTTATGGATTGATGTTTCCATGATTGGTTTATTTGGTTTACTTGTAAGCCCCAAGTACAATGCACTGTGTGTGCACAGGGACTGTAAACCAAATGCTGCTAGTAGGCTTGCAGCACTGATTATGCCACCTACACTGTAGTGCTATATTCCCACTAGGCTCTGAGCATTGGAATAATATATCCTATAGATTTGACGTAGGACTGAGATCAACTAGGTCTCTATCAAATATACTAAACTTAATTGTGTGTGAGCCAGCTAACTCAGAGGTCACTAGATACGTTCTCGAATACACAAGTAGGGATTAGTTTCTGACAACTGCATAAACATGACAACTTTGTTTCCCAAGAATAAGAATATATCTCTCAGAGTCGCGGAAACAATAGATAAGTATTTTACTCAGTCAATCGTGCATGCTTCGTTTCTATAGAGTTGCAGAGAAATAGTGAGACGGGCATTTTCAATAAAAAGGGTTTATTGAACAGTCTTCTTTCTCATGCAAGAGAGGTGAACTGCTACAAGCGTTATGCAGACTGCAAAATATAATGCATGCAGCATAAACAGTAATATGAAATAATACTGTAAGAGCATTGTATGGTTTGTAAGCCATATAAAACTACATACATAAATAACATTGACTAAAATACTCAACTGGTGCTTCTAAAATATGCCTACCCCAATGTACCTAACCTAAGTCTAGTACGAGGGAAGAAGTAAGTATTGTGTAGCATAGGTTTAGTTTTTGCCAAGAATCTACCAAAGGTTTCTCTAGGTTCTAATCACCTCCATACCTTGTTAGAATGAAGGAGGTCTGGTATCTCTGTCTCGGGACTTGATTTCCCAACACCCGCAAGGGGAGCCGGAAACACTGGAGCTGGATTCTCGGCAGGAGAAGGGCAGCTTCCTGATCAGTGCGTCAGCTGGAGAGTTAGCTTCCTTCTGCACTTGCTGTAGCGAGCTGCGTCGGGCAATTAGGTCTTTGAACTGCTCCGAACCACCGTATCTTGCTAGAGCAAGTGAAGGTATATTTAGACCTTAAAGGTGTTTAGGAACGCCATACGTTGATGTAAAGTCGGACATATGAACGGACAAATCAATATTCAAGCAAGCGGAAGTCTCTGACTACTTAAGCTGGTTTTCCAAGAAGTCATTGTGACGTTTGGTATGGGTGGAAGTAGCCATGCCTGTATTTGGATAGCATGGGCTATGCCTAAATTAGGGCTTGATATCTGTGCCTATATAAGGGCAATGTGAATTGTACCTATATAAGGGCATGAATCGGGAAAATTCACTCGGAGCTTAAAACGCAACACAACACAAGCAGCCTTACAACAAGCTCTCAGGCCTGCCATTGCGGTTCCGGTGTGCAGTCTAGTATTTGCATGTCGGCCTGACAAGTGCACTCACTTGCCAGGCTCTAACCTTCCCTTTTCTTACATGTGAGTCACCCCTAAGGTGGGCCCAAGGTACCCCTGTGGGCAGGGTGTAGTGTATGTAAAATATAGGTCATGCCCTGATGTGTGTACTTGTCCTGATAAAGAAAACTGTCAATTTTGGGTCAGATTTACAAGCCTCTTGCAACGCTTTCATGTCAAAAAGTGTATAAAAACTCACCATTTAAGGCATAAAAAATGCGGCCAATTCACAACGTGAAGCATCTAGGGATGTTGTAAACCATTTTAGGACACTATTGTAATTTTCCTGATTCATGCCCTTATATAGGTATAAATCACTATGTCCTTATATAGGCATAAGAATCATAACCATATTTAGACATAGCTCATGCAGTCCAAATACGGCAGGGCTACTTCCACTAGTTCCGAAAATCTACAACGATTTCTTGGAAAACTCTGCTTCAGCAGCTAGGGACTTTCCCTTGCCCGAGAACTGACTTGTCCAAGAACGCAAGGAATTTTCAAAGAACTGAGATTCTTTGATGACGTTATTATGTCCACCTTTACGTCAAACTCGGCAACTTCAAGGTATAAATATGCCCACACTTGCCTTGGCAAACACACGGTGGTTTGGAGCAGTTCGACTATCTACTTGCCCGACGCATCCTGCTACAGAAAGTGCCGAAGGATGCCGACCCTCCAGCAGACGAACTGAGAGAGACACTGTCTTTTCTCCTGACGAGAAATCCAGGTCCAGTATTTCCAAGCTACCCTTGCGGGTTGTTGGGAAATCGAGTCCTGAGACTGACCTTCTCCATTCTAAACTAAGGTACGGAGCTGATTAGACCCTAAGAGGAATCTTGGACAGATTCTTGGCAAAATAATTACTACATTTATGCTACACATCACTTACTTCTTCCCTCGTATTAAGCTTAGGTTAGGTACACCGGGGTAGGTGTATTTTAGAAGCACCAGTTGAGTACTTTTAGCCTCTGTTATTTGTGTTTGTATTTATCTGTGGTTTAGAAACCATACCATGTTCTTACAGTATTATTTTATTCTACTTTTCATACAGTATGCGTTATATTTTACAACCAGTTCTACGATTGTAGCAGTTAATTTCTTAAGCTTGAGAAAGAAGACTGTTCAATAAATCCTTTTATTGAAAATGCCTGTCTATCTATTTCTCTGCACCTCTGGTGAAACGAGGCATGCACGATTGACTGAGTGAAATATATATCTATTGTTTCCATGACTCTGAACGTACGTTTTATCTTGGGGAAACAAAGTTGCCATGTTTATGCGGTTGGCAGAAACGACACCCTTCTTGTGAATTCTAGAAAGTTTCTAGTGACCTCTGAGCTAGCTGGCACTCACATTTAAGGCTTATATTTTCGATAGAGACCTAGTAGACCTCAGTCCTACGTCTAATCTATAGGATATATTATTCCAATGCGCAGAGTCTTTTGGGAATATAGGAACTACACTACAGGGAGATGTGTCACGTTGTAAAGCCCTACTTCACATTATACCTGCATCAGGTACAATGTATGCAGGGTGGGCATTCCAACGGAGAAAAACCTCATAAAAGTAACGCAGTGAAATCTACAAGATTTCACTGTGTCACTTCTCGGACACCACTGCATTAAAACCTTACGCCTACTCGAAGCAGATGTAAGGAGTGATGCAGTGTAGTGGGAAAAGGCCTCACAATTAAGTGCTGGAGTTGCGTTGTGCTTGCAACACAGCTCCAGCAATGCGTGACTTTTGCCCCAACAAATGCATCAACATTTCTGACGCATCTGTCAATCCTTACGCCATGGTGCGCTGTATTGTAAATACGATTCAGAAAAGGGGGTGGTGATGAACAGAGCATCTGAGTTAAACAGAACACTCATACCCAGTCAAAAGATCAGGGCTTGATCCATCACCGTTTTTTAGCTCACTGCACCATCCCAGTTCAGAACCAAAAACGGTGATGGATCAAGCCATGATCTTTTGACTGGGTATGAGTGTTCTGTTTAACTCAGATGCTCTGTCCATCACCACCCCCTTTTCTGAATCGTTTTGGCCACTATAGGAGTGGCAGGGTATGCTCAGACATGAGTCCCTTGCTCACTGCACCATCAGGATTCAAGCAAGCCGGGCCGAAGACGACTGTAATGCCAGAAACCGGTCCCCGGAAGCTTGTTTCCTTTCCAGTAAAGAATTGGCTTGGTAGTTTGGTCTGCCCTGTTCCCATGATGCACTGGGCCAGGGTCAGACTAATTTGCATAAAGCTGGGATGGTGCAGTGAGCTAAAAAACGGTGATGGATCAAGCCCTGATCTTTTTGACTGGGTATGAGTGTTCTGTTTAACTCAGATGCTCTGTCCATCACCACCCCCTTTTCTGAATCGTTTTGGCCACTATAGAAGTGGCAGGGTATGCTCAGACATGAGTCCCTTGCTCACTGCACCATCAGGATTCAAGCAAGCCGGGCCGAAGACGGCTGTAATGCCAGAAACCGGTCCCCGCAAGCTTGTTTCCTTTCCAGTAAAGAATTGGCTTGGTAGTTTGGTCTGCCCTGTTCCCATGATGCACTGGGCCAGGGTCAGACTAATTTGCATATAGCCAGGTTCTGAGCTGGGATGGTGCAGTGAGCTAAAAAACGGTGATGGATCAAGCCCTGATCTTTTGACTGGGTATGAGTGTTCTGTTTAACTCAGATGCTCTGTCCATCACCACCCCCTTTTCTGAATCGTATTGTAACTACAGCGCATCCATGGTGGCACAAGGGTTTCTCAGGGTGGCGCCTGAAAAGTGACACATCTCTATAGATGTGTCCCTTTCCTGTAAATCTGACCCTTTGTGTATCACTATTGTAAGGCTATCTGTCCCATTGGATAGAATGAGGAGTGTGCTCATAACATCTTATGAGCATTACTGCCCGTGGCAGCAAGATGAGAAAATAAAGTTTGATATGCCTCAACTCAGAATGTTAAGATGTGTCTTTTAGTGAGGGTGATTTTTACATTCTGGGTTTGAAAATACCACTTTTAGAAAGTAGGTATTTTCTTGCCTAACCTCCCAGTGTGCCTCTCCTAGGCTGTGTATTGACTGTTTGGCTGTGGGATGTGCATTCTGTTCTGACAGCCACTTGGGGAGTTGAGGTGTGTCCTGCCTTTCCAGGGTGTGTCAAGGCTGGGCTGAATAGATCTGGACTGCATTCAGAGTAGGGGGAGAAGATTTCTTTCACACCTGAATGGACCTGGAGTGCCAAGGACAATGCTGTCTCCATCTCCTGCCAGGAAGCTGCACCAGTGAGGACAGAATTGGTTTTGGCTGGGCAAAGAGCTTCTTGCACCAGAGACCAAGGTAAAGCAGAAAAAAAGATTAACCAACTGTGCATATTGACTAGTGATAGGACGCCTTATAGGCAATCATGCACTGTAGAAATATAACAATGATAATGATAAACATGATTTTGGATGCCAAGAAGCTACTAAGAATTTCAAATTTGCATTTTGAGTTGCCGTGTAGGGCTACAATTGAGGTGTGAGACCATAACCGACATTTCATCAATCAATTGCTGTCTGTGTGGCTCCTCACTGGTGTAGGTAAGTCTTTAATGGAATGCCAACCCATTTACCACCTGTGTCTTCTCAAATATTTAGAATGTCTGTAACTGGCCAGTACAGCTCACCATTATAAATAACACTTTAGTTTTGGCTTGTACCACTTTTGCCCTCTTGTCTGCCCTTTCTCTCTCCAAAGGTGCTCAGCTGTGTTGGTGGCCTCTCTGTGTCTCTTCACTGTAAAGGTGATGTCTCCTTACTATTCCATGAGCACAGGACCATATGTCTACCATTACCTGTGAAATTACTATCTCCCTATCTTCTTCTCTTTGTGTATTGTCCCATCCCCCTTCTTAGGTATCCTCCCAATCTGTTCCTTCTGCAGACTGCCTGCTTCTCCCTGTTTCCTCTTCGGTTAGCCCCTCCCCCCCTGTTTCCTTCTTCATGTCACAAATATATGCCTCATTCCTCTTGAAGACAATCTCATCTCAGTTCAGTGTGCTGGTTGTCTTTTGGTACCCCTTCCATGTGCATATAACATTTCCACATTTTTACTGGCATTGCGTGCTCCTTCCCTCCACATATCTAAAGATCTCCATTCAGGCATCTGCCTCTCCTTTACCGCTCCACATTTCCATCCTTTGTTTGATGCATAGATATGCCCTCTACCTCCACTTTTCCAGACATGTTGACCCCACTTTCCTGTGACCGTCACCCCTTTCCTCCCACAAATACCGCTACCACCCACGTCCTATTCATTACTGTGTTGATTCAAGCTTTGGGTGACTAGCTGAGTACCTCTCAGAGTTCCCTCTATGTGCTCCTCTGTCCTGGTCCTGCCATGTGCATCTGGCCTTCTAGCACCATTCCTAGGGCAAATCATCTGTGCTGCGACCCCACAGGTCTGTATATCAGAATATTCAGGTTAGAATTGTTGCGGTGTACCTCATAACTGTTAAACTTGGGCCTTTTGGCAGGTTCACCCCTAGACTTTTTTGCCTTTAGCCTCTGGCATGGTGGTGAGATGGCCTGTCCTCCCATAGGAATGCATGGAGGATATGTGTGCCAGTGGTAATTCCTGATATGTGGGGAGTGCAGGGTCAAATTTAGTATGTGGAAATTTGTGGGAATAAATGCTGCGCAATGCTGTGCGCAGATTTATTGTGTCTGGTGGAGAAGTGCCACTTTTAGAAGTTGGAATTTCTGTGTGCTGTGAGATGTGAATTGCCTGTCTGGTTTGTGAGTGACAGGAGATGTCTGGTGTGGTTGGCTCCAGGAGCCAGGATGAGTCTGCCCGGTGGTGAATAGGGAGATCTGTATGTAGATGGGAGAGAGGAGTTGCACCTGGGACCTGAATAGGGCTGTGCCTTCCCTCCACCTGCTGGCTCCACCTCCTCTGGTGCGTCTGATGTCCCTGGCCTGTCCTGTGAATAGAGAGGGGAGCTGAGCAAAACAAAATGCTCCTGAACCAGTTGTATCTGGTTCCCCCATGCCCTACACTGCTAGAACCTAGGATTTTGTGGTATAAGAAGGGGCTTTGACCCCATGTAAAATGTTTTTGTTCTTGGACTTGAAACTACCAGGGGCGTGCTGCTGCTGGGGCTCAGGGTAAGGCGTGCCTCCCTGGGCTCTGCCCTGTCCCTGGATGCCTAGAGGACTTCTTGCCGGGACCCTTCAGCCTTGCCTGGGATGACTAGAGGACTTTCCTGCTCGGAGCTTGTTGCTCCCTTTCTTTGCCCCAGAACGTTTGCCTCCACTAGCGCCTTGGGAGCGTTTTGATTTGATCCCCCCTCCAGGGGAGGAGAACCTGGGGGCTACGCAGCGCTGTGCTGCAGCCCCTGGTGAGGGAACCCCTCTCATAGGGATTCCCCAGTGATGCCTGCCTGGCGGGTTCCTACCCCGCTTATTTTCGTAGTTAATTGCAGGTGCCCACCCTGCATTATGGCTGCTTGCCTTTTATTTTAGTGTGCAGGTGCCCACCCTGCGTCTTTGTTTTATTCTATAAATTCATGCGGGTGCCCACCCCGCCTATGGGAGCCCTAGCGGGTGCCCACCCCATGTGTTAGCGTTACTTTTATCCTCGAGGGAGCCTACCTTTCGTCTTTCGCCGTTACCATCACCGCGATGACTCGAGTTGCGGACAGGGGGAAAGCCAGGCAGCGATGTGCCTGACGGCGGGCAGGACTTCCCGTTTTGTGAAGGGAGTCCCGCGCACGCCTCCGTTGCCATAGAAGCCGCCCGGAGGGACAGGTGATGCGCCGTTCTCCGCGGGGATCCCATGATAGAGGGAGAGCCCCACAGGCACCACCGAGTACAACTTGGAGGTGGATGGGGCTCGAGGCACATTGCCAGTGCCTGCCCCCACCGCGTGTACTGAGGAGACCGATACACGGTAAGGAGTCCAGACCGGTGAGTTGGGGCTCCCTGTTTCTTGAAGCACAGTACATTGGCCAGTCTTCAGCTGCCCCATCTTGCAGCGGGTCGCTCCACCAAGCTTGGGGGCACATTTTCTTAAAGGGCCCGTGTCCCCCTACTTGTCCAGGCACCATAGCAGTGCCATTTCCAAGAGCGGCCCCGGATGGCAGCGGGTCACTCCAACATTGCCTCATTATTTCCTAGAGCCTAGATGGCTCCAACAAGACCCCCATTTATTTTAGAGTCCCCATGAGGGGCTTGGGACATATTTAATTTAGAGCCTGTGTTGGTTTCACCATGGGTATTTCAAGAGCCTAGATGACTCCAGCACTAGCCCACAAATTTTAAAGTGCCAGTGCGCTCCACGCTTTGGGTGGCAGGTCTTGCTCCCTATATTGCACATAATTAGTTTAGGAGCCAGAGTGCTCCAAGGGACATACTTATTTTTAGAGTCTGTGGCTCCAACGTTGGGCCCATTTGTTCTGAGGGCCACTGAGAGCCCCTGCCACATTTTCCCTACTTCCCAGCTGCCCAGCAAGTAGTAGGCAGCTGCACCGTTTAGGTCTTTTATTTTAGGGGACATGTCTTGGACTCAGGAGTGAGACACACTCCTTCGCCACATCTTTGCCAGCACAGCTGCTACGATCGGGCCCTGCATTTAAGATTCCCAGCTGCCCAGCAAGTAGTGGGCAGCTGCAACATTTAGGTTTGTGCCAAATGCGCACCCTTGACTGTCGCTGCATTGGCAGCGTGCCCTGATTTTGGAATGAGGGCATTTGAGCCCCTTAGAGATGGCCAGTTGGCCCCGGGGACTATTAGGTTTATAGGATGCAAGGCCCTAGTGTGAGTTATGTTGGTGCTAGGAAATGTAATGTCTATGCTATGTTTTATGCACCTTGATTTATGATTATAGATGTGCTTTTATGCTTTTTAGGTGGTTTTACCTACTGTCTTATGTTTTATTGTGATTCTCTACTGTGGTCTAGGTTTGATTTATTCCCTACTGCAGTTTATGTTAGTCAGTTTATTTCCTAATGCAAGTTATGTTTAGGAGATTATGGTCTACTATATTTAGACTGATGAGGTTGGCGAAGAATAGAGTTCTCGCCTTATGTGATAATGTGCCTGTTATGATTTATGTTACAGGTTGACGCTGAGTATAGTGTCTGCCAGTGATTACTGGCTGTGTTCTAAGTACATGATATATTCTTACTTTTACTATTCTTTACCAAGTGATGATTCTGACAGTGGCCCACATGGCCCTGTCATGTGTAAATAATCCCCTGTAAATATTGCCCGTGCCAGTTGGCACAATGTCTATTGTGTGATTACCATCTAATGTGTTTTATGATAATACAAAGGCTATTTTTTTTTATAAAGCCTTGTGTGGAGTTCCTTTTGTGGTGTGCCTAGTATGTTACTACTGTGTGTACTGTGTAAATGCTTTACACATCCCTCCGGGATAAGCCTAACTGCTCGTGCCAAGCTACCAAGGGGGTGAGCAGGGGTTATCTTTGGCGTGTAACTCCCTTTCCCTGACTAGAGTGGTGGTCTCTGCCTGGCTTTGGCACAAGCTTTAGCCAACCAGAGATCCCCATTTCTAACAATAACCATAAAAGAAGATCTGAGAAATTTGAAGGAAACAATACTGCTCTCCATCTTCATTACTTTCTGTCATATTAGAGGGAACATTTAATGTTCTCCTGACAGATTTGGAAACACTATCTGCTACAGGCACAAAGGGATGTATGTCGTTACAACGCATGCTTTTTCCACGCATGCCTTTACAACGCAGGTTTTACAACGTAAGTCATTACAACGACTTGCGTTGGGGGGCGCTGGATAGTGGAATAGTTTAATTTACTATTCCAACTCCAGTCCCCGTGGATAGCAGAGAAGGTTTTGGATAGTAAATTAAACTATTCCCTATCCTACAACGCCCTCCAGCGCAAGTCGTTGTAACGACTTGCGTTGTAATACCTGCATTGTAAAGGTACTGCGTGGAAAAAGTTTTGTTGTAATGGATGTTTCCCGGCATAAAGGAGGTGCAATGAAGAGTCATAGCAAGGGGGGGTTAATGAGGGAATTGTTAAATCTCTTAATTCAGATCCTGGATTTCAAAGATGTTCAGTGTTGGGCTCATTGGAAAGCTCGAAGCTTCACCTTCGTCAGGAGGGCACATCAAAGCTAAGCCTGAATTGATTATTTTTTTAACACAGAGAGATTTGCCCCAATGTTTACCCAATTTGGTTGAAATGCTCACAAAACAGCAGCAGACTTTATGGAGAAGTGTGGATTCTTAATGTAAACGTTTTTGAGAATGACACAGTTTCTGCTGCGTCAAAGGTTATTTGAGCTGTCTTTGAGGTTTTTCAGCATGACATATTCAAATATTTCATGTTTAAAAGAAGGTTTAAGGAAAGAGCTCAAGTGAAAAATCTGATTCTGAATCTCCCTTATTACAAGAATGAGCACTCACGATTAGACAGCTAAATTCCAGTAAAATCTAAATCTCATTAGAAGGATCTTACACGTAGGTAGTGGACAATTGACAGAAGAAGCACACATTATAAAAATGAGACTACCTGACTCTTTCGAGTATTGGCTATTTTAAAATGAATTGTGTACCGCCATTATGACGAGGTGGACAGTCATCTCAAAAACATTTACGAGCAATTTGAGATGGTCTTTGTTAGGCAAAATAGCCCATCTAAAACCTGGGAAAATGCCAGATCTCTTTGGATTCTACCACCCAAAACCTCTAAGCACACGTAATAAAGTTGAAAATGTAAGCCATAGACAAAGATAGTAAGCAGAACAAGTATATAGATGCGAACTCCCTTTAAAAAAAAAAGAAGAAGCTATGTATCTGGTAGAAAATACATGTGCGGTATTAGCAAAATTAATTTTTAGGAAAATTGCTTTGACCTAGTGAACTTGTTATTTTTGATAGTGCCGAAGGAAATTAAGTCGGCAAACCAGTTTACCCGGTTGAGTATTTAAATGTAGTGAGGAGTACTCTGGCACATTAGAAGACGTTCCCCATTGCATTCTGGTGATTGCAGTTCATGATGTGTTCAATAACTCACAATCAGTTGGTTCAGCCAGTGCGGTTATTTCTGTGTATTCCTGGGCACACGTTTTTGGGTTACTGTTCGTCTTCAATAGGAAGTAGCAACTCGGAATTGTGCTGTTCAATTGCTACTTTTATTGCATCAGGCCAAGTAACACAACAAAGTCCTCATGTGCTGCCCAAAGCTCTTCAACATAATCACTCTCCTAGTGGAGCTTTACCAATAAAGGGAATGAAAGAGCATGTGTTGGTATCTCAGCAAACGTTCTTCATTGCGTATTTGTGATTTAATAATATTTACACCATGTATTGATGCAGCCATTGCTTGTGTTTCTTGGGCAATGTGTACCTTCAACAGAAAGTAATAATTCAAATTCAAGATGTTTGAAATGTTGCTTGTGTTTCATCAGTCCAAGTATTAATACCAAACCAGCAACTCACAGAGGAAATGTATCAATGCAAAGATTGGGGGTGGGGGTGGGGGAGAATAACGCTCTCACCCCAGTAAAGTTCTGAATTTCATTCAGGTATTTGCATTTTATAATATTTTCAGTATTTAAGTGTTCACCTTCAGTTGGTACATCCAATTGTGGTATTTCTGTGCATTCCTACATGCGTGAGAGTGAATGTGCTTCTTCAACAGGAAGTATCTTTTCAGATTCAGGATACTTGTATCTCCTCCTCAGGTCAAGTACCACTCCAAACTGTGCAGGTTTCAGGGCATCGGTCAGAGCTCCATGGTGGAGGTAGTTATAAATAAAAACAATCTGTGCAGAATTAACTTTCAGCAGTAGGCTCACCAAAAATTGGCATTTTCTCCTGCTATCCAGTGACATCATTTTGGAACCACAAATGAGGTGTATTATGAAACATCCACAGAGCAATAAAGTTCACGCACACAGTCCACGAAAACATAATTATTAGTAACTATGGGCAGATGTGTCAAAGGGCTTTATCCATTTTGCTTCTGTGGGGAAATGTGTTCATACAAATGGCCCCATTTCACTCTTCGATTGGAACCTAAGCCTGCGAAACAAATTTGAAGATGAAGCAGTATATTTTTTAATATCTGAGGGTATATGATTGATAGGATTAAAACAGAATGTTTTGATGACTCAGATATCAAGACTTCTCAGAACTTCATGCAAGAGTTGCAATGAAATGGGTCCAATGTCTTGGAATCTGGGTCTCACGTAACTTGGGCAATATGTGTTGCTACATTAAAGTGCGCTATTTTCTAAGATGATGATGGCGTGGCTAAGTAGAGTCAATTTTCATGGCCATTCGTCAGCAGGATACATTTAGTTAGGATTGTTTCTAACATAACGTGTGGGTTTTTTTCTCAACCTGCCTTGCCTTTTCAATAAAAATATTTTTTTTTTTAAAAAGAGAGAAAACGAGGTGTAGACTTTTTTGTCGGCAAATAAACTTCTCTAGGTGGCTGACCGTAGGTTATGTGCTAGAATAAGGCAACAAGGAACTTCCATTCCAGAGTATAAGAATTAATTTTCTCCTGCTTTTGCCCGGGCAATTCAAAGATTAGTATGCCTTTATGGAGGAACAGCTACAGTTTTGGGGTATGATGGATTGTATATACCATTCATAGGAGGAGAGAAAGAGTGTAAGGGTGAGGAGACTTTACCGCTTTGCAATCGGTAGCTGCTACATGATTAAAAATTCTAAAGATCATTTAATTTTCAATGTAATGGGAAGTGCAGCTGCACATGTCTGAGCAAGATCTTACATGGCGCTTGAGGCACGAACCATAGTAATGTCAGGGGGCACTTGGTCCTTATTACTGTCAGATGTAAATGCCAAGGGGTGCTGTTTGCTGTGGATCAGGGGGAAGGAAGCGTAGTAAAAGCAGGGTCAAGGCTGCCATCATTGTCACACTACTAGGCTGGTTGTGGGCAATGGATTCCATCTATTTTTGTGTTTTCCTCTCTAGATGTTACAAGGTACTTGGACCACTGCACTTTTCAGCGTTAAAACGGCTTATTGACGGATCAGGACTATGTGTGAGTCCCTTAGGATGAGAGCCTAAGGGAAATCAACAATCCACAAAGGTAAATCCACATGAGATCAAGTTCAATATACAAACCACGACGGTTTAATGAAAAGTGTAAGAACCAATACTGAAGGCAAAAGGCATTGGTTTATTAATCAATTTGAAAAATAAACGTAAAATATCATTGGCTTCAGAAACAGAGGCATAATCTAGTCAATAGCCAGATGCAAATATGGTCTAGTACAAGGCAAATGAGCAGCCAAGGAACATTTGTTATAACGACTGCTCAGTTAGTTGTAGAGAAGAAGTCTACGTGCAGATTGACAGAGTAACATGGAGTTTGCTCTCTAAGAGGACAAGCAAGGAGCTTGGCTAATTTCTTAAATTAGTTGTTATACACTTTTTACATTAAATTTCCATTGAGCTACCCACTAGTAAAACACAAAAGACATCTAATGCCATATGAGTTTTTACTTTATTGAATAATCCTATATGATGCCCCACAACAGAAAACAAAAGCACATTGAAAGTACTTAAATAAAGGCACCCTTTGTATACATCCAGTAACAACATGACGAAAAATGAAGACATTTTAAAAATGTTACACTACAAACAGGACCACTGAGCAAGCTGTATTTTGTAAATGTAATCAACTGATGAAAGTCACATATGAGGCTTCAAAATGTACAGGGAGGTAGAAAACGGATTAATTTCAGGCACTGTGCCTTACAAGCTTTTGAATTGTCCAACTTAAAAACATGGGTAGGCCAATGCCCACTAATGTCAAGCTTAACATTTTCAATATATTTAACCACATTTAATCCATTGTATATAGGACTCTCTAGTATTAGTAAAAAGTGCAGAATTATTTATGGCGAAATCTGTGTCTATAGTGGAAAGAAGTCAGTTTCAGCATGGTCTTTCAGGACTAGTGTATTGCACATCTGATTGTATGTAAGGAGCCTTGGAGGAGAGTATCTAACAAGTGCTTCTTTCAGTAGCTTGTGAGGGCTTCGCATGCCTTTCCTTGCTTCGCTTTTTGTCTTTGGTCTAGCGATCCCATGAAAATACCTGCCCATCCATGGAAACCTAGATCAGCTTGAATGTCATTGGAGCTGTTCCTTCTGTATTTAAAAAAAAAACTGTCTTCAGCTAAAGCAAATCATGGCATCTCACTTGTAGTATTTTTTCATGTCGACCATGAGAAGGTGTTTCTGCAATACTGATGTACTGTGTGATGAAACATATGGGAATTCCTACAGTTCTGCAAGCCTGTATGTATGCTGTTGCTCGAATATGAATTTACCTTGAAAAACAACAGACAAGAGGCGTTTGGCGAAACAAAAACGGTTGGTTTAATTAAACTCTTTGGCTGGTAGAACAGTTGAAGAGTTGGGTTCTGAGGACTTTCTCAACTTATAATCAAACTGAGCACCATTATATCCATTTTTTGGAGCACCATAAAACAATTCAGAGATCATTTTTAGGAATTCGGGCCTAGCCATGGAGTCACAAATTACTCCCACCTCATAACAAATGCAAGTAGTTCTCAACCTTGTGTGGACATAATGAGGGTCAGTGGGTAGCGTGTCCAGAAGTCCGGCATGAAGAGTGCATGATCACTGCATGTGCTGTGTCCTGACTGTCTGAGTATTCCCAATCTCATGTGGCATTTAACTTTATGATGTTTTTGGAACGTGCACCCCTACGGCCATGTGCGCTTAATAGGGCCAATCTCTTCAGACCATTGTGGTGTCACTGCCTATCTGTTGAGTTGATCTGGATTTTTCTTGTTCATGTGTTTGTTTTGCTGGATACGTGCCAACCCACCTGTGATCTGTCCATCAGTTGCCTCAGGCCTAGGTCGCAAAGCCTGCCTCACCATGTATTTCTGACATGGAGTTGATGGAGAGGTCATATTGTGTGATTTTGACAACAGAGATGCAATGTGATTTTTATGCACACATGTATTGTTGCGTACATCAACATTGACCTTTTCACTCTTAACAATGCAAGCAACACAATGCCCGAATTACACTCTATACTGCTTTAGGTACATTGATACTACCATGACATATACAATATTCTATTATACACAAAATGCAATGAAATAGTGAGGGAACACAGGCCATTGGACTGGAACTTTTAAGGTCAATTTTACTGGTGACCTATTTAAATGCCCCACCCTGTTGGTGGGTGTGATCATTCTCTCCTTTACACTGAAACCAGCTTTTATCTAACTCTTGGAAGAGAGAAGTGGTTTTTGGTATATTTGAAGCTAATGTATGTATTGAAGAGATGTGTGTGCCACCTACAAGTCTTACATTTAAAACCAATGAGGGACCACTTAGGATTTCATGCTGCCGAGGTCAATTTAATGAGCATCATGGTGGTGATGCAATATCAACACCTGCCACCAAAAATGTGCTTTTTTTCAGCGCCCTCACTATTTGTCTTTGTGTTTTTGAAATGTGTAGCTTCATGGGTCAGTGGTCTGTGCCAATGGATTACTTCCTTTCTGGAAGAGGTATATGGGTATTTTTATTTGACAATTTGACTCTTTCTGCATCTCTCAAATCGGCAGCAGTTCTAACAAATACTTTCATCTGAGAATTTGATAACATTATACACTTTCTTATTCAGGCCTGCTAACATATGCCAGCTTTCACAGTGTCCTGGCTCGATTAATTTTTGAGTGCCAAAGCACGTCTGGGGATGTGGAAAACCAATCCAACTGACTTCCCCGGTCTCTAAAAAATGATCATCTGAATATGCACTCAGTGCTCCTAAGGATTCTTCGTCCTTCCTGCAGAGGTAAACCTCGCTCCGTAATTACCAATGTACCCGTACGCTCCCCATTTTCCTTTGTGCTGACAGGAAAACTGTAAGTTGGATTCTGGCCAAACTATTTGCTGCTCCTTGTTGATAGAAATCTATTGCAATGTGAACCGACGATTTCCTCGGATAAGCGTGGAAGGGTATACTCAGATGTGAGTCCCTTGCTCATTGCACCATCAGGATTCAAGCAAGCCGGGCCGACGACGCCTGAAATGGCAGAAACCGGTCCCCGGAAGCTTGTTTCCTTCCCAGTATAAGAATTGGCTTGGTAGTTTGGTTTGCCCTGTTCCCATCATGCACTGGGACAGGAACAGACTAATTTGCATATAGCCAAGTTCTGAGCTGGGATGGTGCAGTGAGCTAAAAAACGGTGATGGATCAAGCCCTGATCTTTGGACTGGGTAAGAGTGGTCTGCTTAATTCAGGCACTCTGTTCATCACCACCCCCTTTTCTGAATCATTTTGTCCACCATAAGCGTGGAAGGGTATACTCAGATGTGAGTCCCTTGCTCATTGCACCATCAGGATTCAAGCAAGCCGGGCCGACGACGCCTGAAATGGCAGAAACCGGTCCCCGGAAGCTTGTTTCCTTCCTAGTATAAGAATTGGCTTGGTAGTTTGGTTTGCCCTGTTCCCATCATGCACTGGGACAGGAACAGACTAATTTGCATATAGCCAAGTTCTGAGCTGGGATGGTGCAGTGAGCTAAAAAACGGTGATGGATCAAGCCCTGATCTTTGGACTGGGTAAGAGTGGTCTGCTTAATTCAGGCACTCTGTTCATCACCACCCCCTTTTCTGAATCATTTTGTCCACCATAAGCGTGGAAGGGTATACTCAGATGTGAGTCCCTTGCTCATTGCACCATCAGGATTCAAGCAAGCCGGGCCGACGACTCCTGAAATGGCAGAAACCGGTCCCCGGAAGCTTGTTTCCTTCCCAGTATAAGAATTGTCTTGGTAGTTTGGTTTGCCCTGTTCCCATCATGCACTGGGACAGGAACAGACTAATTTGCATATAGCCAAGTTCTGAGCTGGGATGGTGCAGTGAGCTAAAAAACGGTGATGGATCAAGCCCTGATCTTTGGACTGGGTAAGAGTGGTCTGCTTAATTCAGGCACTCTGTTCATCACCACCCCCTTTTCTGAATCATTTTGTCCACCATAAGCGTGGAAGGGTATACTCAGATGTGAGTCCCTTGCTCATTGCACCATCAGGATTCAAGCAAGCCGGGCCGACGACGCCCGAAATGGCAGAAACCGGTCCCCGGAAGCTTGTTTCCTTCCCAGTATAAGAATTGGCTTGGTAGTTTGGTTTGCCCTGTTCCCATCATGCACTGGGACAGGAACAGACTAATTTGCATATAGCCAAGTTCTGAGCTGGGATGGTGCAGTGAGCTAAAAAACGGTGATGGATCAAGCCCTGATCTTTGGACTGGGTAAGAGTGGTCTGCTTAATTCAGGCACTCTGTTCATCACCACCCCCTTTTCTGAATCATTTTGTCCACCATAAGCGTGGAAGGGTATACTCAGATGTGAGTCCCTTGCTCATTGCACCATCAGGATTCAAGCAAGCCGGGCCGACGACTCCTGAAATGGCAGAAACCGGTCCCCGGAAGCTTGTTTCCTTCCCAGTATAAGAATTGGCTTGGTAGTTTGGTTTGCCCTGTTCCCATCATGCACTGGGACAGGAACAGACTAATTTGCATATAGCCAAGTTCTGAGCTGGGATGGTGCAGTGAGCTAAAAAACGGTGATGGATCAAGCCCTGATCTTTGGACTGGGTAAGAGTGGTCTGCTTAATTCAGGCACTATGTTCATCACCACCCCCTTTTCTGAATCATCCTAGCTATTAGGAGTCATTTATTTTTTAAACATTGATAGTTGCATGAAAGAGAATGGATGCTGATCGAAGACGACAGCCTTCTCTGCTTATTTATTGTTTCCAGTAGCTTTTGGAGGAAATACACAATGTTTCCATCAGAGAACTCGACAACGCCCCTCCCCCCCCCTGCTCCCGAAAGGTGTAGCTGAACGTTTGCATTACAGTGACCACTGCATGCATTCCAAGAAGTGGGTGGGCATTCGCTGAAAGCTCCCTTAGGATGGGAACTCTTCCTTAACGTGAACGGCTGGATCTTTTGAACTTGTATGATGCTCAGATTTTGGTACGAACTGGGGCATAGCACAGCTCCCTGAACCTAAACATGCAACGTAGAACTTATTTCCATCTGGCTTGTTAAATTTCTTTTGGACACAAACCTGCATGAAACTTGGTGATGTTGGTGCTTTCAGAAAATTCATCTGGGTGCTGCTCATATTCTCCTGGCTTCAAACACGCTGAAACATCCAGAAGAAGCTTTGCTAGTCTTACATTCTACCATGAAACTCTATGTATACCGTATAGAGACATACTAATGTTAGGATACAAACACAACTAATCCTAAATCAAGGAAATTGGACTTCCTCCATAGACCAAATAAAGCAGATGTCTGAACTGCTGACATCGCACTTTAGCTAAGCACTTTATGGTACACTGTAATCCAAATGGCATCCTGTTTGCTTTGTTATTGGTTCTTTTCAGTTCTAAGCAGACATTAGAGTTGCAAACAGTAGTTTGTGACAATATATCTCAGCACTGATTGAAAGATTCAGATTCTCCATTTTACAGTATGGTGACCTCCATAAGTGTGTCACCAAGCATATGTTATTGCCCATAGTCAGGGGCGTAGCTAGAGCTTCTGGCGCCCGGGGCTATCCCTCAGATTGCCGTCCATGGCCGATAGCGGGAGGGGAAGGGGGGCAGCGGAAAAAAGGACATATTTGCTCTGGAGCCCCCAATGAAGTCAACTGTGTAGCTTGGCTCTATTGCGCCAAAAACCTCTTGTGGGCAGCACGTGCCAACAAGACTCAAGCAGCTGTTTTCTTTAGATTCATTCAACAATGACTTCCTGGAGGCCGTGCCGGGAGGATTTTGAGTTCAAATTAAAACACCCTGGTGCCAGTCAATGACGCTGACCCTGTCCAGGCTGGCTAGCACACAGTGCACTATCTGGGGTCACGCCGTGTGAACCAGAGTTGCTAGCCCTACCCATATTGCTTTTACAGAGCCCGAGACCTGGTGAAGAATGGGCTGATCTTAAGACTTTGCCTTCTGTCTTGGGTCTAGACTCGCTCGGCATCATTATGAAAGGTTGCAGGCACCAGCTAATTCTCTTCAGCACTGCAGAAACTGTGGTCCATCTCCATTTTGGATTCGAATGGCACCTTGATGAGAAGCTGCAGCATGCAATACTGGCCTGCTGTTCGAGCAGTGGCGAGTTCCACTCCAGCCAAACGTAAAGAAACTGATAACATCCGCCCTCGCACCGTGGGCAGCCCGCCCTATTATCATAAGCCCTCTCTCGCCATTGGGCAAATGCTGGACACATTGTTGCAGTATTTGTGATACACCATAGGCCGCGCTACGCAAAATTAACTTAAATACATTATTAATATTAACACCAATAAATGCGTACATGTCTTTACTGAATGTGGCTATTGTGCCTGTGTGTCAGATCAGGCGCTAGGCTGGGCACTTACATTTTTGCTGCATCAAGAGCCTGCTGGTGGTGTCCGGCCGCTATAAACCAACTCGGACCCCGACCGCAGCAATGCAATGGCAGCCACCCGGTGCATCATTATTATTATTATTATTATTATTATTATTTTTTATTTTATTAAGCGCACAGCTACCCAAAGGTTTCCCGGCGCTGACCAACAAGGTGTGAAAATTGCAACATTTACTGGTTGAATAGCCATGTCTTCAAATTCCCGCGGAACTTCAGATAGTTGGGCTCAGTCCGAAGACAGAGCGGAAGAGAGTTCCACAGGGAAGGACCCAAGAAGAAAAATGAGCGGCCACCCATTCTTGCTCTCTTGATCCTAGGAATCAGAAGCTTGGATTGGGAGGATGATCTAAGAGTGCGGGAAGGGACATAAGAAATAATAAAAGATTTAAGGTATTGTGGGGCATTCCCCAAAATAATTCTGTGTATAAAACACAGAGCATTAAACTTAACCCGACTCTCAATACGGAGCCAGTGAAGACTTCGTAGAAAAGGGGAAATAGAAGACCTGCTCGGGAGTTTGCCAAGAAGGCGAGCTGCCATATTTTGAACAGTCTGAAGTTTCCGGACAATCTCCTTGCCGGCACCCAGAAAGAGAACATTCCCATAGTCCAGGCGGGAGGTGATTAGTGCCTGGACTACGGTTTTCTGGGTGTCAGGAGGGAGCATCCAGATAATTTTCTTTAACCACTTTAGAATGACCGTACAAGTGGCACAGACTTTTACAGCATGGTCCCTCATTGATAATTGGTCATCAAAAATGATGCCCAAATTTCGAGCAGGTCTGGAGGGCAAGGGGAGAGTGCCCATTTGGTCAGGCCAATGAGAGGGCCCCCACAAATCACAATTAGTACCAAACAGGAGAAGCTCAGTTTTCCCTCCATTCAGTTTTAATTTGTTCTCGTACATCCAAGCAGAGATTTTACTAAGCCCGAGACGTAGGGAGGAAGGGAGGGATGTGTGACTAGTGGATAATGAAAAGATTAGCTGAGTATCATCAGCATACGAGTAAATAGCGAGCCATCATTGAGGCTGCCACTGTCAAGCAGGATGCCTCACCGGCATAGCTGCCAAGGTTCCAGATTAGCATGTGTGACATTTTTATAATTTCAGTGTAAATATGAGTGACATTTCAACAACTTTGAGTGACACTTTCTCACAAGCAAAATCCAGAAATGAAGATGCAGGAATCATATCATATATGTACTATAGCACATAAACAGGTAAGAGCTGTCAGCATGACCGTCAATCACAGAGAGAGTATCAAAGACTCGACTCGACAGAAAGTTAGTCAACAGAAAGTTAGTTTCGGTACCTGCATGTCTGTGGACTGATGCTGGGGAATAAAATATAATGTGCACTGTTTGTTTTAAATAGTTTCTTGTGCATGCATTTAGCAAGAATTACCTTTCAAGTTACATTGGCAAACAACTTTAATGCAGGTTACGATTTTCAGTGCCATAGTGCTTCAGGATTGTGAATGTAAAAGCAGAAGAGGTAATAAAATGTAATACAGATCTTGCTTTACATGAATTTATGAAACAGTCACCGTATTTGGGATTTCTATTCTGGGAAAACAGCAACCTTTCCTTTGCAAAGTAATAGGTTTGCACATCTTACTATGCACGTCACCATAGCAACTTAAGAAAAAATGATCTTTACCATCAAATGCCTGCTGAAGAGTCCACTGTACACCTTCAGAAGCAGTAGATTGGTTCCGCGCTTGTAAGTACGTTCTTAAACTAGTTCTGGAGTTTCGTGTTGTATATTTGCAGGCAGACTCTGGTGTACAGATGGCTGAAGGCAGGCTGTAGCCACCGCGGGTCGTGGCAATTCAAGTTGGCCTCCAGGCCGCGATGTCTGCGGCCTACAGCTGGCTGAAGGCTGCATGCAGGGGCGGCCTTAGGCATGTGCAAGCTGTGCACCTGCATAGGGCCACCAAACCCCAGGGGCCACAAATGCCAATATATATCCTTAATATAATAATCCTCTGAGGATGGATACATATTTGCGTGGCGGCCCCTGGCAGGGAGTTGGCGGCCTCCGGCTCTGTTCTACTTCCAAACACCCTGCTCCCCCCTCTTCTTCACTGCCTCCGCGCTCCACCCCGCCTGGACCCCCTCTTACGGGGCCCCCAACCTACGCTCCCTGCCCAGGGCCGCCATGAGCCTAGAGCCGCCCCCTGCTGCGCGAGGCTTGAGCCACGCAGGCCTTGGTAATTCAAGTTGGCCCCCAGGCCTGCCTGCAGTGAAAGCCCATAGCTGCCAAGGTTTCAGATTTGTACAAGTGACATTTTTATAATTTCAGTGTAATTATGAGTGACATTTCAACGACTATGAGTGACACTTTGTCCCGAGGAAAATCAAGCAAGAAAGTGGGAGGAAACATATAAATATCACTAATTCTCCCCATTTTAGCAAGGAGAAACTCTAAGCTGATCAAACTGCTGCAAAGCCACAGAAATGGAAGGGCACTAAAATGAAGTGTTAATACAAGTCAGCTGACGCGTGGACGCCGCCGCAGTCAGTCAGGCACTGAGCAGGCCTCAGTCTGACAGGCACACACACAGTCAGTCACAGCCAACAGCCAGTGTACTGTAGTGTATTATTTTGAAAAACTACCTTTAACCCATTGATATCCTAATTCGGCAATCCCGGCCGGCACACAACTACCTGCCCTGCAGCACAGATGAGCTGCATATATTCAAATTAACAGTCTCAGTCAACACAGCTGATAAGCGAACGCCGCAGATGGGCACCAGACATCATTGATTGGCAAGCCTGAGGCTGGCATACAGGTTACAGCCGGGATCCAGAGCGCTATAATTATTTAAATAAAAAAGGAGTAGTACTTGACTGACTCGCCATAAAAATAAATGATTATACCCTGGGCGGCGTAACGCCTCCTGCTCGGCCCTCAGATCACACCACTAGCAGGCTGTCACAGCGAGCTACACATGGCTCTGCTGATTTAAGTGACGCAGTAGTTCTGAAATTAATGTTTATTTTGAATCGGACGACCCGCCACCAGAGAGAGTCACTCACCTGACCGGCTCAAAAATGCTTTGTCACACAGCGCCTTGTCCTTGAAAACTACATACAGTTCAGCTGTGGGCAGGCAACTGATTGACTGCGCGCAAAACTGTTATTTAATAATATTTGTAATTTATAAACCAAATTTAGCAGCAGAGTGAGAGTCGGATTATGCATATTGTTAGTGAAGACTTCACCAGCTACTAACTGTAGTAATAATGGCCTACCTCATACTGGGTCACTCTCAGCCTGCGCTGGTGGGCCTGGATCGAGTGCGGGCAGGATCTCATATTCCTGCATAATTATCGTCGATTTATTACCAGCGGTGATGGCAGTGAGCAGCTGCTGGAAGGCTGTTCCTTGTCCTGGCCTCCATCACGGCAGGACACCTGCACCAGGATGCGGTTCGGTTCGAGCAGCGAGGTCGGGGGAGCTACAGTGGCACCAGGATCAGTGACTTCTTGATCCCAAGCCGTCCAGGTCGCTGTACTGCCCTGACCGCTGTGAGTCGGGCGGGGCCATCCAGTCTTCGTCGACTCTTCCCATAAAGTATTTAATTCAGCAGGGGGCGGGGGGGCTGAAATAATATCAGCTGAGAGCACACGGCGGCCCAGGCCTATGCGAGCTGTTTCAGGAAGAGCTCCGAGCATCACGGCCGGGTGCTATCATGATATCTGTAGAGCTCCGGGCGGCCCAGATCATTTGAAGTGCTCAGGCCACAATATTATATTGGTGCGCTCCCTCCGGCCATGAAAACAGGCCTCCCTCCGGCCAGGATAAAGTAGCCGGCCGCATTTCTCTCTCCTAAACTCCGTGCTCCAGTAGCAGGATGTGACGTCCCCTGCGTCGAGGTCAGGCTGCCATGATCCGGCCTCTGCAACCCGATCACAGGCAGCCGCGCCGCCGATTGCTCCCATCTCGTGGTTTTTGCGACATTTACAGCCGCAAGTGTGTGCACTGTACATCACCAACTGTCAGCCCATGATGGCGGCGTTTATAAATTATTTGGGGACACTCTGTCAGTGTCCCCAAATAAATGATAAAGGCCGAGAGTAACAGTATCCTTTTTGGATATACAATTATTTACAGCATCACTCTTTAGCGGCATCAACATGGCAAAGGCTGCAAGGCCCATTCTTGATTGGGAATTTGTGAAACTAGCAGATCCCAAAATATGACATCTTTACAGAAGGTTTCTGTCCCATGCCATACTTCATGCCTCCCTGGACAATCTGAGTACCGTGTTGTGCTTGAAATTGCCTCTGAAATGTCCCAAACTAGCCCATGCTTCTTCATATTAGTAATTTGGCACATGCATCTCAGAATCCTGTCTGGGTGCCGTATGTCTGATGCAGTTGAGGGGAACGTCAGACATTCCTCTCTGAAGGGCTCAGTGTAAGCAGCTACTTCTGTGCAAGAATAAAAACAACACAAACCTGCTATTGTTGTACCTCTTTAAGATTTAAAGCAGATACTTTGGAGATTTTGCCTCCATTTTGCTTTGCTATATCAAGATATTTTGTGACAGAAGTTACCTAAGGAGGAACTCAAAGACTATTTAAAATCATGTCATGATTACTCTCATACATGGCGCCCTAAGGAAAACAACATGGTGAACTGATAATGTGCAATTATGCAAAGCTGCTCATTTGCTAATTGCTAGTTAAGTTATGTGTTAGACCTGGGGGCCTCTGTTTGGCTGAGGTAGATACCTTAGGCCAAACAGGGACCCTTGCTTCTAAGTCAGAGAATGGAAGAACACCTTCTCGGAAAGCCCCTGCTCACTCCCTCGGAAGCTTGGCATGAGCAGCCAGGCTTAACTGCAAGGCAAATGTGTAAAGTATTTGCAACCACGCTCTCAGAAATCCAATGATGACACCACAAATGAACTCACCATGGACCCACATTACATTCAGATACCAACTTAAGCTGCACAGCCAAGTATGTGAATCAATCCAATCAATCGAATTGTTAATTTAATCTTCTATTTAATCAAATTTTTACTCAATATAATTTTTACCACTTTTCTATTTCTTCAATTCATTTTATCCATTCGTAATTCGCAGCAAAGGTGGTCACATAAACGCAGGAGCGGTGATAGCTTTCACAAGTCCCATTTTTATTG
This sequence comes from Lissotriton helveticus, assembly GCF_964261635.1. Taxonomy (NCBI): domain Eukaryota; kingdom Metazoa; phylum Chordata; class Amphibia; order Caudata; family Salamandridae; genus Lissotriton; species Lissotriton helveticus. The sequence goes on from NC_136060.1 coordinate 218,300,648, forward strand.
AAACCTGCCCAATCCATTTCTGGATGTTCCCTTTGTTAGGGGCATTGTGACTCATATTACATTACGTCCATAATTAAACCATCATAGCTTGCAACATGCCGACTCTTCCAAAACAAAAATGCTCAATTCCTGTCATCACGTTGAAATTTTAAAAGGTGCCACAGTGCGAGTCTTCTTCTCCTTCATGACGAGCAGCCAGGCTTATCTCCAAAGCAAATGTGTAAAGTATTTGCAACCACACCACAAATGGACTCCACAAGAGTTTCATAAAAACAAGTATAAGTTTATATACAAAATATACCATGAGACCACACAATAAAAATCCAACATACGCATATGTCTAATATTTCACCTGGCCGGTTATTAGGCCAGCCCGCCCTTGTAGTATTAATGAACAATTTTCTATGATCCAATGCAGTTCTAATGCGATGCTGTGCAGTTAGTAATGCAAGAATCAAGTGCTTTGTAATGTCAAAACAATGCAGTTCGTTATGCAACAATCAGCAGTCCGTAATGCCAGGACAATGCAATTCAAAATGCAACAGTCAGGCAGTTTGTTATGCAGAAATAATGCAATGCGTAATGCAACAATCAGGCAGTCCATTATGCATAAATAATGCAATGCGTAATGCACAATAAGGCAGTTTGTTATCCCAAAATGATGTAATGCGGAATGCAACAATCAGGTAGTTCGTTATGCAGAAATAAAGCAATGCGTAATGCACAATCAGGCAGTTCCTAATACCAAAATGATGTAATGCGTAATGCAACAATCAGGTAGTTCGTTATGCAGAAATAGGGTACTCCGTAATGCCTCAATGTGGCCCCATCACAGGTATGGTGTAAACAAAGTGTAGCTCCACATTCCGGCCTTGGTTCTGCCACTCCTTGGCAAGTACTGGCCATGATATGAGCTTGAGCGGAGACTCACGCTGTGAGAATGGGAAAGGCCGAGAGCGCTCCTCTCCGAGCCCGCACCCTGCCCCAGTCACAACACATGCATGCTCCCTGAGTGTGACCTGGGGGGCATGACCTCTCTCTCCTCTCCCCTCCTCACGACTTGGGGCTTGATGCAGCTTCGTTGATGTTGGCAGTGGAACTCGGGCCACCCCCTACACCAAGATGGTTTGAGGTCCCTCCTTGGCACAGACAGGCTTGGACAGGTGGCTCAGCTCCTTTGAGGATGCCAGTCTGGGCCGATGGCAAAGACGAAGATCTCAGGCTGCAACAGGGCACAGGCGCACAGCGGTGCTGGGACTCACTTGGATTCCAGGTGCACACGATCACAGGGCAATCCTCACGAAGGTCTCAGGCTGCACCAGGCACACGCACACTGTGTGGCTGAGACACACTTGGGTACCCGGTGCACACGCTCACCGAGCAATCCTCACGAAGGTCTCAGGCTGCACAAAGCACATGCACACAGCATCGCTGAGACTCACTCGGATTCTGGGTGCATACGATCACAGGACGATCCTCACGAAGGTCTCAGGCTGCACGCGGCACATGCACACAGCGTTGCTGAGACTCACTTCGCCTTCTGGCTTCCACGATCACATGGCAATTCTTATGAGGGTCTCAGGCTGCGTTGCTGAGACTCTCCTGAAAACCTTTGTATTACTGAGTTTCCACAACAAGGAGCCAGCTCTCCTCGGGCCCTTGGTGTTCAGTTACTTCAGGACGCAGCACACAGCAGAGTCCTTTCAAGCAGGGGGACACAGCACACAGTAAAGTCCCTTTAGTCTCTCCTTGGTTAAATCAGCAAACTGCAGGCCAGCCCCAGAACACACAGCAAGGGTCGGTCCTTTCCTTCAGTCTCTTCAGCTGGTTCTTCCTTGGCAGAGGTTCCTCTTGACCATGAAGTAGTTTCAATCCTTTTCAGTCTTGAGCAATGCAAAGTCCAGGGGTTTCAGCTATTATAGTTATACCCCTAAATGTCTTTGAAGTCTTTGTGTTTGGAGGGCACTGAACCCTGTCCAAACCAGGTCTGGGTGTCTCCCTGCATGTGACTCCTTCTTCCTTTGACAGTGGGGGTCTGGATCCACAATCACTAAGCAGGAGATGGAGCCATTGTTTTATGGCGGCAGCCCGGGCCTCTTCACCTCTTGGGGCTACTCCTAATCCATGCACTCCAGATGCAGGTCAACCTGTTGCTTTCTCACCTCCTCCTCTGGGTCAAGACATTACCCAGAGCCTGACACATTCAAATCCTATCAGTCAATCCATAACCAGGCAGAGACACACAGAAATGTTAAAACATAAAAACCCAGCCACTTCTAAAAGAGTGGTTTCTAAACACACAATGCAAAAACCACATTCACAAAAAGTTGTGTTATTAAATTGTGAGTTCAGACATAGTAAACTTCACCTCTCCATCCTAGGCCTATGGGAAGATAGGCTGGAAACATATTACACATCCTACCCCATTCTGTCATGTGGGCAAGGTGGCCTTTAAACAGTGAAAACGAAATTGAGATTATTTTACTGTCAAGATGTGTACACACCTCAGTACATGTCCTACCTTTCACATGCACTGCACCCTGTCCAGGGGTGTACCTTGGACCTACCATTGGGGTGTCTGATGTGCATAAAAAGGGAAGGTTATGGCCTCGCAAGTGGGCGCACTTGTGAGGACAACATGGCCGTTTAACAAACTGTGTGCAGGCTCTTCAGTGGCTGGCCTGAGCTCTCCTCTTTAAGGCTACTGGTGTGGGTGGCACAATTAGTGCTTCAGGCCCGCTAGTAGCATTTGCATTACCAGCCCTAGCACACATTGTGCACCTTACTAGGGACTTAACTGGTAAGGCAAACATACCAATCATGGACAACCAATTACCATTACACTTTATAAATGGAGCACTTGCACTTTGACACTGATCAGCAGTGCAAAGTGCCCAAAGCATCTGAGCCAGTAGAACGCAATCCATCACAGCATCAAAAATAGAGCAGATAGAGGCAAAAAGTCTGGGGTGATCACACCAAGAAATGCCAGGTCTAACAGTATGCAACAGTGCAATGCTATAGGAAATGAGAAAGAACATACTATGGGCCAAATGTATCATGCAAATTTGCAATCGCAAAGGCCGAAATTCGCAGAATTTCGGCCTTTGCGAATGCAAATTTGCTAAATGGAATGTATGAAGCAAAACTGGTGCTAAATAAGGAATCACAAAATTTGAGATTCCTTATTTTGGAATTGCATTTAAGGAAGCGCACATTTTGCAAAATGCCCTTAAGGAATCGCAAATTACAGTTGCGAATTCCTTGAAAAATGCAAATTTTTGCATTTTTCAAAGTGACATGTGACGCACATACATGCCCTTTAGGGCATGTATGTGTGCCACATGTGCTCCCATGCCTATTACAGGGGTGCAATAGGGTGTCCTTTGGACACCCCTGCACCCTTGAAATTATTCTCAATTTGCGATTAGCAAATTGCAAATCGCAAATTGAGAATAACTTCCCATTCATTCCTATGGACCTCCTAGCCCATAGAAATGAATGGGAAAGTATTCCTTAATTGCGATTTGCAATTTGCTAATCGCAATTAAGGAATCGCAAAAAAAATTCGATTTTGTACATACATACCCATTTGCGATTCTCAAATAGCGATTTCTTAAAAATCGCTATTTGAGAATAGCAAATGGGTATCTTGATACATATGGCCCAATGTTCCACTTTGAAAACTGTACAATTAGTTCAATCCTTTTATAGGTAGAGCGTAGAGTATTTGATCGTTCTATTATTGTCTACAGAGACAAATTGTAAATTTGAATAAATGACTACAAGTTGAACATCATTAAGGTAACTCTTATAAAAAGTAAAATGATGTTTCTTGGTAGACAATAACAGGCAGCACAGAATAAAAGCAGTGAATCGCAAGGCATGTCTCTATATGTGTTACACAGCTCTTCTGAATAGCTACAGAGAGTTAGACGGTCTCCCTGAATTTTCTTGATCCCACCTAGTAAGATTTGTATTTGTCTGTTTGTATCAAAACTCCAAACATTTGGCTGCACAGTACATAGTTTACCTCCCCATAAAGATGTTGAACACATTACCCACCTCTTTCCAGTCCTGGGGCCTCATTTATGAGGCCTTGCGTGAGTTTTGCGCTTCCGATGCGTCACTTTTTGTGACGCATCGGCGGCGTAAAACATGCCTCCTGATGCGCACTATTTACAAAGTGACGCATCTAAGCAGATGCGTCACTTTGTAAACCCCTGCGCTACATTATACCTTCGTCAGGTATAATGTATGCAGAGGGGGCGTTCACCCGCAAAAAGCCTCGTAATAGTGACGCAGTGAAATCTATGAGATTTCACTGCGTCAATTTTAGGATGCTGTTGCGTCAAAATCTTGCGCCTGCCTCACAGCAGGCGTAAGACTGACGCAATCCCTTTCACATGGGGCTTTCCCCATGTGAAAGGAAGCATTGCTGGAGTTGCGTCACTTTTGTGACACACTCCAGCAATGCGTCACTTTTGCACCTACAGATACGTCAGAAATACTGACGTATCTGTAACTCCTTGCGACATGATGCGTCATATTATAAATATGACGCATCAATCATGTCGCAGGGAGAGCGCAGTGAAAAGTGACGCATCGCTGTTTTCACGCAGCGATGCGTCACTTTTCATAAATGAGGGCCCAGAGGTCTTTAGCATGAGATGGCCACACAGCAGGTTCGTGTCTCAACAACTCTCCCTGTGCCTAAAATTTATTTAAAAACATGAATGTGATCTTGTGTAATGTAATCTGGTGCTCATGTAAAGTGCTGCCTTACCTTTGTATCTTGTCTGTGCTATATAAACAGCAAAATATAAAAAAGAAAGTTAAAATAAACCTTAATAAGCCATTGTATTTACTTTTCTCATCCTTTCTGTGCTACAATGATCGTATGCAAAACTACATTCTTCACAGCAGCCACTCTAAATCTCATTATCTCATTATCATAAAGAATCCTTTATCCTTTACTATCTAATGACCCAATTGTAGTTGACAGGTTAGGTTATTACTAATTTTCTCTTTATAAATCCTTCTTAAACCCATAGCAATTTGGCAAGCCAAAATGTAAAAAAAAATCATGGGGTGGTGAAACCAACATCATTAATCTTAAAAACCTTGTCGCATACCTTTTGGCAAATATGCCAGCATTTCTAGTAGGTTAGACTGTGAACATTTCAAATGCATTTTTAACAGAATTGTGAGTGAAATTAAAATTGATTTCACTCCCTAGAATGAGAAATTAATGAAAAGCAAAAAGTATGAACCTTGGGTCTCCAAGGGACATAATTAAGAGAAGAATAGTTTAAAAATGACAGTAAACCTTTGGCACAAGAATCCCTAAAAAAATGTAGAACACCTCTGCAGCACTAGATGATCTTATGAGAAACATATTTTCAAAGCTAAATTCTTGCCTTTAAGTCTAAAAATGACTGTTGAAAACTAACACTAAAAATTATTTAAGATAGTCACCAATGTGCTGCCCACCTACATAGTTAAAGATAATTACACAAATAACTTTTAATACCAAAAGTCAAAACAACTGAAACCTTACTTAAGATAGCTACCAGTATTCAAAGCTATTTTAAAAAATAGAAAATCAAAAGAGCATTTAATCTGTTACCACACAGATTCAACTTTTTAAAAGCTCTCATTCACACAAAGGAAGTTTCTACAATGCCTAAAGGTTGGACAGGTCAGCAGATCCAATCAACACCAGCTTCTCTATTGTGTCTCTGGTCTACTTTTTCTAAGTCAAATGTTTGAAAACTGTGTCAACAACAAATCGAAACAATCTTCTGTCCTATTAGCAATCTGGCTTCAGAGAAGGGTGCAGTACTGAAACAGCCATTCAGCAAATCATTGATGCACATCCTAGAAAATGGCAATTCCTACCTTTTCATAATACTTAAGCTACTGGAGGCCTTTGGTACGGTCAATCATGACATTCTAATATACTTTAAAGAATTGTATGGGTGTAGTTTGGTTCAAATCCTTGCTTGCTAATCCCTCAGAACATATATTAAAACATATGGCTCTTTCTCTTGCCATGTTGCTGTACCTGAAGGACTTCCTTAAAGATTTGTTTTTGCACTTGCACTTTGTAACCTCTCTCCCGAATCACTGGGTGATATCATTAAGTAGCCTTGCATTATTGGCAGTAAAACAATGGTACCCACATTTATTTGAATGTTCCTTCACTCAAAATAATGTCTTCACTTTTTTCAATCCTAGCTCTAACTGTCACCTGGTAGCTAATAGCCCCCTTAAGTGGGCAATTACACTGTTCTCATAACAAAACAAAAGGCCTTTTGTGTCGGTAGGTGTACCTGTTTCTCTGACAGGATTACCACCTAGGCTGTGTCCACTACCTGACTAACTTCAAAGAGACCTATCCTGCCACAGCAAATACTAGCTGACACCTGATGGGACCCTTTTTCCCCCCCAAGTAAAATAGACACTAATTCCAGTGGAAGAGAATCTGCCCCTGGCGCTGGCTTAGTGACAACAGAAGAAGGTTTCTCATTTCCCCGGCCACACATCTGCCATAGGTACACAAACATTGCACAAAGAAGGAAGCGTTATGCCATCTTTGTTGAAGGTACAGAGGAGCACTGTAGGATAGTTTGCAGTAGGACACACAGGAAATATTTCATAAATTGTTAGGCCTACCCCTGGGACCTTTTTCCATACTGGTTATGGAGGGAGAAGAAATAACCCTTCCCCACAGACTAGTGCTAGGCATAAATGTAGCACCCCAGGTAATGTTCTTGAATTCACTACTGGGCCTAATGTATGTGACATAAGAAAGAGCCTAGAAGACTGCTATTGCTCTTTCTCTTATAAGCAGAAGTAAAAAAGAAGTGGACTCCAAGGTTGACCTCCTGTTCAAGCTACAGGGACACAACAAGCTACAAAAGGGCTTTTTCTGCATCTGCCCAGCTGACCAATTCCAACTGAACCTGCCCTGGACCCTGCTGCTGGCCTCTGCTTGAGTGAGTCTGGGCACTGAAGTGCTGTCCCCAAGGCCATGGACTGGACCCTTGTCTGGTAAAATAATTTACTCTTTTAAACATTTCTTGAAACCTGGGACTTATAAACATTTTGTCTTCAAGAAGGACTTAGTGGAGAAGGTATCAAGACTCCAGATTTTGCTCAAAACTATTATTGATCTTCACGTTCATAAACGTTTTAAGTAAATACATATATAGGACCAGTTCAGTATAATATATTTGTATCACTCTGCATTAGACAACTGTTTCCTATGCCTTTTTGCTATTGGTTGCCTTCATTTCAATGATCATTTGTTAATGAAAATACACCTTTTCAGCATTTCTTTTGAATCTATTTTTCCTGGTACTAGGGCTGTATGCTTTGTAACACTGCAATTCAGTGTCCCAGTGTGTGCACTTTGCTCCTAAACTCACACTGTAAAATTGGTTTTACCCTACAAGTGCATTTAGCTCTCCAGTGAGACAAATATTAGTGGGGCAGAAATAGCACCTGGACATGGTAGTTAAATGTAATGTCTGGGCTGCAGTATACATTTACACCATACTCTTGTGTAATAAAAATGTATGGCTGCTAGGAGCAACATTGTGATCAGGGGCGGGTGCAGTTTAAAATCACTAACGTGACACATTGGAGGTGAAAGTGCCTTGCTATGTAGAAAAGCCTATTTATATATATTAGATGAGTCTAATAAAGTGTGCCTTCTAAACCCTGTAAGGAAAGGCGATTAATATGTCAAAATTAAACATACTCTATGACCTCACAGTGGACAATTACCCAAAGCAATTTTTACACCCCTAGATATAAATAAAATAAATATGTTATACCACTACCTGGATAAATATTTAAAACATTATTCAAAATCATGTTTGAATAGTGGTCAAAAATTTGATTAAAGAGAAAAAATATATATTTTTACATTACTGGAAAAGTGACTTTAAGAAAGTGTATTTCTTGTTGCCTAAGGAACAAACTAGTTTAGAACCAGTTTGGCTCTCAGGCCTACACAGTAGCTCACTGCAAATCTTTGATTGGGAGTTAACAACCCTGCTCCCATTGGACAATGGTTTGGCCTCTTGGCCCAGGAAGGCATGAGTATTTTCAACCACTGCCCACTTAATATGGATTAGCCACCTGGGAGATGAATAGTAACAGTAGCCAGAACAAAGGAGAGCTACAGCATTTCTTGTTTTTAGTTGCTGATTTGGTAATGCTAAATGGGCCTTTCAGGAACTTTTCCCATTCATTTCCAGGGGCATTGTGGTCTATCTGGCTCAAGCCCCTGCAGAAGACAAAACCTATTTAGACCCTGTCAGAAGAAGGGCACCACAGCTGAGTAGGGGAATGGATTGAGAAGAGCTCCTCCATATGGAAGAAGGGCATGTATTCTTGCATTTTGGAATTCTCTGTAAATTGGCATATTAATCTATTGAGGGAGTGCTGAAAAGAAGGTGGAAGAGATAGGGCAAGAGAGTAGTCTGGATTGGCTGTAGGAAATGTTCCAGTCACTGGCTAGTATAAATGGTAACATTGGATTCCACTCCACCACCTCCTCAGAATATGTCTGGACCTTGAAAGACAACATCTTATGAAAAAAGATCATAATTGGAAAAAATTACTTAAAGACTCCTGACTCCAAATTGTAGATGACTGGAACTACTATCAATGGCTCAAGTGTTTCACTTCATGATTGGATGTTACAGGGATATAAAAGCAGAATGAGTCATGTGTCTAAGACTAACCAGCTGAACACTGAAGACCAATAATGCTTGAGTAGTCGTGCTCAAATCTTGTTCAGCCACATTGAGCCATGCCTGGCAGCCGCTTCAAGCTTTGCTGCACTGATAAATATTAAGAACAAAAAAGTGACTTTGTCCGAAGGAAAAACCTTGAACCAGGTGGAGACAGCAATAATTTCCCAGCAGTGACCTAAGTAGCAACTATATCCAGCTTTGTCCTACTCTTTCCCAAATCCAATTGCTTGAGCTGGAGTTCAGTGATGACATATCTGACTTTGAGAAAGCAATGCCAGTATCAGTCTTTCACCTCACCATGCTGAAAGATGTTCGCCTCCACAAACATCCAAAAATATACTAAGTCAGAATATAAAAAATTGGTAGGGCTGATGAAATTTGTGTTTCCATTTTTCACACCATCTTGGTCAGCCTAAAAACATTCATATTCATATGTCACAGTCAAACACAACTGAAACTTAACACTGCACTTCTACTTTTTTATGGGTTTTTTTCCAATATTTTTTTTTTAAAACTCATATCCAATTTCCTTTATCTGTCCTAAATTGTTTTGTTGCATTTTTTCTCATTACAATGCTCTTTTTTTCTAATTTGGTTGGGGAATTCTATTGTGTTTAATGTTTTATTTTAAACTCTTTGGTACTTAGTATGGCTTGAAATGAATTCATATTTATTTTAGAAATTGCATTTCGCTTGTGCTTCAGTTACCAGGGATTGTACAGAAATAGTCTAATAGCTGGGTTTTAGCCTAACCATGGAGTGTTTAAGTTATTGAGGGTATGATCTTTCCAAGTTAATAGCCACATTTCTGACAATATTCTTAGTTATTGACTTCAAAATGTTCTATGAGAATTGCTGTGATGCTGTTCAGCCTTGAATGAGCAATACACATCACGCAAAAGATAAAATAAATAGGTCCTTTCCAATGTAGGTCAATGTGAGAAGCAAGATTATTTAATAGGTGGGTTTTTGAAATTATCCTTTCTGCAGGGTCACCCAAATATTTTACCTTACTCTTCTTTTTCTGACCTCATCTTCCCTGACTTTAGGACTCCGAGCCCTTTACCACTGCTAACCAGTCTTAAAGTGCGTGTGCTTGGTCCTCTAAACATGGTAACATTCGCTCATTCCCAATTGGTATATTTAATGTACACCAACACATCCAGTGACGTGCACTAAATGTGCCCAGGACCTGTAAATTAAATACTCCTATTGGATATGCAGCACTGATTGCCACCAATGAAAAAAGCCTCTTAACCATATCTCAAGCCTGCCACTGCTGAGCGTGTATGTGTGCAGTTTTAAACTGCCATGTCAACCTGGCAAGTGAAACCTGTTGCAGGCCTAAACCTTCCTTTTTAATAATATTAATCACCCCTTCTGTAGACCAAGGAAAGCTCAGAGGGCAGGGTGCAATTATTTAACGAGCTCAGCTCGTCATGAGCGTACGAGCGTCGTAACTCATGACGAGCTGAGCTCATCATGAGCGCGGAAGGGGTTAAAATGTGGGACATGTACTCTTAAGTTTTACATGTCCTGGTAGTGAAAACCTCACAGGTTTGTTTTATTACTACTGCAAGGCCTATGTCTCCTATAGGGATAATATTGGAAATGCATTATTACTTCTTTTAACCCATTCCCTGCGGCGTGAATTTTGCAGCGGTGCAGGGATTGAATTAGAGGGCGTAACCACTTGTGTGCTCAGGACAGCCAGGCCGTCCTACGTCAAGCTGGACGTGAGCGCATGAGGGCCTGGGGCCATCCGAACTCCGCCCACTAATTAATTCTCCAGCACAGGCGTGGAATTTGCACTAAGCTGGGGAATCAGTGCAGTTCGGACGGCCCCGGGCCATCCTGTGCACACACCCAGAGTGACGTAGGACGGCCAGGGGCCGTCCTGAGCACACATGTGGTTAAATGAAATTCCCAGTTGTAAAGAAATAAAATTTTCAAGTTTAGTGTTCCTTGAACTCACAATTTAAAATCAAAACTTATAGTGAAGTTGCATTTTAAATTCCAGTTAGCAAATGCCACTTTTAGAAAGTTGGTATTTACTTTTTTTTGCCATTTGTTGCCCTCTGCCTGTCTCTGGAATACATGTCTGAGTTGGGTGACAGTTGGCTTCCTGCGTTCCCTCTAGACAGTCACACACAAAGGAAGGGTAGGTTTGCATGAGTGGTCATCTGCATGCAGATGGGCCATTCTCAGTAGGATGGGAGGGAAGAACTGAATTTCACACCGGGAATTGCTGTGTTCTGTCGCCACAGAAATAATTAATTACACCCATGTAGATTGTCTTGAGCCAGGGCAGGAAGGGAGAAACTCAGTGCACTTCAAATCTTTCTTTGAAGTCTCCCCCACTTCAAAGTCACCACTGGGTATAAGTTCTAGGTCTCTGACGCCATGACTTCAGTACACTTGTGGACCTGTGACTACTCTGCGAGGAAGAAGAGCTGCTGTGCTGCTGGGAGGACTGCTAGTCTGCAGGAATATTGCTTTGCTGAACTCTGCCTTCCTGTAATCTTGCCTTGCTGAGCTGCACCGCTGACTGCTGCTCTCCTGTCTGAGGCGAAGGACAGGACCTGCATCACTTGAAGCCAGAGTGACTCCAAGGGTTCACCTCATGTTCCCAAGTTTCAGTGATATCAAAGACTTGAACCAGCTGCATCTCAATCTGGACACTGCAAACTGTGACTCTGCCATGCCAAGTGGTGCCACACCAGTCCTAGACACTTGGAATAGGACCAAGGTGCTCTACCTTCTGGAGGCCTCATTGGAACTGATGCAAAGCAACAAGAAGCCCCACAAAGCCTCACCCCACAGCTGCCAGCCTCACTGTAATCAATGCTGGCCAGCCCGACGCCCGGCAAAGCCACACCACGCATCTGCCAGTCCATTGGTACCGATACACAGTGGCGTCAAGCCCTGCAAAGCCTCGCCTCACAGCTCTCCAGCATCAATACAAAGCAATGCCAAGCATTGCAAAGCCTTGCCAGAAAGCTCCTTGAGACCAAAGCACAGCGACGCCAAGCCTACAAAGCCTCGCCACATAGCTTCTCGGAACTGACGTCATGAAGCCTTGCAATGCAATGCCGCGCAATCAGGCACCAGGATTTAAGGTTCAGTGTTCAGCGGGACCAAGTGGGTCCCTGCAACCAGCCAGCTCGCCAATAGCAGTTGGCCTGAATCTGTGGCTTTGTCCTGGTCCAACATGACCAGAAAACTATAGTTGGCACTTTGCACTTCTATGCGCTATTTTCACCTAAATATTTAAAATTGCATATCTCAGGATCCACTTATTGGAGTTTTCTCTTTTTGGTCTTATTTTATTTTAAAAATCAAAATTTATTTTACTAACCAGCTATAGTGTTTTTTTGTGGTGCTTTCATGGCGTTTAAGGTAGTACCTGGCCTGGCAGTTCGGTCTGGACTGTTCCCATGGGGCACAGGGTCAATATGTGCATATGGCTGGGTCCAAACTGGGGTGGCATAGTGGGCAAAAGAACAATGGATTTAACCCAGATCTTTTGTCTGGGGGAGAATGTTTGTATTGTCAGCATTCCGTCCATCATTTGTTTGCAGTAACACTTTTTGCCCTAAGTGGGGATGGGTATGCCCAAACATAGGTTTCTTGCTCACTGTGCCACTGGATTCAAGCTAGCCTGGCTGAAGAAGGGTGACATACCCTGAAACCGGTCCCAGGGTGCTTCTTTCCTATATATCCTTATATCGTGTTAAGTTAGCATAGGTACATTTGAGATTTAAACGCCATTTTTCCTTTCTTGCAACTTCTGCACACGACCCTTAATTGTTGACTTAGCTTTCAACCTAGTGGTTTGCCGTGGTGTATGTGAGAATAATATGTTATTGCTCTGATATCAGTTTTGTTTAATAAACCATGTCTGCACGGAGAGTGCTGAAGTTTCAGGAGCAACACGATATGGAATTGTTATGAGGTCTGATCTCCACGCCTTCATAGTCATAACACAAGTGCAGCCTTTGCCAACTTGGGCTTGAGGCGGGATTGATATTGCTTTGCAGGAGAATTGTGAACACACTTGATGCGGTGCACATGCAGAGAGAGCTGGTGTATGCTGATGTGATTCCTTCATGCTAGGACACTAAGGTATGGGCCCGCCCCAAAACAACCCAAAGAGACCTTCTTAGCTAATAATATAATATATGTGTTAGGGAGGGTGAGATATAAGTGTTGTTTACTCTTATTCATTACAGCATGTTAACATGCTGTCACCATTCGCTTTTTATGTCTTAGTAACTATGCTGCTAATTTTGATACTGATAATAAGTATACTTGTATTATCTAAGATACTGCGCCTGAGAAGACGGCATTAGTAAATAAACATTTCAAATGCACATGTGTCTTCTTTACTCCATGTTCTGGTTTGTAATGATAATATAACAAAAGAGTGTTCATGAGTTCCACGTACCCTGAGGTACTGTAAGTTCATGTTCTGGTTTGTCTAAACATTGGGAGTTCAGATATGTCCAATGAGACACTGTAGCTAGCTCGGTAAGGGGTGAGTTGGTTGCTAAGGTAAGTTTTGGGTCACCCTAATTTGCCGAGGTTCCACTCCTCTGTGCACAGTTCTGTGTGAGAACAGAAACCCTGCGACATGGCGCCCAACGGTTTCGGTGGTCTTATCTCATGACACTCGAGTAGTTTATCGTTCATACCTTAACCCCTTCACCTCCGTTTCCGGACAGCGGGGTGTCGGTGAAACCTACCTATTTTTTGAAATAGGTGTTATTCAAGCTTGATTCTTTCTTAAACGGTTTCTTTGAATTACTACCCAGTTGTGCTACAAAGTTTTCTTTGTGTTTTCTAGTTTCCAGTGTTGTCATGGCGGCAGTGGCCATTGCGCAGCATAGTCGCGTGGCGGTGCGCAACCATCTTCAGACGTACCAAGTACCGGTGGATGGGATGGCTGTGATTTTCGTGGTGTGTGCAGATCCGGCGTTCCCTTATGAGTTGTTTTACTCTTGGGTTACGTTTCCGGCTGTGGACGCCAATTCTGGTTTGTTCCACTCCTACACCGCCTCGGCTGTCCCAGCTGAGTATACACCGTACAGGGCATTGGAAATACCTATTGATCATTGGCAGCATCGAGTTTGGTTTGATGGCGCCCTCCCCCACTCTTTGTCCGCTGCGAGGTTAGGTCCACTCTCAATTCCAGGTACAAATTGGCCTGCGTTGGGTGGCTTTACCCCGCACCCGAATCACGGGGCTTGTACCCTAGCAGAAATTCGCAGGCTACATGTTGTTTCCATTTCCGTGATTCGTGCTTTAGTGCAATACATCGGTCGACATCTTCCTGGTGGTCCCCAGGGGGGTGCGGCCGCTCCCGTGGATCGAGGCGGAATGCGTCTCAATCCAGTGATGGTTAATTCGGTTTTTGGTGCGCGTCCAGTTGACAACGATGACTTCCCATTCTGGCTAGCAGAGAAGTTTGATCAACTGGAGGCGGTTTTTCCGAATTCTACTCCTGCTGATAAACATAGAATGTTAACGATTACTCTACCGAAGGATATAACTCCTGAACTTGTTGACTGTGAAAGCTGGGGAAAAACATTTGCGGCAGTTTATACAAGGTGCTTCGGCACCCCGTCTATGACTGCCCTGCCTGAAATAATTAGGCGTGTTCAGAATGATCACGGTCCAGAGGCAGCGGTTGAATTGGGTATGCGCCTGTGTGGTTCTTTTGAGATTGTATGTGATCTCATTCTCTCCAATGTTAAAGGAGATGCAGTTAACTTACAGGTGTCGAATGCTTTGGCTGCTCTGCCCGATGCCGACAAACCCCGCCAGTTAGCAAAGATTGTGGTGGCCGCTTATAAGACAATTGGCCGCACAAGTAGAGGTCTGAAATATTTTCCAGTAAAGGAGAGAAAACAACCTCAGGGACAATCTGCAGTGACAGATGTCCAGCCCAAGTCCAAAAAACAAAATTGGCCTAAGAAACAGACACAGGGGAAGAAGAATACACAGACTCAGGATTCTTTTCCTGCAGTACAAGCACCTGCGCCGACAGAAAAAGTTTATGATTTGCGCGATCGCGCGATGATAAAATCACCTGATCGATTTCGGGGTTCTGATCAACGCTCTCCTCGTTCCTTTCAGGAAACATCGGCCCCGAAGACCGGTGGAGGAGGAGGGGGTGGACGTGGACGTGGTGGCCAACAAGGACGTGGTCAGTCCCGCCAGACGGACGGCGCAGTGAAGCAGGAAGATTCTACGCCTAAGCGTCCGCAGTTTGCGAAAAAGAAAGTCGCAGCCTTAACAGCGCATAGATATGCCACAGATAGTGAGAACGCGGCTTCGGAATCTGACGTGGGCTCTGACCTTGCTGGACAGCGCGGCGGAGATTACCATAGTCAGAGAGGCGCTCCGTCCACTACTGAAGGTGACAGCGACTGATGTGTTTGTTGTCATAGAAACAGCCGATACGAGATTAGCTCCCCCTGAAAGACTTTTTGAAATTGTCCTGTTAATTGAAGGTGACATACAGCGTACGGTCAGAGGGGTATTTTGGGAGAACATGTCGTCTACGTACGACATTTTGCTTTCTGAGGCTGACTGGCCCCCACCTTTTGTGCTCGCAGCGCCGCGAGGGGAGGAGGTAATCCTTCCCAGTTTCGCGCACACTGTCTCCACTGAGCATGCGCAGCATTTTGCAGAAGAGTGGGCTCGGGCTCTTGCACCGGCTCTCTACCGCAACCAATGTGGTTGGGACAAATTGTCCCCTTGCCACGAAATTCCTTTGCGGTCTGAGCCGCAGCCTCAGCCTCAATATCCCATACGACGTGAAGCTAAAGCAGCCGTCGCGGAAATCCTTGAACAATTGGAATATCAGGGAGTTATTGAAACGTGTGTGTCTCCAATGAATAATCCCCTTTTTACTGTGACCAAACCTGATGGATCATATCGTTTGGTATTGGATTGCCGGCATTTGAACTCGCATTGCCGTAACTGTGCTGTACAGAATACTCACGGCTCTGCGTTAGTGGATAGTCTAGTGCGTAAGCGTTTCAAGACAACGCTTGACATTTCCAATGGTTTTTATGCCCACAGACTGGATGGCTTTAGCTCCCAATGGACAAGTTTTACGTCCGCTGGTGTGCAAGAATGCTTCCGGCGACTCCCTATGGGCTACAAAAATAGTCCTGGAGTGTTCACCTCCAGAATAGTCACTCTATTGGAGGGTATCGATCCCGATGCATGTTCTTATGTGGATGACATTTATCTCACAGACGACGAGATTTGGATGCATCTGTGTCGAGTGAATTCCATAATTTGTACCTTTGCTGATATGGGTTACAAATTTAATTTTGCAAAATCGCACATTGCAGAACACACAGTGTTGTTCCTCGGCTATGAGCTGAACAATGAAGGTAGAGGTTTGGCTCCTCACTTCTTGGAGAAATGCGCACAATTGCGCGCTCCTACAACACTGAAAAAATTACAGTCTTTGCTGGGCTTTTTGAATTTCGGCAGAACTTACATTCCGGAATATGCCCAGCGTATCAAGCCGTTGTATGCTTTGATACAACCAACTTTCTCAAAATCATGCTGGCTGCCTGAGCATTCAGCCATTTTGCAATCCTTGCAGGCTGATCTGCTCGCTTCTAAATATTTACTGACTCGTGATAACCACACCAACCTGGTAATAAGAATAATTCCTGGGACGGTGGGTTTCACATACCTCACTTTTAATGAAGGTGACACAGTACCTATTGCTTACAAGTCGCACTTGTACACTTCGGCTGAGTTGCGGTTTCCCACAGTGGAAAAGGTTTTAACTGCTGTACAGATGGCAATTCTTAAGGAACGAGCACTGTCTCAGGGGAAACGCATGCTAGTGGTAACACCCTGTCCTCATTTGGAGGCAGTCACGAAAGCCAGTGTACCAAATTCAAAAGCTTTGCACCCTCGGTGGATTCAGTGGGCTGCGTCATTGTCATCCACGGATGTCATGTTTATTTTTGACGCCTCCTTACGGTCGCAAGAGTACTTGCAGTATGAATTCGTTCATCCTGCTCCTCTGGCTATGCGACCTTTGGAGGACTTCCATTGCATCATTTACACTGATGGGTCGGCGCAGGTTGCGCATAGCTCTAAACATGCCTACGTTTCCGCATGCGCCATTGTGGTCGGTGCTATGTTGAATGATGAGTTCATTTCCAGGGAGGTGCACACGATGCCCCTGGGCGATTGCACCGCACAATTGGCAGAGCTTCGTGCTCTATTACTAGCGTTAGAGTACGCGGATCCAAGTGTTACAACTCTGATTGTAAGTGATTCTTACTACTGTGTCCAGTCTTACAATGAAAACTTGTTCTTTTGGATTCAAAATGATTTTCATGATTCCAAGGGTAGCACAATAAAACATAAAATGATCTGGGTTCGAGTGGCAGAGCTTAAGGCTAAGTTGCCACTCGTTTTTGTTATTCATACTCTCGGTCATCAGCGCGTAGGAGTTCACGCTGTTGGCAACTCGCTTGCTGATGAAGCAGCGAAATCAGCAGTATCTACATACTTAGTTGCAGCTGTTACTAGGTCTAAAACCAAGATTGATAGCGATATCTTGGCAGCGATTGCTGCCTCTGAGAAGGGAAGTAAACATCCTGCGGGATTCCCTTCGAAGTATAAATACCACTTAAGTCCCGAAAAGATTCCTTTTGTGACAATTCCTGATGTTGGGGAACGGCTGATTCCCAACTCGGATCGCAGAGCAGACTTGATTACAGCGGCTCATGAAGGTGTGGCGTCTGCGCATGCGGGCGTCTCGGCCACTGTAACGCAATTACAACTACGTTTCTGGTGGCGGGGTCTGTACAAACAGACGCGTGATTATGTCCTTTTTTGTGACATATGCCAGCAGATTAAACCTTCAACTGCTACGCGTCCGCCACAGACTCAGTTGTACATTTCTAATAAACCGCTGGGCTGTGTTTATTTAGATCACTGCGGTCCTTTTTCATCTGATACTGCATATAAGTACATCTTAGTAGCAGTTGACTCATGCACACGCTTTGTGTGGGTATGGCCACATCGCAGCGCTGATTCACGGACTGTCATTAGAGATTTGCGTATCTTTATAGGGATTTTTGCCTGTGGTACCTTCCATTCGGATCAGGGTCCGGCTTTCGCCTCTAAGGCGTATAAGGATGCCATGACTTCGATGGGGGTTCAAGTCAAGTTTTCGTCACCCTACAGACCTGAGGGTAATAGTGTAGTTGAACGAATGAACCGTGATTTAAAGCAATCTTTGACAGCCCGAGTTATAGGCACTGGCAGAAACTGGCTGGCTCACCTCTATGGCGTGCAGCGTGCTCTTAATAATCTCCCTAGAAGGTCTCTGGGTGGGCGGACCCCATACGAGATGCTCTTTGGCATCAAGATGTACGTCCCTGACCTTGACGGTCTAGACTTGGTGGTTCGCGCCACTTGCTTTGACGCAGATGAACATTGCAATGTTTTACAGAATCTACAAAAGACCAGAGACAGTCTTGCAAAGGAACATTTGCCCTCCACGTCGGATGATGCGTTGCAGATCCCGGTAGCTGGCTGGTTACCTCAAGTTGGCGAACTGGTTCGAGAGAAGATCGATAACAAGAAAGAATTTGGTCCTTCCTATCGAGCTCCGGTTCCCGTCCTTGGAGTGAAGGGCACAAGAACAGTCATTTTACCACCACTTCCTGGTCGTAAAGAAAACAGGTTTATTTCAATTGACAATGTCAAGATACACAGAGTGGCCGATTCTTCTTAGCATGACACCGGCTGTTTCCTGTCCTTCCATTGTGAGAAATTCAGTTATGCCCACTGCTTCTAATATTGAGCCTGAAGTGGCCATCGAATTACCTGCTGTTTCCAGTCCATTATTAAATAATTTACCCGGAACTAACGTTGATGAGTTGGACTATACATACCCCACTGATTTGTCCATGCCTGACCTGCAAGCTCGTTTAGCCACGGAATCCAGATTTTCATTTGACTCTGCTTCCCTTGCCTCGAAAAAACCCTCTCAAATTGCAGTTTATGCTAGCCTGTTTAAAAAACATTTTTTGATACCTCCTTGGACATACATTTGGCTGGTCCTTTTTTCGGTTTACCTTTTTATGTCAATTGGTTTTGTGTTTTATTTTTTTCGAATTATGAATGGACACTATGTCGAGGAAAGAACTTGCATTACTCATTTAAATGGAACTTTGGCCCCACTTTCCTCTTCACATTCTACACACAGATTAAAAAGAGACTTGACTTTGGTTAACATCACGGCATGGCCTGTTCTGGATGGAATCGCGTGGGATGCAGTTCGGTTTCAAATTCATGGCCCAACGGAAGTCGTTAATGTTCCTAATGTACTTAGAGTGAATATGGGGGATGTGGTGAAACAAAACATTCGTTCTGATGATTGGGATGTTAATGCTGTGGAAAGTTTGTTTTCTGATTTGAAATACTATGCTGCTTTTGATGCTGAGGATTTATATTTAGAATCTGCTAATTATGGTGAATTGTTCTGTTACCAACATTATGGCAATCACTTCTTACACAAGACATCTTCCCGAAGGGATGCTGTTAATTTTACTCAGTGGGAACATTGCCCAGCACCTACACAAGGGAGTTCAGAAACGTTTCTTAAAAAGTATACTTATTTCACTGACTTTAATCAGTCCAATCCCGAGTCCTTTTATTTTAGATTTCACAAACAGCCACTGTCCAAGGTTAGACTTACAAATACAAAATTGTTGTATTCGAAGGCCTTCCTAGATCAATTAGTAACTGGGGGGTATGAGTTATGGAAGGAAACCATAGACCTTAAATCGGTTTGGGGTTCAAGGGCCTGGCAGGTACGAGGCACTGAGGCTTTGCACCGTGCATGTCTCATCCCGAATCATATGTTGTTTTTAAATGAAACCATTTCCCAGACCACATGCTTTGGATTGGCTACATCTAAAAGGTTAAACACCCCGTCTTTCCCAGAATTGGAGGAATATGAGGATTGGAGTAATTTTACTCAATTGTCCAATAAAGATATACAGGCTCTGCTTCTTAATTCCTCCTTTAATATTTCCAGTATGAATCCTAAGGGTTGGCTGCTTTGGCACCGTAGTGCTGATTCTTGCCAAAAAAGATTTTTGAATATAACTGACGGTTTTAAGACTGTTAGATCTGATCCCCGGTTTGATTTGAGTCATACTGTCACCTCTTACTCTGTGGGCAAGTTGTGTCAAGCTTGGCTGAAACATTCAACTTTACCTGCGGTTAAGTATCACCTTTCCAAACTGAATGCAGACGTGGATTTGAATGATTTCATTAGAGGCCCAGCTAGTGGCAGGTCGAAAAGGTGGTTATATGGGGTTTACAATGAAATTTGGAAACTGTCACAGATTGAGGCTGCTACACGCCTTAGGGCTATTGATCAGGCAAATCTTGAGAAAGTGCTTGCAGTTGTTGACAATAGCATTAACGTGCTTTCCTCTAGAATTTACACATTGGATAATATTGTGTCGTCTGTTGTTGATATTGTGCATGATGAAGTGTCAGTATTATACCATGGTCAAAATCAATTACGGTCAATCATGCAGTTTGCATGGACACTTCAGACTCTGAAAATGGGTAAAGTTCCCTGGGGATACATGAACGTTTCCTCTTTATTTGCACCATTTAATTTGACTGACAAACAACGCTTGCTTTCAATGCGTGATGCTTCCTTTTCTATGTTACATATTGAAAGGTTGGAATCTTTACCTTTTTCTGTGGCAGAAGCCACTGCTGCTACGTGGCTTATCCACGGTTTAATAACACTGCCTTTTGCTTTATATAAGTTTTCAAATTGTATGAAATATGTGCCAATAGGTCGTTTTGAACCCTTGGGTAGCGGTTTTCTTCATGAGGTCTGGTCGCTCCCATACACATACAGATGTTTCAAGGATGAACAGGAGGTTTATCTAACAGGGGAGGAGTGTACTGAGACGCCAGATCATTCTTTAATGTGCAGACACATACAGTTACACGGTTCATGTAACAAGGACCGACCGAATATGGCTTGCGTTTTACAGGGCACGCCAGTTCCGGCTATCATCCCCATGTTTAAATTGTTAGAAAATGGTAGTTATTTGATGCTCAATAATGAAAACTGTTGTGGGTTAATTAAAGGTATAGCTTTCATAGTAACAGTAAGTGAGCGAGTTATTTGCTGCAGAAATGTTCTTTATCCTCCCACGCGTGAACATAGGGAGTCTTCCATTTGGCCACAGATACCGACCTTGGGAGCAGAATTCAGCGGCATGGCTAGAATAAGAGCTCTTTTGTCCCAGAAAGAGGTGGCCTTGAGCTCGGCCCGTGAAACTTTCGTGCTTCACATTGCTAACACCCGTACGGAGGTTCAGGCTCTTTTAAATACTGATTTGCCTTTGCATTTCGGAGCCATGGTTCGTTCTATCTTTAACGCATCCTCCACAACGGGCCTAGCACATTTTTTTAAAAGTTGTTAGCAGTGGTCTCGTGACTTCCTTTGAGAAGATTTTTGGAGTCATCCCTGCCTTCTTCCATTCTATTTTTTCATCCTTATTTGGAGGGTTCCCGTTTTTTCTTGCATTAGCGGCTGGCGCTTTGGTGGTTTTCTGCCTTTTTAAATATGGATGCCCTTCCTGTGCAAGACCACGCTCAACTGCTACTGACGCGGTTTCACAACCGCATGCTTGATTATTATGGCACACTGCCGTTGGCGACTCTAAGCACGGCGTTTGGATTATCTTTTCGGTTCTCCTATTTCACCTGTGTCCAGCCTGTATTTCGCTGCCTGACCTGTGATTTCCTTTGGGCCATTGATTTGTGTCTCTGCGGACCGATTTCTTCTGACGTCGATTTTGATCAACTGATGAGTCCTATCATTGCTCACGAGTTGGTTTGTTCTGACGAAAGGATTATGGCCTTGGCGGTGGCACATGGACTAATGGGTCCCTGGGATGTATTGTCGGCAGCGCAAAATTTCTTGGAACGAAGTTTTCTTGAAAACCCACCGAGCTGTCCTCTGATGGTTATAGAGGATCCGGTGCTGGGAGATCACGTATGTTCCTTTCATCTTTTAAATTGGATGGCTGAACTGTTTTCGGATGAGGACAGTGACTTCCTCCTGGAGGCTGTTGCAGCTTACTTTTCATATACAGTCTTATCATAAACACTGCCTCGAATTGGCTGATTAATAGCATTTCCTTGATTTTATTGACTTTTGGTCAAGACATTTTATTTTTGCTTGCCTATTGGCTTGAGCCACATTATACTTGTGGGCTATTTTTTAGCATTAGTTTTTATAATTGAATTTTTATTCATGCTCGTTTATTGTTGGATTCTGCTCTCATGTGATGGCACTTCTGTTATCATATTTAGTCCGTTCTCGGATCATGGGGGGGTGTTATATAGCTCCTATATATCCTTATATCGTGTTAAGTTAGCATAGGTACATTTGAGATTTAAACGCCATTTTTCCTTTCTTGCAACTTCTGCACACGACCCTTAATTGTTGACTTAGCTTTCAACCTAGTGGTTTGCCGTGGTGTATGTGAGAATAATATGTTATTGCTCTGATATCAGTTTTGTTTAATAAACCATGTCTGCACGGAGAGTGCTGAAGTTTCAGGAGCAACACGATATGGAATTGTTATGAGGTCTGATCTCCACGCCTTCATAGTCATAACACAAGTGCAGCCTTTGCCAACTTGGGCTTGAGGCGGGATTGATATTGCTTTGCAGGAGAATTGTGAACACACTTGATGCGGTGCACATGCAGAGAGAGCTGGTGTATGCTGATGTGATTCCTTCATGCTAGGACACTAAGGTATGGGCCCGCCCCAAAACAACCCAAAGAGACCTTCTTAGCTAATAATATAATATATGTGTTAGGGAGGGTGAGATATAAGTGTTGTTAACTCTTATTCATTACAGCATGTTAACATGCTGTCACCATTCGCTTTTTATGTCTTAGTAACTATGCTGATAATTTTGATACTGATAATAAGTATACTTGTATTATCTAAGATACTGCGCCTGAGAAGACGGGATTAGCAAATAAACATTTCAAATGCACATGTGTCTTCTTTACTCCATGTTCTGGTTTGTAATGATAATATAACAAAAGAGTGTTCATGAGTTCCACGTACCCTGAGGTACTGTAAGTTCATGTTCTGGTTTGTCTAAACCTTGGGAGTTCAGATATGTCCAATGAGACACTGTAGCTAGCTCGGTAAGGGGTGAGTTGGTTGCTAAGGTACGTTTTGGGACACCCTAATTTGCCGAGGTTCCACTCCTCTGTGCACAGTTCTGTGTGAGAACAGAAACCCTGCGACAGTGACATACCCTGAAACCGGTCCCAGGGTGCTTCTTTCCGGTCCAGGGAGGGCTTGGCTTGGCAGTTCGTCTAGACTGTTCCCATGGGGTGCAGGATCAAGACTGATTTGCATATGGCTGGGTCCCAACTGGGGTGGCATAGTGGGCAAAAGAACAATGGATTTAACCCAGATCTTTTGACAGGGGGAGAATGTTTGCATTGTCAGCATTCCGTCCATCATTTGTTTGCTGTAACACTTTTCGCCCTATGTGGGATGGGTATGCGCAGACGTGGTCCCTTGCTCACTGTGCCACTGGGCTAAAGCTAGCCTGGCTGAAGAAGGGTGACATACCCTGAAACTGCTCCTAGGTGCTTCTTTCGGTTCAGGGAGGACCTGGCCTGGCAGTTCGTTCTGCACTTCTTAAGGTGATATCGGCTAAATTGTTACCATTCTTAACTTACGGCAGTGAGGCCCTAAATGGAAAAGACGCAATGATTGTCAACAATGCTATTTCAAAAACTTTTAGATCCCTCTTCCTCCTTCCAAAAAATGCATGACAAGCCCAAGTCAGGCTGGAATTTGGCTTGAATAATCAACTGTTCGCACGAAAGGGTCATATAATCAAAGTATGGAACAGAGTGAAAAATGATAAGGATAACTTACTTTCGCAGCTTTTATGGAAAGAAATTGAAGAAAACAATAAATCATCTGCATGGAAATACCTGGATAAGGCTTAGGATGAATTTGAGATTCGGGGTATTTGAACCTCTACCATAACCCAGGAATTGTTTAAAAAAGTTGTGAATAAAACAACAGATTACCTATCATTGATAAGCCACAAAGCCACCTTTGTTAAAGGGAATCATGAATGGTCCATAATAAATGGTTATACAAAAAAGAGGCCTCAGCAATATCTGGACACGGCATGGTCATTGAAAAGTAAACAAATTTTCATCAAAGCGCGATTTGGAGTATGGCTGGGAGAATCCCATGCACCACCTTGGAAAAAACTTTAAAATAACATAATGTGTAGGCTGTGCGAATCCGGAGAGGAAAATATTATACATCTCTTGTGTCTCTGTCCGGAATTAAAAAATGAAAGATTAGCATTACTAAAAAAGGTATTTAATGAAAGAGGAATAAGGACATGCAGGCAAGCATTGATTCGATG
Organism: Lissotriton helveticus; assembly: GCF_964261635.1. Lineage (NCBI taxonomy): Eukaryota > Metazoa > Chordata > Amphibia > Caudata > Salamandridae > Lissotriton > Lissotriton helveticus. The sequence goes on from NC_136060.1 coordinate 218,324,938, forward strand.
TCTTTATTCAGACGATGTACTCATTAATTCTGCCTTGACAACATTTTTAAGGATCGTATGGAAAAAATTAGAACAACATGAAATTGAATATTAGAATGAATATATTCTCGATTAACTTTTAAATATATGAATTTGTTTTACTTAGGCAGCCTTAATAACAAATGTTTACAATTTTAAAGATGTATTGATATTTAAAATGCGATTTTAATGATGTATTGTAAATCAAATGTACATAATGGAGTATTTGCGTTTTTGTAAAGATTTTAATTAATCAATCAATAAATATTATTCATTCACTGTTCCGATGGGGCACAGGGTCAAGACTGATTTGCATATGGCTGGGTCCAAACTGGGGTGGTGTAGTGGGCAAAAAAACAATGGATTTAACCCAGATTTTTTGACTAGGAGAGAATGTTTGCATTGTCAGCATTCCGTCCATCATTTGTTTGCTGTAACATTGTATGAAGTGGTGCACAAATACTTTACACATTGCCTCTTAAGCAAGACTGCTCTGTGCCAACCTATCAGAGGGTGAGGACAGGATCATTTAGGGCGTGTTGTGACTTACCCTGACTAGGATTCTGATTCCCTCTTGGACAGGGTCCATACCTCTGCTAATCAGAAACCCAATTTCCAACAGTGGGCGCGCAATGCATGAGTTTGCGTACAGATATATAACCTGGTACCCAAGAATCAAAACGTATGTTGCAGTGAAGAAAACAGGGTTTACTCTTGGGTATAGTGGCCCAACACAACATACTTGTACAGCAATTAGTCATATTTCTGGAGGTAGAGATCCTTTTGGAGGGCAAGACATGGAGTTGTGGCCCTGGTGGACTCCAGAGTTAGACCTGACTCAGGAGTTATAGCCTTTGTGCTTCTTAGCTGTGCTGTCTGGAGCTCATGTATATCTCAGAGATTTTCATAGTTAATGTATGCACTGAGGGCCGGATAATTTCTGGAAAAACAAATGCACATTTACCAGCTGCGTCTGTTTTCCACACTGAATGGCATCATGATGCTGTCTCATATTTTCCATTCCTGGCTGTACCATAAAGGAATTGGTTCACATGCTCCTGATAGGCTCTGGGTGCCTCCCAGGAGTGAATCTACAGGTGATACAGCAAGAGATCACTCTTTCGCTGATGGCACTCTCTGATAACAGAACCAGATTACATTTTAAAGGGAATTAGTCGGGATGTAGAGAATGAATGGCTACTCAAAACAGGTCTGCTTTGTTTGAGTGGTGTTCAGTCTTTATGAGGCAATCTTTGTGAGAAAGTCGAAGGGCATTGTGGCTTTGGTAATTTTCTAAGATGGTAGTCACTTCACTACCCATAAAGGCAAAATTTGCATACAGGGTCTAGGGCGGCGCGATCAGTGCCACCGCACCGGGCGCTGACTTGAGGTGGGGGCGCCATTTTTACAAGTATATTATCATTTTAAAAGCACCTGGCCTCCAGCAATTTTCAGGCATCCATTAAAATGTCAAAATAATTCCTAAGATTAATCTTCTTCCTGGAATGACATCGGAGGTTTGTCTAGTGGAAGATATGACTCCTCCTAAGGTAGCGCTGAGGGTTAAAATGCCTGCTGCTAAGAATGTGTATGATACAGATAACAAAGTGTATATAATGTAAAAAGATCAGTAGTTTCCTGCCTCTGTAAGGGAGCTCTTCTTGTAACTTGTTGTTTATAAGTGAAAATCCTAATATAGATAATTGAGCTACAAACTGTCATCAAAAGCTACATGCAAACTGCAAGCTATATGTGAGAGCTATATGTTTTTTTGCCCAGTCTTTCATCCTCCTAATCTTGTGAAAAGATTTCATTTGGGTAGTAAACAATTATTATTATTAAAGACATCCAGTATGTTTTAAAATCTGAATGTGTGTTTTTTCAGAATAAGGACTCTTAAACTTTATTGCCTACGAGTATCGATGACATGTCACTCCTACACCCAGTAGTACTGTCTGATGTAACATTTCCTATACACTGATTTACATACATATGTGTGTGATGTAAAGTGCTCTGACACCTTACACTGGTATGAGCGGTGCTATAAAACTAAATTAATCTGAGAGACAGTGTAAATTAATCTGAGAGACAGTGGTTATGGAGACTTGAGGGCCACTGTTAAAGGGTGCTAGTGAGGGAATCCGTGGCAGAGGTAGTCATTTGGGGGCGGGGCACCCACAGACATTGTGGCACAGGGCGCCACCATTGTTAAATCCGGCCCTGTTTGCTCATTGCAAGATTTGCCTCACCTCTCACAACAATGGGGAATGCGCTGCTCTGGTATGCTGAGACACCATTGATAAGTGATGGTTCCAGATACTTCCTGCAAAACAGTCCATCTCCTCCTGCATTACGTTACCATAGAAATGCGTAAGTGCTTCATGCCCCAATGTAGTGCATTCATCAATCCGTTATGCATTTCAAATTGTGTTTGTGCAGATGCAGTTATCATGCCTTTGAACTAAGGCACATGGCTAGCCGTCACGTTTGTTACAGAGTAGAGGTCAGCCAAACTCTAAATAAGGGATATAGTAAAAAATGAAATAGGGGAAGTCGAATAACTTTGAATTATTGTAAAACAGCAACATTTTGAAAAAATGATGATCAATACTTTTCATTTCTATGTTCCAAAGACTTGAAATGGAAATACAAATGAACAACATTTGTCTAAACTGATCGATAATTACCTTCGCTACCTTTAATGCTAAATTTACGTAAAACAGCTCCAGACGTTACATTCATCACATAATCAAATATACGCATTAATCTGATTGACGTATTTGATTCATTGATTTTTTTCAATATTTGTGTTGCTCAGTTAAAAGCACCTGAAGTAGACTGGCAAAGTATAATTTCCTCTTCCTATTAGAGTCCCACTCAGCAAAATGATACCCGATGAAAGATGAATGAGTCACTTGTGCAGACCCATTTTCTGAGCAAAGCAAAAGGATAAAGATTAATTTCTAGTCTTGTGCTGCATCACTGGGCCAACTAAGTGTAATCTTTAGAAAGATTACTTTGAACTGTTCGACTTAGGAAACGTACGTTAAATTATGTTTATAATATGCATAGCATTTATTTAGCATTTCTTTTGTTTGCAATGACGACTACTGTCGTTGTTAATGTTCAAAACAATTTAAAAAATCAAATATTTAATCAGACCGTGGCAAAACATTAGAACAAAAAGAAGAGAGAAATCAGCATGGAAACTAATTAACCCCTGCAACTACTGAATGGTATTCTGATGCATTGCAAGTCGATCTTAGATTGACTCAGGCAGAACGTGGAATCAATGCCCTGAACATGACTCAACCGACAAAAAAAAGTATTTTTTTTTTTTTAAATGCAGACTGCAAGGAATGCACACAGTGCTTGGCACATTATGATGCAATATTTGAAGTCAGCCAAGTATCTAAAAACGATACTGGTATTATCAAAAGGGTAGAAAAGAGATCAAGGACTTTGCCATTCCGAAACCCATTAGGCAAGAGAAAACAAAGCCGAAGTATTGCCAGTTTGTGCCACAATAATTGAAGTACTTGGTGACGAGTACATCTATGTCTAGGGACAAATTGTAGAGAAATATTGACGGCAGTCCAGTCGTATAGAAAGAACTACCGCACTACACACACAAATGCGGGTCCGTGGTTTGGAACAGCGCTAGCTGGAAATGGATCGTCAGGTACAAGAATAATAAAGAACTGTGCATTTGACTTTGGCGGCCCACTGGAGGGCATAACAATAATTGGAATTAAATATGTTGCATCACAACACTCACTGAAGGGTTATTAATGGCATTACGAAACTACTTATTCGAGAATGCTTTGTTTTACTTGAATAAGCCCACCAGAGGGCAATAAAGACAATTGAAGAATGAATAAGTAGCGTCTAACATGTGATTGTGTTTCTGAATTTCCAGACTGTGATCAAGGACTTTGGCAGTCCGAAACGAGTTAGGCAAGAAGAAACAAACCCTCAGGATTGCAGGTTTGTGCCACAATAATTGAAGCACCTGGTGATGAGTGCGTCTATGTATTGGGACAAATTGCGTAGAAATATATATATCCTGAAAGTTTCGAGGTGATTTGTCAAGTGGGGGCTGAGAAAAAAGGGGGCACCAAAACGTGTTTTCCCCATGCAATTTTACATAGGGACCGTCAGACACGGCTTCAGCCTAAACTGCTGAACGGAATTACACAGAATTTGGCAAAAAGGTAGAGTTTGGTTCGCAAATTACGCTTTTTGTTAAATGGTGTAAATCCGTTCAGTAGTTCCTGAGAAAATCAAAAGTAAAATCATAGATATATCTATAGACGAAGAAAACTAAGCGTATGGTACGTGTACCTTCCCGAGCACAAGCTTTATGCTAATTGGCTGTGAACACTCCAAACCAGGAAGTGTTGGCAGCCATCTTGTGCCTCGGTGAAACCGAGGCACAAGAAAACAGAAAAAAAACTGCAAAAAATGCGAAAAGGGAGCAGGGTAGAAACACCCTGACCCCCTAGTCCTGCTTAGGGGTCCCACAAGGACCCCCAAGGCCCCCCCCCAAAAAAATGTTTCTTTTAAAAAATCGCGGGATACGCGTAGGGTACGCATAACCTGCCGATACAAAAAAAAAAAACGAAGCGCGAATCCGTGCTTTAATGTAAATTAGCCCCCGGGAAGACCAAATCCCGGGGGCTTTATACAAATAAAGTGTGGGGGGCCCAATCCCCCCCACACGCTGTCCAGGGGACCACCACCCCCCCGGTGCAAAGTACGTATTAAAGCGGGGGGGCACACGGCCCCCTGCAGCCCCAGAGACCGCCACCCCCCCGGGGCTTAACTGTATGATGATCCGAGCCCCAGGGAGCGCCACCCCCTGGGGCTTTAGTATGAAGTATGTGGGGTTGCAATTGTGTGGGCGTGCACGATGAATAGAAGTCCAAAGATCACAGAGTGAATTTAATGAAGTCTCTTTATTTCATGTTCAATGTCCAAAAAAACTCTTTACTTTCCAACCAACACGTTTTGTTCTCCACCAGAGAACTTCATCAGGGCTGAAAGTACATAAAAGATCATATCCATTTAAATCACACTTATTGATACATGAAGCGAGAACATACAAAACAAAATAATACAAAACCACAATATTCAAAATGACAACATTAATGTCAATAAAGAATCATAAAAAGATTTTTTAATGTGCACATTAGAAAAAATTGTGAAGCTTTAGAATGGCCTATAGAATGGTTATATTATGATGTGAGCAAGAGGACAGATGGATACACTATTTTTAAATTTAAGTATTCCTTATGGAGCGCTTTAGACCTGTTTACTTGTGGCCGGGCTTGTGTTCGGCTCCTTTGAATCTCCCGCTGTTATCTCCACGGCCGGGCGTGGCTCCGCCCCTCCACCCTCACCATACATCCCAGCTCCAGCTTGTTGTCCGGCCGGGCTTGGATCCGCCGGCCCCGCTGAGGACAACAACTACCAGGATCCTTTGGGGCAGGACGATCGATCATCGTGCGCCGGGAGGCGCATAGAACCACGCCTGGTGCTGAGCCCAAGGTGGAACGCTTTTGACCTGTTTACTTGTGGCCGGGCTTGTATTCAGCTCCTTTGGGTCTCCCGCTGTTGTCTCCGCAGCCGGGCTTGGCTCCGCCCCTCCACCCTCACCTTGCGTCCCAGCTCCAGCTTGTTGTCCGGCCGGGCTTGGCTCTGCCGGCCCCGCTGAGGACAACAACTGCCAGGGTCCTTTGGGGCAGGACGATCGATCATCGCGCCAGGAGGTGCATAAAACCACGCCTGGTCCCTCGCCCCGCGAGGTCGCGCGCGGGCTGTGCCGGGCTAAGTCCGGGCAAAGTGCGGGCCGTGTGTGGCCGTCCGTGGCTGACTGGGCCCGGTCTCTTTATCGAGCTGTTCTGGACTTATACAGTAAGGCGATATTCCCTAATATTGACTCTGGACTTCCCTCTCATAATCTATTCCACCCGTCCTTACGGATATCGCTGAATGTTTTATCCGTATTGTAGTTTATGGTGTGTTTATCTGTGCTTTTGAATAAATCATATCGAGGCGTCCCGCCCTCCCAAAGGCAGACCCTCTCTAGTGGGAGGGTCAATTAGAGGGGCTCTGGATAATTTTATCACTAGGGCCACCTCAGTATTAGAAAGGGAAATAGTCTTAGCAGAGTGGCGCCTGTCTGATGAACATCTTAACAACAAGTGCTCGTCTCTGGGCTCACTTCAGCTAGCGATCTCACCACACACCACTAAATAACAGATTCCTTAGTTAATAACTCAACATGTGACAATAGTATTCCACTACTTTTACAAGATAGAACTCCATCAACTAAAACACATAGTGATCAAAGTATGGATGCCTCTAGCTCCCCTTCTAATTCCCCATCAGCAGTGATAGTCATATCAGGAAATCCCACATCAATGGCAAATTCCTCACAAATATAGGCCCAGAAGTCCAAAAATAAAAGACTAGCCCAAGGTCCCCCACTGAAAAAAAGAAAGAGGGGGGGCAGTCACTTTAGCAAATGTGGCAAAACACTAAACTCTACGGGCTCCCAAAAAGAACCAACTGTAACATCTATATTAGCCCATTCCAAACAGGATTCTCTAACAAATACACCAATTAAGGATTTATTGGGAAGCATAGAGAAATTACTTAGATCACTTCTGTTACCACTTATCGAGAGAATGAAGAGAGTAGCCCAACAACTGGGGTCACATAAAAGGCGACTGCAAACAACACCGGCTTAATTAAGAAATTATCTATGCCCAGTATACCACATTCAACTAGTGTTATCCCAACCAAATTAAATACACACACAGAAGCATTTCCTACTAAATCAGTGACCAACAACGATCCTCCTTCGGCTAACATTATGGCTCAGAGGCGGAAGGAAATAATCGAGACAAAGAATAAGGAGGCAGAGTTAGGTGTGCAACTCCATCCTTCTGAGACCCCCCAGACCAAAAAATTTCGAACCCTTGCTCCTGGAAAGATGGATGGGTCAAAAAAGCTACAAATTGATCTGCCACCGGAGGCGGTGCCGCTTGTTGTGGTACTCGCAGGGGTCCCAGTCCTAGAGAAAGGGAAAAAAGAAGGCTATTATGAATTAAAGAACAAAGTCCTATATTGGTTACGACACAATAGACCACTTCCCCCAAATATCAACGGGGAAATCCTTCACATACGGCGAGTAGACTGGGTGGGACACAGACCAAAAGAAATTCTGGGAGACATAATCATCATTAACTTTAGAGACCATAGGGCAGTCTCACACATTACTGATTGGTTTCGAGAGAAAGGACGTAGTGGTATTACACCATACGATCTAACCTACTTTTACCCTCGTGCTCTGTTAACTAATCCCTTGATTTCCCAGGCTTCGTCTTTACTCCACTCGCAAGGCCCTAGCTTTAACATCCCTACCCATAACCGTCTTGTTGCCCTTTAGGGCCTGGAGGGAGTAGATTGACTCCCTTGCTCGAGAGGCTTAAAGGGGACTATAGATAGTAAGGGTAGGGAAACATATACTACCAATGACCCCAATGCCTGTCTTGAATCTGTTACATATCATCTTAAGTCCATACAGGTTCAAGATCAAGGCATTGACCCATTGGAGGGGGACACAGGGTTGAACCCGCTGCCCCTTCTCTCTGGGGCATCAACGGCATCTAATGTAGAACTAGTCGCCACATCATCATCAGGTACAGTGGGATGCAACAGGGAGGGGAGTAACCCTCAAATTGCTGCTTTGTTTTGGAATATCGCAGGTCAGCGCTCTAAGCTAACAAATGATGTTTGGCTCAATTTTATCCAAAAGTTTAAAATTCTAAGTTTTCAGGAGACTTGGGCGGTAGAAGAGATCCACATGGAAGGGTATAAAACCTATTTTCACCTGCTCAACGAAGTACCTCTGGTAGAGCAGAGGGAGGTTTAATGATTTATATATCAAACCTACTCCAAGTAGCTGAAATAACACCTATTAAATTGGAACCCAATTTTCAGGTTCTTAACATCCGTTTAAACAAAATGGATACTCTCCTTTTGGTGATTTTTTATAATAATCTCTCTGAGGGAGAATCAGTGAGCTTAGAATGCCTCATTCACTCATTATTACTAGCCAGAACAAGGAAGTCAGCAAAAGAGGACATAATTATCTGGGGTGGAGATTTCAATCTGGGTCCATGCCAGGATAGTAATCAAAATATTTGTGGCATCCATGACGAGAGTGATAACCCTATTCTACACTTCAGGCACACGATTTTAGGTAGCTGTTTAAATGAAATTATGTTCGATCTGGACCTGGTAGTTGCGAATAAACTGACCAACTCAGATACAGTAATGGCTACCACCTTCCATGGGAGAGGTTGTCAAAGCACCATAGACCACATCCTTGTTTCGAACAGAGTGAAGAATATAGATACATCACTCACCATACATGCAAACGCTCTGAGTGATCACTACCCCCTTAGTATCATCGTGCCCCTGACACAAAATCTCAAAAGTAATCTTGTTAGTACCCTGGCACAAAATAATATGTCGTTGGATAGGCTTAATGGCTACTCGTTAAAGTGGGGAAAGGTTGACCCCACAGCAAAAACTAAAACAGTGATATCAAAACCCTCCTTCCTATTCAGAAATGTTTAGATATGGATACACTAGACGTAGAAGTTATCGCCAACTTTGGTGTGGTAATAAAAGCTATAAATGAAGCACTGTGGGTAAAAGTAAATTAATCATCAAAGAAGAGGAAGGGTTGGTTTAACCATAGTTGCACGGTAGCCTATTCAAACTTAAAACAGGCTCTACGGAAGAGATTTAGGGTCCCTCACGAGATCACCACTTTAAGAAAACTATATAACTCTGCAATAAAGGTTAGGAAAACTGAGCTAAAGCAACAGCTCTGGGATCAACTCCATGAGAGCTGTACTCACAAAAACAGTGCTGCCTTCTGGTTAGTGGTTAAGTCCCCCTTTTTGAATGATAATGCTAACTCCCCAAGAATGGAGGTGGCTATTGACAAAAAAGATTGGGTCGAGCATTTTTCCAAGATCTTTTCTAATATCACTGTGGTCGTAAATATTTATGAAACAAATTCTTGTAATCAAATTCATACCCCTTATCCCATTGACTTGGAATTCTCAGTTGACCAGGTCGCTAGAGCGCGGAGAGCAAGTAAAACTGGGAAGGCCCCGGGCCCAGACAGGGTGCCTATAGACTTTTATAAAGCCCAGGTGGATCTTTGGGCCCCTCTGCTGACTAGGGTTTTGAACGCATCCTGTGCGACAGGCCTTATGGAGTCATGGACCAAATCTATATTGGTCCCTATCTTTAAAAAAGGGGACCGGAGTCTGTAACTTGCTATCGTCCAATTTCCCTGTTAGATTCCCTTGGTAAAGTGGCGGGCCGTGTAATCCTTGAGCGTCTACAGGACTGGACGGACGATGGTAGGATTATATCAGACCTTCAATATGGGTTCCGTGAGGGACTAGGGACCATCGATCAAGCCCTAAACCTGTCACTGCTGATAGACAAGTACGTAAACATCAAAGGAGGAGCCGTCTATATGGTCTACGTGGACTTAACAGCCGCGTTTGACTGTGTGTCCCACGCTAAATTATGGTCGGTCCTTCTAGAGATGGGGGTACAATCGAACCTGGTAACTTTCCTGAGGGAATTATATTCAAATGCGACTGCAAGGGTGAGGTTTAGGCTTGGGGGAGAGATAACCGCGTCGTTCGCAGTGGAGAAAGGAGTCAGGCAAGGTTGCGTCCTGGCCCCCTTTCTCTTCACACTCTATACCAATGGATTGGAGAGGGAGATGATGAAGGGGTGCCAGGACCTTCCTATAGTAAACAATCGCGCGATCCCGCGTTGCTCTACGCGGAGGACGCGGTGATACTAGCCCGTACCCCCCTTGAACTCCAAAAAGCATTGAATAGATATTCTGCTTTCATGGCAGGTTAGGACCTAAACATCAAAATTGGGAAAACATTCGTCATGAAGGCAGGGTCCGGTTACAAAGGTAAAATGAGGAATATTTATTTAAATCAGGAAAAATTAGCGTCCACACATACCCATACCTAGGAATAATGATTGACAATAAACTTTCCTGGAAACCGGCAATTGAAACAAGGAAACTTCTTTTAATAAGAACAACTACAGCTCTTGTCAATTTATCAAGGAAACTGGGGAAGAGACCCCCCTTGGAACTTGCTAAGATCTACAAAGCCAAATGTCTTTCGGTGGCATTGTACGGGGCGGGTGTTTGGGGCCACGTAGCAACGGACGTGTTACAGAGGGTACAAAATACCTTTTTGAGGTATCTTCTTTCAGTACCCAAGAGCACGGCTACTTTCCCCTGTCACACGGAGTTGGGACTTTCCCATATGATGCTCATAGCGAAAATCCAACCACTTTTACTGTGGCGTCGAATCTGGTCTTCGGAAAAAACAACCTTCTCACAGATGATAATTTCTGACTGCATGGCCATGGAGAACGCACACAAATCTAGATGGCTGTCATATGTGAAAAGGTTTTTATCGGACATAGGATGGGAAAAATTCTATCAGGATCCCCTTTTAGTTCGTGAGTTACCAAGGAATGTTTTCCAGACAAAATGTCTTAATCACCTCGAAGAACTGCGTCTTACGAGCGAGGTCATGAAACCATCGGTCAGCCACAGCTTGGCTATCCAAACTACATTTGACATTCAGCCCTCCCTAACCTATAATACCACCCCCTATGAACGTTTTCTTTTGGTAAGGTTCAGGCTGAATTTTTTTCATCGACTGGTTGTCTTTCCAACAAGAAACAATTGGGCACAAGATATTCCCCCCTGTCCTTGTGACGACATCTCCACCCAGTCTACCATACATACCATCCTTTTTTGTAAGTTTTACAGTGACATTAGAAAGAAATGGCTTATACTACTGTTAAATCTAATGGGTTTTAGAAGATGTCACCCTGCATTTCTCTTCTTACAGCTTCTGGAGGGAGAAAGGCTGGTTATTACAATTGCTAGCTTCTTGAAGTGTATTGTCCATCATAGAACCAATTTAGAGTGATCAAATGAAACTAAAACCTATAATATACTCATCTATTTGTGGTTCACTGTTTTTCTCCCATGTAATAGACCGTTGCTCCCTATTTCTCTATACTCTTTGTTCTATCTTCGATTTTAAAGTCTTATATTTGATTTATGTCATAAAGTGTTTCTATTAAGCATCAAAAGTTGCAATAACCCTATAGAAGGAATATCACCTCGAGGCCGCATCTATTCTTTTATAAGCGGGAAGTCTTTTAAAGATTGTATATAAATATATAAAGAAATTGTAAATATTTCAAATTGAAGATGTATATCTACATGTTCCACCCCTTTTTTAATTTTTGATAGAGGCCATATAAAATGAATTGTGCGGAGAGATATCCTCAATAGTATGTGGGTTTTTAAAGTGTCACATTGTATTTAAAATCTATAGTTTTTTTAATGTAAATAAATGAATGAATGTACGCTTTTATGATTTTGCAACTTAAAATTGAATAAAGCTTAATTGAATTGAATTGAATTGAATAATGGAGGTTTATAGTATAGGCAATTCTGGGTAATGGTCCTCCTTTTATCAACCATTCTCCGTTCTTTCTTTTTCTCCTTTAATCTTTGATATTGTAGCACACTCTTTTAGAAAATTGGCTTAAAGCACTCTTTTTTAACACTAGCCAAGTCAAGACGATCAAATTCGACCAGGTCACGTTACCAGAGGACACGAAAAGATTGAGGGAGGAAAGCGAAGAAAATAAGACTGCTAGTAGTATTTCTATCTCTTCGACTAGCAGTGTGGCATCAAGCACTACAGCTAATGACCACCCTTTAGAGGAGGGCACTTCCTTTCAAAAGGAATTAGCCAAATTAAGAATCAGTGGGAGACAAAAGAAAAAAGAGGCAAAAAAACAAGAAGAGGTGGTCGGAGACAAACAAGGAAACACGGTGGTACAAACCAAGGAAGATCCCAGAGTGTCAACACGCTCCAAGAAGGGTCAGACGTAGGAATAGACAGCTCTAGTTGTACAGCTGCCCTACCAAATGATAATCTAAGAATTGTGAACCTCTCGTGCGGACCTTTGGATGCCGAAGAGGAGAGACTGTTATGCAAAGGTCTGAATTTTTGTCCTACAAATAATGGCAATGTTACTGATGTCCATATTGATTTGTTCAAATTTTTGAGAACTGTCAAATTAAAAAAAAAGTCATGACAAGCCACAACGCTTACCGATGTCTACTAATGTTATTGTACCAATTTCACACATAGTGTCGGAAGTCAGGAATATTCATTGTTTGACATCTTTAGAAATGGGGGAGGAAATTGAATTTGAGGCAATCATGAGGGAATTGAATATTTCTGAGAATTTAAATGTGGACAGTGGTTTGAAACCCAAATCAACTTTTACTCCCACCGTCCCCTACCATCCTAACATTGACACCTTTCAAGAAAGATCACTGAAGGCCTCTACAAATTGGAAACCCCGAATAAATTTAGATCTAAAAACCAAACAACCTAACCCTGGGGAAAGAGCGGCACTTATTAGATTACAAAAGGACAGTAACATAGTCATTAGAGAAGCGGACATGGGGGGCAACATTGTCGTTATGAACACCAAGGACTATATGGGTGAGATCATACGACAATTGAGCGATACCCTATTTTTACGAACGGGTTGGTTCAAGCCCAATAGTTGAATTAACTAGGGATATCAATTCTAAACTTACAGAATGGAATGATACCTGTCTACTTACTGATAACGAATATCGATACTTGAGAGTGGAAAATCCCCAGTACCCTTTTATCTACATATTACCAAAGAGACACAAGGTGGAGTCGTTCCCGCCAGGGAGACCGGTCATTTCTGGCCACGGCTCCCCGACCGAAGGCCTCTCCGAATATGTTGACCTCAAATTACAACCTTTGGTCATTAATTTACCATCATACCTACGTGACAGTAAAGATAGTCTTACAAAACTTAAAGATTACAGTTGGTCGGATGACCTACTTTTTGTCACCTTAGACGTCGTCAGTCTATACACTTGTATTAGACATGACTTGGGCATTGCAGCAGTTAGATCATTTCTAGACAGGAGTGGTGCAGACCTCCTGGAGTGCAATGCAATGATCATTGATATGATCAGACTGATTTTGACTAAAAACTTCTTCTTACACAATGGAGTGTGGTATCACCAGAAGCAAGGGACAGCAATGGGCTCCAGGTTTGCTCCCTCCTACGCCAGCCTTATTATGGGCTGGTTTGATGGGGAGCATGCCTGGGGCAGAGGTGCCTCCCCCTGGATAGAACATAATGTGTTCTGGGGGAGGTACATTGACGACATCCTCTGCCTTTGGTCAGGAACTGTGAAAACTCTGGATGAATACCTTGTATATCTGAACTCAAATCCCTTTAACGTAAGGTTTACCATGGAATTCAATCAAAAGTGCATCAATTTCCTTGATTTACACTTCTATGTAAAAGATGGCACCATACAAAGCACGTCGTATCGGAAGAGTACATCATGCAATAGTTTACTTCATGCTAGTAGTGCACACCCCAGTGCAGTTATTAATAACATACCATTTGGGGAAATGGTTACAATCAGGCGTAATTGCAGCAAATCAAGTGAGTTTTCTCAAAAACGTACGGAAACTAAACATCATGCAATAGTTTACTTCATGCTAGTAGTGCACACCCCAGCGCAGTTATTAATAACATACCATTTGGGGAAATGGTTACAATCAGGCGTAATTGCAGCAAATCAAGTGAGTTTTTTCAAAAACTTACGGAAAATAAAAAAAATAGATTCGTCATCAGGGGCTATTCTGATAAAGTATTAGACAATGCCAAGAGTAGAATACATTGATTGCAGCGTGACACTACACTATTACCGAAGAATCGGAAAACACAGTAAAAAACAGACACGTTTCATCACTACATATACAAATCACAGTAGTGAAATGTTTAAACTGTTTAAACACAATTGGCATCTCTTGGAAGAAATACCGAGCCTAAAGGGAACAATTTCCAAAAATCCCTCGATTACGTTCAAAAGAGGGACCACCCTTAGAAATAAGCTTTGTCCAAGTTACATTATGATAAACACAAGTGCTGCAGCCTGGATACCGGACAAACCATGTGGATTCCATGTATGCAGCATCTGTAATATATGTAATAAAACTAAAGTCTTTACTCACAATGGCAGTATCTCTTACAATGTTAGACAATTCATTACTTGCAATATGACATATGGTGTCTATGTCATTGGATGCCCGTGTAATTCAATCTATGTAGGCAGTACTAAAACAAATCTTAAAACGCGAATTCAGGAACATAGACGGGCTATCCTAAAGAAAGACACCAAATACCCCTTGGCGGAACATTTTGCCAAAGTACACCCTGGCAATACGCACTTTTGGTTCTACGGTATTGAACATATTGAAGCTAAAGCCAGAGGTGGAAATAGGGAATTGATGTTAAGGCAAAGTGAGGCACGGTGGATCTGTAAACTGCGGGCGATCACATGTGGCCATAATACAGACACAGAGATGCATCACTTTTTGAAATAATTTGGAATATGCCTGCTTGCTCAGAAATTGATCCTATACTGTGTACAAGTAAACTTCTTATGCCGGCTGGCGTAAGTATGTACCGGTAATGTCAAACTTTGGAGGTACTTGTTGCGAATAAGTCTTCAATAATAAGACTTATATGATACTCCCTTGATCGTCAGGACAGGTACCCTGGTCCTGAATTTAGGTATGTTTTTTCCTATTACTTATGATGCATTGGTAAAAATTTTATAATCCGTTTTTCTTCTTGCCCCCCCAATCTACTTGCTTCACATATTTTTTGGCTTTACTTGCACTTTGTGGATTCTTTCTCGCAATGTACATGATTCCGAGATTTGGATCTTGCCTTGTTTAAAGTCTCATGAGATAAGGAGGGTAGCTTTGTCTATAATTTGTTACATCAATTAGAATCTTTGCAGAGGGGGAAGTAATTTCCCTTGAATGCTGGGGGTCCCTGGGGGCCAAGTAACCCACCAGGAACCTCCAGTATGCTCCGGGGGGCTGCGTTGCAGAGAGGTGTAAAAAGGGGCGTGGCCTCATTACACCTCTGCAACACAGCTCCCTGGCTCATACTGGAGGTTCCTGGTGGGCTAGTTGGCCCCCAGGGACCCCCAGTATTGAAGGGGATTTAGTTCTCCCTCTGGAAACGGGCCAGGGGCTGCGTTGCAGAGAGGTGTAATGAGGCCACGCCCCTTTTTACACCTCTCTGCCACGCAGCCCCTGGCGCATAATGGAGGTTCTTGGTGGGCTACTTGGCCCCCAGGTACCCCCAGTATTGAAGGGGATTTAGTTCCCCCTCTGGAAACGTGCCAGGGTGCTGCGTTGCAGAGAGGTGTAATGAGGCCACGCCCCTTTTTACACCTCTCTGCAACGCAGCCCCCTGGCGCATACTGGATGTTCATGGGGGGCTAGTTGGCCCCCAGGGACCCCCAGTATGCAAGGGCACTTAATCCCCCAACTTAGAACGTGCTACGGTGCGCATTGGCACAGTGGTGAAGGTAGGGGGCGGGCTTGAGGTGATATGTGTGCAAACATGCCCTGTGGCGCGTTTTAAGTTGAGAAATTAATTCCTCTTCAATCCAGAGGTCCCCTAGGGGCCAACTAGCCCAACAGGTACCCCCAGTAAGTGCCACGGAGCTGTGTTGCAGAGTGTTGTAAAAAGGGTGCGTGGCCTCTGAACATCTCTCTGCAACGCAGCTCCCTGGCAGATAATGGAGGTACCTGGTAGGCTAGTTGGCCCACAGGGGACCTCAGGATTGAAGAGGAATTAATTCCCCAACTTAAAACGTGCCACAGGGCGTGATTGCACACATGTCACCTCAAGCCCTTGCTTCACTATTGAGCAAAATATTCCTCTAAAATCAACCGAACTACGATTTCCGATTTACTCATTTGTTATCACGAGAGACGTCAGTGCTGCATCTTTGAGCCCAGTACGGATCCTGAAAACTAAATCTAAGTGTACTTACCAGTAACTTGTATTTCCTTCCATTGGAATCTATTGTGTGGTTTTCACCAGAAAAGTTTTTAAGTGTCTATTTTTGAAACGTACAAATATTCCTCTAAAATCAACCGAACTACAAATTCCAATTTACTCGCCTGTTATAAGGAGAGACATCAGTTCTGCATCATTCAGCCCACTACTGATCCTGAAAAGTAATTCTAACCATACTTACAGTAACTTGAATTTCCTTCCATAGGCTCACATTGACTGGTTTCACTTGGAAATTCTTCTAAGTGTGGAGTTTTGGAACATTAAAAAATTCCTATAAAATCAGCCGAAGTACGAATTCCGATTTACTCACCTTTTATCAGGAGAGACCTCAGTGCTGCATCTTTCAGCCCACTACTGATCCTGAAAAGTAATTCTAACCATACTTACAGTAACTTGAATTTCCTTCCATAGGCTAACATTGACTGGTTTCACTTGGAAATTCTTCTGTGTGTGGAGTTTTGGAACTTTAAAAAATTCCTCTAAAATCAGCCGAACCAAGAATTCCGATGTACTCACCTGTTATCAGGAGAGACCTCAGTGCTGCATCTTTCAGCCCACTACTGATCCTGAAAAGTAATTCTAACCATACTTACAGTAACTTGAATTTCCTTTCATAGGCTAACACTGACTGGTTTCACTTGGAAATTCTTCTGTGTGTGGAGTTTTGGAACTTTAAAAAAATCCTCTAAAATCAGGTGAAGTATGAATTCCAATTTACTCACGTGTTATCAGGAGAGACCTCAGTGCTGCATCTTTCAGCCCAGTACTGATCCTGAAAAGGAATTTTACCAGTACTAACCAGTAACTTGAATTTCCTTCCATAGGCTATCATTGCCTGCTATATAAAATATATATAAATTAAAAAAATATATAAAACAATATATATATATATTACAATTTCAATATTTTTAAAAACATTTTTTTCAATTTATATTAAAAATATGTAATGTAATTTAAAAAATAAACTATCTAAAAATAAATACTTTAAAACAATGTAGTAAATCAGTATAAAAAAATATATAACAATTAATACATTTAAAAATTATCATTTACAAAACCTTTGAAATTCACAGAAAAAAACATAGGTTTCAGCCACGTTATAGTTAGGAATTAGCATTCAAAAAACCTTAGAAATTCACTGAAAAAACCATAGGTTTCACACATGTTATAGTTAGCTGGACATTTCACTCATACAAAACCATTGAAATTCCCCTGTTATAGTTAGTTCAGCTGATAATCTGTAGGGTGCACGACTCCAGCGCCTTTCTTGAACAACTTCTACGTGTTTGGGAGCCGGAATTGCTTTTCCACATGGGGAGCTACTAACATGCAGCTCCCCATGTGGAAAAGCAATCTGGTTTAGATTTTGAAAGAGAGAACAAATTTCCTTGCTATAGGAGGGCGGGATGGGCATCCCGGGACACTGCAGGAGCAGCCCCTCCGACAATACATAAAGCCCCAGGGAATAGTATTCCCCGGGGCTTTAGAGACCTTGGAGCCCCCCAACCATTTTTTTTAGCCCTGGGGGACGACGGGCCCTGGAGTGCTCTAGGAGGGGGGCCACAAAGCCCCCTCCCACAATACATAGAGCCCCAGGGGGGGGGGTAGTCCCAGGGGCTTTGGGGACCTTGGAGTCCCCACAACCATTTTTTTGTAGCCCCGGGTGTGATGATTCCCAGGGCTGGAGGGCTCCTCTTTGCCCTCCATAAAATGTTGCCCCTGGGATTTGGTCTCCCCGGGGGCTAATTATGAAATATGCTCCATTTTTTTTTTCACCAGAGTCCGCACACCCTACGCCACTTGCCGTTTAAAAAAAAAATAGTGGGCCCTGGGGGTCCTTTTGGGCCCCCTAAGCAGGTCTAGAGAGTCAACGTATTTCTACTTTGCCTCCTTTCTATTTTTTGCACACTTGTTCCACTAACTTCTTCAGCCTTGCTTCTACTGAGCCACAAAATGGCTGCCAACTGTTCCTGATTTCGAATGTTGACAACCACTTGACAGCCAATTAGCATTACGCGCGTGATCAGAAGGGTGTGCTTATGATACACTCACGGTGCGCTCATAGTCCTCGGATCCACTGCACCCATAGATATATATATGCTTTTAACTGTAGTTTTCTCAGGAACTACTGAACAGATTGACACCATTTAAGCAAAAGGCACTATTCTGAACTGAGGACTACATCTCTGCCAAATTTGGCGTAATTCTGTTCTGCAGTTCAGGCTGTAGCTGTGGCTAAAGGTCCTATGGAAAATTGCATGGGGAAAACATGTTTTGGGACCCCCCTTTTTTTCAGCCCTGCCTCACAAATCACCCCGAAACTTTCAGGGAAGGAGCGGAATAGAGCTAGCCATTAATTTTGAAAATTTCGCAAAGATTCATCAACCAGCGCCAAAGTTATTCCAAAGTTGTGGATTTCCTATGGAAAATGGGTCCTAACTATAACTACCTAGTGGCGACCGCCAATAGGTAATCTATATATATATGTATATATAGATATATGTGTATAGTAGATAGTTATATTTAGGACCTAGATTCTATTAAAAAGGTGATTTCAGATGCCTATATCTTTAATGTCATTTGAAGAATCCCCATGAAACTTTCCATAAAAATGTACCCGATACTTCAGGTGCCGTCTGGAAACTTTCATGGTGATCCATCAAGCGGGGGCTGAGAAAAAAGGTGGGAGTCCTAAAAATCATTCCCCCCTTGTTAATTTCAATAGGACCTTTAGACACGACTACAGCCCAAACTGCTGGACGGAATTGCACCAAATTTGGCATGGATCTACATTTTGATATGCAGATCGTGCTTTTTGTGATTTGGGTTAATTCATTTGGTAGTTTAAGAGATATTTAGCTTAAAACAAATGTGTATATCTAGGGACGCGTATCCTTCAAACCAGTAAGTGTGGGCACACATATTGGAATTGGCTTGAGCCGAGTCCCAGCAGAAACATTGAGAAAAAAGAAAAGAAGGCAGGGTACAATTACCCCGACTCCCTAGACCTCTTGTGGGGGTCTCACGGAAAACCTGCAGGGTCAAAAAAGCATTTTCTAAGATAATTTGAGCAGGATCCACAGATCCTGCTGAAAATTAAAACATTTAACTGTAGGCTCTAGTGCTTCAAAAGTTATAGACCCCCGGCTGGGCAAGGTCCCGGGGGCATATTGACAATAAGGGAGAGGGGCACAAAAACTCCCCTCTTGGGGCTTATTAATGTCCAGGGGACCACCACCTCCATAGAGCTTATTCATTTAAATACGGAGCCTTTTGGAACCCCGAGAACCTTCCCAGGGCCAAATATCAGGAAGAAAACCGGCGTGCCCCTTAAACTCCTGTGCCCGGGGGACCACCACCTCCCTGGGGCTAATATATTAAATGGGGAGGACTTTTGGACCCCCTGGACCCGGGACCCACCACCTCCCCAGGGCTAATATATTATTATGGAGAGGCTTTAGGGACCTCCCAGGGACCACCACCTCCTGGACAATTTCTTTAAAATATTTGGTGGGAGGGCTGATTGCCCCCCTCCTGTGCTTTTCTTAGCCCTGGGGAATTCCATGTACCTAGGGCAGGCCTCACAAATTAGAGAGGAGGGGGTGCACAACCCCCTTCTCCTGGAGCCATAGATGGCCCTGGGGACCGCAAGCACCATCCCTAGGCCCGGCTTCTGCTATGTGTCGGGGTTCCCACCCCTGTAATATAGCTGTTTGCTGTAGCTTGGCCAAGTCATAGCAAACACTCAGCTTCCAGCAAGCAAGAGCATTAAATATGCTCTTGCATGCTGAAAGCGGAGCAAAATTACTTTCACACACAGGGAGCCGCTTTTTTCGTAGCTCCGTTTGTGAAAGCATTGCTGGCTTCCATAAGAGGCAGTAAGATGGCAGGGACCCTGGCGGCCTTGAGGCTTCCGCTGTGGTCTCAAACAGTTGCAAGTGATTGCCCAGGGTGGGACCAGGGCTCCCAGATTAGAGGCAGGGTCCTGAGGGGTGGGGCTTCCAAGGCAGAAATCGGCCTGAGAGGTTGGCCGAGCAGCCCCCCCTTATTTTATAAAAAATAAAAATAAGATTGGGCAGGACCTGGGGGATGAAGTCCATGGGACAGAAATCAGCCCTGGGGGACTGCTCGATCCACCTCCCTTCAATACAAAAATAAATAAACAGCCCGGGTATGGGGTCCCCGGGGTTTAATTTGGCTATGCAACCCCTCTCCTCTATTATATCCCCCAGAAAATTTTAAAAACCCAGACAGGCAAGTCACCAGAGGCCCACCCACTTTTACCATCACTCTGCAAACGCACTTACTTATGCATAACTAGTTAAGGGATGAAGTCCCCTTGGCGGCTGAGGACCCTTGAGGGCCATCATCCCCTCCTGTTACCTCCAGTAAGTCCCAGACAGAGGAATTGCTGTGAGGTAATCTGAGGCCTCGCCCCCTTTCTCCACCACTCTGCAATTGCCCCTCCTGGTGCAATACTGGTTGGGTGTCTCTACCTTTCTCTGAATACACATCTGGGTTGTGAATTCCCTCCAGACAGTAACACAATGGGAGCTGGAGTGTGACATTTGCATCCTGATGGCCCATCACCAGGTTGACGGGCCTTCCTGAGGTAGATTGGGAGGAAGGAGCTGACACTTGCACCTGAATATGGCTGTGCCTGTCCCCACTCAAAGATCTGCATACCTCTCACAGTGAGTCTTGGTCCAAGTCAGGGAAGGCAGGGACCTTGTGATCTTCAAAGTCGTCTTTGAAGTCTCATCCACTTCAAAGGCTCATTTGGGTATAATTACTGGACCCCTGATACCACCAAATAAGAAATGTGCGCAAACTAAGGACAGTCTACCTGGAATGTGTGGAAACTAAGGACATTATGTCTGGAAGAAGGTCTGCTTTAGGTGGGATTGCCACTTTGCTACCTGCATTGCTCTGTTGGCCTGTTGCCTGCTGATTGTTTTTGCTGTAGGAGGGACTGCCACTTTGCTACCTGCTCTGCTGTGTTGGCCTGCTGCTTCTTGCCTGGGAGTGAAAAGGACTGGACCTTTCCTCTATGTACTTAAACCCAAGTTTCTCCAAGGGCTTGTTGGCTTACTCCTGTTCTCTGAAGTCTCAGGGTCACAAAATACTTTGGCAACTCTTCTGGACTCTGCTGTCTGTGAGTACTACCCTTGCCTGAGCGGCCCACTCCAGTCCTGGGCCTCAGAAGTGGGTCCTTCAACTGTTTTGTGCAAAAATTGCCACAGTGAATTTGCGTGGACAGGAACTGATGCAGTGTCTTCTAATGCTGACGCAGTGCTGATTCGACTATAGCATTAGTCCCAACTGTGAGGTACAATGTTGATGCAGTGCCGATCTGAAGACAGCGCTGCAAGGATCGATTTCAATGCAGTGCCGATCCTTGGATACCAACTGCGAGGCTCAACTCCAACACATTATACCAACTGAGTGAATTGGAACCCGAACCGACCAATTGAGTCTCTGATGTCGATGCTTGCTTCATAGAACAGTACTTTTTCAACAGGCCCTGTGTGGGTCCTTTACCAAGCCTGCCCTCCATCATAGTTGGCCTGAACTTTGAATTTACCTAGGTCTAGCATGACCTCAAGTAATATTTTAGTGCTTTTGACTTCTAAGCATATTTTTGACTTGAATCTTTAAAATTCATATCTCAAGTTCTATGTTATTTTATGTTATTCATATTTGTAGAGGGGGCGTACTCCAGATGGTTTCATGGTGGAAGGGTAACAGAAACATCGCAAGCAGAATATTATTTAAAGAAATGGTAATCTGAAAAGCCAAGTATTTAGGAGTTTCCTGAATTCAGGGTGGCTGGAAGCAGACCTGATATCAGGAGGTAGGGCATGCCAGACTCGAGGGGCAAGGACCAAAAATCTGTAGCCACTGAGTGTGTGTGTGAACGTGAAAGTTTTGAGAATGTTCAGACGTAGGGACCACAGGTTGGAAGTAGCGGCTAAATCTGTCTGTAAAGGCTTGGAGCGTACCTGGCGCAAAAAATACGAGATAACGGCTAAACTAGAATATAAGAATAGTTTAGAGAAATATCACTGCATGGTTAGGAGAACCAAAAGAGAATTTTTGAATAAAAGAATTGAATCAGCTGAGAGCTCCACAAAGGAACTTTTCTCTATACATAAGGAATTTACCTCATTAGTGAGGACTCTCGTCCCGGAGGCCCACTCTACAGAGACCTGTGAGGCGAGTGCAGGCTTCTTTGTCCAAAAAGTCGAAACTATATACAAATCCTTCCCTATTAGAGCAGAAGTGACGTTCACAGAACAAACTAGGGAAGGGAGACGGACAAGTAAGGCTTGCCTTAGCCAGTTCACAGTCCCTGACAACCTTGAGCTGATGAAGTTAGTCCACAGTATTAAATCTGGCTCCCCCAAAGATGCGGCTCAGCCTAAGATTTTTATGAATCAAGCGGAACTCCTCATCGATCATATAAGCCACAAGGCTAAACTGTCCTTCCAGGCTAGCTATGTGCCGCGAGAGTTATCCCCATTAAAAAAAAGCCAATCTCAGTCTTGCCCACTTGGATAATTTCCGACCCATCTCACTCCTACCCTTCTGTGCCAAAGTAGTGGAGAAGATCGTGAATGGTCAGATGGTGAAATATATGGAAGAGGGCGAACTCCTCCACTCCTCTCAGTCCGGCTTTAGGGCAACCATTCTACTGAATCGGCTCTACTCTTCTCGACGGAACTGTTGCGCGGGAGAATTGATGAAGGGCAGACGGCCGCGCTGCTGTTATTAGATCTCAGCGCGGCTTTCGAAACCGTTTCGCATCCCTTACTGCTCTCTCACCTCAGGGAAGCGGGGATTGAGGGTCCGGCCTATAAGTGGCTGTCCTCGTTCCTTGCAGATAGAAGATTTCAAGTCTGCTGCCTCCATATACATCGGAAGTACGATCACTAAGGCAAGGTGTTCCACAGGGCTCTATTTTGAGCCCTACTTTATTCAACTTGTATATGGAACCCATTGCCAAGTTAGTGGAAGCCTATGGGGTGGAGATAGTGTCCTACCCTGATGACACCCAATTGGTGGTGACACTGTCCCAGCCCCCAGAAGAGGCTGCAGCAAATTTTTTGGCCTGTCTTGGAATGCTTGCTGCTTGGATGAACAACAATTGCTTGCGTTTTAATGCTAGTAAAACCTAGCTTCTCGTGATGGGGAAAGCACCTTCCATCTGGTCCTCTGCGTGGTGGCCATCTGAATTAGGGCTTACTCCTAACCCCTCGGTTTTCTGAAACCTGGGGTTCAGATTAGATGTCAACCTGTCCTAGGAACACCACACCAGAGGGGTTACTGGCAAGTGCTATGGCATCTTAAAAAGCTTGCGCAAAATCTTGGACCTACTCCCCGCAACCAGCAGGAAAACTCTGATTCATACTCTGGTTGCGCCTCACTTAGACTACGGCAACTCATTGTATAGGGGCCTGAGCAAAAAAGCATTTCACCGATTACAATATGTACAGTAGGCGGCAGCTAGGCTGGCACTAAATCTCTCTCGGAAGTCCTCAGGTAGCCGTGCCCTGGCCACGCTTCACTGGCTTCCCATCCGTGAGCGCATTACGTTTAAAACTATGTGTCTGGCCCATCGCATCGCGCAGGGTAAGGGGCCTGCATACCTTCAAAAATTACTGACCATGTATCGGCCAAAGCGACATCTGAGATCCCTTGGCAGCATGCTCTTCCAGGTTCCTCGTATCCACCTAGCTCGGATGGGTGGCTGATCATTTAGGTACCTGGCCAGTAAACAATGGAATTCGCTACCAATTGAACTCCGTATGGAACCATCGGAGATCAGATTCAGAAATAAATTGAAAACATACCTATTTCCTAAATAAGGTGCAGTGCCCCGGTGCTCCAGGCGTTACTTAATGCTCTAGAGCCGGCTAGGTCCTTATGTCTACACAGCGCGGGGACACACAATTTTTTGTGTAACCAGGCACTTTATAAACTTGTTATTATTATTATTATTATTATTATTATGTATTTTTGAATACGAGTTGAAATGAAACAGGGCTGCTATTTTTAAGTGATTTAATGATTAGACAACCGGCCTTGACGCCAGTGTAATTTCCTCAACGAGGGTATTGTAGCAGTTCTAAATAGGTTCAACTACTTTTTGTTGTTTGTGTCTTGGTTTACTCAGATAAGTATTCTCCATTTTGTCCAACTGGTATGGAATCTTTTAATGGTATTTTTCCTGTGTTACTGTAATTTGTTTGTTGCACAGCTACTTTACACATTGCCTCTCAGGTTAAACCTAACTTCTCTGTGAGGGTGAGCACAGGATAATTTAGGTTGTGTATCTGACTTACCCTGACTTAGATCGTGGCTCCCGCTTGGACAGGGTGTATACTCTGCCAACCAGAAACCTCAATTTCTAACACCAACAAAAACAAAATTCAGAAAACAGGAGGGTTGAAGACACGTTTGAGGGAAGACCACGTTCAATGATAACAGGTCTAACAGATGCGATCACTAGGATGGTGGCCTGATGGGGTCAGCAGACCAGCAAGTCTGTGATTGCATTGAAATATAGTAACATTTTATTTTTAAATTCTAGCCGTTTTCTGTAAAGAAAAGGAGTCTGCATTGATGAAAACAATGTACTTCAAAAGAGTTTGAGTAGGCAGTGGAGAATTGACTACTCCCAATCAAAAATTCATGCACAATGTGGCAGAGTTCTCATTGGGTTCCTTCCTCCTTGCAACAGGGATACCACCTCCTTTGAGTAGTTGATAATCTGTCAATGGTTTTCGTCTAAAATTGCTGAAGCAAAACATTTATACATAGCATTCCAAATCATAAAGTGGAAGGGATGCCTTAAACATGGCCCTTCCAAGTTGTTTTTTGGTATGCATTTCTCAAACCATTTTGGGAAAATTCATTTTTTCAGCAGCTTCATCTACTCGCATAACTAAATATAGTCTATTTTATTTAACATTTGGGTTTTCAGTATAGTATCGCTATGTATATATAATAATGATATCACTCACGGTGTAAACATAAAAGTTAATTTGTTTATGAAGATTGCCATTCCCTGCAAAGTGAAGGATTTATGGTCTCTTGCTTAGACTATTTGCACCTGTTTGCATTCATTTTCTTTACTTCGTCTCATGATGAAGTTTCATCTCTAGAACAACGCCCACTGTGAAAAGAGAAAGTCTACAAACTTTCACACTTTTACTGTGAGTGAGTCCCACTAGTGGTAAACTCTATTATAATGGACTGAGAGTGCCACTCACCAGTGTCTACATTTTAACATACAAAAACAAGAAAAGAGAGGTCAGATCAAACACTTGATCAGTCTAAGCGTAAACTACACAGACCACAATTCAAGGAGTCAACATAAGATTAGATTCTCACATCCGATTTGGGTGATAAAGAAAGCCCTCACACACTGACCTAGTCAGTGTCATGCTTCATCATCGGGCCCCACCGACAGAGGCCGAATGCCTCTGTGGTGTGCTACGACGCCAGAAAGACTGCGGAGCAGGTTTCTTGTGTGTGGAGGGCGTGCTCTTGTTTACAGTGAAATATTAAAAGTGCCTAAAGCAAGGGTATCGGAAAAAATATATTTAATAAATGATCCCTGAGGCACAAAAATAAGGAGTATTACGTGTCTGTATTTATATGCCAAGGTTCAAGGTTGGTGAAATACAGAACATACTCAGTTCATTCCAGTCAACATGTTTCAGCCATAAGGGTGGTATATTACCGTGGCATTCATCAGGACTATACCCCGGCGGTATGGGCTCTCTAATCACCCACCCTAACCTGGGGACGTGAAAGTGAAAAGTAAAGAGTGAAAAAAGTGCATAAAAATTGTGGAAGAGTAAAAATACTCAATTCCAAAAATACTCCGTAATTTTGGAGTGTAACTGCACCTGTAAAATAAGAAAAACACATAGACAGACAGAAGACAAACATAAACAATGTTAATATGAGCCTTCCTGGCTAGTCACAGTGCTCCATGAAGTGTGACTCAAGTGGTAAATCCCAAGGTAAACATAGATTTTATGCACCATCCAGATAGCCCCTAAGGATGATAGCAGATATCTCTGGGAAGTGATGTGCTAGAAAAGTGCTATTTACAAGAAAAACGATTAAAATGGGGGATTTAAAAACGCAATTGCGTGTACTCCTTATGAAGGGATCAATGGACCTAAAAGGTCTGTGCCCCTTCAAGTAGGTATTAAAAGGTTCATGTCTCACTTTCAAAAGGGGCGCTACTCGCACCATGGGTCTCGGGAGGGGGTCGGAGCGACCTGGCACATCCTAAGGACAGACAAAAAATATATATACATATGGTACAATGGCGACGCCCAAACAAGTACTTAGCTCTGGTGACAGAAGGCGTAGCAGCATGTGTGTCATCGTAACTCACGCCCTCAGTGCTTCCGACCCGCTGATCAACCTAGTAGTGACCTCCAAACCGGACCCCGAAGATAGACAACCGGGGCCGGTAGACTTGTTTTTAAGCACAGCGGTCGCGTGTGCGCCCTGTTTCCGGGAGGGCGTGTCAGGCCGAAAGAGAGGCTAGAAACGCACACGCCCACCTACGTTTTCCACGTCTCGCTCAAAGCGAGGCTTGGGACTCGGATGACAGTTCGAGGCTTGGTAGTCGGCTAGGTCCTAAAGGACCGGTCGCGTAGTAGCGCTAATGTTAATTATAATGCCTAACAGCACGTAGTGCAATATATGCGGACCTTTACTACAATGTACATAACTTTCAGAATGTACTTAAATTACCAGAAAAGGCAGTGAAAATTAAGCAATTGGCTACACACCAGAGCCTTAGTGTATGAAAAAAACATTTTCACCCGTAGTGCATACACTGCCTAACAATCTTACTGCATAAATGAAAATGAATACATCTATGTTGGAGGCAATGCATTGTACATAGGAAAAAGTCCTATAGGTAGGGACTAATCTCTGTGTGCACAGATAGTCCATGGAGTGAATCATCATGGCTAATTACAAATATGCAAACAAAACCGGTTGGTTGAGGTAGATGTGTAGGGAATATTCTTAACAAGACAATACTGAGCTCCACGGAATGTCATCGTTGAGCCCATTGACATGGGTGCCCAGACGATACACCCAACGTTGCTCCTTTTCAAAAAGTCTACTGGTAATGTTCGTTGTGCCCTTCACTTCCTCGATTACCGTCCACCTCATGTCATTGGTAGTGTGGTTGCTGTCCAAAAAATGGCGGCTCAGCTTGGTAGTTAGTTTTTTACATCGGACGTTGCTCCGATGTTCGCAGATGCGTTGTTTTATTCTGCGCGTTGTCATACCAACATACCGTAGCTGGCACGGGCACGTGATCAGATATACCACATTCATGGTGTTGCAATTAGTATGTTCCCTTTGGGTCCATACCTTGCCCGCTTCCAATGAAAGGGTTTTGGTTGCCTCTGTCAAATGACAGACACTACAATTAGAGCACGGAAAATGCCCTACAACTTTGGGCATCCCCCATGAGCTGGTGACTGTAGGTGTAGGTTCTGAGACTTTTTCTTTGGGACGGGTGTGCACAAGAGAGTCCTTGAGGCTACGACCCCTTTTGAAAGAAAATAGCGGTTTCTCCCAATTCTCTCTAAAAGAGGTCAGAATACTCCAATGTTTGTTGATGGTTTTCTTCATCAGGTTAGACAAACTGTTATATGTTGTAACACACGTGAGGGGTACTGTATTCTGGTTGATGACTTTCTCCTCTAAGAGTGCCTCCCTTGGTTGGTTCCTCGCTCTCTTGAAACCTTTGTTCAGGATTTGTGTTGGATACCCTCGGTCTTTTAATTTCTCAGTGAGGCTCAAGGACTGTTCTTTGAAGTCCGAGATGGAGGTGCAATTACGCCTCAATCTAAGAAATTGCCCATAGGGGAGGTTTTCCTTCAAGGGGCGTGGGTGGAAGCTACTGAACTCGAGGAGGTTGTTTTTTGCGGTAGGCTTGTGATGTGTCTTGGTCACAAGGCCTGTTCCTTGCACAGAAATCTCAACATCCAGGAAGACAATCTCCGACCTACTCTTGGTGTTTGTGAACCGTAGATTCCGGTCTAGGGTGTTGATCCAGTTGAGAAATAGATCGAGATCAGTGTCATTCCCAGTCCATAGTAACAGAATGTCATCTATGTAGCGCTTCCACAGAAGCATTGAAGATGAGAAGGGTTGGGAGGTGGGTAGGATGTGTCTAGCTTCAAAATCAGCTACATACAATCCCGCCACGATTGGAGCAAAAATGCTGCCCATGCTGGTACCCGAGCATTGAAGGTAAAGTTTGTCTTTAAAGGAGAAATAATTCTCTTTCAGGGCAATTGTTGCACATTCAATGATGAAGGTTTTTGGAGTTTGGAAATCCCATTCCGTGGAGTCAAGTGATTCACCCAGGACTCTGATCGTATCGTCCTGGGGGATGCTGGTATACAGGCTTTCGACGTCCAGTGTCACGAGAGTAACTGAGTTTTCAGGGAAAGTGACATCAGATAGTAGACGTAGGAGACTCTTTGTATCCTTCAGATAAGTTGGAGTCGACTGCACTAAGGGTTTTAGGAAGTAATCACAGAATCCGGATAAGGGTTCAAGGAGGGAACCGATACCAGAGACAATGGGGCGCCCAGGTGGTGGGAGCCTGTTTTTGTGCATTTTTGGTAGCGTGTAAAAATAAGGAATTACATGTTTAGAATTCGTCAAAAAAGCCGCCTCGTTTTTTGACACATGACCCTCCTCCTCTGCATGTTGGACAAGATTTTTGATCTTGCTTGAAAGGGCTGCGGTGGGGTCTGTTGTTAGTGGAGTATAGTTCCGGATGTCCCCCAGCAGTTCGTAGCATGTTTTCTCGTAGTCAGCTGTGTTTTGGATCACAATACCCCCACCTTTATCAGCCGGCTTGATGGTGATCGTACTGTCATTCTGCAGTTGTTGTAACGCTTGGTATTCAGCAGTGCTGAAGTTCCCAAAAATCACGGGATTTTCACAGGACTCTAGGTCTTTATACACAGCCTGTTCAAAAGTGGTAATCGCTGCGGGTGTGGTATGAGGAGGAGGGGTGAAGGTTGAACTTGGTCTCAAACCTGTATCCCCTTTTCTCATTGCTTCGTTCGGGTCATCCTTTCCTTCGAAAAAAGCTTTGAGTTTCAGTTTTCTGAAGAAACTAGCGAGTTCGCAGTGAAGCTTAAATTTATCAGGTCTGGCTTTAGGGACAAAACCCAGGCCTCTCTCAAGCACCTGCACTTCAGTGGGTGTTAGTACTCTGGTGGAGAGGTTGGTCACTAGGCTTACATCCCGCTTGTTCCTGGTTGTTGGTTGCTGCGGGTGTGACTCGCTACAGGGTCCTCTTCCTCCCAGGTTACTCGTTCTCCCTACCTCTCCTATTGTTATTGAATATTACAGCAGCGCACAGCTGTGAGAGCTTCTTTTACTACCGGCAGGACATCCCCTTCCGTTGCTGGTTTTTAAAGACTTACTCCTTTGCCTCACTTTCATCACTCCCACCATGGCAAACATGGGCCTGACATATTCCGAATCCGAGATAGAGGAACTGATGTCAGACACATCGATATTTGCAGATCCCCAAATATCACAGGCAATAGCTAACACCACTGAATGGGAAAATCTCACGGAGAAAAAGAGAGAACATATCCGCACTATTCTCCATGGGACCATTCTGAAACAATATCTAATGTCAAACTCTGCACCCAAAGGGTTGCTAGTGACGAATGCCCCTCGTATCTTCCTTAATGATGCCACCTTCCGCAAAGACTGGGCCATGATCGCTTGGCACTGCACTCGCGACTGGCTAGTCTTAATCATAAAGACAGCGCTGAGACTTTCTGAAGCACTGATGGTGGAGATTACAGAAACTGAAAGAAACTTTAAAACTACAATCACGGGTTTTAAGAAACGGCTGGATGAACTTAATAAGGAATTGAACGAGTACAAAGATAATTTGATGCAGTCGAAAGCAACCAAATTACAGAAAGATCAAAAGAAATTTGATTTTGAAAAGGTGTATCCTTATTCAGCCCCAACTTTCACTCCTCCTACTCGTAACAATAACAAAACTGACCAATCGGACGATGAATCCTCTAACAGTAGTGGATCAAGTAATAGCTCCTTCAAGCAAACGAGAGGGAGAGGGAATCGTGGGAACAGAAATGCAAGGGGTAGACAAGGATACCAGGGCCAACATCAGCAATGGCAACCACCCCAAATGATGATGGGCCATAACCCTTTTGCTTTCCCCCAACCACAGTTCCCTTTCATGGGCTGGAATCCAGGGTTTATGCCCCCACCTAACTTCCAGAACCAACAGAGGCAGCCTTTTTTAGAGAGCGGCCGGAGAGGGAGAGGGAAGCGGAGAGGCAACAGCCGAGTAACCTGGGAGGAAGAGGACCCTGTAGCGAGTCACACCCGCAGCAACCAACAACCAGGAACAAGCGGGATGTAAGCCTAGTGACCAACCTCTCCACCAGAGTACTAACACCCACTGAAGTGCAGGTGCTTGAGAGAGGCCTGGGTTTTGTCCCTAAAGCCAGACCTGATAAATTTAAGCTTCACTGCGAACTCGCTAGTTTCTTCAGAAAACTGAAACTCAAAGCTTTTTTCGAAGGAAAGGATGACCCGAACGAAGCAATGAGAAAAGGGGATACAGGTTTGAGACCAAGTTCAACCTTCACCCCTCCTCCTCATACCACACCCGCAGCGATTACCACTTTTGAACAGGCTGTGTATAAAGACCTAGAGTCCTGTGAAAATCCCGTGATTTTTGGGAACTTCAGCACTGCTGAATACCAAGCGTTACAACAACTGCAGAATGACAGTACGATCACCATCAAGCCGGCTGATAAAGGTGGGGGTATTGTGATCCAAAACACAGCTGACTACGAGAAAACATGCTACGAACTGCTGGGGGACATCCGGAACTATACTCCACTAACAACAGACCCCACCGCAGCCCTTTCAAGCAAGATCAAAAATCTTGTCCAACATGCAGAGGAGGAGGGTCATGTGTCAAAAAACGAGGCGGCTTTTTTGACGAATTCTAAACATGTAATTCCTTATTTTTACACGCTACCAAAAATGCACAAAAACAGGCTCCCACCACCTGGGCGCCCCATTGTCTCTGGTATCGGTTCCCTCCTTGAACCCTTATCCGGATTCTGTGATTACTTCCTAAAACCCTTAGTGCAGTCGACTCCAACTTATCTGAAGGATACAAAGAGTCTCCTACGTCTACTATCTGATGTCACTTTCCCTGAAAACTCAGTTACTCTCGTGACACTGGACGTCGAAAGCCTGTATACCAGCATCCCCCAGGACGATACGATCAGAGTCCTGGGTGAATCACTTGACTCCACGGAATGGGATTTCCAAACTCCAAAAACCTTCATCATTGAATGTGCAACAATTGCCCTGAAAGAGAATTATTTCTCCTTTAAAGACAAACTTTACCTTCAATGCTCGGGTACCAGCATGGGCAGCATTTTTGCTCCAAGCGTGGCGGGATTGTATGTAGCTGATTTTGAAGCTAGACACATCCTACCCACCTCCCAACCCTTCTCATCTTCAATGCTTCTGTGGAAGCGCTACATAGATGACATTCTGTTACTATGGACTGGGAATGACACTGATCTCGATCTATTTCTCAACTGGATCAACACCCTAGACCGGAATCTACGGTTCACAAACACCAAGAGTAGGTCGGAGATTGTCTTCCTGGATGTTGAGATTTCTGTGCAAGGAACAGGCCTTGTGACCAAGACACATCACAAGCCTACCGCAAAAAACAACCTCCTCGAGTTCAGTAGCTTCCACCCACGCCCCTTGAAGGAAAACCTCCCCTATGGGCAATTTCTTAGATTGAGGCGTAATTGCACCTCCATCTCGGACTTCAAAGAACAGTCCTTGAGCCTCACTGAGAAATTAAAAGACCGAGGGTATCCAACACAAATCCTGAACAAAGGTTTCAAGAGAGCGAGGAACCAACCAAGGGAGGCACTCTTAGAGGAGAAAGTCATCAACCAGAATACAGTACCCCTCACGTGTGTTACAACATATAACAGTTTGTCTAACCTGATGAAGAAAACCATCAACAAACATTGGAGTATTCTGACCTCTTTTAGAGAGAATTGGGAGAAACCGCTATTTTCTTTCAAAAGGGGTCGTAGCCTCAAGGACTCTCTTGTGCACACCCGTCCCAAAGAAAAAGTCTCAGAACCTACACCTACAGTCACCAGCTCATGGGGGATGCCCAAAGTTGTAGGGCATTTTCCGTGCTCTAATTGTAGTGTCTGTCATTTGACAGAGGCAACCAAAACCCTTTCATTGGAAGCGGGCAAGGTATGGACCCAAAGGGAACATACTAATTGCAACACCATGAATGTGGTATATCTGATCACGTGCCCGTGCCAGCTACGGTATGTTGGTATGACAACGCGCAGAATAAAACAACGCATCTGCCAACATCGGAGCAACGTCCGATGTAAAAAACTAACTACCAAGCTGAGCCGCCATTTTTTGGACAGCAACCACACTACCAATGACATGAGGTGGACGGTAATCGAGGAAGTGAAGGGCACAACGAACATTACCAGTAGACTTTTTGAAAAGGAGCAACGTTGGGTGTATCGTCTGGGCACCCATGTCAATGGGCTCAACGATGACATTCCGTGGAGCTCAGTATTGTCTTGTTAAGAATATTCCCTACACATCTACCTTAACCAACCGGTTTTGTTTGCATATTTGTAATTAGCCATGATGATTCACTCCATGGACTATCTGTGCACACACAGATTAGTCCCTACCTATAGGATTTTTTCCTATGTACAATGCATTGCCTCCAACATAGATGTATTCATTTTCATTTATGCAGTAAGATTGTTAGGCAGTGTATGCACTACGGGTGAAAATGGTTTTTTCATACACTAAGGCTCTGGTGTGTAGCCAATTGCTTAATTTTCACTGCCTTTTCTGGTAATTTAAGTACATTCTGAAAGTTATGTACATTGTAGTAAAGGTCCGCATATATTGCACTACGTGCTGTTAGGCATTATAATTAACATTAGCGCTACTACGCGACCGGTCCTTTAGGACCTAGCCGACTACCAAGCCTCGAACTGTCATCCGAGTCCCAAGCCTCGCTTTGAGCGAGACGTGGAAAACGTAGGTGGGCGTGTGCGTTTCTAGCCTCTCTTTCGGCCTGACACGCCCTCCCGGAAACAGGGCGCACACGCGACCGCTGTGCTTAAAAACAAGTCTACCGGCCCCGGTTGTCTATCTTCGGGGTCCGGTTTGGAGGTCACTACTAGGTTGATCAGCGGGTCGGAAGCACTGAGGGCGTGAGTTACGATGACACACATGCTGCTACGCCTTCTGTCACCAGAGCTAAGTACTTGTTTGGGCGTCGCCATTGTACCATATGTATATATATTTTTTGTCTGTCCTTAGGATGTGCCAGGTCGCTCCGACCCCCTCCCGAGACCCATGGTGCGAGTAGCGCCCCTTTTGAAAGTGAGACATGAACCTTTTAATACCTACTTGAAGGGGCACAGACCTTTTAGGTCCATTGATCCCTTCATAAGGAGTACACGCAATTGCGTTTTTAAATCCCCCATTTTAATCGTTTTTCTTGTAAATAGCACTTTTCTAGCACATCACTTCCCAGAGATATCTGCTATCATCCTTAGGGGCTATCTGGATGGTGCATAAAATCTATGTTTACCTTGGGATTTACCACTTGAGTCACACTTCATGGAGCACTGTGACTAGCCAGGAAGGCTCATATTAACATTGTTTATGTTTGTCTTCTGTCTGTCTATGTGTTTTTCTTATTTTACAGGTGCAGTTACACTCCAAAATTACGGAGTATTTTTGGAATTGAGTATTTTTACTCTTCCACAATTTTTATGCACTTTTTTCACTCTTTACTTTTCACTTTCACGTCCCCAGGTTAGGGTGGGTGATTAGAGAGCCCATACCGCCGGGGTATAGTCCTGATGAATGCCACGGTAATATACCACCCTTATGGCTGAAACATGTTGACTGGAATGAACTGAGTATATTCTGTATTTCACCAACCTTGAACCTTGGCATATAAATACAGACACGTAATACTCCTTATTTTTGTGCCTCAGGGATCATTTATTAAATATATTTTTTCCGATACCCTTGCTTTAGGCACTTTTAATATTTCACTGTAAACAAGAGCACGCCCTCCACACACAAGAAACCTGCTCCGCAGTCTTTCTGGCGTCGTAGCACACCACAGAGGCATTCGGCCTCTGTCGGTGGGGCCCGATGATGAAGCATGACACTGACTAGGTCAGTGTGTGAGGGCTTTCTTTATCACCCAAATCGGATGTGAGAATCTAATCTTATGTTGACTCCTTGAATTGTGGTCTGTGTAGTTTACGCTTAGACTGATCAAGTGTTTGATCTGACCTCTCTTTTCTTGTTTTTGTATGACTAACCGGGGACTAAGAGAGTGCCTCATTCTCCCTACCTCTCCTATTGTTATTGTACATTTTAACATAAGCACCACTGCTGTGCAGCTAGTGTAAGAGGCTCTGCTCTGGGTGCGCATGAACATTCACATGTGCGTGGATTAAGAATGTGAGCATGTCTACCTCATCATGGTATTTGTGCATTGGTAGCCTATCAAAAGGAGAGCCCTTTCAGGGTTTGGTGCTGACCTATGGTAGGTTTTATTTTGTGAGTGGGCATTTATAGTGTACATCAGTAGGAATTATAGAAACTCTGGGTGAAATCTGCAACACCATACTGTTTTGCTCTATTTAGGCCTAGAGATTCAAGTGAGGTTCCAATCCTAGATTATGAATGTACCCCAAGGGCAGGTACAATGTAATTTTTGTAATATGTCCACTCCTTATCGCAGGGAGGGGATTTGTCATGCTTCTCTTACTCATCCCATATTTTGAGTTTAGGCCTTTTACCTCTGCTGGGCAAAGTAAAGTGCTCTGTACACCAGCAGAACATTCAAAGGCCTCCCCACACAGTAGAGCCATTCTATAGTGCTTTAGCTTGTTCCGGGGACAGTAACGGACGGGGACAAAATTTGCTTCTGCTAATACCTATCACTCTGCAACAGGCCTGAAAAGGTTTTCTCGAACAGAAACAAAGGCGGGCAGTTAGACTGTTGTAAATTGGCAGCGATCGGGTTAGCGTTAGCAGAAGCCATCCTGTATTTAGAGGCTATCTTGCCCGTTCTGTGGAATCCATTTTGTATTTCTGGCAGCCATCTTGTTTGCCATGTGCTACCTCGTGTTCACCATGTGCTCTGTCCTACCTTTCTGTTAACTGCTCATGTATTCTGCCTAGATACAGGTTATATTTAGCTTCTTCTGCTTCGCACATGCTCAGCTGAGCTTGCAGCTGTCCTTGCATCTGTCCCTAGTCTGTAACTGTCAGAATGTGTTCACCAGAATTAGCAACTGTTAGCTTCTCCCACTTGTTGTGCATTTTCTGTATGACCATATATGTACCTAAAACCAGCATTTTGTACTTGTACCGCCTTCAGTTGAGCCCCTGTGTTTGTATAAAAGGACCAAGCTCCTTCCATTCAGGGTGCTACTTCATACACTACCGAAGGGTGTTGTGTGAATGTAGTTCCACCTCATGAGATTTAATAAATCTTGTACTTTCTATTCCAGTTTCTGTGCCAACTTCTATTCTATGGTCTGAGGACTCTGTGCAGAGAAGGGATAACCCCTAGCACTGGTAGGCCTTGCCGAGGCCCACTACTACAAGACCTCTTGAACCAAGCACAGGAGGGGTTCACCTTTAAACATTTGGGGGAAGGGATCACTCAGCTGTCAGGGGTAAGGGTGAGGCTTGCACACAAGGTCTTTCAATAGACCACTTCAAGTAGCCATGTTGGAATGTGTCACAGTCCTCTTTGGGTAGGTGGAGCAGGGGTGGAGTGTTGATATTGTCATCTGAAAATTGAGCAAAGATACTTACTTTCCACCATGACTTAGAAATCCCTCTATTAGGGAAATACTGTTGAGAACTTTCTGGACCTGGGAACACCACCACCAAAAGAATTCCTAGCTGGAAAGAAAAGTAAACTGACTTCACTGTGAGGATGGTCTTAAAGACTTTTGGACTCAGGTTCACCTCGATCTTCTGTGGACTGGCCCTGCAGATGGGGAACTTCCATCAGTTGTGGGCCACTGACACAATTGCTTATACACAGGTGCGCTGCAAGATGGCCGAAGCAATGGGGCCTGGGGAGTGCAGCAGGAAAGGCAATCTGATGGGGGGGGCTACAGATGGGCTGCTGTAGTGCCAGAGGCACTCCCATATATTGGGCCTGTTAGACCTGGCATACTTGGCGTGGTTTCTCCCTATCTTTTTGCCTCTACCTCCTGTATTTTTGATGCTGTGCTGGATTTCGATTTTGCTGGTTTAGATGCTTTGGACACTCTGCCACTGCTCATCAGTGTCAGAGTGTAAGTGCTCCCTGTAGAAATTGTTATTATAATTGGATATACCTGATTGGCATATTTGTATCACCCAGAAGTCCCTAGTAAAGTCCACTGAGTGTGCCAGGGCTGGTGATGTCAAATGCTACTAGTGGGCTGCAGCACTGATTGTGCCACCCACATGAGTAGCCCTAAAATGGTGTCTCGGGCCTGCCACCGCAGTGCCTGTGTGCAGTCTGTGAACTGCCATGTCCTCCTGGTCAGTGTCCCCACTGACCGGGCCTAACCCTACCCTTTCTGTGCACATTGGTCACCCCATGGAAGGACTAAGGTACCCCCTTGGGCAGGGTGTAGTGTATGTGAAAGGTAGGGCATGTACTTGTGCAGGTGACATGCTCTGGTAGTAAATTACAGCCATTTTCGTTTTTCACTGCTGTAAGGCTATCTTGCTCCATAGGCTATCATGGGGTATGCTGGATACAGTGGCTACCAGCATATCTTCCCACAGGAACAAGATAGGACATAAAAGTCTGGTATCCCTGAACTCAGAATTTAAAAACACATCTTTTCGGAAAGGTTGTTTTTAAATCCTGTGTTTGAGAACAGCACTTTTAGAAAGTACCTGTTCTCTTGTCTGACCTTTCTGTGTGCCTTGGCCTGTTTGTGAATTGACTGCCTGGTTTGAGAGTGACAGGGGCTGGGGAGCCCCAGGAGGCTGGCTGGGTCAGCCCTAGGCTGAATGACTACATTTGCAACTTGAGTGGTGGGAGGAGATAGCACCTATGCCTGAATAGGGCTGTGTCTGCATTCCACAATGCTGGCTCCACCTCCTGCTGGGCGGCTGACGACTCTGCCCCTCACTCTGAAAGGAAAGGAGAAGCCAGGAAAACAAAGTGCTCAAGGAATACCCAGAACTGGTTCAGACCAGGCTCAGGGCCCACTTGCACAAACAGAACAAAGTCTTTTAGGGGTATAAGTACAGGACCCCTGACAACAGAAAATTAGATCATCCTGGAATCAAGAAGGAACCTCTGCCAAGGAGAAAGCTGAAAGACTGAAGAAGGAAGACTGTCCTGCTGTTGCTTTGCTGGACTGACCTGCAGTTGCTTTGCTGCCAAGGAGAGGGAAGGACTTTGCTTTGTGCTGTGTCCCCTTGCTTGAAGGAATCTCCAAGGGCCATAGAAGAGCTGGCTCCCTGTTAAGAAGTCCCAGGAACAAAAGGACTTCACCTCCAGCTTCCCTGAACTGTGCTGATAGAGTTCTGTCCTTCCTAGAGTGCTTGGGCCAGTTGTGGTGCCTCAGTTGTACCTGTGTTAGGAAGCTGGAAATCAAGCTTTTAAATACTTTCTGCAAGTTTTGTCGCATCGCTCGCTCGCGGAGCGCATCCCAACAGTGCGAGGAAATTCCCGCCGTTAAGAAGGTCGAGATCATCGCAGCGCCTGTTGCCGCTGCCGGAGCCGTCGCATCCTTCGTTTGCGGGACGCACCAGACCGGTGCGGGAAGATTACCATCACTGCAAGTGTCGTCGCAGAGTCTGTCGTCGCTGCGTGAGATCACTGCACCGCTTGCTTGCGGACTGCAACACGTCGCTGCGAGTGTCATCGCAGAAGCAATCGCATCGAGGAGCTGCGAGAGAGAGATCACCGTTGGTCCACACATCGTCGCCCCGGAGATCGCCGCAACTCCAAAGATCATCGCATCGTGCCTTTGTGAGAGAAAACGTCCTACAGAACCTATGCACCGGAATCCATACAAGTCCGCCTTCCTCCCCATACAGACCGTATTCGTCGCAACACGCCTGCAGCTGCAGCGGGGTTGTCGCATCACCTCCCCAGGGTCTCGGGAGCAACGCATCGCATGTTTTCCACCGCACCAGCTTCTACTTTGGAGCTTTGTTGCTTTTTAAAGGTACAGTTGGCAAAACGTGACGCAACTGTGAACTTTTCACGCAACTGTGGATAATTTTATCACAACCTTAAGAACTCTTTTGCAACCCTTTTCTTGAACTGTGTTTGTTGGATTTTTGTCGTTTTGGTCTTGTGTAGTTTAGATTAAATATCTTTATTTTTCTAAACTGTTGTGAAGTCAGTTTGTTACTGTGAGTGTTGGTACAAATACTTTACACATTGCTTTTGGATAAGCCTGACTGCTTGTGCCAAGCTACCAAGGGGGTGAGCAGAGGTTATCTAAAGAGTGTTTCCTCCTTACCCTGACTAGAAGCAAGGGTCCCTATTTGGACAGTGGTACCTACCTCTGCCAACTAGAGACTCCAAGTTCTAACAGGGCCCATGTGATGAGCTTTGACTACCATTGTTTTATTTGACTTTTGGTGTTTTACTTTACCCTAGGAAAAATTTACAACATCATTTTCCTGCATTTTCACTCTTTCTTTTGTGTCTCCTTGTAGCTGCAGAGTGGGAGTGATTTCCTCAGAGTATAAAAGCCCTGCTAGGACCAGAACGTGTGGCATGTGAACTTGAAAGCATGAGTGAGAGAGTGGTCGGAAATGTACTTCTTGGTCTTGGAGCGTAGTGTTATAAGTAGTGGTGCTCAAATTTGCATTACGATATACATTGGGAGATAAAGTGTGTAGTGCTATGGGCAGTGGTGCACACAAGTGCATGGTGTTGTACATTGGGAAATATTATGAAGTTCTTACTATAGGCTTTGACATGCCCTCATACCATCTTGAATCCTGCCTTTGTCTAGCTTGAGGTTTACGCACACTTGCAGGTCCCCAGATCATTCAAGTTGTATGGGCTATTAATGATGAAGATTGTTTTCTGTACTTTTAGAGATTGTTTTCTATAATTGTGTAGATTGTTTACTACTTTTTCAAGCTTCATTAAGATAAGAGGCTGCAACATGTGAGAGTGCAGAAAGATACTTGAGAACTCCTTTGCCGTTGGAATGCTTGCATGGAGAGTGGCCAAATCTAGTAAGTTTCCTTAGCACAGAGGATGTCCTCTCGGAAACATCTAGTGCTTTGAAATTATAAAACTGGGGTTTGTTGACTGAGAAAGCAGAATTTTGGACCTGAATGTAGGAGGATGCATCTGCTTCAGAGTAGGAACCTGGCTTGCAGTCTTTTGACCCCGGTTGTGAATCACCTAGTATAGGATGAGCTAAGATGCAGAGTTTGCAGCCGGTTATGTTTTCTTTTGATTATTGGATGTGTGAGTTTGTCTGTGTGCACATTCAAGTATCAAGTGGATTTAATCATCTAATGTATTTAGTGTACATATCTTTCTGATTTCTTGCAGTGGGCATCCAGTATAATTATCTGCTTGTATTTTATTTCATGTATTTTATCCCATGTGTTTAACAGTTGCAT
This sequence comes from Lissotriton helveticus, assembly GCF_964261635.1. Taxonomy (NCBI): domain Eukaryota; kingdom Metazoa; phylum Chordata; class Amphibia; order Caudata; family Salamandridae; genus Lissotriton; species Lissotriton helveticus. Next base: position 218,364,877 of record NC_136060.1, read on the forward strand.
TTGTTACTTATAAGCATGTTATATTGTGTCCACATATATACATATATATATATATATATATATATTCACTGAAAAAACCATAGGTTATAGACCATATATAGTTAGGAATTAGCATTTAAAAACCTTTTTTTACTCACACAAAACCATTGAAATTCCATATATAGTTAGTTGTACTAACTATATATCGCGCACCCGCAATCCACTGCTGATCATGTCACATATTACATCATTCATGACATGGTCAGTGACATCACTGATGACATCACTGATGACATCTCAAATGACATCACTGATGACATCACTGATGACATCTCAAATGACATCACTGATGACATCACTGATGACATCTCAAATGACATCACTGATGACATCACTGATGACATCTCATTTGACATTACTGATCACATCACTGATGACATCATTCATGTGATAATACGATGAACCTCTTCAGACTCTAATATAACCTTAGATACACTCAGTGTAAACAGACACTCACAGACTGTCACTCATCCATGGAGTTACTCAGACACTTAGTCAGTCATGCAAAGAATCAATCACACCTCCATTTCCTCAACTATACAGTTATACACACCTTACTTATTCAAACATATACTAACACATATTTAGTCTCTTTTACAATGCCTGATACAAGTACACAATGATCCATACAGCCACTCACACATTCACTGGCTCTTATGCACAGTTATTTATATATGTCAACTGTCACATGTACTGTGTTTTACATATGTACTTACTTTGACATGTAGCACTGAGATATCCATTCACTCACCAATGCACTCAGTCAACCGCCCATACAGGTGTTTCCACATGCACTTTTGAACCCATACATCTATTGAATTAACTGCTAACACATCTATGCACAGAGTCATACACCTCCCAGCCACCCACACACACACACTCAGTCTCCCATACAAATACTTGGGCAACCAATCAATAACCCATATAGTTACTCATATAGCTACTGATCAACACATGCAGCAGTTTACAGAACAACAGACATAATGATGCACAAATTAAGACAGTTTAGTCACTAACTCATGCACTCAGTGACACACATTTATTCACTCACTCATACAGTCAATCATGCACCTAATAAATCCTTCATCCAGACACTTATACATCCACTCATTCTTCAATATGTAAGACATATTTTAACTTTATAGAAACATACAGTCACTGGATGTTGTCATCAGTGATGTCATTTGAGATGTCATCAGTGATGTCATCAGTGATGTCATTTGAGATGTCATCAGTGATGTCATCAGTGATGTCACTGACCATGTCATGAATGATGTAATATGTGACATGATCAGCAGTGGATTGCGGGTGCGCGATATATAGTTAGTACAACTAACTATATATGGAATTTCAATGATTTTGTGTGAGTAAAAAAAGGTTTTTTAAGTGCTAATTCCTAACTATATATGGTCTATAACCTATGGTTTTTTCAGTGAATTTCAATGGTTTTTTAATAGCAAATAACAAAAGCTTTAAAATGTATTTTTCTTTAAATCAAAAAATATATTTTACATGTTTTAATACTTTTTTTTTTTAATTATATTTTTTGTTTCGCTCCCGGTACGCGAACCGGTTAGCTTCCCGTTAGCGCAATTTGGTGCCGCGACCCGGTCCGCGAACCGGTAAACGTTCCGTTTACGCAACTGCCGCGTTAGAAAACAACATCGTGACGCGTTGCGTCAGCGTGACGTATCGCGTTGTCGCGTAATACGTCATATGACGCGCCGCGTTAGCGTACCCGGAAGTGAACCGGTACGCGAACGAGGCGCGAAGCGCAGCTTCCCGGAAGCGATCCGGGACGCGGCCCAAAGCGCGTAACGTAAACACAACAGGTCATGTGACTTGTTAATAACACTTTTCATTGGTTCATTTCACTTTTGGTTTCCTAATGATGTAAGACTATGTCATGTGACCTAAAAATAACACTTTTCATTGGTTTAGACCTATTTTTTTTCCAAAATGATGAAAACTCCTCCTTCTTTCCTCACTCTGGCTTTCATCTTTGTGAGAGAAAGACCCTTTGTGATTAGTGAGCAATGGCTTCATTAGTAGCTTCAGCTGGTGCTTCCCCACCACCTCCACCACATCCAAAGAAGAGAGGACCACCTGCTGAAGTTATTATTCAGCAAGAGGAGGAAGAAGAGGAAGAAGAGGAAGAGCAGCAAGAGAGGCAATTTTTGCGTGAGGAGCCCAGGAGGTCTCATGTGAAAGTAAATTATATTTGGCAATTTTTTAGTTATCCCCAGGGCCAAAAAAAAGTCAATGCACGGTACGTAACTTGCCTTATATGTAAAGAAAGCCTGTCCAGAGGCACCGAGAAGAAGTACAGTTACGGCAATTACACGATGCATCGCCATATGAGTAGGTGGCATCCTAACAACTACAGTGCTGCGCAGTTACGTGACCAGCAAGATAATCCTCCTTCTATGGCCAGAAGATCAGTTGTGCAGGAAGTGACGGGACCAGAGGCGAGGGAGTTGGTCCCAAATATTCAGATGAAATTCGGGGAAGTGAAACAAGTGCGCGTGCATTGCAATGGGTTCATTTGCTACAGAGAAAGTAGAATCACTCTGATCAACAGAGCTATCGACAATCATGATTGTCCGAAACGCCCCAAACAATAAATTCTTTTTTTTTTGTTGCTCCTGTTGAGCCCTTTACAATGAATCGTTTTCGTTTCCCCCCCCAAAAAAAACCAAAAAAAATATAAAACTGTTCAGAAAATACAAAAAAAGTAAAAAAATGTTCAGAAAAATAATAAAAAAAATATAAAACAACAAAAACAACAAAAACAATAAAAAAAAAGTTCTTTTCAGAACTACCTCCCCGTTATAAAAAAATTGGTAGAATATTTGGAACTCTGCCAACCTCTATTTCTTATGGTTCGCTTCCCCGTTCGCTCTCCGGTACGCGAACCGGGAGCGAACCCAAACATTTTTTTTTTTAAAAAGAAGAGTAATTATAAGGGAAGGAAACAGACAGTTATGTTAAAAGAAAGACAGCTATAGGGAGTAAAGTAGAGATACTGTTTAATAGATCTATTTACTGAAGAAAAGATTTAAGAGAGTATAATTGTGAAAAACAAAATAGATAAGGAAGTGAGAAAAAAAAAGAGAGTAGAAGAATAACAAACAAGAGTTTCTTAGAGAATGTGAATGAATAATCAAATTTAGATTAAAACATCGGAATAACAGAGAGAAAAAACACAATGCAGAAAAGAAGAAGTAACAGAAAAGGAATGATTGAAACAGCAAAGAAATGTAAATAACATAGGGGCATATTATCAACATAGGCGATAAAAATGTTGCTGCTTTTATCAGCAGAAAACTGCCGCTAAAGCCGCTTTTCCGGAAGAAAACTGCTGCAAAAGCCACTTTTGCGGCAGTTTTCTGCCGATAAAAACACTGATAAATGTATTGCCTGTGTTGATAATATGCCCCTTACTGTGCTTGAACTACAGAGAGAAAGCATAATGAACAAGTAGTGAAAGAGTGATCAGTCAGAAACAGTGAGAGTAATAGAGACAGAGTGAGTGAACAAGAGTGACGAAGTATGAGAAGAGAGGGACTGACAAAAATAGTGGAAGGAGTAGAGTAAGTAAGTAATAGAGAAAGGATTGAGGGAAGTAGCAAAGGCAGGAAAGTGAGGGTTAAAGAAATGAAGTAGTGAAACTAATAGAAGTTAAATGTGATAGAAATGTAACGAAAAGAGTACAAAACATTTACCTTATAATTGTCGTTAACTTAGTCACTTGTAATTTTTATACTTTCAATCTGTGAAAGAGAGAAAAAACATTTGAAAAATATTAAAACATGTATTTAAAAATTAGAAAAGACAAGGGAAAAGATTGAAGGACAAACAGTTTTTCAATAACTTTGACACTTACAGAAGCCTCTGCTTCTCCATGCCCCTACACAGTCCTAAAAATATACATTTTAAACTAACAGTATCTTGATGCAGATGAAGTGAGGCCTATCTTGCAATATGGTGCATCTTTTACACTGCTGCTGTCTCACAACAGTGATGCAATGGCAGCGCAAAAGAGGTGCAAAGCCATCATAAAATTGCCCTTAACATTTTAAATAATTGTTTCAGGATGCCAATAAGATGTGTCCTATCCAGAGGTTTGTTTCAGGTGAGGCCTACTCGGGGTTCCAAATGAAATTTTGAGTTGTTGAAGAGTACAGAGGAGATAATACATGTGAAGGCCTACCAATGAAGTAAGTCATGTACACTTCACTCTTGAACAAAGGCCAGACCTCTTTTGTGTCTGTGGACAGACCTAAACTTAATCTGCACAATGTCATTCGCAAACTTAGGAAACACAGGTGATGTAATTGAAAAATGTGGAGTTTCTTTTCCTCATTTCACAATCACATTACCTGTGTTGCCTTTGCTTAGGTATCTCATAGTGCAGATGTAGTCCAGCATATGAAACAGTACCCAGAAATGCACACTGCATGCAAGAACTTTGACACTTACAAAAGCTTCAGCTTCTGCATGCCCCCTACACAGTGCTAATTATATACATTTCAAACTGATGGTATCTTGCTGGAGATGAACTAAAACCTATCTTGCAACATGGTGCATCTTTTACACAAAACTGACCCACAGCGGCGCAAAAGAGGCGCACGGCCATCATAAATCTGATCCTAACATTTTAAATGATTGTTTCAAGATGCCGATAAGGTGTAACCTATCCACAGATTTGTTTCAGGTAAGTCCTACTCAGGGTTGCAGATGAAATTTAGGTTTGTTGAAGAATACAGAGGAGATAATACATGTGCAGACCTACCAACGAAGTGAGTCATGTCCACTGCACTCTTGAACAAATGTCAGACCTCCTCTGTCTCCTGGAACAGGCCTAAACCTCATCTACACAATGTGATGTGTAATGTTAGGAAACACAGGTAATATAATTGAAAAACGTGCAATTTTTTTGCTCATTCCAAAATCATATCACCTGTGTTTCCTTTGCTTAGGTATCTCATTGTGGAAATGTAGTCTATCATATGAAAGACTACGTAGAATGTGAGCACTGTATGCAACAACTTTGACACTTACAGAAGCCTCTCCTTCTCCATGCCGCCTACACAGTTCTAAATGTACATCATAAATACAAACAGTACAGAATTAATTATACATGTTAAATGGTTTATTTTTGCTGTTCTCAGAATGTATCAAATTTCACTAAAAACAGTGACTTGAAGGTATTCATCATATAACAGCGGGGGGAAAAAAACCACAATCAAAATGATTGTGTTTAAAAAACCCATACAACTTCTCGCTCTCTACCACACGTTTCCACAAGGCCAAATCATGTAAGAGCCATTTATAACTCTTGAAATTCTTGTAAGCCAATCCCGTCATTTTGTATTTCCGCAACTTTCAGAATTAAAATGTTGAAGACCATTTTCACAATCCTGGACTAGTAATATCTTACCCTTCTTGCTCACTCATGTTCTACTTTTCCTATGACACTGATACTGCTTACTATGAAGCAGACTTACACTACCTCTATGACTACTACAATTATTTAATTCTCTACATCACTTTTAATCACAAAGCAATATAAAACAGTAGACAGCATTGCAGACTTACATTCCCTCTACTCCATGTTTTGATTGGCTGCTTCAATTAGCTTATAAAAATAAACAGTTTTTCTGAACTCATTCAAAGTGCAGTTATTTTCCCATGACGTCAACTGTTATGGTAAGAAGTTATGTCTCTTACTACACTTATCCTCAAGGCCAAATCGTGTAGGAGCCATTAGAACCTCTTGAAGTTTACCAAGTGGCATTTTCTTTGCTTGACCAGACATCCCTCACTTCCAATTACAGCATACACTCCTTTCTCAGTATCTTCTTTGATGTTCCTCTTGAATATGTAATTTTGTAGAACCTCATACAGACAAACATTCTCGAGGTGACTGCTTCGATTTGGATAATATGTATCCAACATGTTGCTCTTCAAAATGTCGGTACTGTTTGGCTCCTTTTCCGCCAAATACTCAATTTCCCGCACAGGTTTCAGAACTCGATTACGTGTTGCAGCAAGACCAAGACTCGCCCAAACGATACTCCTAGATTTGGCATAGAGACTTGCTGAAGACAACCGGTCAGAACATTCGTAAGCTCCGATTTCTCGATGCGACAACATCTTCAGACTGAAACTGTACAACTTCTTACTGAGGCTCTTTTCATGGCAAATGTCCTCCCACATATCCTTCAATTCTGTCTTTTCTTTTTTGGTGATGTAAGATGTCACATACCGAGCCACAGCCATACAGTTATCAGCCACAAACTGTATATCCATGTTAGCATTCCACATGGACAAAATCACTGGGTTGTAGTCGTTGATGTACTTGGACTCTTCGTTCCTCTTCAAATTGTATGTGTTTTTAGGTGATTTCTTCATCACATTATGTCGCAGCGAAGACATCAAACTGTTTACTCTTCCTTTAGAAATCACTGGTCGTGGAAAGCCGAAACGACATTTGGTGTAGAACTTGTCCTTGTTTCGGAATATACGACAACAGTACTTTCCACAACGATGGCTTTGGAAACGTAGAACTTTTTCTCTTAGGCTTTTCTTCTCCTTTGCGTTTGGAACAGCACACGTAGAATACTGTTGTATGAAACTCATCACTGAGTCTTCTGGATCTGTTCCAAATTTAGGTGCATCCTTGATCCACAACAGCATATGTATGTGAGGAGCACCTCTTGCTTGGTACTCCTTTCTCCAGAAGAAATCCAACACCTCTCCAAGAGGTGGATTCTTCTTATTCATGATGAAAGACATCATAGCTTCAAATCTATGATTGAAGTACCGGCATACATTGACTGGATCCAAAGAGCACAGTTCTCCGGGTGTCTTGAATTCGATGTTTTCGATGTTTCCATTTGTCTCTTGTAGAAATTCAAGTAAGTCTTCCCAGCCATACTCGGCACAGCTCAGAGTGAGGAACCATGTGGGAGTTCCTAAGTTCCTCAGCATACATTTTAAATCACCATGACGACGGTACCAGTACTCATTAGTACCACGCTGACACGCCATGAGATTAATCAGGTGAGAATCCAAAATACTGTCTTGGACATTGACTTTATCCATAAAGTCACTTGCCGAGATGTTTTGCATGTGTATACCACTTTTCAAGATGTGGTTCACTGCATATGACAGTCCAGACAGATCGCTTTCAAACAGGAGATGAAACAAATAGGGAATACATTGTCGAAACCTAGCATCTCCTGCATACAATCGCAAAGTCCGGTATTCAGAAGCAGGAATTTGATGAGGTCGCTCATCATATCTTCCTCCCTGACCTGTTGGAAAAAGCTGTGGGAAACACCGAGCTTCCAAACTTTCCTCCCAAACACTAATGGGACTCCCTTTGGCTTGTTTCATTTGAAACAACTCAATAGCATTCCCCATGACTTCCTTGGAATGCAAAGGATGAACACTATAATGTTCATATATTTCTTCACTAGTAGAGGGTTCTACTTTCTCAATTTGACCAGCACACAAATCGCTATCCTCTTCCTCACTTACTTCCTCTTCTGCAACATATATATTCTTATAGTACTTATTATTTTTTTTCAAATACAATGTTGCCTTTTTGACTTTCCTAACATCCACTAAATCTTGCCATATTTTCTTATTCTTTGTCGGAACCCCATTAACTAAGATAACCAGAGGGTCCTCTTCCACTTTTTCTACTCCAATTGTGTTAATGTTTTTCTTCAAATCTAGAGGCAAATAAACAACTCTTCCCTTTAATCCTCTCTGTAAATCTGATGGAGGCAATTTCCCTGTCTTTGGCTCCATTCTTACAGTAGCCTGAAAGGGATGGATACTTTGAATCAAAATAGATTCATAAGTATTTAAATCCTTCAATTCAGAAGGAATCTCAACCAATTCCAGATTATTATGAACTGCTCTAGCAGGCATCTGGTTTTGATTTAATTTGCTACAACAATAAGTACACACACGTTGATCCGATCCCAAATCAAAACAATTTTCTACCATCAAGTATGTTGTGAAATCCTTCCATTCACTATTATTTTCCCTTTCACTTTTTGCATATAAATCCACTAACTTAGTCTGATTCTTATAATAAGTGCGTCGACAACACACACAAGTGAAATTAGGCCTCTCACTTGATTTCACCTGAAACGTGGCAATTTCCTTCTGAAAATTATCTGTACTGGAAACCTGTACACTATCTTCCACATTACCCTCTTCTTCTTGGTCAATTTCAACATTCTCCTCTTTACTTCCAAAGTAACAAAACTCAATTTCTTCACAAATATTCTTCACATCTATTTCAGAACCATGCAAAAGAGCAGTGCATAATTGTTTAAGCATAACTGCTGGACTCTTAGCATAATACAACATTCTAACTAATTTCCTCACTTTATTATGATGCACTGCTAGCATCCTGAAATGATGAAAAACACTCTGGCATACTCTCCTGGAAAGACAAGCCAGTGAATGACCATGCAAACCTGTCACTTCTCTCACTCTGCAAGGATCTAATTCTTGCAACAACTTCATTTTCTGCTTCAAACTTTTCTTATTAAATGTCCGTACAAAATCACAAAGCAAATTGATGGAATCCTGTCGCACACTGCAAATACTACTACACTTCCAGGTGTACACAGGTCCCATAGGACGTCTTCCTAAAACCTCATTACCTAACATCTCTTCTGCCTCTGTTGTCACAAGTTTTTCTTTTTCAACTGGACAACCATCTTTCACTTCATAAGCTCGACCACTGGTGTCAACTGCATGCACCAAATCATTATCCTGGAAATAACTCTCCTCATTAAAAAATGCCTCACAACTTGAACTATGCATCCATTCTCCGGAAAAAACTTCACAAAAATTACTACGATTAACTATTCTCTTCCATCTACTATTTGTTTTGAAATCATAAATTGCCTTGTTTAGCTTCCTAATTCTATTGATTATCAAAATAAATAACTTACGTTTAATTTCAAATGCCTGATCAATAACTTTCTCAACTTTTTTTTTTCTCTTATAAAAAACCACTTTCTGTTGACCTTTCTTAATATTTTTTAACAAATTGCCAATTATCCTGTTGCGGAACATTCGTTTACGAATGTCCCTAAACTGTTGTTTCCTTCTACTATCATGCACAGAGTTATCTCTTGCTCTAGCAGTAACATTTTTGATTGGCCTTTCCTTTCCGTTTAAATTGCTTCTCTTTTTCTGGACTGAAACATTTTATGTAGTAATACTTTTTTTACTACAAATATTTCTTACGAATGTTTTTGTGGTCTTACCCGGTGCTTTCTTGGTGACTTGACAAGTTTTTTTGCTAGAGGACTGCTGCATTATTTCATGGACCTGCTGTCTTTGACGTTTTGCAGCCTTTCTAAGTCTATCCTTGGTTGGCATGCTGAAATCTTGAAATGATCTGCAGTTGAATCTGTGGTAAAATATAATAAAAAATGTTATTAACCACTATTACCAAACAGTAAATCAATAACAGTCATCAAAAACTTAACACACTACTTCACATTTTTACATAGAATATTTTTAAGTGCTTGGCAAATTTAGAATACAGAAATAGCAGAAAAGAAATGGAATTCATATTCATTTTACCTGTGCTGTTTTATATGTGAATCTGATCTAATTTTATGAGCATATTTTAATATTTTATTGAAGACACTACACATAACCTGTTTTTGAAGGTGTGTTTAATTTAAAATTAAACAGTTTACATTTTTATACAGCAGTATGTAGAGTTAATAAACTAAAACGGTCAGACCTACTTAAGGTCAAATCTGACAAAGTAACTCCTGATACTGAGACCAAAGTGCGGCTGATAACACATTATAGTACTGAAAGTACCAAATTGTATACTATTCTTAAAAAACACTGGCCATTACTCAAGCTTGATCAGGATATTATACCATATATCTCCAGTAAGCCATCTGTAACGTACAGGAAAGGATTGACACTTGCCAATATGCTTAGCCCTAGCTATCCAAAAAAAGCTGTTAACAAGGACTGGCTATCTAAGTTCAAAGGGTTCCACAAATGTGGGAAATGCCCTTCATGTAGATGGGCAAAGAAAAAAGTGGTAAGCTTTAATTACAATGATACAGGTGAAAATAACATTGAACATTTTATAAACTGTGACACAACGTTTGTTGTGTATGTCATTGCATGCAGCTGTGGGAAGATATATGTTGGGAGTACCAAAAGACGGCTTAGAGATAGAATGTCAGAACACTTCAGAGCTATCAAACAAGGGGATACTCGGTACCCAACCTCGGCCCACCTAATCAGAAACCAATCAGATAGCTTCAAACACAACTTCTTCTATCATGGGATAGACCATATTGAACTAGACCCCAGAGGTGGGAATAGGTTATTAACCCTGAGGAGGAAGGAGGTAACCTGGTTGATAAAATTGAAAGCTGTAGAAATGGGTTTAAATGTTGATCATGAATATGAATTCTTCCTTGGCAATGAGTAAAATGCGTTTTTATATTATTCTGTAATGCTATAAACTGTGACAATGTACTTATGCTATAACTGCAACAATGTACTCATATAACTGAAGGCACAATGTATTTGATTTTTTGTGTGTACATTCTGATAAATGAGGATACCGTACCAGTTATTACTGTTGAGAGAAATCTGGCAACTTTAATCAGATATATGTAAATATTTATGTTGGAAAATGAGAACACATTAGAGTTCAAATGAACAGACTGATATGTGGCTAATTATCTTGAAATGTAACCATGACCTCTTCTATTCAACCACTCTCTTGCTGTGCTTTTGTTTACTCTTCTGATGGCATGCTGGTGGGGTTCATATATTAAATTTCTTCAAATATGTCCCCTCTATGTGAGACTCCTGGCCCCAAGAGGATCATTTATGTTTTTGATCTACCATGATCCCGCTAATTGTTAATAATAGAGAGTATACTAGCTCTGATACGTTTTACCACTACTGTATGTAATCGTACTTAGACCATTCCAAGATGGCGTTGATAATCTAAATATGTTTCCTGAGCGCCACAATCTAATATATGATAAAGCCAGAGACACTCACATTCATTGAGAATAGCGTCTTAAGAATTATTATTTAATGACGTGAACTATGTAGCGCGACCTCGACAATAATATAGTGGCTCTTACCCACTTAACATCTACTCACCTTAATACTAATTTGCGAACACGATATTGATCCAGCAAATTTGTATATTTGAGAAATAAATACTCATTATTTATTTTGCTTAATTTATTTTACACGAACTATCGTTTCAGATAGAACGGGTTACACTAACATGGCGGCCGCTAGTCTCACTAAATATAAATAAGAATAGTAAGATGGCGCCGAACTAGGACGCCAGATAGGGATACCGCGTACCGACGTACTATACACAGTACGAGAGGTAAGATGCCGCATATTTTAACTGCTAAATATTTACATTAGCTTGTATCAACCCTGATAGTTTGCGATACACGCTAATATGGCATCTCGCTTTGCAGGTGACGAACTCGGACACCTGGTATTTTGAGAGCAGGGCAGACTTCAGAAACTACGTGAAGTCTCTTGGATACTGGGTAAGAGGAAACGAGTAGATCTTTGAGAACAATTAGTATATTACGATGTAAATAAATACCGTTGTGACAATTTTGACCCTTTACTTTGTGTAGCATCGCATAGGATATATTAGGAACAGATACTCCATAAATCCACACGTGAAGAAATTAGGTATGATACCCCTCAGCATGTTCGTCTTTGACACAATGTAATTAGAATGTTTCTCTCTTGTACCCTCTGACTTTATTAAGGGTGACATTGTCTCAAACTTGTAATTTATTTAGATCTCACTATACCTCGGTGCCTCTAGCTTGTTCTTCGCTTGGTGGCTGGCCCTTCCTGATTTGCATATTGATACTATTGAGCACCTTTTTAGGTTTGGGATGTTCTCCCGTATCAGTTGTAATTATGCCTTAAATGTCAACATTTTACGATTATAATTTTAATAATCTGGCACTATTGCATTATGTTTGGGTTGCAGCCCTGAGGAAGTCATTAGGTCACACATTGACCGGACGAAACACGTGTTGGCTGCAAGATTGCGTGGCTACATGTAGTATGAAGATTGTACTATTCTGAAGGATGTAAAGGATGTATCCAATGAAGACGATAATTGGAATGATTCAAGAATAAAACCTTTTGTCTTTGCAAGATAATATAAGACTGACTATTTGATTGGACTTTGAGTGCTCGATAAATCCTTTTGGTTTTGTTTAAGCTTCTGCGAGCTTATCTACAGGTCGTGGTAACCGACCCACTTTTGTCTGGAGCACCTAATTTACTGTGGACATTACCATTTCCCTTACACGCTGTGCGCTCTTGCTATAACAGTTACCAAATTATTTGTAGAGTTTACATTTTTACTTTTCATTTATTGTAAATTTTAAAAATAAATGTTTATAGTTCCATAGGCTGAAGCAGGTCAGCTTCCCACCCTATGTCATACAATTCTGACAAATCTGCATCCTCATCATGTTCTTCTTCATCCTCAGGATTTAAATCATCCAAGGGATCTACTTCCACTGACGTTTCAATTACGAGTTCAATGATGAGGCCAAGATCAACTGATTGCTGATTGTCGCTCATGTTGATGTTGTCGTTATCTTTAAAGAAAGATAACAACAATGAGATGTTGCAGAGTAAGAGACAAATCTCAGAGATTATAATAGTAAAATTGTTTAACAAGAGTAACATTTTGCAGCTATTATTTAGCCATATCCAGCGATGCTGAGGAGGTGAGGCCTATATCCAAGTTTTCAGTGAACAGGACTCATCTCTTCTTAACATTGGATAAGCCTCACCGACTCTGTGTCCCCTGCTCATACTTAAATGTACAGGGGCAGATTTATGCTAAGTGGCGCATCCCCACGGATGCACCAGTTAATGTGCACCGCTGCTCTGCCACCCATAGTGTGCCGCATTTACAATGTGGAGCACCATTGAGCAAAAACAGCACAGATGCGTCACGCATCTGTGCCGCAAAAGCAGCACATTGCAGGAATCACGTCATAAGCGCGACATGTCTACTGCAATGCACAGGAGGAACCCTCACATTGCATGGTGCATCACTTCTTATGCCTGTTTCAAACAGGCATAAGGATTTGATTCAGCAATGCTATAAAGCTGACTCAGTGAAATCTTCTAAATTTCACTGTGTTAGTTTTACAGGGCTTTCTTGCAAATTAATGCATACCTTGCAACAAAACACCTATATGAAAACTGACGCAGGTTTCATGTGGCACAGGACTTTACAACATGACACATCTGCCTAGATGCATCAATTTTTAAATATGTCTCCACATAGCAAATCTTTTGCACCAACGCTGCGTCACAAAAGTGACGCACAGCAGCACAAAAGAGGCACACGGCTATCATAAATCTGTCCCTAACATGTTAAATGATTGATTCAGGATGACGATAAGTGTGGCCTATCCAGAGGTTTGTTTAAGGTGAGGCCTACTCAGGGTTGCAGATCAAATTTACGCTTGTTGAAGAATACAGAGGAGATAATATATGTGAAGGCCTACTAATGAAGTAAATCATGTGCACTTCACTCTTGAACAAAGGCCAGACCTCTTTTGTGTCCGTGGACAGACCTTAACTTCATCTGCACAATGTCATTCGTAAACTTAAGAAACACAGGTGATGTAATTGAAAAATGTGGAGTTTCTTTTCCTCATTTTACAATTACATCACCTGTGTTTCCTTTGCTTAGGTACCTCATAGTGCAGATGGAGTCTAGCATATCAAAGAGTACACAGAAGTTGAGCAGTGTATACAACAATTTTCACATTTACAGAAGACTCAGCTTCTTATCTTGTTGGAGATGAAGTGAGGCCTGTCTTGCAACATGGTGCATCTTTTGATTCACTGCCGCATCGGTTTCATGTGGCACAGGTTTTTTACAGCATGACACATCTACCTAGATGCATCAATTTGTAATTTTGTCGCCACATAGCAAATCTTTTGCACCGCCACTGCGTCACAAAAGTGACGCACAGTGGTGCAAAAGAGGCATACACCTATCATAAATCTGTCCCTAGCATTTTAAATGATTAATTCAGGATGACGATAAGGTGTAGCCTATCCAGAGGTTTGTTTTAGGTGCATGAAGCTCTAGCAGTACATATCCAGAAATGTAATTGATTTCAAAAAACGTTTTTAAACACAACATATAAATCAATTGTATACCTACATTCATGGGGAAATGACTTAAAATGAAATTAAAATCGTTTGTGAGGAAAAGGAATGCTTTTAAAATTTATGACAAGGAAATAATGGTGTCTGCTTCTTCATTTCATTTCTCTTCAGCATTTTTGGGTCACTTTTAACATGGCTATGTAACTCAAAGAATCAAAATCTAAATTTGCCAAGCACAGGTGGGAGCATATTTCCAAGGAACTTGCCCCACGGAGAAAGGTCTTAAATTAAAATGGGAAAAATAACATCAGAGACACTCAAATGCCTTATAAAGAAGCAGACACCATTATGTCCTTGTCATAAATTTTAAAAGCATTCCTTTTCCTCAAAAACGATTTTCAAGTCATAATTTGAAAACACTGCACATGGGGAAATGACTGAAAATGTCCTTAAGACACATGAAAGCGTTTTTTGATTGCCTTTGCAGCATTTTTGGGTCACTTTTAACATGGCTATGTAACTCAAAGACTCAAAATCTAAATTTGCCAAGCACAGGTGGGAGCATATTTACAAGGAACTTGCCCCACGGAGAAAGGTCTTAAATTAAAATGGGAAAAATAACATCAGAGACACTCAAATGCCTTATAAAGAAACAGACACCATTATGTCCTTGTCATAAATTTTAAAAGCATTCCTTTTCCTCAAAAACGATTTTCAAGTCATAATTTGAAAACACTGCACATGGGGAAATGACTGAAAATGTCCTTAAGACACATGAAAGCGTTTTTTGATTGCCTTTGCAGCATTTTTGGGTCACTTTTAACATGGCTATGTAACTCAAAGACTCAAAATCTAAATTTGCCAAGCACAGGTGGGAGCATATTTCCAAGGAACTTGCCCCACAGAGAAAGGTCTTAAATTAAAATAGGAAAAATAACATCAGAGACACTCAAATGCCTTATAAAGAAGCAGACACCATTATTTCCTTGTCATAAATTTTAAAAGCATTCCTTTTCCTCAAAAACGATTTTCAAGTCATAATTTGAAAACACTGCACATGGGGAAATGACTTAAAATGTCCTTAACACACATGAAAGCGTTTTTTGATTGCCTTTGCAGCATTTTTGGGTCACTTTTAACATGGCTATGTAACTCAAAATCTAAATTTGCCAAGCACAGGTGCGAGCATATTTACAAGGAATTTGCCCCACGGAGAAAGGTCTTAAATTAAAATGGGAAGAATAACATCAGAGACACTCAAATGCCTTATAAAGAAGCAGACACCATTATTTCCTTGTCATAAAATTTAAAAGCATTCCTTTTCCTCAAAAACGATTTTCAAGTCATAATTTGAAAACACTGCACATGGGGAAATGACTGAAAATGTCCTTAAGACACATGAAAGCGTTTTTTGATTGCCTTTGCAGAATTTTTGGGTCACTTTTAACATGGCTATGTAACTTAAGGACTCAAAATCTAAATTTGCCAAGCACAGGTGGGAGCATATTTACAAGGAACTTGCCCCACGGAGAAAGGTCTTAAATTAAAATGGGAAAAATAACATCAGAGACACTCAAATGCCTTATAAAGAAGCAGACACCATTATTTCCTTGTCATAAATTTTAAAAGCATTCCTTTTCCTCAAAAACGATTTTCAAGTCATAATTTGAAAACACTGCACAGCTCCTATGCACAAAAACACCCTGTCAGTACTAATACTTCACATTTTCTCCAATTACAATTTCTCAAAGAAACATAATCTATTTGTAAAACACTTGAGACAAAGCAACATTTTAAAAACACAACTTTCTTCATAATTTTCTCCTTAAAACACACTATTCTCTATCTAAATTAAATAAATCTTTTCTCACCTTAGCAAATACTTTATGAGTTTCAAAACAGTCTCAGAAATACACCAATTTGTCTTCAGCAGAACAAAGGGTATGCACTCCAGAGGCTGCAGCTATAGAAAGCACAGAAATGCTGTAATTCATCACACATATCTCTCATGTCACCCAATCAAAACTATTCCCTCACTTTTTTCAAATCAAAACCCTTCCCCCCTCTGCCCTCTCTGCCTTTTTTACATAGCAACCACCTCCTGGAAGACCTCTGGTGTTTGCAAGTTCACACAACAATGTTTCAATTGAACTCTGAACTCTCAGTGCACCTGCGTATCCAGTGCAATCTTTCATTAAATGATTTTTTTTTGACCATTCAAATTACATCTTTCAAAGAACTCATCCATGCACCCTAACTTTCTGTTTTCAGCAATCAAAATCCACCAATCACTGTTACTGCTTCATTAACACAGAAACTCCACAGTTTTTTTTCATTTTAAACTCTTATTTTTTCAACTGCCATTTCATTGCCACACTTCATCTGACTGCAGCAGAACCTTCTCTCACCATGTTTTCTGTCTGGATTGTTGGACATAGTTACATCTATTGGGCTCAGAGGTATGCTGAGAACAGAAATTTACCTAACCTCAATTTACAAGATGTGGAAATTAAGTGGTTTGGCCACAGAGGATTAAAATGTCACCAATTGATACCATTGGTGAAAACCTTTATGCATTTGCCAAAACCTGACCTGTTAATTGTGCACTGTGGAGGTAATGATTTGGGCACTTTGACTGGAGTAGGTCTGGAAATGCTTTTAAAAGACACCTTTGAGCAATTAATGGCACTTTTTCCTCAAACTGCCTTGGTATATTCAAATATATGCCAAAGACAGAAATGGAGGTGGTCGAACCAATTTTGTCCACAAATTGAGAAGTCGAGGAAGCATGTAAACAAATCTGTTTCAGCTTACATGAGAGACCATGGAATGGGCTCCGTGTACAACAATAACTTGCGTTACTACATGCAAGATATCTACAGAGGAGATGGAGTTCACTTCTCAGATGAAGGGAACAGAGTTTTCATTCTGAATTTAAAAATGTGCATTGGTACCTACTTATAAGTACCTAAATGTACCATAAACCCAAAAGCTCTTCTCAGAGCTACCCTACATCTGATCACTCACAATTATTATTTTACTCTAACTTTTTTTACTAATTTTCAACAAAGTACGCTCCCCGGAGCGCTACCCGGTACGCGAACCGGAAGCTAACCGCGCTAATTTTTTTAAAAAAATGTTTTTTTTTCGCACATATGGGCCTCCTCAGCCATCCTCAGAAAACCTAGGGGGTCAAAATACGTCTACCGTGTCCCCTTCTACCCATTCTGAACATTATGTGCCCTCCATCTTGTATCTTAATTCGACCGAAACACAAAATGGTGGACTCCCGTAACGCTTAAGGTTCGCGTACCGGGGCGCTCGCCAGTTCGCGTACCGGGACGCTCCCCGGGAAGAGCTCCATCAAAAAAGGTGGGAAAATAATTTACAGAAGAAACCCTTGAGACACTTTCACCAAATATAGATTTGCTCATACTACATACCAATCCCTACCATTTTCACAAATTTGGTTGAAATTCCATTTAGCCATTTAGCCTGTAGACCTCTCTAAATACCCTGAGGTAAATTACTTCACAAAACACATCTGAAGTGTTGGAATTCACAACCAATTAAAATGTTACTTTCATTTTCAATTTTTTTTTTACCTGACATTTGATTGGTTATGTACCTGAATATATATAAAGGAAGAGAAGGAAACACAGCCATTTTGACTACTACTTCCTGGTGTACATTTCAATTGGATTTTCACTAATCACTTCAACTTCTTTGTAAAGGTAAGTTGTTATTTTAAAAACTGAAGTATATTGTGCACTATAAGTTAATATGGTAAACTTTTTCTGATAGTTATATACTATCCCTCTGTAGTAGTTATAGATTTAGATAGACTTCTCTGTTATAGTTATGGATGGAGTTAGGTTTCTCTTGTATAATTATGAATTTACTTACGTTAAATCACATACACTTTTTTATATTCCTACTTCCACTCTGATACTATACACTGCCCAAAGATAAATTCACTGTTAAAAACTGCCTATCTAAAATTAATCCCAACAGTGCCCTATCTCTACTAATATATTTTTTATCCAAATTTCAGACAAAATGGTAGGCGAACACAACGTTTCATTTG
Organism: Lissotriton helveticus; assembly: GCF_964261635.1. NCBI lineage: Eukaryota > Metazoa > Chordata > Amphibia > Caudata > Salamandridae > Lissotriton > Lissotriton helveticus. The sequence goes on from NC_136060.1 coordinate 218,383,229, forward strand.
AAATTGTCCTGCAAGAGACCAACCAAGAAATAATTGATCCAAATTATATAGAATTTATGGATGAAACTTGGGACCAAGAACTACTGCAATGTGTGCAAGCAGTAGATGTCCTCCTTGAAAATGAGGACATTTTACACACTCAAACATTACAAGCTATGTTCAATGAAAATAACGACATTTCAGACAGTGAAATGTTAGACATTTTATTAAATTTTGAAACACAATAAATAATTGTTTAAAAAAAAAAAAAAATAATCAACAAAACCAACAATCAATTAACATACAGTATTTAAAAAGTCTATCATTCTTTTTTCCTTATAGTACGCTCCCCGGGCCGCTTCCCGGTTCGCGAACCGGGCGCTATCCACGCAAAAAAACCAAAACAAATTTTTTTTTTGTTGCCCCGCGGGGCCCTTTTAAAGCCTCCACATCAAACCTAGGGGGTCAGGGAGGATCTACTATGCCCCCTTATGGTCATTTTCGCCTTTGTTTTGACCTCCTCTTGTCTCTCGATCCTACCGAGAGACAAGATGGCGGCCGCTCCGGACTGTTTAGAATGTTGACAGACACCGAAGAGCCAATCAGCTTTGCTTCACGAAGTTCCGTTACGCGTCAAGTACGCGAACCGGGGCGCTGCCCGGAGCGCGCTTACCAATATATATCTTTTTTTGAACGTTAATTTCTCAAAATCCACTGGAGCACATATATTGAGACCTAGCAAAGGCACATCGGGCTAACAGTCCCTACAATTTTGCCAAGTTTCGTGCAAATCCATTCAGCCGTTCGGGCTAAAAGTGAGGCCAACCGCCCTATGGAAATTAACATGGGAAAAACGCGTTTTGGGACCCCCCTTTTTTCTCGGCCCCCCTTGATGAACCCCCCCCAAATTTTCAGGGCCTGCCCAGAAACAAAATGTTCCATTTTCCTGAAAATTTCTGCCAATTCCGTCCACAAACGCCAAAGTTATTAGACATAGAATTTTCAAAAATCCCATAGAGAAAAAATCCTAACTATATATACCTACTGGCGACCGCCAGTAGGTAATATATATATGTATCTTTATATACATTTGAATTTTGTTCATTTGACATCTTGGAAAGTCTTTTTGTTAGAGAGTGTTGCACAAATAAAACCCCATGCTCTGTTTTGAAAACTGTATTTTGATGTGTCTCATTCTATGTGAGTCAATCAATCAATCAGGAGTTTGTTAAAGCGTGACTACTCACCCGTAAGGGTCTCAAGGCGCTAGGGGTGGGGGGGGAGTTGGGGGGGTGCAGGTTCCATTCCATCAAGGAGGGGTCTGTCGAAGAGCCAGGTTTTGAGGTTTCTTGCGAAGATGGGGAGCGATGTTGTCTGTCTGAGGTGGAGCGGAAGGGCGTTCCATGCTTTGGCCGCGAGGAAGGAGAAGGAGCGGCCTCCCGATCTGGTCTTTCTGGTGCGGGGGACCACAGCGTAGGAAAGCTGGGCTGATCGTAGGGTCCTTTGGGGTGCGTGGAATTTGAGTCGGCTGTTCAGGTATGCTGGTCCGGTGCCGTGGAGGGCCTTGTGTGCGTGGGTGAGCATCTTAAAGGTGATTCTCGCCTCGACGGGGAGCCAGTGGAGTGTGCACAGGTGCTGGGAGATGTGGCAGTGTTTTGGCAGGTTGAGGACCAGTCTTGCGGCGGCGTTCTGGATGTTCTGTAGCTTGCGGATGAGGTTTTTGTTTATTCCGGCGTAGAGTGCGTTGCCGTAGTCGAGTCTGCTGGTGACCAGGGCGTGAGTGACTGTCTTTCGGTGTTCGAGGGGGATCCATTTGAAGGTCTTACGAAGGAGGCGGAGGGTGTGGAAGCAGGAAGATGAGACAGAGTTGATCTGGCGGTCCATTTTGAGCTCGGAGTCCAGGATGATTCCCAGGTTGCGTGCGTGGTCTGTGGGGGTTGGCGGGTTTCCGAGGGCGGTGGACCACCAGGTGTCACTCCAGGCGTCGGGGTTTGGGCCCATGATGAGTACTTCTGTTTTGTTGGTGTTTAGTTGTAGGCAGCTGTTTTTCATCCATTTGGCGACGGCTTCCATGCCTTCTCAAAAGTTGCGTCTGGCGGTGTTGGGCTCGTTGGATAGGGAGAGGATGAGCTGGGTGTCGTCTGCATATGACACGATGTTGAGTCCGTAGGTTCTGACGATGGGGGCAAGTGGAGCCATGTAGACGTTGAAGAGCGTCGGGCTGAGGGAGGAGCCCTGGGGGACTCCGCAGGTGATAGGTGTGGGGTCCGAGAGGAAAGGGGGCAGTGTGACCCGCTGCGTCCTGCTGGAGAGGAAGGAGCAGATCCAGTCGAGGGCCTTGTCCTGGATTCCTGCATCGTAGAGTCTGCGTATTAGGGTGCGGTGGGAGACTGTGTCGAACGCCGCTGATAGGTCGAGGAGGATGAGGGCTACTGTTTCTCCTTTGTCCAGTAAGGTGCGGATGTCGTCTGTTGCGGCGAGGAGGGCGGTTTCCGTACTGTGGTTTTTTCAGAAACCGGATTGGGAGGAGTCGAGGATGTTGTGTTCTTCAATGAATGTGGCGAGTTGGCTGTTGATGGCTTTCTCGATGACTTTCGCTGGGAACGGGAGCAGGGAGATGGGTCTGTAGTTTTTGAGGTCGGTGGGGTCCGCTGAGGGTTTCTTTAGGAGGGGGTTGACCTCGGCGTGTTTCCAGTCATCGGGGAATGAGGCGGTCGCCAGGGAGCGGTTGATGGTTTGGCGGAGCATGGGTGCGATGGTGTTGGCGGCTCTGTTGAAGATGTGGTGGGGGCAGGGGTCCGTGGGGGCCCCTGAGTGGATTGACTTCATTGTCTTCAGTGTGTCTTCGGTGGTGAGGGCTGTCCAGTCATCAATCGCTGGTTTCCGGGTGTCGGGGGTGGTTGGTGAGGGTTCAGTGTGTTGGTTGTCTTCGTCGAAGTTGTCGTAGATGCTCTTGATTTTGTGGTGGAAAAAGATGCTGAGTTTGTCGCAGAGGTCTTGTGAGGGAGGGATGTCGGTAGACTCGCTGGTGGGTTGGGCGAACTCCTTGATGATGCTGAAGAGTTTCTTGCTGTTGTGTGCGTGGGTGGAGATTCTGTCTTCAATCGCTTTTTTCCTCGTTTCTCTGATGAGTTGATGGTGGGCGTTGGTGGCGGCTCTGAAGTTGTTGTGGGCTTCTGTGGATTTGGTGTTTCTCCAGGCCTTTTCGAGGCGGCGGCATGTGCGCCTGGACTCTCGAAGTTCGGTGGTAAACCATCTGGCTTTCTTGGCACGGGTATTGTTGTTTTTCTTGAGGGGGGCTATGGTGTTGGTGCTGTCCAAGATCCATCTATGCAGGGTTCGGGATGCGGTGTTGGGGTCGTCGTTTTCCGCGATGGTTGGGGTGGAGTTGTTGAGTGAGGAGGTGAGCTGGTCATCTGTGATTTTGGTCCAGTTTCTTTGTGGAAGCAGGTGCTGGTGTCTGTGGATGGTGGGTGTTCTGAAGGTGAAGTGGACGCAACGATGGTCGGTCCATGGGAGTTCGGTGGTGTGGCTGAAGGTGATGGAGTTTCCTGTAGTGAAGAGGGGGTCGAAGGTGTGTCCTGCTGAGTGCGTGGGCTCGGTCACGATCTGGCGGAGTCCAATGTTGTGGAGGTTGTCCAGGAGGGATGTGGTGTTGGGGTCCAGTTGATTGTCGAGGTGGAAGTTGAGGTCTCCCAGCAGGGTGTAGTTGGTGGATGCGATGGCCTGCGGGGAGATAATGTCCGTGATGGAGTTGGCGAAGGGTCCGCGGGGTCCAGGGGGTCGGTAGATGAGGGTTCCTCGGAGGGCTGCGGTGGGGCTGGCCAGTATCTTGAAGTGAAGGTGTTCCATCAGTTCTGTGGACTCGTCGGGGAGTGTGCTCAGGCGGAGGCTGGATTTGTGGACGATGGCGATTCCTCCTCCTGGGTGGATGGGGCGGTCCTTCCTGGAGATCTTGTATCCTTGGGGGATGGCAATGGCGATGTCCGGTCCCGAGGTGGTGTTGGTCCAGGTTTCGGTGAAGAATGCTACGTCTGGGGTTGTGCTGTCGAGGAGGTCCCAGATTTCTGTGGCGTGTTTGTGGAGGGATCAGACGTTGAGAAGGATGCATTGCAGGGTGAGTGAAATCCCTTTCCTGGTGTTTTTTATTGCTTTGACTTGTGTGTGCCTCAATGTGGGGGTTTTCTATTATTTGGGAGGGCCACACAATACCGTTTTTGCGTCACAAACAGGATATGAAAATTAAAAGGGTAAACATGTTTTCTGAAATGTCAATGCTTTCAGTTGCGTATTCCTAGATGCCAACTGAGTTATTGGGGTGGGAATTTGCATGTTTAAAAGATGAGGGGCAAGCACAGATACTTACATGTTTACAAAATGTTTCTTTTGAAGAGGGAATACCACTTGATTTTTTAGTGAGAAAAAGTTGTGCCATTTTGAACCCGTTTTGACACACGTATGAAAAATGTGCATAGTGAGCAAGAGAATGCAATGGAATACAAAGAGAGTTAGTTAAAGGTAAGGATAATTCTGATAAATTACTATGTGATAATAGATAATTGAATAAAGAGTTGCAAATGTACTAGGTAGCACAAAATCGAGAAACTGTGTGTATGACACAGTTTATAATACCAGACTGTTTAGATAGCCAGAGTGAATAGCCGACAAAGAATGTGGTTGAAGGAGTGCTGCAGTTTAAATTACAATGCTCACAGGAGGTTTTAATTAATTCCATGGAGGACTTTCCTCAGCCAGGAATTAAGGGCATTTTGGACAGATTTCAGCAGAGACCGGAGGAGGATTCGATAATATGGCTTGTATATTTTTTTTTATTTAGAAGCTTCTGAAGTAATATTGAATTGAGAAAATGTAGCACAATTTTATGCAGTTAGCTTTGCCTGTAATGTGCAGGAATGTTTTAGAAATTATAGAGAAGATAAACCAATCAGCCAGTTAGAACTAGTGTTTTTTGGTTGCAGCCACGAGTCACACTGGCCAGTGAGTGACACAACTTGCTTTACATGGAGAGATCTTATCCTGGAAAACAAAATGATAAAAAATGACTCTAAGTAGGGAGAGAAGCAGCAATGTTCTTTCAAATTTGCAATAGAGGTTATACAATATGTGTCAGACATGTGGCCAATACAGAAAGGAGACATTGAGTTGCATGTGACAGTTCAGGAACAGTAGGCAACTTGGACTATGTGGGATTTACAAGGAAAGAATAGGGTGCTCCTGGGCTTTTGGATTGAAACATTGTCAGATGCTGGAGAATGTTTACTCCATTTGAAAAACAGTTGCTAGTGTGTCAATGCACTGTGGCAGACATAGATCAGATACAGTTGCTTTTGTGTGTTTCCACACTAACAGACACTGGGCAGATGAAAATAAGGCACAATGTGATTTTGAATTTTTAAATTTCTTTAATGCATTGGATGATGAACTTCCTTGAGTTATACAGAACAAGTAATGCCCAAGAATCAAATGTGATAAAGTGGTACATACATGCAGAAACTGCAGTTTTGCATTAACAGCTGGTGCAGGTCTCAGTAGAGAATTCAGGGATGGTGATGTAGGTGCCTGAGACACTGAATTACCCTGTGAAGTGGAACAAAGAGTTGTGGCAAAAGCTTTGGGATATGTTGCTGCAAAGCTCCAAAGCACAGCTACAGTGTATCATGTAGATGCTCATTGTCCCATACATTTACTAGACAGATGCTTTTAATTTCCTTACAGATGAAAAGGCTAAAATCTAGGAGGCAGAGGTCATGCGCCACAATCCTGATTTGGTGGACGTAAGTAAGTAGGAGCACCTGGGAGAGAAAGATACTACTAACATGTGGGCAGAGAATGAAGGGGTGCATATTCCCCTAGACTTACTTTGATCAGACTCCCTCTCCCTGGCCAGCGTCCCCAGAATAAAAAAAGGCCCGCTCTGGGGGGCGACTGTTCTCCTACAATGCCCGAAAGTTGTGGAACTCCCTTCCACTCTCCATCCGAAGAGAACACAACCTACTTGCCTTTCGTAGGCATCTAAAAACATGGCTCTTCCCGGAACCATAGGTTGACTGACAGCGCTGGGACGCCCTAGGGTAGCTACGCGCTTTATAAATCCGTATCCAAATCCAAATCCAAATCCAAACTGTGATTCTCATTTGTCAGCGTGCACAGCACAGACCAGTCCCACAGATGGCGAGGGGGCCAGTTGGAGAAAGGAAAATTACCAGCGCAGATAAGGCAGATGGATTGTCTTGGGCCCATGCCAAATGAACAAGGATGCACTTCTTCAGCAGTGTGGAGAGATAGTCAGGCCTTCTTACTAAGCAAGGGGAAGGAAAGTTTGACCCCACTACCAAGAATCCAGAGGCCAAAGTGTGTGTAGGATTCTCAGATAATTCCCCAGAACCAGCTGGCAACCATGCAGAGAGAAAAGATACAACTTTGTCATCAGACCCAAAACAGAAAAAGGAGAGCGTATGCTGAATTGAATAATAAGCTTCATTCGATTTTTTGTATAAAATCATAAAAGCGTACAATTACAAAATACATTCATAGTTAAAAAATAAAAGTACATACATGTGAAGCACAGATATCTACAAGTTAAAAGCTCACCCTGTGAATATCATTTTACTAACAATAGCATACTTTACAGTGTTCATGATGACAGTTCTTCCTTTTCATGAATAGGGAATGTGCAAGGGGTAACAGTGGTTAAAAAATGTTATACGGTATTTCAGATCTATTTAGGGCGGAAGTACTACAGAAAAACGGTAAACAAGATCCTCTACCCAGCCTGGTACAATCCCCGGTCATTGGCCTGGAGGCAGGGGTATATAATGTGCTTCGATAGAAGTCATGTAGGTCCCAAACGGTTATGGGGCCATCCCCTTCTTTAAGTTTCCAGGTTAGAAGAAATGAGACAATGTTTCTGCTTCTGAATCTTATTAGTATCAGGTCACCAATGATGTTTTTCGGGAGGGGGCCCAGCCAACCCACTCTCCTCACGCTCACAAGAGCGTATGCTTTCTGAAAAATGTTTTTTGCAAGAAGAGTGATGCTTGTTTCTTTTTTAGATCTACTACGATGTGTTGGTGTACCTGATGTCCTTGCCCTGCGTGTGGGTGCGTTTGTCTGAGTGGGGCCGTTAGAGTGTGGGATACCCCGACCACAAAGTGACCAACTGACAGCACAGACTGTCACTGTTGCTGACATCCTTTGGCTGAATCAACCTGATGAGCTTACCTAGCAGAGACTGAAATTGAACTGATCCTGCACGTGAAAATTATGATTACAGTGTACTTTATAAAAAAGAAAAATAGAGTTATCATTTTAATTATAGCAAGAGGGCTGTGAACTTTCCCACAGACCTAATGGAGAATATTTTTTCATTGAGTCCAGCATTGCATATTTAGAATATTACAGGAAAAACTGTTCAGTTTGATGAAAAAGATTTTGAAATTCCTTTATTTTATGCAAAATATATAAGTTTGGCTGCTTCAATAGAAGACGTTCCCGGATTAGCCATTTATAACACTAGGAGCATCAATGAGTTAACATATTTGATTCATACATTTATTTCTGTAGCTGAGTTATCATCAGATATACATGAGCAATTTTAGATGGAGTACATTATCAGATAAGCATGAGTGTTTGTGAATGAAGTATTATGTAACATGCTTTTATAATGTCACTGTTTTAGTGTGTGCTTCATTTTATATTCATGCCTTTGCTTAAAAAGTTGATTTTAGATATATATGTCATGATAGTCAAAGGTTATGGGATGGAATGTAGTGCCAGAGGCACTCCCATATATTGGGACCACGTGATGACCTTTGACTACCATTGTTTTAATTGACTTTTAGTGTTTGACTTTACCCTAATCTGAATGTACAACATTATTTTTCCTGCATGTTCAATTTTCCTTGATGATTTCTTTTGTGTCTCATTGTAGCTGCAGAGTGGGAGTGCATTCACAGAGTAGAACAGCCTTGCCAGGAACAGAATGTGTGGGATGTGCACTTGGAAGCATGAGAGAGATGTGGCAGGTACTTTTCAGTCTCGGAGTGTAGTGTTATAATCAGTGAGTGTTTCTCAAATGTGCATTATGTTGTATATTGTGGGATGAAGTGTGTAGTGCTACAGGCAGTGGTGCACAAATGTGCATTGTGTAGGACATTGGGAAGAATGATGAGGTGCCTAATATTGGCTTTGACATGCCCCCATGCCATCTTTAATTCTGACTCTGTCTAGCTCATTGAGCTTTGCTCACACTGGCAGGCCACCGGATCACTCAAGTTCTTTAGGCTTTCCACGTTCAAAATTGTTTTCTGTACTTTTAGAAATTATTTCTGTAATTTTGGTTTTTGTTTTATACTTTTTCAAGCTTCATTAAATTAAGGGGCTGGAACAGGTGAAAGCACTGAAGGATACGTGAGAACTCTTTTGTCTTTGGAATGCATGAATTAACTTCAGTAAATCTCCTTGGCGCAGAGGAGTTCCTTTCAGAAACTTCTAGTGCTCTGAGATTATAAAACTGGGGTTTGTAGACTTGGAAAGCGGGATTTTGGATCTGAATGGTGGCGGACATGTCTATTTCACTGTAGGAACCATACTTGCTGAGTCTCTTCAACCCGGCTGTGAATCCCCTAGTCTGGATTGCAGCGTTAGCAGCCAGTGATGTTTTTCTTTTGAATATTGGCCGTGTAATGTGTGGCTGTGTTTGTGTGCCTATTCAAGTCTCCAGTGGTTATAATCATCCGATGTATTTAGTGTATATATATTTCGGATTTCTTGCAGTGGACGTCCAGTATTACTATCTGCTTGTATTTTATTTCATGTATGTTATTCCATGTATTTAACTGCTGCATTTGCTTACTTATAATTGTGTTATTATTGCTTGTACACATATACTTGTTCATTTGACATCTAGGAAAGCCTTTTTGTTAGAGAGTGTTGCACAAATAAAACCCCATGCTTTATTCTGAAAACTGTCTTTTGATGTGAATCATTCTATGGGAGTAAAATCTCTTTCCTGGTGTTTTTATTACTCTACCTTGTTTGTGTCTGCATTTTCTAATATTTGGGAGGGCAAATCAGTACAGCTGCTGAAGAAAACCTTGGGAGCAGGCAGGTACCAGAAGTAACAGACACAGGACAGGTCCAGCATCAGGAGCAAAAGGGCAGAGGGCAGACTGTTGGCTTTCTCCTATTGGAGGGAGAGCAGGGAAACCAAGATCCATTATGAAAATACAATTTTGAGATCAGAAGACATACATAAAATACTTTGGATGGCTTGGGCTTTGCACCAGAAGTATAAGGTACCAAGATCATACCAATTGGCATAATAGGGGTAAAAAAAGTTCCCCAGGATTCAGCCCCCTGGGGGAACCAAGTGGGGAAAAAGAGCTCATAGTGCTTCTGCACAATCTTCAACTTACCCCTGAGGAAGACCAACTTCCCATGGGCAACACAACACAAAATTGCCACCAACCCCATAGGCATTCAAGATGTCCTCAGGGCCCTATCTTCGTAGGGGCTGACACATGATGCTGCCTGGTGGCCCCAAGATCTTGAGGACCTAAGAATATATGAGCGCTACTTTGCACATAGCAGGCTATGTCCTGCGGAGGGTCAACCTCCTCAGAGCATTTCTGGGTGTCTGCTCCTGCTCCCTGTCCCAGTGTCTGGGGACATTGGGAGATACTAAGCACAAAAAAGAAGGCCGGCATCATCCTGGCATATGACTGCCCTGCTGTAAGCAGAAGCAGGTGACCTGTGAGGAAGATGGCTCCCCACACAGCTGAGAAATGAGAACACTTCAGGTGCTGTAGCCGAGGGACCTGATCCAAGCATGAGAAATGAAAAGTGAGTTACGAGTCCATAAAATTGAAAGAACAGCTTGCCCTCTAGTAATAGGGTTGCCCCATAGGATCCTACAGCCTGATCAGCTGGACTGCGACAGTGGTTTCCAAACTTTTTTGACCCATGACTCACTTGACCTCTTGGCCATTGACTGCGGCTCTCCATCATGTTAGGTTTTTTTCTTGGTTGAGGGATGTGAGCCCGGCCTCGGGAGTTCTTCCAATTTTCTCCCTGAAAATTATTTGGATGAAGCCGATAAAGGTATTATAATCATAGATGTAATCTTATGCTATCCACCATGGAGCTCCATGCAATGTCAATGACTGATTTGAAGGCCAAACGGTTCTAGGAGAAGTGAATTGTTACTGCATTATGATGTAGTGCTCTTTAGCGCATTCCTGAGCAGGGATTGTGAAACAGTGATAGATTCAGGATTTTTGTTTCAGATTCTGGGTGTACTGATAGAGAAGGTCTGCCTTTGCCAACTAATTTTTTCTTTTTTTGCACATTATTGCCTCCAGTCTGAAGGTACCAGGTTATCATTGTTTCCTTGGCAGCGTGGTCCTTAAGACTGAAGTTGGTGTCCAGGGTGAATCCAAGTAACTCTGTGTTCTATGAAAGTTGGGGTCTGAATTGGTTCTGATTCATGCCACTGACTCAGGTTTGGACAAGTTATTTCTTGTTTTTCTTGACATATAACAGCCCCTATGGGGCAGAGCTTCCGATCAGTGCTGAACATCCAGTTCTGAATGAGTAGCAGACATTGCTTATGATGTACAATGCCTGGAGCAGAGGACACTTTCAAGTAATATGACCTTTCCCCAACATTGCCCTGTGAGTGATAACCATTTGTATAGCACATGCACTCCAAAGCTATTTGCCTCTGTAATATTAGACTGTAGCACTTGCAAATTCAGTGTTTCAGCTGATACCACTTTAAGTACTAGCTGTTGTATCTTGTGAGTTAAAATGATTGCTGTAACATGCGTCTTAGCCCACTGAGCTATCTTTCTTTAATGACATGCATGCTGAAGAGCTAGTGCACTAATATCAGCAGTCAACAGAATAAAACTTCTGTAATGTCCTAGTCAGGGTGGACCTATGACTCATATGTTACCCACAAAGCAGTTACATATACATTACTCAAGTATTTATTTATTTATTTGTTTATCATGCATAGCTAACTTAAAACCATTACATGTTTAAACAAAGGCAACAAAAAGACACCTTAAAACAATACCAAATAGTGTACAATAAATTTGTATTTCATTTTGACTAGACCTGGATAGCTCTTAAAACGTGTGCAATACAAAAAGTGTTCAGTAGTAAACTATTCAAATAACTCTAAAAGTCCACAGGAAAGACAGAGAGACGACAAGATGGCATCAGTGTGAGCCAACGTGTCGGTGCTTGCTCCATGAAAAACCTGATCAGAGCTTCAAGGAGAAAAAATACCCTCTCGATCTTGATTATGATGCACGAGGTTGAAGACTATTAGCTACAGCTATTAGCCACAGCCACCAGTATACTGAAAACGCTTTCTTTTCCATGATGAAATCCTAAATCAGAGATAGAGACTAAGACTAAGACTCAAGAAAACCTGAGTGTCTGTACTCGAGGAGCACGAGGAGTATCAGGTGCAACCGCAGCTGGCACTGGGCCCGCACAGGACAAGCAAGGATCACCCAAAGATAATGGAGCAACATCGGTGACATCAGAGTGAAAGATGGTTCAATCAATACAGCTCTGAGGGGATGCACGATAATACGCCGACTCTGCCGACTCTGCCGACTTTGCCGTGCACGCTGGTATTCCAAAACATTGGCCTGACCCCCCCCCCTCTGGTGTTACGGAGCTACAGAACTAAGGATTACGGATCACGGAGCAAATGTGAGCAAATGTGAGTACTGGCTCCTGTTACGTATCCCGCTACGTCCCGCTACATTCCATTACATCCTGCCGCCTCCCACTGTATCCTCACTGTATCCCGCCGTGTATCTCAATATCTCTCAGCTTGCTCAGCTCTGCCAGGCCCTGCCCTGCCGGCCGGCGTGCATGCTGCGCACTGCGCACTGCCCACCTCAGAGAAATCTAGCCCAGCCTTCACAACGCTTCTCTGCATCTTTTGCATCCTTTTGGGCTTCGCTGTGTACCTGCGCTTTCAGCCCTCGCATCTTCAGCCCTCGCATATACTCCTGGGTAGCTCTTCTCTCACCTTCTCTGAGCCGCTCAGATTACATACATAAGCTCCAAGTTGCAAGCCGCATCTAACTGCTTCCGAATCCTCGATCGGTGGTTCTGTGGTTCTGTGGCTCTTCGCTCTACCGATCTATGCAGCCTGCGCTCAGCATTGCCTACGCTGTCCTGCGCCTCAATTCAGTGAGCAGACACTCAGCAAACACTCTGCAGCACTCGGCAGTTCTCCCCTCACACGGATAACACGACGTCTGAATACTGAATACTAAGAGGGCCGATAGAAAGGGAAGAGCGGGGCCAGCGCACCTGATATCTACCACACAAGATGTGATATTTCGCTGCATCACGCAGCATTTCCACGTAAAAGAGCCCGAAAATAGCCTGAAAAGGGAAAAAAAAAGAAAAGGGGAAAAGAGCCTGAAAGACTTTTCTGAGAGCAGGCAGGCTTCCAGCTTTCAGCCTAGAGGCGGCCGCACTGATAAAAAGATATATTCACAGATATATCCCGGTCTGGCAGGAGGTTTGTAACCTGAGGGGGGTTGCAAGGATTTCTATAACCGACACTCAGAGGCCTCTCTCCGGGGGTCTTAAATCACAAGCCACCTGTAGCATATAAGAAAGCCTATGCTAAAACCTATGCAAAAAGCCTATGTCTAAGCCTATGATAGACGGGCTAAGAATAAGGTTAAAGTCGATAAAGTCCAACTAATCTCTAGATACTCCTGTAAGCAAGGATCCCACATAACTGTCAAAACTAAAACAACAATAACAACTACAACAGTTACAGTTTCAGCTATAATTACAGCTATATTACAAACACGGGGTCTAAGACTGATATCGACTCAGCTGAGTGGGCAAACACAGAACCAGGCCCAGGGTCAAGTAGAGTTTGGATATACGACATGTCTGACCTTGCGGGGGCTGCGGGACAAATCAGCGAACATACAGCAGAATCAACCATCCATCTAACAGATCCGGTAATTCCCGAGGAGCCCACAGCACCCGTAGAATTCCCAAAAGCAGACTCTGAGATACAAAACTATAATAATACTCAGAAAACAAGGGATGTACAGCGACGACCAGAAACTATAGGGTCCAAGGCCAAAGAAAATGACGAGGAGAAAAATAGCAACAACACGATGGGTAAACCTAAAAGCAAGGACCAAAATAAAAACAGAAATATCGATAAAAACTCAGATAAGATCGCTGTTAAGAAACTAGAAAAGGACACAGATACGGAAAAAGCCAAGGGTAAAATAAAAGGCAAAGAGAAAGTCAACAAAAAGGATAAAGTAATGGATACCAAAGACCACGATCATGATAATGACAACGATAATGATAATTTGGAGTTATTGGCCAAGAAGGCAAAAAGGTTACAGACTATTAAAAATTTGAAAGCGGCGGCAAAAATCACTGGACATCTAGTAGATTCTCTGCCCCGGATCTCAAACATATTTATACCAATCTCCAAAGAAGAGCAGAAAAAACTAGTTAATAACGCAAAAGGGAAAGAGTTTGAAAGCGCTACATCACCTACAATTACATCCGAGGAAAGCGAACTCCTCCCTATACATCCGAGTGAATCTAGGAGATCCGAACACCCTACGTGTATGGCACAAACACCCTCTCCAGGAAGACGCCCACCCCTAGAATCCAAAACATCTGCCGACGAGTCTGAGTCAGACATTTATGAGACAGGAGTCTCTATCTCGAGCGCAACAAGCGACTCAAATGAGGCAGGCGAGAAAGGTGTTCCAAATGAAAGAACCTCTAGTCACACACTAGCAGTCCTCGACAACACAGCCCCAGGGAAATCAGGGGCACCCTTTCAAGACTTCACTCAAAAAAAAAAACTGGAAAAAAAGAGAAGTAGAGACAGAAGACACCGTAAAATATCCTATGATGAAACCACGGACCCTGGAAGCAATGCGGACCAAGTCAAAGAAAAATCAAATCTCATATGGAACGACTCTACCACAAAATATGCTAGAGAATCGGAATAATTCAGGCACAGCAGGGAGGATTCAGAAGAGAAAAATGCACAACACAGTGAAGACCACCATGGCGGAGTGGGAAACTCGATTGACCCATCCCTGAGCAAAATCCTTAATTCCATTAAACTTTTTCATCAAGATGTTAAAACGGACAGTAACAGAAATCATGCTGCCATACAAAAACTTCAAGGTGCTGTTCAAGTAGGCCAAACTTGCTCTGGCATCCGTCGAAAGTCGCGCAGAAAATCTCGAGTCTGATGTAACTAAGCTCCAAAGTCAAGAGAAAGAGCACAAAGGCATCATCAAAGACTTGATGCAAAAAGTAGAGGATCTTGAAAATAGAGGAAGGAGAAATAACCTTTGTTTTCTCGGGATTCCGGAAGGCGCGGAGGGAACGGATCCAAGGGGGTTTATGGCCAATCTCTTAAAAACAACATTTCCTGAACTCCTAGCATGGGACTTGAGTAGCGAGATCATAAAACCCCACAATACCCGAGAGCCATGTTGGTCAACTTTAGGACTTTCCTCATTGCCAGACCCACAAGCAAAAGAGAATACAAAGGTTTCTCTTTTTTCTCTCGCCCAGACTTTGCTCACGCCACAGTAGAAAGGAGGTGGAGAATGCGGCAATTATTTACACCATTTGAGCAAGTTGGAGCAACGGTGTTCCTTCAAAACCCGGCCCGCCTCAAAGTCATCTATAAGGGAAAAACTAAAAACTTTATAAGAGAGGTCCAGGCTGAATCTTACCTGAAGGAAATTACAGAGATAGCCAAGCAAAACAACGGAAAATAACAAGGGAAAAGGAAAACATAAAAAACAATAATAAAAGAAAAGGAGCTGCAAAGAACAATACAAATGACTAATAGATTAAAGCATTAAAACATCTATGCCAGCGGACTAGATTCTGGGGGTACAATGCTAAAAAACTAAGCAGAGGGGGTAAAACACTTTTAAATAATTGGGCTGGTTTATAACAAGTGAATTAATATATCCTTATTGCTTTTACCCAATATGTGCCTACCTACTGATAATCAGGCCACGGGGCAAGCTGAGACGCACTGTCTTCACTGACATCTACACCTGGGTGCCCTATGACCCAGGACGTCTCAATGGGAGGTGTGGGGAGGGGGGGCTCTTTGGGGTGTAGGGACAGAAAGGGGTGGGGGGGGAGCTAGTAATAAAAAAAGACAAAACAGAACTAGAATCGTGCCAAGAGCAAATTTTTCTTTTTTATCAAAACTATTCCTAGTAAACAGCACTATCAGGGCTAAGTCCGAACTGATACACTTTGAAATATATTGTGAGGTAAGGATACAGGCACATCACGAGCTACTAAACATATTATCATGGGGAAGTTAACTATATAAACTTGGAATGTCTCACCACGTAGAACCTCTGCTAAACCAGCTCTTCGGCATCTCCATTGGTTGCCAATACAACAAAGGGTCGAATTTAAGGCAATGACTATTGTCCATAAAGCCTTGACCAAGACAGGACCTGGTCTAACTCAACCTCTGTTTCGCCCTTATCAAACCAATAGGACCCTTAGATCTAGCAGTAAGAACTTTCTGGCAGTCCCACGAATAAGGAGAAGCCGCATGGGTGGCAGACGTTTTTCTGTCCAGTCAGCCAAACTCTGGAACAACTTGCCGGACCCTATTCGGATGGAGGAGAACCATCTTAGGTTTAGGAAAATGCTAAAAACCTTCCTATTTCTGTAATCTCTCTGGGGATGAATGGGACCACTGCAGCGCTGGGATGCCTCCGGGTAACCACGCGCTATACAAATGAGTAATCAATCAATCGGGTCTCATGGATAGAGAAAAGTGGCAACGTTTGAGCGAGATAATACACCACAATCCAGCAGATATTATTTGTCTCCAGGAGACACACCTGCCCTGGGATAAGAGGGAACTTCTTAAAATTAGGGGATATAACGTATTAGCCTGTACCACGCAAACGTCAAATGTTAGGGGAGTGGCTGTGCTGGCAAAAACCTTCCTAGGACAAGCCATCAATAAACACGTTGACACTCAGGGCAGATGGGTCATTATTAAATTGAATCTTGGTATCACTATCTGCTCAGTTTATGGATCTAATCAAGATGATCCTACTATATTTGAGACACTTGAGCTCGATCTTGCAACTATACAGGGCCCACTAATTTTATGCGGTGATCTAAACATTTCGTTAGGCCACCAAATTAATAACCAGGCAAAATTACATTATATAGGTCGCAAGCCACGAGTCTTCAAAGCTATCAGTAGACTTCGCGACAGCTTTGGCCTTAGCGACATATGGGATCTTAAGAACTACCCTGATCCTGGTTACACGTATTATTCTTGCCCTAACGTAAATATGTCAGGATTGACTATTTATTTACAACAAAGGACTTGGCCAGTCACACCTCAATTACTAAAGAATCTAAAATCATTTCTGATCACAACCCTCTAACCCTCACAGTCAATATTTCAACTGCTGAGACAGAATGTAGAAGTTGGACCTTTGATAGGAAACTGCTAGCCAATAATGACTACATTAAATATATCACTAGGTGGGCTAGGGAATTTTCTGATATAAACAGATACAGTGCTTCAAGGAATACTGTGTGGGACTGCTTTAAAGCAGCTCTCAGAGGTGAGACAACGAGGTACCAAGCAAGAACACGGAAACAGAATAGTATGGGGTACCATCAGAAATTGTGCGAACTTGCTAGAGCCGAGGAAGATCATATTGCGAAAATAGCACAAGGAGAAGATGGGAAACTTGCAATGTACCAACTGCTGGTTTTAAAAACCAAGCTTAATTCCGGGCTGACTGAGAAGGCCGCAGAAATATATAAAACACATCGGAAAGAGCTATATGAAAATGGGGAAAGAGTGGGCAAGCTACTGGCTCTACACACATGCCAGAAAATTACATATAATGCCATCACAAGTATACAATCAGGAGGGCAGATGCTCACGCAAACACCTGACATAATTAGGGCCTTCCAGCTATATTACCAGACCCTGTATCAGGATGATAACAGAACAAGTAGTGCTGAAGTAGAAGTGTTTTTGAACAATCTTCTCGACCATCCTGCAGCAAGCACTATCCTAGAAGATAACATCAGGGACGACTTAGAGAGAGAGATTATATTCGATGAATTTCAGCTCGCCCTTTCCTCATTGGCTTCCGGAAAAGCTGCATGCCCGGATGGAATTCCCCTAGAACTGTATAAAATCCTTAGTCAAACGTTGGGTCCGCTTATACACGATCTATTCTTGGGAATTCAATGGAGCAGGACTCCTCCAATGTCATGGAGAGAAACAAACATTATTATGTTTCCAAAAAAGGGCAAACCTCAGGATCAACTATCATCCTATCGCCCAATTTCCCTAATTAATTCTGACTCCAAATTATATGCCAAGATAATGGCCATCCGGCTCGGGCGGGTCATTGAACATCTGGTCTCCCCGTGGCAACATGGGTTTATCCCTGGCAAAGACACGACTGACCACACCCGAAGAGCCATCACCCTGTTTGATACAATGTCTGCAACGGGAGGCCAGATGTCGATGATTCTCCTGGATGCCAAGAAGGCCTTTGACCGCGTATCCTGGAACTTCTCATGGGCAGCACTCACCCGGTATATTTCGGCCCCAAATTTATTAAATCCATAATGGCTATGTATATAGATCCTAAGGCTAAATTACAAATTATGGGTTCTAACTCCAGCACAATTAAGGTATCCAGAGGCACACGACAAGGGTGTCCATGCTCCCCAATATTATTTGCCCTGTATATAAATCCATTAATTTTTAAACTTTTAGACAACCCGCTAATCACACCTATAGTGGTTAATCATTTTGAAACCAAAGTATTGGCTTATGCCGATGATATTGCGGTACTAACACCTAACCCCTTCGATGCACTGTTGGAAATAGAGGCGGTAGCCCAAGCCTATGGTCGCTACTCTGGTACTCATTAAATAAAGAAAAAACAATTGTGCTGTGTACGGATAACGTCATCTGCAATGACAACAGGAAAGCAAAAAAAGCTACATACCTCGCTGTAACCATAAGTCCGGATATCATACAAATCCCAAAACTCAATTATGACCCCTTATTAAACACTATTAAAATAGACCTAGAACGAGTTAACAGTCTACATCTTTCAATAATTGGCAGGGGAAATTTCTTAAAGATAAATATCCTCCCTAGGGTGCTCTCTTTATTTCGAGCTATCCCCTTGATTCCTGATGAGAAGGTTTTTAAAATACTGGAAACTATCATGTCTAAATTTATGTGTCGGTACGAAAGGGGGTGGTGATGGACGGAGCATCTGAATCAATCAAACACTCACACCCAGTCAAAAGATCTGGGTTTAATCCATCACCGTTCTTTAGCCCACTCTGCCACCCCAGTTCAGACATGGCTATATGCAAATCAGTCTGACCCTGTGCCTCATGGGAACAGTCCAGCCCGAACTGCCAAGCCATGCCTTCCCTGGACCGGAAACATGATTCCGAGGACCGGTTTCTGGCATTCAAGCCGTCTTCAGCCCAGCTTGCTTGAATCCACTGGCAAAGTGAGCAAGGGACTCACGTCTGAGCATACCCTGCCACACTTATGGCGGCCAAGAGCGGTACAAAAGGGGGTGGTGACGAACGGAGCATCTGAATCAATCAAACACTCACACCCAGTCAAAAGATCTGGGTTTAATCCATCACCGTTCTTTAGCCCACTCTGCCACCCCAGTTCAGACATGGCTATATGCAAATCAGTCTGACCCTGTGCCTCATGGGAACAGTCCAGCCCGAACTGCCAAGCCATGCCTTCCCTGGACCGGAAACAAGCTTCCGAGGACAGGTTTCTGGCATTCCAGCCGTCTTCAGCCCAGCTTGCTTGAATCCAGTGGCACAGTGAGCAAGGGACTCACGTCTGAGCATACCCTGCCACACTTATGGTGGCCAAAAGCGGTACAAACTGGGGTGGTGATGGACGGAGCATCTGAATCAATCAAACACTCACACCCAGTCTAAAGATCTGGGTTTAATCCATCACCGTTCTTTAGCCCACTCTGCCACCCCAGTTCAGACATGGCTATATGCAAATCAGTCTGACCCTGTGCCTCATGGGAGCAGTCCAGCCCGAACTGCCAAGCCATGCCTTCCCTGGACCGGAAACAAGCTTCCGAGGACCGGTTTCTGGCATTCCAGCCGTCTTTAGCCCAGCTTGCTTGAATCCAGTGGCAAAGTGAGCAAGGGACGTCTGAGCATACCCTGCCACACTTATGGCGGCCAAAAGCGGTACAAAAGGTGGTGGTGATGGACGGAGCATCTGAATCAATCAAACACTCACACCCAGTCAAAAGATCTGGGTGTAATCCATTACCGTTCTTTAGCCCACTCTGCCACCCCAGTTCAGACATGGCTATATGCAATTCAGTCTGACTCTGTGCCTCATGGGAGCAGTCCAGCCCGAACTGCCAAGCCATGCCTTCCCTGGACCGGAAACAAGCTTCCGAGGACCGGTTTCTGGCATTCCAGCTGTCTTTAGCCCAGCTTGCTTGAATCCAGTGGCAAAGTGAGCAAGGGACATCTGAGCATACCCTGCCACACTTATGGCGGCAAAAAGCGGTACAAAAGGTGGTGGTGATGGACGGAGCATCTGAATCAATCAAACACTCACACCCAGTCAAAAGATCTGGGTTTAATCCATCACCGTTCTTTAGCCCACTCTGCCACCCCAGTTCAGACAAGGCTATATGCAAATCAGTCTGACCCTGTGCCTCATGGGATTTAGGCCCAGATCCTTGTACTGGGGTGAATGTATGACATTGTTCTACATTCTGTCCATCAACTGTGTTTTTTGCAATTTCACCCCGAGTGGGCTGGGGATGCTCAGACGTGAGTCCCAGACTCTCCACACCACTGGAGTCAAGCTATCCAGGCTGAATGAAGGCCGATAGCCAGAAACCGGTCCTTGGATGCTTGATTCCGGTCTGGGAAAGACATGGCTTGGTACTTCGGACTGGACTGTTCCCATGAGGCACAGGGTCAGAGCTGATTTGCATATAGCCAGTGTCTAACCCTGGGTGGTGTGGAGTGCAAAAAAACGATGGATTTAGGCCCCGATCCTTGTACTGGAGTGAATGTATGACATTGTTCTACATTCTGTCCATCAACTGTGTTTTTTGCAATTTTCACCCCGAGTGGGCTGGGTATGCTCGGACGTGAGTCCCAGGTTCTCCACACCACTGGAGTCAAGCTATCCAGGCTGAATGAAGGCCGATAGCCAGAAACCGGTCCTTGGATGCTTGATTCCGGTCTGGGAAAGACATGGCTTGGTAGTTCGGACTGGACTGTTCCCATGAGGCACAGGGTCAGAGCTGATTTGCATATAGCCAGTGTCTAACCCAGGGTGGTGTGGAGTGCAAAAAAATGATGGATTTAGGCCCAGATCCTTGTACTGGGGTGAATGTATGACATTGTTCTACATTCTGTCCATCAACTGTGTTTTTTGCAATTTTCACCCCGAGTGGGCTGGGTATGCTCAGACGTGAGTCCCAGGCTCTCCACACCACTGGAGTCAAGCTATCCAGGCTGAATGAAGGCTGATAGCCAGAAACCGGTCCTTGGATGCTTGATTCCGGTCTGGGAAAGACATGGCTTGGTAGTTCGGACTGGACTGTTCCCATGAGGCACAGGGTCAGAGCTGATTTGCATATAGCCAGTGTCTAACGCAGGGTGGTGTGGAGTGCAAAAAAACGATGGATTTAGGCCCAGATCCTTGTACTGGGGTGAATGTATGACATTGTTCTACATTCTGTCCATCAACTGTGTTTTTTGCTAAATTTATGTGGCAACAGGGTAAAATTAGCAGATCTTTAAAACTACTGTCACTCCCCCATAATAGAGGTGGTTTGGAAGTCCCCAATCTGGCGCTCTACTTCTGGGCCTCATTTCTCCAACAGATGGCCCGCTTCTTCACTCTAACCCTGTTTCTGAAGACCTTGAGGCTCTACCACTCCCCTCCATTTATGAGCTGTCCCTAGGTCAGAAGGCTAGAGGTCTCTTTTTGAGGGAAGTGGAGAGTAGCTATTACAAAAAAATAAAATTCAAAATTATCTCCAGGGCCTGGAAAGTTTGGTTAAAAACGGCTAAGCATATGCACATCCCAAAATGTAATAGATACACCCCCTTATGGTACTCTAACTTATTACAGGAGCAAGGGAGTGATGTCATCTCAAGGAAATGGGACTCCTTAGGAATTACCTCAATAGGAGACCTTATGGAGGAAAACCATGCCACTACCTTTGAAGAATTACAACATAAATTTAATCTTCCAAATGGACACTATCTCAAATTCATCCAGATTTTTTTCAATACTTAAATCTAAGGCACCAAACATCAACTTGGGGAGAAACGAAATTATTGGTACCATATCTAGAAAAAACACAAGAATAGGTATTATCTACGGCCTATTGTTGAACAAAGTACAAGATGACATAGAACATACAGAAAGTACCTGGGCAGACAAATTCAATAACCCCGATGTAGATATCGATATGTGCCTACGTCTATCTTCACGACTACTTATGTCTGCTAGCTTAAAGGCCCAGACATATAAAACTATTTTTAACTTGTACTTCACCCCTGCCAAGTTGCATGCTTGAGGTAAAAGGGAGAACGATCACTGTCCTAGATGTCGTAGAGGCCCAGCAACATTAATACACATGTTTAGTGGGTGTGATCATTTAACATTAATTTAAAAAATGATTTTTGAATTCTGGGAAGAAGTCTTTGGTCATAAGATACCCAACTCCCCTACCTTGTTTTTGTTAGGCACTGATAATACACTCAGCCTGAACCAAGATGAAGAGGCAATGTTCTTCATAGGCTCGGCAGTGCTCAGGGTAATGCTAGCTGCACGGTGGAAAGACTCAGATCCACCGAGCTTTCAAATGTGGTTAGCCCGCCTCTTGTTGTCTTTAATCAAGAAAATGCCAATTATGCTACGAAAGGGATAAAATCCGCTAGACTTGGTAGGGCGATCTGGCAGTCAATCACTGACTGGAAGAATGGGCTTACCTAAACGAAATGAAATGAAATATAACCTGTATCCTTCATGATCACACTATGTATTCCCATAAGTGAATTACTCGTATGATCTCTCGCTTTTCTTTTGGCAATTCCCTTACCCTTTCAAATAATGTGAGAATATATCATATATGATTATGTTACTTATTAGCTGCATTTTGTAACTGTGTTCTTCTTTTCTTTTTTCATTATTTATTGTGCGATAGTAATGTATTTTGACTCTTGTCTGTACTAGTTCTGAATAAAAATTGTTATTAAAAAAAAGTCCACAGGAAAGATGTGCACATAAAAATATTCGAAATAAGTCTAAAGGTTCATGCTTTATCGCCTGAAGGCCGACCATACATCTTTGTACATAATTAGTAAAGTGCTTATTGTGCTTACAGTTTCCATAGCCATACAGTCAATTGCCTGCCATGCTCTTACTGCACCATCTGTTTATGCAATGAACTTAGAAAAATCCGTACTGGAGTAGTTTTTATTTGTTGAAACTGGGCAATTTTGACGGGGAAAAAAGACATTTGGATATAGGCTTTCACTCTATCAGTTGAAAGAGCTGAGGTATATTACTTGATCTTTAAAGTCCTGCATCTTAAAGTGGCAGTATCATTCAGAGCCACAATGATTTTATGCTGTTCTGCTAAATATTTTTCCATGTATTGCCAAGAACTTCAGCAGTTTACAATTGATCTAGGGCCCGAAGGATCAAAACTCTTTAAAATAGCAGCTCGACAGGTTCGCATCCTCCATTCATTGAATGTAGACTTCAGCAGTAACTTCCATTAAACCCTATGTATGAGGCCTTCCTTAGGGGCATCACTTAGTTAGCATTATTTAGAGTTTTTAAGTTTCCATGCTGCTTGGTCAGCCAGAGATGGCAGGACCTCAACCCTGATAGCGAAAGGTTTCCCCTTTAGATGTACTGGGTAGGTCATGCTAAGTGCTGCTTGTTTCAATGTTTTGTACAATTGGATTGTCATCCAGGCATGGGACTGAGCAGTGAGTTTATGTTTATCATCAATAAGAGAGTGCAATTTGGCAGATTTGTTAATGACGTGACAGAAAGCAGTAAACAGTAAATGTAGATGCCATAAATCTGTTGTGCATGTTTCTTGTAATAAAGACTTCAAGTACTTACTATAAGCCAAGAGGGGATCGATTTCCAAGGACGGTCATAGAGTGCTAATCAGAGGGATACCTTGATTTGTCTGTTTTTTGTACATGTCTTGATGGTGTAATACCTTCTCCTTGTAATTTGTTGTGTCAGCCCGAACTCCAGTCAGACTTGTGTTGGAGCAGCACTTCATGGCAGCTCAAGCACTCGCTTAAAAACATGTGTTTGCAATTCATCCAACATTGGTGTGTATTTCCATTGCATGACAGCACTTGCATAAGTTATCTTGGCGAGCAATTTTGAAGTGATGACATCCAGTAATGGCTTGAAAGAGAGGCAATGCATCTTCTTGGCGAGGGCATAAAAGGCGTAGGTCAGTGCTTTACCTTTCTTAGACATATACCGTTATTCTGCACAAAACTCAGTTTCTTATCGATGTACTGACCAATGCAATTGCAGTCTTCTTCCACAATACCTCACCAGACTAAATTTTGTGGGGGAGTGGGCATGGCCATTCCAAATTGACATACTTTTCTTCTTTGTCGTGTATATCTCTAGTTTGTTAGTAGAAGCAAAAACTGTTAATTCTGCAATAGATCTCTGTAGGCCCACCTTCGTGTGGCTCAGTAAGATGATATTGTCTGCATAGGAAAGGTGCGTAATGATTAATGATCCTAGGTGCTAGTTTCCTCGGATACGAGTCAATCCACCTCTTCCAGTGCACAAAACCGGTTCCAGTGTGCATACTGGGATAGAAAAGGATCATAGTCCGGAGTGCCTTGCCATGGCGTTTGCCGTTGGTGAAATCTATGCTGAGGTTCTAACTGATGAACCCTACTCAAAGATGTCCTATTTATCTGCATTGGTCTTAGGAGTGTAATCGGGCAGAAATATGATAAATGTAATGGGTGGATTTGTGTGTTAATTCTACTGGGGGGTGCATTGCATATATAATTCACTGCAGCAATGTCTCTGAAATTGATTGTTATGATGTCCCCTGCTATTGTTTTTATTCCTCTCCCTATCCACTCTCCTCTTCTGACCGTGAGTATTTCGCCCAAAAAATTTGGGGGTAATGGTCTATTTACCTTTAGCCATTGCACACATTTGTTTTTTAGCTCGAAGTGTGTTTCCTTTTTTCCCTCTTTCAGGGGTGGAACTCCTGTCAATACAACCACAAAAGGCAAAGCTTCCGGTGGAAGGTTAATTGTCTGGAAGCGAGCCGATCTTGCTTTTTCAGGTAGATTTTTTGATAGAGGGGTGTTTGTGATTGTACTTTCTTTTAGATTTTGGCCCGTTTTGTCGTTTGAGACTAGGGGGGTTCCATTTCCTTGCTTTGATTGGACCTGTGGGGTAGTACTGGAAGCACTATGGTTCGGGGGTATTGGGACTTTCTTTACAATTGGGATGTTGGTTTGCGTGACTTTCTTTGGTCTGTTTGCAGTGGATTCATTAACTGGTACTGCCTTATCTTTTGGTGTGTTGTGAACAGTTTCCCCTTTTTGCCCCACTTTAGTTAATGTGCCATCATGTCCCACTTGCCTAGTGGATCCCGCCCCTTTGTTATTTATTAGAGATGTTAATCTGTCGATTTTTGACATAAAGGGTTTGATATGGGCAATGATCGTATCTTCTAGGTCTGCCTTAAGATCGGCTACCATATTTGCCACCCAGCAAGGTATTCCTGGTGTAGAATTAGTTATTGGTGCCACTAAGTTATGGTTTGTTATATTATTTTGCCCCTTTTTTCCTGTGTACACGAGTCTCTTTTTCCTCTGTGTTGCTTGGGGTCGCCTTTTCTAATACGCGCGCATTGCTTAGGTTAGTCTGCGTATTCTCTGTATCCCTAATAGTCTCAATAGGGGCCTGAGCACACGGGAGCTTGGCAAAGGAGGAGGTAACACCGAGACTTGTGTCTGGATCATCTGTTGCATCTATAGTGACTACTGAGAGATCTTCTACTACATCTTGTGCATCTTGAGTAATTATCATCGGTGGTGAGGACATCCTCCTTTCTGTGTTCGCTATTGCAGTGGATACTGCACCTATAGTCTGTTTTAACATTATGTCTATCGCTGTAAGTGTGGGTACTGATTGGGAGGTATCCGCCTTCTGTTTAGTGTTGGATCTTAAGGTGGGCATCCTGGTGGTTTTAGTTACCTGCCTCATGCTACTCAGATCTGCACTTTGCGGGATTTCTTGTGTTGTTGGCACTGGACAAATATCTTTTCATCGATAATACTGGAGGTGTACCACTCAATATCACGAGGGAGACTTAAGGTACAAGATGCGTGAGGGGTTGTATAAATACCTTATACAGTGCGGGAGCGGAGTTAGGGGGGTGGCCCAGCCCAGCCTCTTCTGGCCTCGGAGGGCCGTAGAGGGAGCGCCCTTTGCCCGGGCTTCGCCCGGCGCTCCCGCAACGCGGGTATGGAGCCTGGTTTAAATGTGCCGCCTGGCGTGCTGCTGCGGGATGTAACTTCCGGTCTTGGGGCAAGGGCTGCTGGGAAGGGTAGTTCGTGAGCCCTCTCGCTCTCCCCTACTCGGCGGCTGCTGTTGTAGTGCAGCGGCGAAGGGTGAGCGGAACACCAGCACCAGTCCTTCCTCGGACAAGCTGCAGACGCGATGCGAAGAGATGAGGCGTCAGCAGGTAAAGTAAGGCAAAGTGGTGTGTCATTCATTCCTTTAGGCATTTAAAGCAGACTTGCCAGCACAATTGCTCTAGGCTCTCTTCTGTTGCTGTTTTATCTGGTTGAAGGCCTGTTCTCATCTGATCGTGCACATTTTGAGGGCCACGCTGTTGTTGTTGATGCGCCCCTAATTAATGTGTATTTATTTCAAAGTCAAAGTTTGATCTTTATTTCGACTGGTTCAGCCATAAAAGATACATAAAAACGTACAACCTATCACACAACACATATTTTACATATGTAAATTTAACTACGTTTTTTAAGAAAAAATGCTAAAACCATTTTTAGTACAAGATTAAAACACATATGTACACAGGAAATACTGAAACAATTTTTAGTACAAGATAAAAACACATATGTACACAGAAAATGTATTTAGTCACCATTTGCATTTGTTGGCGAGGGACAAAATCATACACCATTTTGGTTGGAGGAGTATGTGCATAGTTAAACTATTCATAATGGTTGACCAACCTTCTTTCTAGAAAAATAAACTGAAAGGAGAAATCTGCTAACACTGAATACAACAATTTGTAATGTATTTGACTTTGCAATCCTATAGGCCTGAGAACATGTTCTTATTCCTAGGGTGTTGCACAGGGGTTTAACCCATTTTTTTCTTGCTTTATCATATGCTGAACAGAAAAAGAGGATGTGTCTCTCGTCTTCCAAACAAGAGCCTGGACACATTGTACACTTCCCCTGTGTAGGGTCAACCCCATCCCCATTTCTATTTGACCAGCGTTCAACATTACTGCTCTTCATAAGGTCCCCATACCTAAACTTCAAGAATAGCGATTTCGCGAGCGGGGGCTCAATCTCATCTAAGAATGTCTCGAAAAAAGGCTCTTCCTTGAAGTTTAAGAAGTTTTGGGTGAGGGAGCCAATACTATTTCCATTTGCTAGACGAGTGGAGATGAAGGACCAGAATATTTGTTTCACCATAGATTTTGCATTAAACAGTAACCCTCCCGGGCATTCCCAAAACTCTGATAAGCCCAGGATTAGAAACCATTTTTTGATATGCTTAAGCCATACAATGGAATGCAGAGTATCAAGACCCAATATCTCTTGAAGTCCTTCCCTGTAATCAATTAGTTCGGGGGTAGACCATAGACGTACCCAAAACATTAGTGGTCTTAGTATTGCATAATTACCAGTTCTTCTAAAATTCAGATCCATTTGGAGTGGTATCAAAGGTGTACTTGTGGGGACCTTTACGATCGATCTCATGAATCTGTTATCCGGTCTATGGAAACTATCCTTAGACCAAGGCCCCCATATCTCAGCCCCATAAAGGGCAGCAGACTGAGTCTTGAATTTGAATAGCTCAAGTGCAGGTGTAATACTTTTACTTGAGCAATTATTCAGTTTACTGATAATAGGTCTAACATTGTGGGCATAGGACATCTTGCTTTTCTCAATTTGGTCTTTCCAAGTTAGATTCGAATCTAACACAACTCCCAGATAGGAAAAATTATCCACTGTTTCCAGGACTTGGCCGTCCAAACTTAGGGTCCCCTTGTCAGGCTTAGATGGATTTAGAGCCATACATTTGGTTTTATTAACGTTTATCTCTAGGCCCTTCTTCGCACAATATGTGCTAAAAGAATTCAAGAGAGCTTGGAGACCCTTCTTTGTTTGCGATAACAAGATGGTGTCATCCGCGAAAAGTAACGCAGGCACCATCTCCCCATTAAGTTTTGGCGAATCGCTAACACAACTGTTCAAATGGTCAGGGATATCATTAACAAAGAGCGAAAATAAGATGGGAGCCAGAACGCATCCTTGGCGTACTCCACGCTCTATGAGAATATCGCGTGTCAGTTCTCCGTTCGGTCCCCACCTAATATTATCATGATTCCCATCATGTAAATGTATTATTTGGGCCAAGAGACATCCAGGAAAACCGGCTTCACTAAGTGACCTCCAGAGCAGATTACGAGGAACAAGGTCGAATGCCGCCCTCAGGTCCACGAAGGCGACATACAAACGACCCTTCCTGATATGCACATACTTCCAGTATATACAACAGAATCTGAAGACCTGGTCTATGGTGCTAATCTTACCCCTAAAACCGGCTTGTAATTTGGTAAGTATAGATTTTTCTCAAGCCAATCATTTATCCGAAACAGTAGGTGTTTTGAATAAAGTTTTTGCAGGATGTCCATCAGACTAATCGGTCTGTAGTTTGAGGGGACAAACCTGCTACCCTTTTTAAAAATTAGAACAACCTCCGCAGCACGCCAACTGTCTGGGAATTGACATTTACTGGACAGGGCATTAAATAGGTGATTTATATAAGGAGCCCAAACTTCGATCTCATGTTTGTACAGGTCACCTGGTATTTTATCAGGGCCAGGGGCCTTGCTACTTTTTAAGTCAGCGATTGCTCTTTCTGTCTCGTCAAGTGTAAAATTCATACACTCAATTGGTGGGGAGGACCAGGAAGTGACATCAGACTCATTATCATATTGTTTATAGAGGGAGGTAAAGTGATTTACCCAGGTCAACTCATCTAAAAAAACATCCTTCGTAACTCTACTGTCATGTATTCCTATAGGTTCTGAATCGATCCCCCTATTCCTGACCCTATTCTGGTTAAACTAACTATCAAGTTAACTAACAGTCAGCCCATGAGGCAAGAAAACCCCCATGATGCAGATACCGTTATCTGACGCAGTCAC